>NW_027181690.1:10092500-10812500 GCF_028537555.1 Battus philenor | reverse complement strand
ACAACAAACTGTTAACATCCCAATCATCACCTGTTCTGCGAGTTATATGGCTTGCTTATTGCCATTTCAACTTCCATAAGGTACTTACTTGGGCATACAATTGATACGATTTTGAAGGTGTCTTTTTATACTCATATACAGTTCCACGAGATATCTTGGACCTTCTGTATCTTGGTTTTAAAATCATATAATCATATAGCATTAAAGAGTTTTACATTAACTGTTAAGTTTCTTGCCGGCTCTCAGAAGATCAGCATTTAGATCCAATGGTTTCACACTATAAAGATATCTGAATCAATAAAACCATTTGAACAATTTTGGTCGACAGTGGTTGATCGATTGCGTTCTAAAATTAAAATCAGTTCTGAAGTCTTTAATAGACGGAGATATATAAAAAAAGTAGATGGTGTTACATAAACTCGATAAGAAAGGAAAGTAGGTCTGCAAGCGAAGCCGCGTGGTGTTGCTAGTCGAAAATAAAAACAATCGCCAAAGGTTCATGTCAATTCGATTTCATAACTCCCGAGAACGTGAGTTCGTAAGGCTCCAAATCTCTCTTAGCGGAACAACCGAAGCCTCCGCTTCCGTTACATAACGCCCTAACTCTATATCCAACTAACTCAAAAACTATCTTTGCTCCCCACACTTAAGTTTTAAATTCCTTTACATTATACTTAGAAGTTATTTCATTTTAAATAACAAACGCTTAATGCGACACAGTTTCAACTACCAAAAGCAGTTCAAATGAAACTAGACCTTAAAACATGGGATTAAAACAGTTTATGCTATGATAGCGAAGTAGTTTTAGATACCGTATCGAAAAGAACAGTTTGCCCTACAATGAAAAGTGAAAGTACAGGCAACTCGTCGTACAGTGGGGGGGCTAACCTGCGCGCAGGCAGTGTAGAATGTAAATGCGGATTTGGGCGTTTTGATGACCCACCGCACGTAAATACAACGTACCTTATAACTGGATGGAAGATTTTTTTTTTCAAATGTCGCATGCGATATTTTCGAAACAACGGAATAGGGTTCCATCATGACATTTGTAAACGAAAAGGTGCATAGATCTTTCTGGATTTATGTAAAAATGATAATTTCTATAAGAACAATAATAAAAGGTTATAAATAGACAAACTTATTATGTTATATAGCTAGTCAGAAACATTTATTTAGCTAGTAGGTAATAAAATCAATAAATCTAATATATAAAATTCTCGTGTCACGGTGTTCGAACTTGAACTCCTCCGAAACGGCTTGACTGATTTTTACCAAATTTTATATTCGGTAAAAATCAGTCAAGCAGTATTCAGTAGGTCTGAGAATCGGCTACTATCTATTTTCCATACCCCTAAGTGTTGTTCACCCGAAAAAATTTTTTTTTAATTTTTTGACAAAATTTTTTGTTTTTATTTTTTTATGATATGGCATACAAAAATACATACAAATCTAAATTTTCACCTCTCTACAATCAACCCTTATTTTTTATTTGTATATTAAAATTTTTTTTTGCAAACTATGTTTGCGGGATCAGCTAGTGTAAATATAGAATCCAAGAAGGGAGAAGATAAAAGTGAAGTATATGTATGGAAAAGAATGAGAAGGAATGAATGATGAACGAACAAATAAATGAAGTGAAGAAAGGAGAATGAATGGTAGATTTTTAAAAGGATGTAAGATGAGAATAAAAATAAATCTTGAATCAACTTTGAATTGTAAACTTGTGATCTCCGACTTCTGTAATAAAACTCTTAGCCTGATATTCAAAGACTGTCAAGATATCACTGCAAATAATCACTATAATTTTCAAATATATACGATAATATATATAAATCTAGCCCATTCAACTCTGGCTTTTAAAACGATCGTGAGAATCCGCTATTTGCATCTAAACGCGTGCTTATATGATATCAATGCGTGTTATAACTATGTTCAAATATTTGTGTATATATCAAACTAGTATATAGGGTGAAGATGTATTAACAAATTATCATATATCTGTTTATTCTTGGTAATCAGGAAGATGAAAGCTTCTTTATTATTAATTCTAATTTATACAGCTAGTGCTTTTTTTACTAAACTTTTTTTTCGCTTTTACTAAACAGTTGGGAGAGGGTTGCCGCTATTTGATACGTATCTTTCTTCTCCCAGCTGCATGGCACGACAGTGTTTTATCATTATTTACAATATTTCTTATATAATTTTATCTTATCGGTAAATACAGTTAAAATTTATAAATATTAACAATACAATTTGAAAGTGTTACTCAATTACAGATTATTCGGTACATTATTATATTTCAAGTCGCTGCCCAAGCGCTATAGACCGTTAAATGCCTTGAGTATCTAATACATTCAGGCATTACTTTGCGGAAGTCCATCCTGAGTAAGAAAAGGACTAATATATAGCTACTTCTGCTATGTAGCAGTAGTCGTGCAATAAAGTGCACCGCCCGCCAGCCAGCTTATAAATGCGCATGCGGCAAACAGTGCGAATTACACAAATTATATTATAATTGCGTTATTTATTATTTCTGAAGCCATTGATTTTTAAACGGTTGTATTTAGTTCGACCCGTACGGACTTTGTTTATTTATTTGGGTCAAAATTATAAATTGAAATTTAAGAACCTTCCCGTTGTCAGATTGATCTGAAATTTGGTACACACATTTAATTTAGATTACAATACAATATCAATAACATTATAAATCTAAGATGGCCGCCGATACAAAATGGCTGATTACATGTTTTTCCTTAACCCCCTCAATATGGGTATCAAATGAAAGGGCTACACTAGTAAAACATGATGATTATGCCAAAATTTAAAATTCAAGATGGACGCCGTTCCAATATGGCGGACTAGGTACATATTTTTCCTCAACCACCACAATTTGGTTATCAAAAAACCGTTTAACTCAAAAGTTTTTTTAAATGTATTTATTGTATAAGATGTAGGAAACATTATTAAAAGCAAGTTAACTATACTAGGCTATCAAAACTTGAAAGCTTTTAGACCTGTTACCAGTCACCCTGTGTATAAAAATGAATACCTTTTTTCCTTTGACCACGTCATAACTTGAAATCGACATTACCCACTCTATTTATGTTTTTTAAAGATTTCTAACATTTTGTAGAAGGTTCTTAAGGAAAAATAAATTGCAAGGGATCTTGAAAAGTTTCTTAAATAGTATGAATATTGAAACTTAAAAGATGGTAGACTTACCTTGACGTCAATAAGTAGACTTATCTGGACATTAATAGGTAGACTCATTTTGACATCAATAGGTAGATGTATCTTGACGTCATCAGGTAGACTCATCTTGACGCCAATAGATAGACGCATTTTAACGTGAATAGGTAGACTCATCTTGACGTTAATAGGTAAACTCATCTTAACATCAATTGATAGACATATTTGGACATTAATAGTAACTCGGCTTAACGTCAATAGGTAAACTCAAGTTGAAGTCAATAGGTAGAATCATCTTGACGTCAATAGGTATACTAATCTTTACGTAAATAGGTCGACGTATCTTGACGTCATTAGGTAGACTTATCTTAACGTCAATTTTTATAAAACAGAAATGCAATCTGTTCTACAATTAATAAAATATTTTTGTTTTATAGACTATGTATTGCCATCATATTTCATATTATATTAAAGCGAATATAAAATCCAATAATAATTGATTGATTACAATTTAATTCTCTATGCAAATACATTTAAATGAACCGTATTCGATTCGATGAAAGTGAAACCGTCTTACCGCTCCGTCATTTCCCTAAGGATTAAACAACCCGTGCATAATATATCAACACACCCAATTAATCACAGTAAAATGTTTTAAACAAGGAGTAGTAAACATAGAGAAAGAAAACTGGGAAATATATATTCTGTTCTAATTTCATCACCATGACACACACTTGAAATACCAAATATAATAATACGGAACGCTATACCACCCTTCAGATATGTTTACAGCGAGAAGGAAGTGGAGGTATCGGCCACTCCGTTCTGTTAGTCCAGAGGATTCTCAACATGGGAAGAGGGAGAGTATTGTCTCCTCCGATACGGAACTGGTGGTAGAGTCCTCAAGGTTCTGGTAAGCAGTGATGACGGAGGAACATCGCAGGAGTTTTATTTGATACAAATCTGATGTGAGACATTTTTGGTGTTAACAACTTTAGGATTTATATATAGATATATCTATATATCTCTCGGCTTTTATAGAGTCTAGAAACTATGTCAATAATTCACTGTATATATAAGCAGATTTTAATTTTAATTGTGTATTTTGACCTCCTTTGGTGTTTAAAGTAAACCAGATTTTAACATGCGATCACTTTTCATTTAATTTTTTTTTATGTTTGATTTAGTCTGATCTTTCTGGAGAGTCGCGAGACCTTTGTAGAGTTCTATAGAAGGGTCATAATAGAGAATTTTAAAAGGAACAAGCAGTCACTAAAAAGTGTATAAGCTAGTCAAAACAAATACTTTAATTTGTGACAAATTTGAAAAAATAGTAGAGTAATGATTAAATTACAAAGGAATGTAAATGTAAGAAAAATAAATAATGAAATGTAAATAAAACAAAATGTAAATTTATAGTGTTTTGGATGAAAGGAATGAAAGAATTTGTGAAGAATGAAGGATGAATGAATGAATGACATTGAAAAGGAAGGAAGATGCGAACTCGAATGATAAAATAGAACCTGTGTACCCAAGAAAGGGAAGAACAAGAGATCTCCAAGAATGGGTACCATATAAAAAATGTATATAGTATTTGTTTAATATTGTATCACCTATAAAGGAACACATAACAAAACCATTATTCATATGTTAACTTTTAACACAATTTTAAGTTAAATGAACTGCTGGTTTACCTAAATAAATAAATAAAAATGTTTAAAGATTGGTTCCAACAGATTCTTTTGGATATCTAGGGTAATGTCTAATCTAAGAAGGTCTAATTACTTAATAGTAAGGTAAAAGTAACTTAGTTTATTAAGTTTCAGTTTTTTAAAATCAAATGTAACTCTTAGATATTTTAGTAATATGCAAAGGTTATTTATTTATCCGTCTCTATCAACAGCTTCACCTGATTTAAAGTGATAGAGTGCTGAAGGCTTTGCGTACATTTATTTCAAGAACCTTTGCTCTAGGCTAGCTCTTGTGTGCTCCCTCAGAAGCCTTCTTACATTACGTATTTAACTAAATTGGGAGGTCGTACAGTTATTATATTGATTTAGATTCCATTTAAGATCATTTATACACGTATCGAGAAGAATGAAAAAAGTATATATTTTTACATGAGTCAAATTCAAATTGATTCTCCCTATGGATATATATACGAGTATATATGTCACAGCAAAAGACGCTGTATGCAAGCCTCTTTGAAATGGTGCTATTGAAACATAGTGGTAGAGATATGTCCACTAGTGGACATCGGCTGAAACGATGGTTACGTGCTTCAATATAAATATAATCTGAAATGGGCCCACAACAAAGTGAACGTTTTTTTTATGTTAATTTACTCTGAAGGTTTATACGTAGAGATTTACAAATTGATACAAATTTTATTTATAACGCCTCAAAGATGATGTTTTGAAAATTATTGTTGTTTTATGTGAAACCAATTGGACAATAGAAGTCCAGTGGTAGAAGATTGAGACTTGCGTTCATAGGTCGCGGGTTCAATTTTACAATCTTAAATAATTATTAATACTTTGTGCATTAAATATATAGGATTATCACTGTACACAATAAGGTTCCAGAGGATGTTCCAACGCGCCTGCTAAGTGTGACGAGTATATGTGTGTGTATATATATATATAGATATATATATATATATATATATATATACACACACAATATATAAATATATATATATATATATATTAGTAATAGGACGTCAACAAATATGAATCAATTTTTTTTAAAATACCAGGCGAGCAGAAATGCAAAGGAGTTCTTGTTAATCGTTGGGAATTGTCTCACGAGACCACCCGTTCACGAGATAATTGCAGGCGATATATATCAATTTAAAATGAACTTTAACAGTCAACGTTTAAAGTTGCTTTTTGAATAACGAACATAGTTAATAAGTTCTTAAGTAATAAGTTACATAAGCTAGGTCAAAACTGTGTTGAAATTTACGATTATTGTTAAATATATGGCATTGGTGCAGGTCAAATAAGTCGTATTGAATTCTGAAGTCCTAGTACTTTTTATATTGTATATGTAACAATTGTTCTTTTGGTGGGAGTAATAAAAATAAATAATATTTATTATACATTTGCGACTGTACCACACAAGTTCGATTCCCGACATACAACCTTATTTAATTCACACTTTGTGCATAATTATATAAGAATGCTATTGCAAATAAAAAAGCTTCCAGAGGATGGGTAGCATTCTCTGGGTACTATAACATCATACTGCAATCACTAACCTTCCAAGCTTAGCTATTATGGTATATATCTTTTGGAACAGACCTATGCCTTGAAGTAGGCATCTATTGTAACAAAATTCGCTACTTCAACCTCTTACGAATATAAATTCATAAAACCCATTCTTAGCTGATCTAAACTTGGTTGAAACAATATGTATATCAATTTTAAAGTCCCCATACCTTATGGTTGCAGAGATATCTTGATGAGTATATATATAAGTGTTAAAGAAAATTTTTAAAAAATATCTAAACATTATTAAAACTAAAAAAAGTGTAATAATTTGAAAATATGTTTTAGTAGTTTTACGAAAATTTTAAATATTTATTTAACAAACCTTAAAATTATCTAATATAGATAAATCTTAAATATAGAAAACAATCAGTTATGATTTACTTCAAATTTTTATATACACACAGTGGTAAGAGATAGAAGGAGGTAAAAATAAACTTGCAACTTAAAAGAATTGACGTATATCTAAAAATAGGTGACATATGAGGCCTAAGTTATTGGTTATAGATGAAAAGGCTTTATATATAGCTTATTTGTACACCTATTTCCGATCAATATAAAGTGATTACCTTGAAATATCTCACATATTTTTTTATTTTAGAATTCAACATGACTTTTACTTCTGGCAGTACATTTGTAAAGTATATAACTTTTAAATATATACCATACTTGAGGTATTAATACGTAGGTTTCACGTATGTTTAATCATCCTGTATGTTCAAAAAACTTTCGATAGCCCGGTCCTTGACACCGGTGTGCGCTCCAAAATTCGGCTGCAGATAAGTGCATTAGCCTCCGGAGCAGGGCCAAGGGCCTCCAACAGCAAGGGCCTTAACCCCGGGGAAAGTATTACTCGAAAACCATCTCGCCTATTTTGTTCATTCACTCCTATCCAGAACACAGTCATCTATGGAATCGCTATTCTATAACAATTAAATAAAAAATGGTTTCAGATGTAAAAGCTTTAAAACGAACTTTAAACTGTCAATTAATGTATAGTACGACCAATTCAAAAATCGAATATTTCATAAATAATAAATAACAATGATTATATAGTAAAAAAAACTTTTTCTAAATTTTTCATTTGTTTTGTTTTATAACTGGCCTGTAACATTCAGATAATATAAAATAATATATATCACACATTTCAGAATGATCACCTAATACAGGGTGATTGAAAATAGGTGTAGAAGCTTATAGCTGACAAATGCGCTGTGTATATATTGGATAGCAATATGCCAGTCATCGTTTCATTCCATAGACACCCACTGCAAGGCATATGGCTCCCCAATATATCTATGACAGGAGATACCATAATCGCCACGCTTGGCAGGGGGATTGGCGATCGCAGTGTCATATTATAGAACTCAAAGAACGCTGCTACCCATCCTCTGGAAACTTGATTGTGAGCAGTGGTAATCCTATATAATTAATGCACAAAGTGTGAATTATATATAAGAAGAGAACCCGCGACCTTCAATCGCAAGTCACAGTCCTAACCACTGAGCTACCACAGCTCAAATAAGCTAAACTTTCCAGCAGTAAAAATTCTGCAAGAACAAACTGCAAACAATAACTCATTTTAATTTGTATTCGAATAATAAATGTTTTTTTTTTCTATTAAATTATCATTACGTTATCTATTACTTCTGAAATCATTGAATTTTGGATAACGCGTACCATATATACCTTTAAAGTATTTACGTTTATAATCTATTACCTTGTATTGTTATTATAGGATATGATATTTGTTGAATAAAAAAAAATAGTTGTATACCTACTCCTTGCATCCCCTGTGCCAAAACTACAAGACAGCTAGAGGCGGAAGAAAGCTCGAAAAGCGATAGTGGAATTCAACGTCTCTTACGCATCCCCCCGCACCCCGCCGCCTCTCCCATCCCCTCCAGCCCAGTGCAATGCCTTCGGGGCATTTCTTTTAGGAAAATAAAACAGTGCAGTGAACTTACAGATAAACTAAATTTTCACGTCACGTTCCAAATTCAAAAAGAAACAAGACATTTGTCGAATCTGTGCAAATGAATCGATTTTTAAAACCAACTTTTTAAAAATAAACGCACTTTGGATATAAAGGGTATTCCCCGGATATCTAGATTTCTGGGATTCCCCGTTAAAGCATTAAATCACAGAGTGCTTGGTTATATGTGTAAAAGGGGCGAAGATATAGCCCATTTTATCAATTAATATATGGTACAACCTTTCCAAATTTCAAAGCCTTCACAAATAATAAATAACGTAATGTTAAATATGTTTTATCTGGTTCCTGCAGACATTGTACCGCCACAAGTTATTGACTTAACCCAATGTCATAGATGTTTCATATTACAGAGTAATCAATACAGGATGTTTAGAAATGAGTATAAATGCTTTTTAATATCAAATAGGTTTCTCATTCCCCCTTTTATCTTTTACACATGTTACTAATCATCCTGTATAAGTTAGTTTTTAATAGTTAGATAATAACAACACTGTAATATTTCTTTTATTCACATTGTACACCCTCGAACTGTAATGCGTGTTGAATGAAAGCCTTAATATAGGTTACCTTTTAGGAGGTCCTTGCTATTCTTCAAATTATTTTTTGCTAATTCTGCTTTACTTTGGCTACTTCCTAATCCTTCTATATATGTATCTCATGTGTTATTCTACGAGCTATGAAGGATAGTAGAAGTAGGAATGAGGAGATTCGTGGAAGAATGAAACTGATACAGTGGACTGACAGCGTAGAACACTTGTGGTTGAACACAAGCCGGTCTTCGTTCGTCGGAAGACACTGGATCCAGGACGCTTCAAGCCGCTCCTGATGGAAGTATATAGAAGAGGCTTGTGCCCAGCTCTGGGCATCCTGGGCAGAAATGGTGATGATCCTAGGTCTAAATCTTCGAACGCAGGTAATCTAAAAATGTCTTGATTAACACTAATCATACCAACAATTACCAGGTACCTATTTCTACCATAGCGTGTCAAATGGCCCGACTTTGTTTACTGCTTGAATGTATAAAATATGGTTATTAAGAAAGAAATGAAAATTAAATTTATTATAATTAAACAAAATAGTATATTTCCAGATTAGACCATTTCGTTTACAAACGCAAAAACTAATAATTTTTGATCCATGGGTCATTTGACCCCTTGTGGTATGTTTAGTGTTAAACATACATAACGTCTCATTGTCAAACACAAAGCTCATGTCAATGGAACAATGTTAGTCAATTAAAAACAGAAAATTATTCTTGTTTACTTTTTCTTTCGTTTAGTATTAAATTATTATAAATATATCAATGCGTATCTTCCGTGTAAGCATTATTAATGTGTTTATTTGTGTTCAAAATAAAGAAGTTTTAATAATATTTTTTGTTCACTATAAATAGCACAATGTAATATATAATACCCGTCAACGTAGGGCATCTGATTACCGAAAACTGCATAGGCGAGTGACAAGCTATAGGTCGATGTACGGGCGGGTACAGGCAGACGAAATATTGGATTCCAGTGCAGCGGATTATATTTATATTATAAAATTACTGTATCAAATTGATCATTAGATAATGTAATGTCGTTTCTGTCGATATATTTTTACAGAAAAACCGATTGATTTTGACCGCTCCGGCATTGATTTGTATTCTAGATGGCAAAAGGTTGTTGATAACGAAGGTGAATATATCGTTGATTAGAAATAAAAACTTGTTAAAAATATAGTCTTGTGAATTTAACTTAAGTAAGCAACATTACTTTCCAGTCCCCCTAATATGTAATTATATAAGTGAAAAATTAAAAAATATTTAAGTCAAAAATTTTCATAGACTTTAGATGGAATTTCGATCAGCTTTGATCATCAAAAGAATCACCAGGTCAAATTTCTAATTAAATACATTATTTATCTTTCCAATAAAATATAATTTACTCAATAAAGAGTATAAGAGATAAAACAATTTCTGTTTTTACCATTTCATATTTTAATTCTTCCGTTAAATGGGGGATAAAGGGGTTCCGGGATTCTAAATACCGGAATCCCGGACGATATTTGTCCGGTATTAAAAACCGGTATTGATGTAATAATACCGGTATTTCGGTATTACATTAGTCGATGAAAATTGAATTTATGCACAATATAAATCTAATTTAAAATAATATTAGTACAAGATTTTTTTTTTGGAGACATACAAACAATTTATCCTAAGACCACCAGGTTTATCAAATATTTCTAGTAAAGAATTCCGAGCTCCCATGCAATATATGGCCAACACTGTTTTTTGTATTACAGATAGTTCATACAATCCATTACTTGAAAATAATTATTAAAGCGTTGATATACATCTGCATGCAGGTATTCCTCCATTGCTGCTCTATTAGAAGTATCTAGAAGTGGCTTATATCCAGCAGTATGCGTCTTACTGTTGAAATAACTTAAATAAAACGAGTTATGAAGTAAAAACTTACATATATTACATTAATAGATAGTTTTAAGGTTAGTGTCAATATGTCGTCTGCCTGTACAGTCGCACGTGCAAGGACGGCAGGTCGGCGACCGACGCCTGCGCAGCCTCCACGCTCGGGAAGCTCGCTCTAACATCCCCGCCACTCTACGGTTACCTTTACGTACTCTACCTTATTAACGTGAGTATATACTGACTCTATGACTAGGAAACTTCTGAAAGTCGCTGCATCAGAAAGAGGTCCGGTTCTTTGACTTGAATGGTGAACATTAAGATATGAGAACAAGAAATATCCTGACATTTCTCTTTTAATATGTACATCTAGATTGCAGGCAAAGAATTAAAAAGGCAGGTACAGAGAAAAAATATTGATGTACACAACTACATAAATATGAAATCATATTCCACATAAAGCGATAAACTGTGAAAGCAATAAAATAACTTATAACAATCATTATTATATCAGACGATAGGTGCCCACTGCAAGGAATACGACTCCCCATAACTGAAAAAAAACTCGACTAATCTCTTAACAATACTGACCTCTAAAATGTATTTCTAGCAACGATTAACAAAAACTCCTTTGCATTTCTGCTCGCCTGGTATTAAAAAAAAATTGAGACATATTTGTTGACGTCCTATTACTGATATAAAGTTGAAGATCATATAACTAAGAAGGTTTTGGAAATCTCCGCACCAGTAAAAGGTTCGATCCAAGGATCTGAACAGCGACTTTCACAGAAGACTTAGAATTAGATAGACCCTAATGTAGACCCCAAAATATGCTCAGGATTTCTCTAAGAGATCAGCCGTTGGAAGTCCAATAATGGACATAGCAAATAAATCGTGATACTGTAGTAATCTGTAATCGAGGAAATAAATGAAAACAAGAGAAGGAAGGAGATGCGCGAAAGAAGATATAGATGAAAAGATACAGAAAAGAGATTGTGAAGGAAGAAAAGAGTATGATATCTAAAATTAAAATACTGAAAATAATATTTCTCCGATAATGTAAAGTGCAGGGACTACAATCAAGGGTCCAGACAATTTCAGCATTTGTTTTAATGGCGCCCAAAAAACGGAGGTCATGAAAATAAGGCTTTAGCCATAGATTTTCATTAGGATCGGATTTAACATCATTGCATACAAAACCTTCCGATCTTAAGTCGTATGTTCATTTTGAAAGTGGACGTACCATGCTACATACATTTTTAATAATATATCATCTATTCGCCATCATATAACATCTAATATCAACAACAGTGACAACAACAGTGAGTATAAATATACACATGTAAATAAAATTTGATTGTCTCTTTGTAGTATAAAAATAACCGGTTTTACATGCATATAATATATACATTGAACATACCAAAATGTTTTCTTTTCTTAATTTTTCTCTGTCTGTTTGTTCCAACTAAATTTAGAAATGACTAGACCGATTTTGACGGGATTTACACTGGTAGGTAGCTGAAGTAATAAGGAGTAACTAAGGCTACATCTATTTAAGAAAATTCTAAAAAGGAATTTAAAAACTTAATATTTTTTGGTTAAATTCCACTCGATCGAAGAATATATATATATATATATTCGTTGATCGATGATGAAAATTCCTTAAAAGATATCTTAGACATTTCGTTTCTTAGTCATAAAATCTAAAATTAAAAGTATATTATAAATAAATCTAATTATAGCATTCAAGAGTTTAACTTAGTTATTAGAGAAATTTAGTTCGTTGTCACATTTACATGATAATATAATGTGCATATTAAAAAAGTTAAATTTCATTTTAAAGAGCAAGTGTTGATTGCCAAAACCACAGATCAGTATTACTCGGTGGTAGGTCACTGCTTATGTTAAAATAATCGACAATTCAAAAGCACATGTGATTTCCTACTTGAATAAAGATATTTTGAGTTCGTTTTTTAACCAACTTCTGAAAATTAAGGTTTTTTGTTGTTTGCTATGTGGTCACCAATGTGACTTCATTTCACCAATCTACTAGACATCTATATGTTACATTAGTTCGTCAATGTATCACCTCATTTTCGATACATTTATATTAATATAAAATATTTTAATTGTAGGCACTTTGTCAAGTTGTACGTACGTCATTGTTTTATATTGATTAGTTAGCGAAATTCCATTATATGTCCGTCGACAATGCGACGGCTTCACGGAACTCTTCGCTTACGAAATAAACACAATTGGAAGTCATTACACTTTTTTTTTTTCTTCGTAAATTAGTCACAGACCACCAGCTGCTAAAGAAATTCTAAAATAAAATTCTCAGGTGCTACATATTCATATATCTGTACGTTTTATATGTAGAAGATATATAATATTTGCCTACATGTAATAATATTTTTAATCAGGATACATATTTCTAAGACATATTTTTTGCACATGGGTTTACTAAGTTATTCTAGCCAAAGGTTATAGACCAAGGTTTAATGGAATCAGGCGTTACTTTGCGGAAGTCTAAGTAAGAAAAGGATCAATTTATAGTCACTTCCGCACATGCAGTGGTAGTCGTGCAACAAAGTGCACCGCCCGCCAGCCCGCTGATAAATGCGTATGCGGCAAACAATGCGAATTACACTACTGCCACCGTCAAATCACTCAACACGTGTTTCACCTCTCCACGGGGCATCTTCAGGAGTTATGTTACACCGATTAGTGCCAAACACAGAGACTCCGTGTTTGGCACTAAGACTGCATATACGGAAGTGGCTGTATATTGGTCCTTTTCTCACTTACAGACCAAGGATCCAAACGCACCAAGATTCTATTAATTCCTAAGGTTTTTACAAATTTTCGGTTTCAGGTATAAACTCTCTTAAATAACGTACTCTTCATTTCAGTCAACAGACGCTTACAGCCATACGCCTCCTTAAATATATCTATGGATGAGATATACCATAATCGCCTGGCGAACGGGTAGGCGATTGCAGTGTGGTATGCAGTGTATGCAGATGACACTGCTGCTATTCCTCTGGAAACTTGTTTTGTGTATACTGTTGTGATCAAAAAGTAAGATGTAATTATCATTTGAAACTCCTTACCATTAGGAAGGTAATTATTTTTTTACTAAGTTGGTAAGACTGTCTATAACATTTATCAAGCTTCTGTTTTAAAGTTGGAATATCATTTGGCTTAGCCCAAACTATTTTAAAAGATGTTTTGTATCTCAAACGCGTCATCGCGATTGGTCGATGGCATACCGCATTGTTTCTTTACGATATTCGCCTGATATAGCTTCATGCGATTCAGCAAACTCAAAAGGATAATGCGGTGACACTTTAACACGATTGAGGATATAAAAACCGATAGAAGATCTTTTATTTATTATTTTTTTTAATGGCCCCCGCTATTGGGGGCCTCTCGTACCCCCTATCTTTTGTGGGACAGGAACTTTACGGGCAAATTTAATTATTCACATAATTTTTTATTATTTAATTTCTTTTCTTTCATACCTCACATTGTCTTTCGGTCTATTCTTTCATGCCACAATTCTACTGTCTTTCCCTTTTGCTCTGTATCACCTTTCATTCATTCCTCTTTTCTTTTTACATTTTCATAATTACATTGTTATTTTATATCACATTTTTATTACTTAAATTCTATAATTATTTTATATCACAGTACAGTATATTATTTTGCTGTTATTTTGTCTTCATTATCTATTTATTATGATTTTTCTGCAGAGGGTGATGAATGACTGTTTGGTGTTTTTTTCGCTTATCAGGGAGGCTATTGACTCCTCCCCGATTTTAACGACAGACCGGCACTCGAAGTCGAGCCGGAGAAGAATGTCTAGAAGGCTATACCAAAAAAAAGACTATTCGGACTATTTCGAGGACTAAAAAGGAATGGCAAAAGTGTATTTTATCAGACCGGGATAACAAAGAAGGGGATGACAATGATTTGTAAGAGTAAATGAAATATTTACATTTTACCAACAAATTCACCTTACCTTTTTTTAAATTGTAAATTATATAAGACTGTATCCCGGGAATCGAATCTGCAACGAAGTCTCAATCCTATACCACTGTACAAACACTACCTAAATTTATTAAATTTATTATTAGATAATTGCACTAGACAGAGACATTACCTGATAGTATGTTTCAATACCGTACACTGTTAATAATTGACATTATAATCATGGCTCACAATTTTCATAATCATCATCTTTATATCAGCCTATATATTTTTTTTATTTATTTACGTACCCCTTATCTAGTTTGGAACAGGGACTTTATTTACACATAATTTTTTCAGAGTTTTATATTTATTCGACACTCACTTACATACTTCACAATTTCTTTCATTCTTTTCTTTTATCCTTCATAGTTACTTGCAATTTTTGTTCTTTCATTCCTTCTTGCTTTCATCGCCTTCCTTTCCTCATCTTTTTTACTCTTAGGTGGCTAGGTACATTTTTATTTTCCAATCTTTATCTTTATTTTTTGATATCACAGATTTGTTTCGATTTGAACTTTTTAATACATTGTTAGACTTGTCTTATATTCTATTATTATTTTATAAGTTCAGTTACATGTGCATTTATTTAATTTTTGGTTCAAGTTTTTCTATAGATTATCACTACAAGGATTAGGTCTCTCCCAAAAATGGCCACGATGACCTGTCTTGTCCAGATTTACTACGATCCAGTAGGGCGACGCCAAGAGGTGTCAATCGTCTCTGGGCGCCATTCAAGAACCTTTCAGCCCTTCTCATTTTAAGATACATGAGCTCCTTTATTGTCTTTTTTAACTCAGTTATAGTTGTGAAGTATTAGCCCAGCTAGTAGGCAGAGGATTGATTTTCGATCGTACATCGCGGATTCGATTTCAGAGATTATCTTATATAATTCACACTTTGTGCATTAATTATATGGAACTACCACTGCTCACAGACAAGTTTCCTGATGATGGGCAGCATTCTCTGCGTATCAAAATACACTGCCATCGCCAGCCCACCTATCAAGTGTGGCGATTATAGTAAATCCCCCATAGATATCTTACTACACCTATGTCTCCTAGTGGCTCTATTGCATGAGAAACTAAACATAACTAATATCTAGACAGTTGAGCGATAACAATCAACTACATAAAGTAGACGACAGTAAGTAAAACACCTTACATAACTAACTTATATAAACTTAACACGTTCACTGCGGGTCCAATTTTGAAGAACTTTCAGCTGGTGCGGCTGAGGTCGAATCAGCCTCAAGCTGAACCTCCTAGTAGTGCGGTTGAGGCCTTTTCTGCCTCATGTTCATCAATATTTTTTTACAATATTGAGTCAATGTTTCGCAGACATAAAGAAAGCTATATTTGTCTTTGTCATACCTCATACGGTTGAGTGTAAACAGCCGCCGCACTAGAGAGAAAACACGAGTTTTACGCGCCGCACCAGTGCAAAGTCTACCATGAGGCTGAATCGACCTCAAGCCGCAGTGAACGTGTTAAATAACTTATAGATACATTTAAACAGAGTGCCATTCAAAATGGCCGTGACAAAGAAATCGACTTGTACAATACTGGGGGAGGGGAGGCGCAAGGAAGTCGACACGTAATACGGTAATCGATGGAGATTGAATAGAAACAGTTGCTACAGGGTGTTACATAAGTGACCACAATTGTCGAGCAACTACAACAACTAGACCGGAACGTTACTTATACAGGCTGTTCGGATAACGCGCATTATTAATATTATATAGATATATGTATATATATATATATATATATAAATGTTTATATATATATATATATATATATATATGTCTGAAGATACCCTACAAGGTCTTAGATTCCCTGAAAGGAGACAGCTAAAGATTAAGTCGGAGAACGTGGCGATCTTTGATATTTACGTATATAAATATTTATTATATATATATGTACAGTCCTATGATATATATGATATAGATATATAAATATATTTTATTGCTTATTAGCAACTAATTCTCAAAAGCACAGTGAGTTATGGCGCCATTTGTAAAAATTTAGGCGCTTTCACATTATGACATTACTTATGCGCCACATAATTTGTACAAAGTGTCTATAATAAGTAAACAACAGAGAATGTAAAATTTGGAGTTTCATAAAAATTACATTTTAATATATTCTTAAAGAAATATAGTTATTTAACATGTTACACCTTCACCTTCCTAATTTTAAATAAATATATATTATAATACATAAATAAATTTTGAGCTTAAAAATATTAGTTAATAAGATTTTTATTCAAATTGAAACACGCTGTAGATGCGATCGCAAGACCGCTGCTTTACGCAAGCCGTGCAAAATGAGAAGAATCAAGCTCCCATCTACATCTCGCCGCGATACAGTTTTGGTTTCTTTTGCACGATTTATAATTATTTTCGGCACACTCTATATAACATTATTAACAATCACTGACATGTTAATTACATATTCTACAGGATGATTGTTTATAAGTACAAAAGCTTTATAGAGGTGAATATATATAGTTTTTTTATCATCAATAAACTTAAATGCCGTGACGTATATTTCAGATCATCCTGTATAAAATGATCACTCTGAAATTTGATTTATCTGATTTACATTAAAAAGATAATAAAAGATATAATATTAATTTATTCAACATTGAAACTTTTAACAGAACCGTTATCGATCGTCAACTTATTATTTATTTTTTAATGTATTTCATTTTTGACTCTGCTATTCTTCGCAAGGTGTTATAGTTGTGCAGAAGAAGCAAGAAGAAACTTCACAACAACAAATCTTTTAATAAAGTATAACAATACAGATTTATATATACATTTTATCTTATATAGCCTAAATGAAATCAAATTGATCAAGCGACATCACTGACAAGGATTCTTGTCATTTAAATATTAATATAACAAGCCTTTTCCTTCGATTCACTTTTAAGATGCCATGATAAACTTTGGTACATTCAGTATTTCACAGTGCCTTGTATATTCACTATGGACGTCAACTATTTTTTAAAATGTATTATAATTATTGTAAACATACACAACGTTGTAATTAAAATCAGTTTAAAAACTAGTAAATTTATTATGATATATATATATATATATATATATATATATATATGTTTATAATTAAACATTAATTAATAAATAAAGAAAATACATTGAATAATGTTACATCAATTTATTGTTTCCTAGTGTATAGACGAAGAAATATAAGCAGGTAAAGCAAATCGTGTATTCAGCCAGCTATATTTGACTTTGGCTTTGTAAAAAGTCCCTACTTCTTTGTGACATATTGCAACATGTTATATCACAGATGATTAATAAGAATTATATACAAAAAGCAATCACAGTCAATGGCATATGAGTTTCTGATAATAGAGCATCGCACGGTGAACAACGTGAGTGGTTGGCCGCATATCAGTCATCAAGAAAATCTGGTATCCTCGTAATAAAATGGCCGAAGAAGATCAAAAGAAGATAGGCTAGTTAATGCCAAGGGATCATAGCTCTGAAAAACTGTATATATATAAATAAAATAGCCTCATTATTTCGTATATTTAAAAAACACAGAGTTGACATACACCAGGCCTGTTTATACCATCTTCAAGTGGACCTCAAAACAAAAAAGTTATTGAGGAAGACCCAGGAAGTAGTGGCTGGAATTTGTAAAGGAAGATCTCGGGTGTATTGGAAAAGTAAGTAAGGTACAGAGTGAGTGAGCCAAAATCCATAAAGAGTTTAGAGCCAGAGGAAGAAAGAGAAGAATAAGTTAGCTCACTTCTTTATATAAAGATAAATAAAGATATATGGAAATAGTGGATGTATATCTTTATATACATAATATCCTGAAAACCAGAGGACTTCACTACTGGATGATATAAGAGAATAAGAGTACTAAGAAAAAAGGCGAAAAGAGTTACGACAAGACTCTTACCTCAATATATATATATATATATATATATATATATATATATATATATATATATATATATATATATATATTACCATGAGAACCTGATGTCCTTAGTAAAAGGTCTTAACAGAGAGGATATTCAATACCAGATAAGGCTGTCTCCACCACAGGAGACAAAGGAGGAACAAAATACAATACAGCTTGCTCCAGGATGTAACGTGAGAATAGTATCTCTTTGTCTTTCTTTACGTTCAGAAACAAGAGAATAATTACTCCTTTAACCTGTATATGTTACTCCATACGACGCAATAAAGCCGGAGGTTAGTTAAATTTTAATATGTTGCGTCTCTCAACAGTTCAGTCCAGGGGCGGATCTAGCTCGTGTAGCGCCCGTGTGCAATGAAACCCTGACGCCACCTAGGCCTGACCCCTCCCCCCGCGCGGCAATAACTATTAACTTTGTCGTAGTAACAAGAAAGTTTTTTCATATTCCAACAAGCTATTTTATAAGTAGGTATAGCTTACAGTATGATATTAGTTACGACCATGATGGTCCAAAACGATGCTTTTAGATGTCTCAGGAAATGCCGCGGCGCCCGTGTGAATTGCACGCCCTGCACTATAGATTTTATGGCCCCCGCTATTGAGAGCCTCTCGTACCCCCTATCTAGTTTGGGACAGGGACTTTATTTACACATAATTTTTTCAGAGTTTTTTCTTTATTCGACACTGACTTTGATACTTCTCAATTTTTTTTTGTTCGGTGGGGGAAATCTTCCGGTATTCAAGATGCCCTGCCTCTGGGGGGAGGACAGGGGTATGTGGGATTCCTACCCACTAAAACCCCCCTCCCCCGATGGTCGCCCTCTGCGCTAAACGGGGGACCGCGGTATCTCCCGGTCAGGGATCGACTTCTCAATTTCTTTTATTCTTTCCTTTTATCCTTCACATTATCTTACAATGTTTGTTCTTTCATTTCTTCTTACTTTCATCGCCTTCCTTTCCTGATCTTTTTACTCTTAGGTGGCTAGGCATTATAGGTTAAGCCGCCCCTGGTTCAGTCATCTCAACAGAGTCAGCCGAGCTTTTGGTTGTTTAGGTAGAAGCTTCATGAGATTACCAGGAACCAGAACTTCGAATCTTGACTACAATTGTAACTTTGTAACCATTTAGTATCCTTACACGAAGCTTTCTGGATCTTTCGTTTCTTTTCAGCCGATAGACGCCCAATGCTAGGTATAGGCCTCCCTCAAATATCGCCATGATCACCGGTCCTGCGCTGCTTGCATCCAGTGACTTTTCGCAACTTTAACTATGTCACCGGTCTACCGAGTAAAGTGCCACTTACTGCCACTTACTACCACTTACTGCCACTTACTGCCACGTACTGCCACTTACTGCCACTTACTGCCACTTACTGCCACTTACTGCCACTTCAGACTAACAATTCTTCAAACTACGTCAGTGATCTTGATTCTTCTCCGGATCTACACATAGAGCATAGCTCTCTCCATTCCTATGCGACCCGGCATGAGTCAACCACCTGAACCTATGGACTAATCATTCCTTCACTTTCAATTGTTGTGAAATTGTCCGTCTTTTTGCTAATTAGTTTGTTCGTGAGGGAAGCCCTCACTTCCTTCTATGATTGATAGCAATATATTATATCACAAATGAATGGTTATCTTTAAAAGAAATGGCGCAGTTAATGGCACATGATTGCCTGATAAGGGAGGGTCCCCACGTGCGAGTGGACGACCTCGTATCGGTCACGACGAGGTCTAGGACCTTCGCGATATCGATGTCGTGAACCTATACTGAATATAATATATCAGAGTTCCCCAAACTTTTTTGTGTCGTAGACCCCTTGCCATGTTTTTCCGTGTTGGGTAAACACCCTACTTACCTGATTGATTACCTGTAAATTCCTAACTGTATTTATAGAGTAACGAATTGAACAAGTCAGTGCAAGGTAGCGAAGCTCTGAGACTGCGACTCAGGTTTTACTAGTTTAAAATGTATTGCGAACACAAAGCGAATACCAACATCCTATAAATTACACAATTTTATAAACATATATACTCGTAATAATTTTTTACTTCATAGGTACTTTTATAAATAATGTAAATGTTTTGATATTATAAGATAGTATGATGTAAGTAAATAGGTACTATCAGTGTATGTGTTGAGATACACTATCGTGGACCCCCATTTTCATTTCATGGACCCTCAAATTTTTTTTCGCTGACGTTGACCCCGTGCAGGTTGTAATAGACCCCAAGGGGTCGATATAGACCACTTTGGGAATCACTGTAATAGAATAAAATAATTAACTTGAACTACCTGTGGTAAATATCTGCATTTTTTGTCTACAAAACAGGAAAATCTGACAATACATTTCATAATCATGATCATTTAAGTCATTGAACGTCCACGGCTGGACAAAGACTGAAACACTGCATCTAACGCCTTACAATGCCGTGAACTTTTACTGAATATAATAGAATAAAATAATTAACTTGAACTACCGGTGGTGAATGTCTGAAATTCTTGTCTACGAAACCGGAAAATCTGACAATACGTTTCATAATCATGATCGTTTAAGTCATTGAACGTCCACGGCTGGACAAAGACTGAAACATTGCATCCAACGCCTTACAATGCCGTGCTTGTTGGTCTATCTCCATTACAGAACCGTAACTCATTTCTTCAACAGATATCTATTCTGAATACTTGGGTGAGGGTTTTCCGATGGCAGTGTTGTATTATGGTATCCAGAAGACTCTGCTTTCCATTCTCTGGAAACTTATGCAGAGTGGCAATCCTATATAATTAACAAATACAGTGTGAATTATATGGGAGAGATTATTCTGGAAATCGCGACCTACGATCGCAAGTTTCAGACCTCTAATATAAATAAAATAATTGTAGATTTGAAGGCGACATTACCGACTTTCCCTTTACTATTGTGTTTGTGAAGGGAAGGTATTACAAATAAGTATGCATTTAAAGTATCTAATATACAACCTTCAATCAAAATTTTCCTATTCTTATCCTAGATAGGACCTCTACTAGCAAATTCCTCTTTAATTAATCTAATAACTGTAAACAATTACCAGATGTGATGATCCAGCGGTTCAGGATGAAGACTTGCTAATGTAAGTCACAGATTCGATTCTCAGAACACAGCCTTATATATATAATTCAGTCTTCAGATGATGGGCAGCAGCGCTGGCCAATTGTGATGATTATAGATACCTTAAAGAGTGATCTAGGCTTTGCAGTGGAGTTTTTTTTGGTAACCTTCAATTTAAGACTGAGGTTTCACAGGGCGTTAAAATGCGGGAATAGTCCGCGTTAGTTGGTGTTTTTGTGGCAACTTTTTCGAATGTTTTTAATACACAAAGAAAGTAGCAATAGAAGAATGATAGATTTATGTAATAAGATCTACCAATGCTCGCTATAAATGATCTTATATTACTATAAAAATATATAATATACATTACTTTAAAAACAGTTTAAAAATATATTTTTTTATTGTCATTTAACGTACCGCGTATTTTGGTAAATAGTATAAATACTTATTTCATTGGACGAAAGGTTAAATGCCTTTGATACTATTTAAAAAAAAAAACGAATGCATATTGTCGGCTGCGTTGCATTTTTATCAGTCGTTGCATTGCGCTATCGTGCGCTGATCTCGTCGTGTTATTTTTTTTTCCTGGACTTGCATTGATAACGGCTGTTTGCACTGCGAACGAGATAAAAACACGATTAAATATTTGCCGAAAGGATTGGTTATATTTGACGGGATTATATTGTCGCAGATGCAACGCTCTGTTCAAGAAAAACTTCGAGAACTCTAAGACGATATACAAATTTTGGCATAAAATTCACACGTCTAATACACACCCACTAAACTTGTAATTGTTTTTAAGTGGATCGGAAGAGATAAAAGGAAGTAAAGCAAATCGTGTATTCAACCAGCTATATTTGTCTCTGGCTTTGTAAAAATCTCCTACTTCTTTGTGACATATTGCAACATGTTATATCACAGATGATTAATAAGAATTATATACAAAAAACAATCACAGTCAATGGCATATGAGTTTCTGATAATAGAGCATTGCACGGTAAACAACGTGAGTGGTTGGCCGCATATCAGTCATCAAGAAAATCTGGTATCCTCGTAATAAAAAGGCCGAAGAAGATCAAAAGAAGATAGGCTAGTTAATGCCAAGGGATCATAGCTCTGAAGGGAATATAGGTTGAAGGGATCATATATACATATATAAAACACACACCAGGCCTGTTAATACCATCTCCAAGTGGACCTCAAAACAAAAAAGACATTGAGTCAATGCCGAGGAATCACAGCTCTTTAAACCCGAGGACCACGTGTATTTATATATATCTTCTGCTTCTTCTTTTCACTCGATAAATTCCCGCTGCAAGCTATAGGCTCCTCCCAAATATCGTTATGATGACCGGACCTGCGTTGCCTGAATCCAGCGCCGCTACCTTAACTATGTTGACGGTCTACCCAGTGAAAAGCCTACCCACGCCGTGTCATCACATACATATATGTATATATATTTATGTATGTACATATATGTATCCTATAACATCACATTGAATTTAGACAGCCAAATTTAATTTATTATGGTTAAGTGTGTGGGTGTGTGTATATATATATCACCTTTAAACATCATTGTTTGACAATAAATCATTAAATGTTCTCAGTGAGATAGTTATAAGGTAACAATTGTAACTAATTTAATATTTCTAAGTTCCTAATTTTGTACTTTCTTACTGCCTTTTGTTACTGTTTATCTCCAATAAAGTAAATAAAATAAAATTAACTCTATTGGAATGGAACAGAAAAATAGTTTCTCGCAATAGCAGACAATAAATAATAAAATTTGATAGAGTAATTATACTTAGTCTGGTCATAAATACTATTATAATTAAAAACAAACTATTACTTTTGAATTTGGAATCTGTCATTTTAATATGACTGTTCATTGTGTTCACATATTTTCGCGCAAATATATTGCAAAATATTTTGCGATATTAAAACGTAATGGGGTGATAAAGAAAACCGAATCGCTGCGATTGCATTACATAAAGTAGGTATGGCGCCAAATACAATGTTTAATATCCTCCATACGCTTGGTATTAGTCCTATGTTTGTATGTCGCACTATTGATAGATACAATGAAACCTCCTCTGTTTGTGACAGAAAAATATCTGGTCGTCTCATCGAAGCAGAATGGATAAGAATTCAAAGAAATTCTGATCAAAATTGAAATATTTTATATCGGAATAAGGTAGCACCACGAACTAAAAGACACACTGGTCATTTCTTAACCAATTATTTAAAAAACTGTATGATGGTAAAATCAAAACAAATACTGAAGCGATACGCAAAGAGAAGTCACAGAAAATTTTTTGTTGACGAATCTGAAACTTTTTTACTATTGAACATTATTTTAATAAACAATATCACCGTATTTATGGTGAAAGCTCTAAAAAAGGCTTCCCAATTAGTCAACAGAGTACAACGTGAGCAGTTTCCGACTTATGTCATGGTTTGGTAAGGTGTCAGCTATGAAGGAAACACTAAGACTTTTGTGAAAAAGTTATCTAAACATTGGCACAAGTGTATTAAGATACCTTTATTGAGAAGGTAGTAAAACCACCTAACGACACCATGTTCAATAACCAAGCATAGTTCTTTAAGCAAGACGGCGCCGGGTCATAAAACTCGATCCACCTAATCTTGAGTATAAATGAACATTTCAGACTTCATCAGAGATGAATACTGGCCATCATCTTGTCCCAATTTTAATCCTTCTTGCTTTAGACCAGTGATTCCAAAAGTGGTCTATATCGACCCCTAGGGGTCTATGACAACCTGCAAGGGGTCTACGTAAGCGAAAAAAAATTTAGGGGTCCATGAAATGAAAATGGAGGTCCACGATAGTGGATCTCATCGCATACACTGATAGTACCTATTTACTTACATCATATTATCTTAATATCAAAACATTTACATTATTTATAAAAGTACCTATAAAGTAAAAAAATATTAATATGTTACGTATATTTTACATAACAGATACAAAATTTTATTTAAATTAAATTAATAAATGTATAAATTAACATGTGTATTTACTTTAAGTTTTTAACACTAAACTTCACTACAGTTAGAAATTTTCAGGAAATCAATATCAGGTAAGTAGGGGGTCTACCCAACACGGAAAAACATGGCAAGGGGTCTACGACACAAAAAAGTTTGGGGAACTCTGCTTTAGACACCATAATAATTTGGTGCTCCTAACACAATCCATACGATTGCCAGTCAAGAATTTTCTCATAGGAGTGCATGCTGCTATAGATAACTGGCTTTGACGTTTAAAGTTCTGTATTGCAGCCAATGGAGGCACTTGAATAAACTTTATATGTTTTTAATGGTTTTATATTAATGTATTAAACTAATACACTGTAATATTAATAAATGATACGTATAAAAAAGGTTCTTTACACCAATATTTATGGTAAGATTAATTCAGAAAATGCTTTAAAAATTAGTAAGGTAAGAAAGAAAACAAATGAACACACACTAGGTGTTCATACCTGTAGTAATAGTTAAAAAAATATATATTAAAATTTATAAAACGCTTTTTCTTAAGTAATTTATTATTTCTAAAACCATTGATTATTAGGTAGTGTTTACCATGCATTTATTCCTTTAAAATTTATATTACACATAATTATATATGCCCTGTATAATACGTAAATAGACAGATGCAATTCAAGCATGAATTATATACTGATGTCAAAAATAGGTTCCGATTCGAACCCAAGATCCCAGCGGGCGGGTGCTCCGCGCGGCGGCTAAGCCAACAGTGGCAGTGACTAATTATTACGTAAACATTCACCGCACTCGCTCTGATCGTATTTAAATAAATGTAAATAGCGCATGTTTTCACTTCCACGCAGTTAAATGCAAGCAAGATCTAATTTCGCTAATTTATGTTTACGTGAAATGAAGACGCTATGGACATAATGTTTATTAATTATTTTTTGCAAATGCGTACATTCCACAATGTCACGTCGAATAAGGCATATTTATTTTAAACGTAGCGCTATCTAGTGTACAATAGCTAAACCACAATAGCATTTACATGTTTCTATAAATTTTGTTATAGCGCCCTCTAGCGTGCAATAGCTAAACTAACAACTGTCTGACACTTTTTAGTGACACGAAATTGCTCTTATAGGAAATTTTTAATATTTATTTGTATGTAGATATAAATAAATATTGGAAATTTCCTATTTATTTTATTTATATAAATAGCGTTAACATTTTTACAAATATAGCTTTTTGAAACAACTCTTTTTCATTTTTTCCGATTCTTGTAATAGATGTCACTTCAGCAATAATTAAGTTAAGAATGAAGAAAACTATGTTTTAGATTTTTTTTAAAAAAAGTTAATGCACTGAAATGAAAATATAATTCTTTTGACTTATATTTTTAAGTAAATAAATAAAATGTGTGTATATGTTTGATCAACCATTAGGATAATAAGAATTTATAATTGAGAAATTTACAACCTCTAATGTACTGTTATAAATCGTAATTAGAATTGATTATTTATCAGCCATTAAGAAGGGCACTATTTATTTTAAAAAAGTAACATAATTTACGCCCACAGACGCAATCATAATAAGATTAGCTCCGTGCATAAAGAAACTATACTAGCATAGTGTCAGATAATGACAGTTACTCAGTGCAGTTAGTAAGGGATTAAAAAAATCTTGTGCAACATCTCGATAGATGGCGCAAGAAAACTGATTTGAATGGTTAAATATCACTCGTTATGCTGAAATTATAATTACAAGGTGAACTTTTATGTCTAAATGCATATACTTCTTGTAAAAGAAGTGAAAAAAATATTTCATTTCCTAAAATGGGGTAAGTAGTGCAATCTGTCGCAATTCATACGTCGTTAAAAATAGAATGTATGAAGCTAACTCGGCATGGTTCCGCGTTTTAAGACAAAAATGTTCATATTTTTATTTTTCAAGAAGATTGAATGGAATATTAAGAAAACGTTGATATGAACGAAGTATGTTTTATTATAATCAAATATACATAATTATAAAAACTGGTAATTTAAATAAATTACATATATCGATGAACAGTTTTATTTCATATTTAATCTCTGAAAAGAAGTCTACGCTTTGTTAAAATAATGTTTTTTTTATTTATAATCATACTATATAAACTGCATTGAATTACATATATAATTATATGATATTTACGTACATTCAAACCTGTTTTTGTGCGATGGGTAATACAAAACGCATATAAATAGATAAAAAAAACTTTCGTAGTAAATAATAATTATGTGATAATTGCTATCATAGCACCTGTGACTTCTCTAAGTGTTACGTTCTTGTATAAAGCCTCGTTTTCTTTCTTCTCTGCCATGATTTCTTGCAACGCCATCATCCGTAGGAGAGCTTCCGCTTCATTATCTTCTCCGTCACCGAGGATCTTCTCGTTGATCTGGTTGGCCAGGTTCACGTCATCGATGGTGCGGTCGTCCATCGCGTGGTGACCTTCCAACATCCGACGGTACTGCCGTCGTAGGTTGAAGCCGGCCTCCTTGAGTTTCCTCTTCGCTAGCTCCAGGAACGTAGGCGAGCTGAGGGTCTCCCGTAGCCAGGTCTTGATTTTATTCTTCTTGTCCTCCACTTGGCTTTTGAATCTGATGATGATATTTGAAATTATTTACTAATCATCATTTATGGCAGCGGTAGGATGGGCAACGGCATCCTCTGCATACCATAAAACAACAATACTATTGCCAACCCGACTGCCAAGCGTGGCAATATTCTCTAATGATCATAAGTTTATTTAGGCATACACAGTAGGCAGGATACAATAAATCAATGAATATGATTTATCCCTATCAAATAGTATTAGGGAAAGTGAAATAAATATATATATATATATATATATATATATATATATATATATTAGCGAAGCATTTCACCTCTTTCTCGCCTGATGACGAGGTCTACGATACTACCAGGTTGCCTAGAAGAAACCTATTCACTCTTGACTTGAAGACTCCCAAGTTATAAATTAAGTTGGATACAATGATATATATTTGTTGTTCCACTCCTTGTCTGTTTGCACTATAAATGTATTAGCAAAACGATTTCCGAACAAAATTGTGTCCGTGTATATGTGTTGTGGTGTATCTCAATCTCTTACTTCTGTAATTCCCTCTCCCTCTGTCTCGCCTTGATGATGTTGGGCCTCAGTTCCGGAACGTTGCTAGCCTCGTTGGCGTTGATAGTGAGTGTGACCCAGGCCGTGACCTCGGAGACCCGGCTGTAGACGCCTGGTGACTGAGGGTCCCCACACTTCTTCCCTCCGAAGGAAACGATGCCGAGGAGTATGCCATCTCTTACCGCTGGACCTCCGGAGTCGTGCTATTATAAACCGTAGTATTTTAATATTAAAGTTAGTTTTTGATTGATACTACTGTTTAATACACTCTATAGGAAATATGTATGTATATATCTTTTTATTAAAGATAATTTTCTTATATAGCAAAACAACACAATTCGCGAGAAATTGTACATAGACCACGTTGACCGTGAACGTAGACCATGGATGCACAGACCGCGGCCCTCCGGTCGAATACTGGTGGCCCGCCGACAGCAAAAAAAATACTCTCGTACATTCGAAAAATATTGAATTGTATTCCAGAATAAAACCAAAAAAAAAATAATTACCTATACTTCTGGCGGCCGACCCGCCATCAGTTCATGATTCGCCCGAGTGGCCCCTAGTCTTAATAAGTCTGCAACCATGACGTAGACCAATACATGTATTTATTGCGACGGTTGTATAAGTCATTATTTCTTTACTAAATAGCTTGACTTAAGCAAGGAAAAGCTCCCCCCCCACCAAAGCTCCCCACTTAGTCCGGTCATGCGCTGCTCGCATCAAGTGACTTTTCGTGACATATATGTCGTCCGTACATCTAGAGGGAACGTATCGAGTCGTGTTCGAAACTTGAAAACAATTCGACACCAACGGAGGTTGAACAAGCAATGTGTATCTATTATATATATGTATAAAAATTAATATTTGTCTGTATGTCCTTCATAGAATCGTAAACTATGCATTTGATCATGTGATCATCTTTGCCAAAGTTATTGTGAATAAACTCACAAAGGTTTCTAAGTCAGTATGACCAACTTTCGATAGATGGCACCACTATCGTTCCAACGAATATCATATAATGCCGTGACAGTTCACGATGATTTGAATTAAAACGAAAATAGTGAACGAACATTGACGTTTCGTGTTGAGGGTGACAATTGTTAATTCCTTGTAGATGATGAAGGAACATTTGATTAATTATTAGAAAATAAAAATAAACAAAAAAGAGTTGAGTTTTGGAATTAAAACCGCAATCGAGTTCACATCATAATCGCCACTCTTGGCAGATGGGTTGGCGATTAAAATGTGGTATTACTGTACGCAGAAGTTGCTGCTGCCCATCCTCTGGAACCACATTTGTGAGCAGTGGCAATCCTATATAATAAATTCACGAAATGTGAATTAAATAAAATCGAATCTACGACCTACGAATGGAATACGTATATTAGAACAAATATATAGTTTACTTACATTGCATGCATCTTTTCCTCCAGTTGCATAACCAGCGCACATCATCCTCGGGGTGATGTAGAACCGGTACGCGTTCTGACAGTCCTCAGCCGTCATCACAGGAACGGGTACGAAGCGAAGCCTATCTGGGATGTTTCCGAAACCGGATTGCTAAAAAAATATTGTTGATATACACCTTTATGTTACGTAGATTTTCTAGTCACATACCCTCGATGATCTTTAGTACAGTAGGAGATTATTTCGATCTCCTATAGGACCAGCAGATGAGAAATAAAGAGCTGTGCGTGCCATGCATGGATTCTCTGCGAGAAATTTTTAATAAAGCTGGTATTCATATGGATGCGTCATAATATATCTTAAATAATGTTATGTTTGTCATACATTCAAATGTATACTCCTAGATTTTGTCTTCAAAAATTAAATAAATCATTTATGGCACAAAATGTATGTATGTGCAAAAAAATGCCACAAACAATTTCAGATCTGCCACTGGAGATATTTAAAACTAAAATTAAAAAAAAATGTTATTGAACAAAGTAAATTATTATGTACTATGTTTGTCGACTCTTACTCAGGAAGCTAATTAATGTCGCACACTCTTTATAAAACTATATTTATTTATATTATTTGTAAAGAGCAACTATTGAGTTTCTCGTCGGCTTTCGGCAGCACTGCCATCCGAGTCGATGGTGTTTTTTTAATGTTTATGTTTCATGTTTATTAGTTATATTCCGCATTTCTTCTACCTTCACAGTTTCTTTTGAATCATCATTTTGTACTTCACAAAATCTACTTTTCCTTACTTACATATCTTCTTAAAAGCTTCGCCTTTCTTCCTCCATCTACATTCCCAGATCACAGTTTTTATTGGCCATCAAAATTACATTATCACAGCTATAAACTCATTTGTTTAAATTATTCACATTCACATATTTAACTTATAATGTAATAGAAATACCTTATACAGTTTTTATTGCTTACAATTTATTTTGTTTCTAGAGGCTTCTTAACTTACTTATTTTTTATTTTATTTTTACTCGTTCAGGAAACTTAAAAATTAGTTATATTTTAACAGGCGACTTATAAATCAAGGGATCTTTACATGTTGTCGCCTTTAGCATTATTTACATTGTGAGGACGTGCAAAAGGATCACAATTCTGCATAGAAGAAAGTTACTCAATAAACTATATACTACATACATATAAGCCTATACTCATATACACTACTACTACCAATTTCTTGGGAGTCTGAACCGACTATCCCATTTTTATTTACTTTATCCTAATCCTAAATCCTATTACTGTTTATTATAGACTGCAGCACTAAGTAAGAAAAGGACCAATATTTAGCCACTTCCGCACATGCAGTGGTAGTCGTGCAACAAAGTGCACCGCCCGCTGATAAATGCGTATGCGCCAAACAATGCGAATCACACATCCGTCACCGCCAAATTACTCAACACCTGTTTCACCCCTCCACGGGGCATCTTCAGGAGTTATGTTACACCGATTAGTGCCAAACACAGAGTCCTCGACTTCGAGTGCCGGTCTGGCGTTAAAATCAGGGAGGAGTCAATAGCCTCCCTGATAAGCGGAAAAGACACCAAAAAAGACTTCCTCGCATATTGCAAAAAAATCATTATAAGAGTAATAGACAAAAGTAAAAGTTAAGGAAAATTTAGAAATGTAGATAGATAATAAGAAATAAATGTGATAAAATGTAATATACAAAAAGTGATACAAAATGTGATAATAATGTAAACAAATAGAAATAAAGATAAAATGTAATGTGTAACAAGGAAGGAATGAAAGGTCACAGAGCGAAAGGGAATGAAAGGAGAAATATGTAAGAAAACTGAACGAAAGAACTTAAGAAGTATACATGAAGGGAAAGAAAATAAAATAATATGTGAAAAACTAAATAAATTATAACAAAAGTCCCTGTCCCACACCTGATAGGGGTACGAGAGGCCCCCAATAGCGGGGCCCATATAAAAAAAAAACAGAGTCCATAGTGGTCCTTTTCTTTCTTAGGATGGACTTCCGCAAGGTAACGCCTGATTCCATTAATTAGACTGCAGCACTTTATTGCAGAACTAACGAAGTAAGAACTTCAAGGTATTGTAACAGGTATACCTACATCAGTACTTCCCCAGCCGGTGACAATGAGGATGTCATCGGGTTTGATGCCGTAGTCTCTGGAAGGAAGGTTTAGGACAGCGATGTTGCGTCCTATTGGCAACGGACGATCCAGGCGCGCGAGAGAGAAGTCGTAGTCAGCATTCCCAGGAGTGTAAAGAGGCGGGAAGAATACCTGGTAAGAATAGACCGAAAAAACTTAACTGAGATTGTTTTGAACTGTTCTCAGATGAGTTTGTACCTCTCCTAACTACATATATTTAATTGAGTACGCAATTATAGGTGAAATATATTTTTTTCCAGTTTATATTAGTACGCGTTAGGAAGCAGTCGTTTTGTTTTGAGTGATGTAATTAGAATAACTTAATTTATTTCTAACTTGACATAAAGTAACATATTAAGTAAGTAGATGAGTATTATAAGTATATTAACTCTACCTTATTGATTCGTGCTTGATATCCGCCTTTGTTGTGAAAGGAACTGCCCGCCCTGACGATGTAAGGCAGTAACTTCTGCTCATCTCCGTCGTATGCCCTGACAAAACAATACTATTTTACAAACCCAATGTTAAAAATGAATGAACATACAATCTAACCTTTTTTTATGGCCGCCGCTATGGGGATCCCTATCTATATTCTTTAGCAATTGTGGACATAATATTCCATGGTACATATATTAAATGGTACCTTTGATCACACTATTTTCTTTTCATCATAATCATTATCATATCAGCCCAGACTAGACTAGATTATACTTAGATTAGACTAGAGTTGACTCTGTGTTTGGCACTAATCTGTGTAACATAACTCCTGAAGATGACCCGTGGAGGGGTGAAACACGTGTTGAGTGATTTAACGGTGGCAGTTGTGTAATTCGCATTGTTTACCGCATACGCATTTATCAGCGGGCTGCACTTTGTTGCACGACTACCACTGCATGTGCGGAAGTGGCTAAATATTGGCCCTTTTTCTTACTTAGAGTAGACTAGACTAGACTTCCATTGTAAGACATAGATCTCCCCTAATAATCACGAGAGTGATCGTTTTTGAACTGCTCGCTTTCAGTAGCCTCATATATCTAAAAAAGTATTACATTCTTCTTTATGTATGATGTTACTCACGACTCCAAACAATGTCCAGCAGTGAAGACCCACTGCTCGTCGATGACGGAGCCGCCGCACCAATGCTTGCCGCTCCTGGATATAGCCACGTTGTACGGATACATGCTGATGCTGGTTTCCATGCCGCCTACTATACGACGCGCTGCGTACGACCGAAACACCCAGGCGAGCTTCTTCTCGTCATGCGACCCTGGTAGAATTTTTATTTTGGTTTAGACCAGTGATTCCCAAAGTGGTCCATATCGACCCCTAGTAGTCTATGACAACCTGCAAGGGGTCTACGTCAGCGAAAAAAGATTTGGGGGTCCATGAAATGAAAATGGGAGTCCACGATAGTGGATCTCAACACATACACCGATAGTACCTATTTACTTACATCATACTATCTTATAATATCAAAACATTTACATTATAATTATTAATATGTTACTGTTGTTGTTATATTTTACATAACAGATACAAAATTATATTTTGAGTAGTTTTAATTTAAATTCAATTAATAAATGTATAAATTAACATGTGTTTTTACTTTAAGTTTTTAACACTAAACTTCACTACAGTTAGAAATTTACAGGATATCAATATCAGGTAAGTACGGGGTCTACTCAACACGGAAAAACATGGCAAGGGGTCTACGACACAAAAAAGTTTGGGGAACTCTGGTTTAGACTTACTTTTTCATCTCCTGAGAAATTCGTAAATGGAATACGACATGACAAGCCCGATTTAAAGTATATTAAACAATTTCCCAAAAGATATTGATACGTACTGTGGGTTCTGACTCGAAATGAAACACCACTAGTTGACAAGGTGTCCTTTATTCACAAATCAGATGGTCACCCTACTTTAACATAAGCTATACTTTCGCTTAGTCCAAACTTAGCTTCCAAATCGCTCAAGAAATCACTGTCTTACTTACCAAATCGTCACTTTATATCACTGAACGTAGATCTTAATCTTATAACTCGAAAAACAACACTGAACTGTCGTCATAGGGAATACACCTATTTATACTACGGAGAAGGTTCTAGTAAGTTCTAGATAGTACTCGGTTAGAATTTCCGAGAACCGTACACAAAAATTTATAAATAACTTGAAGGTAACGCGTGTTCTTGATCCTAGGGTTCCGTGTTTAATTTTTAGAGAGTTCTGAGGTACATAAAAGACGTAACTCGTGCTTTGTGACAATATATTAAACCTTACTTTTCATAGTTTTAAATTTAAAAGTTTTTTCTTAAATGAATCATGGTATTTAAAAAGTTTTTAATAGATGAAGAAAAATCTGGAAAATTGACTCATTTATCATTTCTCGATCCACAATGTGTAATTATTTATTTTTTAAAATACTTAGAATAACATATATGCATAACGGCGAATTTAATGCTGAAGGTATTCTCTACCAGTTAATAGTTAGATGATCATTTATCACCATATGAAGATAGGTAAAGCAACTAAATATCATAAGAGACAAAACATAAAATCACTAAGATTAAAAACATCTTATATATATATACTAATGACTACTGCATATTATGATTATATAAATATACCGTAATATATGTTTAAATATCTACATATAATATTCATATAATTATAGTAAATAATAAAATCCAGTTATCGTGATGATTCCGTCTGCTTGTCAAGCGACAGCTGTCGAGTCTTCGATTTGAAAGTGCAACGATTCCTGATCATACTAACATCGAGGGGGAGAGAAGAAAAGAGCGAAAAGAGAGAGAAAAGAGCGTTCCCGAGAAGAATATATTGTATTGTGGAGGAGTGAGTAAAGTCGGTACTTTACAGGAGACAAATAGATGATTGTGTAACTATAATTGAAATGTAGGCAGATGAAGTGGGAGAAAAGTGTAGATAGGCAGTCATTTTAGCAGAGAACGGTAGAATGATGTATGGTTGTGGAGATTGAAAATATATAGAATGCACTCTGTGTTTGGCACTAATCGGTGTAACATAACTCTTGAAGATGCCCTATAGAGGGGTGAAACACGTGTTGAGTGATTTGACGGTGGCAGTTGTGTAATTCGCATTGTTTGCCGCATACGCATTTATCAGCGGGCTGGCGGGCGGTGCACTTTGTTGCACAACTACCACTGAATGGGCGGAAGTGGCTATATATTGGTCTTTTTCTTACTTAAGATGGACTTCCGCAAGGTAACGCCTGATTTCATTAAATATAGAATGCAGTCATTTTGTAACATCTTTTTGTTAAGGTTTTGTAAGACTTTATAGTAGAGTTATATTGGAAATAAATTTGATAATTGGTCTGGAAATGTCAGTATTTCACGTGGTTGACGGGTCGTTTTGAACTTATCGACTTTAACCTTGTTCAACAGCTGCATCGGTCAGTATTTATGCATCAAAAATTATTGAATTTATTTCACATATATAGGTATCACGATAATAACAGGTGGACACAAAGTGTTTCAAAATGGACGGGACCACGAGGTACCATCTATTGTTTCTGAAGATGTTAATGCTATTAGCCCTAAGGCTTTTACAGCTTCATCGGTACTGAGTTCACGGAGCGAAAGGGTCCGTGAACTAGATTTAAACTAGAAACTAAAAGCTGGGGAGGCGACTACCAGTTGCACGGGGACTCACACGTTGTTACGGCTCTTCGCGGTAGAGCTTTGACAGGGTGTGTTGCTGGAGTGTGCTTGCGGGTTGGGACGGCAGCGTGGACCACAGGCGAACCGAAGAGGGATCCGGATCCAACCACGGTTTGTCCACGCTGTTCGCGGTTAGGAAGCGGACGGCCGCTCACTAAAAACGGGAGTTGTGGCGTAGTGGGTGATGTTTCGTTTTGTTATTTAGAACGCGACGACCTGTGTAAAGTGTTGCAGGTGCAGTGATTGCTGAAGATGCTGAGTGGTTTGCGCTTGCAGTGTTGCGAGTGTCTGCAGGGGGTGCGGTGTGGCGAGTGTTCTGTGGGAACCCTCTGATGGGCGTGAGGAGAACGTCTTTAGGACGTCTCTTGGTCTTCACTGAGGTGCGGGGGGACGAGGTACCAAAACGAGAAGCAGAACTAATGCCAGATGGGTTGACGAGATGTTGGATACGTCAGCTCACGGGGGGTTCCAAGTTGCCAGATAGAGTAAAATTGAAAGCTTTGGAGGAGGCTTTTACCCTGAGGGGGTCCATACAAATTTAATACAAAATTATCAAACTACTATTTAAAATTACTAATGCTTAAGTCATTTGTATGGAATGAAATAAAGCTTTATTATATAGTAAGGTAATAGTATATAGTTATAATTATATTTTACATTGGAATACGGTAGGCAACTAAATTCTGGCAGTGCAATATCTGTCGCGACAGCCATGCTGTAAATTAAAATTTTACTAACAAAAACTAGTGAACAGTTTTAAACTGACGTCATAGTTTGGGAATAAATTGCATTATTTACTGGAGAACATTTAGTCGCACCCACTGAATAAACTCATAATTGCGAAAATAAAATTTTATATGAGAAACAAAAACCTTATTTATCTAATAACTGCTATTATATAAATCATACCTACAATTGTTATTTACATACCAAAATAAGGTCATTTTTTTCTGCATTTTTGTATTAAGGTTACCGGAAAGTAATATTGCTTTCTTAAGTTAAATTCACACGACAACATTTTTAACAAGTTTTTATTTCTAATCAACAATATACTCACCTTCGTTATCGATCTTTTGCCATCTAGTATACAAATCAAAAAGCGGTAAAAATCAATAGGTTTTTCTGTAAAATATGTGGACAGAAACGATATTACTTTCTGGTCTAACTAATATTTAATTTATGTTCATATATTCTGGAAATTATCAGAGTTATTACTGAAAATATTTTTTACAGGAATTACATTTAAACCTTTTTGAGAGTAATGCGTTCACTATATTATTTATATAAATATTTCTGCCAACTTCGTCGCAATAGTTTTTTTATATTTTTTTTCGAGTCACATTGTCTTAGTTTGTGATCGATTCTTTAGAACAGATTATATGAATAAGACGTTACATTAAATATATTCTTAAAAAAGTACAAAAGTCGCCAACAATATCCAGTATTGGAAACTTCTAGAACATTTTTTCCGCGAATAATCTCGTATTCGCTCTTACGATTTTACTTGAGAGAATTTCGTTCCCGAAATATATCGTGATAGTCGTTTATCGTTTGGACTTCATTAAACTATTTTAGTGAACGACTATTACTGCTTTTTTTTTATGGAAAACATAACGGAATAAAAAAACCTCCTTCATTTTACATTAGAAAAAACATAAGGTACTATACTACCTGTAGATGTCGAATTTGACAGAAAGGAAATAACTATGCAATAGCATAATACAAGTTTTTTCGGTACGGCGACGATTTGAGATAATGATAATGAAAATAAAAAAAACGATTAAGTTTGTTGCAAGCTTCCAAGGCATTTATGATCTGAATATATATGCATATAATATTTCAGCTGTAAGAGGTGCTGTTCGATTTATAGATGATAATGAGTTAGCATCTAAGAAACTTCTCAAACTTGAACACCGTCAAAGAGTAGCGATTCTGTCAATTTTAGACCTTGTCCTTCAATCTCCGATTCTCTGTAGGACTAGTAGGACATCGTCCCACAGATTTAGAGGAAAAATGATACCATTTCGAAGAATCATTCCGTGGCTTTTCCCCGGAGCCAATACCTCAAGCTGAATTGTTGTGAGGGTACCTCAAGAGCCGCCTTAACGCCAATGAAAGACTTGTGACAACGTGTTTTTACGAATCGGTCTATACACGTTAGCGGTGTTATTTTAAAAAAAAATGTAGTTCCAGGTGTTCACTACATTATAAATGTAAATTTAAATCCGCTAAACTTAATTAAGAAAAGGACCAATATTTACCCACTTCCGCACATGCAGTGGTAGTCATGCGATGAAAAAAAATGCACCGCCCGCCAGCCCGCTGATAAATGCGTATGCGGCAAACAATGTGAATCACACAACCGCCACCGCCAAATTACTCAACACGTGTTTCACCCCTCCACGGGGCATCTTCAGGAGTTATGTTACACCGATTAGTGCCAAACACAGAATGACTCTGTGTTTGGCACTAATCGGTGTGTGCGGAAGTGGCTAAATATTGGTCCTTTTCTTACTTAGGATAGACTTCCGCGAGGTAACGCCTGATTCCATTAAATATCCGCTAAACTTAATAACACACCCTGTATGTAACCTTCCCTTACCTTCATATTCTCTATCATCTCTTGTTATACGATATCTAGTTGATGTTTCATCATTTCTAAACTTGTATTTAGCTTCGAGCAACGCTTTAATTTCTTCTCCACTGTCAACTTCTTCTCTATTTGTGTCAGAGTACACTTCTACTTCTCCATTCCTGAGCGCCGGTTTGTGATGAGCGAACACAACATTACTATCCAGTTCCAAAACCTCATAGCACACTATGTTATTGAATAGTAAAATGAGATAATATATATGTTTACATTGGATTTCTATCCGTTTTTTAGTTTTCATTTTAATCTCGGTTCGTTCATTTTAGAGAACAGTCGCACGCGTCTGTTTTCTAGATAAACTTCGATATCAAATGTTTACGATGTTTTTTAACGACCAAAAGGATCATAAACCGGAATGGGTTTTTGTTGTACTATATTACACTCACTCGGACTTCAGATTATGGTTATGTATTCCTAAAAAAATATTACGGTAAAATGTTAAAACCGTGTTGCTATATAAATGCGAGACGTGGAAGGTCACCACAGATATCTCGCGTCGGCTCTAAGTCTTCGTTAACAACTGTCTTCGACGTATTCTCGGTATATACTGGCCCGAGAAAGTCTCTAACGAAGATCTCTGGAAACGCTGCGGTAAGATGCCGATCGACCAGCAAATCAAACGCTGCAAGTGCAACTGGGTAGGCTACACATTCAGAATGGACCCTGATCACATACAGAAGCAAGCTCTAGAATGGAATCCTCAAGGAAAGCGAAGACGTGGCCGCCCAAAGCAAACATGGCGGCGGACGATCACTGCAGAAGTGAAGGCAGTTGGAATGACGTGGAGCGAAGTAAAGCGCGAGGCTCAAGACCGCTCGGGATGGCGACGTACTGTGGACGCCCTCTGCGCCAACTTGGAGACATAGGAATAAATGATGATTATATTATAAATTTTGAATGTAATTTATTACTGCATATATTTGAGATTATAAAAACCTATACAAGGTAGATATATATCCTTATTAAGGTCGTCGAAAGCGCTGGGTACTTGCATTCGGTCTTATTGGTAATCTGTGTGGTCTACCTCAGTTTATATATGTTGAAGATAAAGACGAGAGGTCATCACCAATTCACCTTAGACCAATTCCATAGCTTTTAAGTAGAATTTGTTGGAAGCGGTCCTATTTTGTGCCTACTCTTCGCCTACCAGTTCATGGTCTCTGCTCCAGAACATCAAGTTCCAAGAAAGCCTTTTAAATGGAAAAATCGATATTTCTTTATTTACCTTTAACGTATCATTGGAAGAATCATTTCTTAACCTCTAAACGTAAATTCTAACACAAGAACGTTTTCCTTTCATGACGTCCAAACAACGTAATGAGTAAGTGGATCAGTTCGCCAAGAACGTGGTACTGAAGATAGCACAGGGTGAACAGAATACCCGAGATGCCGTTTCCATGACAACTTAGGATGGACACGCTTGACAAATGGTATAGAATGTACACGGAAGGTACAATGGCATCTAAGGAAGAAATTCTTCTCTGATGCCTTATCAGCCTTACACATACATCTGAAAGTCCAACTGGGTTAATGTTTGGTTCAGATGCTCATGGGCAATCCCCCATCTGAGTACCTGTAAAGGTTCAAGCTCGCGAAGAGTTCCTTGTGCATGTGTAATTCGGAGGTGGACTAGACCCTGATGCACGTAATTACCTGCCGTACCTTATTCAATATATATACGAACAGAGATTGAGATCAAGCTAGGAGGGTAGAGAGTAGCAGCGTGGACCTGAATGTGCGGTTCTTACAATACTGCAAGGTCCTAAAGAAAGTTAAAACTATAAATAAAACTAAATTCGGGTAAGATTGATAACTGGCTGTGATACATATAAGCCTGTTTTGTATAAAAAAATTCAGCAATGGAAAATGAATAACGAATATTATAAAAAGCGAAAAATAAAATCTAAATGTAAAATTGCAGCACGTGTGAAGGATGAAAAATAAAGCATGAATGCAATGTGAAAATATGCGAGAGTGAGACATATTGTAAAGAAAAAAAGAGAAAATAATTAAAAAAAATTGTGAAGGATGAGAGAGAGAAAAAAGTTAATGAAAAATATTATCGAAAAACAGATACCTGTCCAAAAAATAAGAAAGGGAAACGAGAGGTCACCAATAACAGGGATCAGGTAAAAGAAGACTTTCTTTGATTTGGTTTTTATCTCCTAAATCGTATCAAAACGGCGTCGTAGAGCCAAAACAGGCGAATACGAGTGTAAATACAGTTGCGGATTTATAGGTCGAGTTTTCGGTAAAAAAAAATCGCGAAGAACCAATGCAGTATGACATCGATCAACGTAGACGCATTTTAGACACAAAACATCCTTCAAAATTGTTTTGGGCTGAGACAAATGATATTCCAACTTTTGAAAAACAGTCGCTTGGCATTTGTTTTTTTTTTTAAATAGTCTTACAAAATTTCCTCTAACATAGTCAGAACCTATATATTTCTGTTTACAATTTCTAGACATAGGGGGGAAATCCTACATAGGACGCCTGGGAATGGAGGGCCTAGACAGTGTCAGACACTTTGCTTGCCATATGTTATAGACAGTACTACCGACTTAGGAAAACAAATTTACCTGCCTTCCTTATGCTTGGGAGTTTCAAGTCTTTATATGTCCATTGCTAAACAAAAACCTTCTCCAAATATTTCCTAGAGGTCTTACGCTTAGTTTACTAGTTCGGGGTCTTCAATTCGGAATCATAAGGTCCCAGTTACCATCTTCAAACACAAAAGCATTTACGATAATTACGTCAATTATTTCTGACTTAATTCTGACTCTCTGTTTGGCACTAATTGGTGTAACATAACTCCTGAAGCTGCCCCGTGGAGGGGTGAAACACGTGTTGAGTGATTTGACAGTGGCGGTTGTGTAATTCGTATTGCTTACCGCATACGCATTTATCAGCGGGCTGGCGGGTGGTGCACTTTGTTGCACGACTACCACTGCATGTGCGGAAGTGGATAAATATTGGTCCTTTTCTTACTTCGGATGGACTTCCGTAAGGTAACGCCTGATTCCATTAAATAGTCAATTATTTCGCCAATCAGTCTCGAACCTTCTATTTTTAATGGCTTCGTCGTTTCCGACCGTAAACACCCTCTGAAAGGCATAGGTCTCCCTCAAAGATATCTATGGGAGATATACCATAATCGCCACACTTAACAGGCGGTTTGGCTATCGCAGTGTATTATGGTACGCAGAGGATGCTGTTTCCCATCCTCTGGAGTCTTATTTGTGAGCAGTGACAATCCTATATAATTAAAACACAAAGTGTGAATTATATAAGACTGTATAATCGAACCCGCGATCTATGAACGCAAGTCTGTCTTCTACCGCCGGGCTACCACAGCTCAATACAAAACACAACAAATACATCATCCTGAAAGTTTCAATTAAAATATAATAGTAATAATGTATCTGAATTGGTTCTATCAGGCAAAATAATAGCTACATTTTATTTCATTCATTTAAAAGTATTGTTGACATAGTGGCCAGAAATAAGGAACGTGACCATTACATATTCTATCTGATAAAGTCAATAAAGCTGTTTTTAAAAATAATTAATTATCGTTTTGACATTACTGGCAGAATAATCAGAACCTTTGTCCAAACAGAATCATCCTCTGTCAAACGTCAGCCATGTTTATTTCATATTTTAATAGTTTCGATTGAAATGTTTATTTTTATATATTCAAACGTATCAAAACGGTAAATTGACATATACAAAATGGCTACCACACCAGCTATATTTCTGGCACTATCATTATTAATCAATAACATAACATTTCTATATAAATGTAAGTTTGAATTAGTTCATCTATTTTCTTATTGTATATTTCTATTATTTGTACGATGTTATAGGAATTAAAATAGTCTATTAGTATCTAAAGATGAAAGTTTACAATCAGTAATGACTTATGGTGCTGAAAGATGGTCTCTCTGGACCTCATTGCCAAACTCCTAGATACTTAACAAGACATGGAGAGATCTATAAGGATTTTTCGAGATTGAAACAGGAATGAGTTTCGTAGAGTAAAGAAATCAACACAACTCAGCTAATTAGCAAATTGTAGTGATAGCGAGCAGGATACATAGCGTCCAGGACTTGCCGCTGGGGTCTCAAAATTCTGGAGTCCTGACCATGGAAAAGCACGGCTTATATCGTCCACCTACAACTCTTGATGACCTTGTCAGGTCAACATATAGGCTCCATACTAGTGATATTAGAAGTCTGTGGTAGAAGCCCTGTCCACCAGTGGGTATATCAGCTGAAATGATGATAAAAGGAATCTAAATATAACATACCATACATATATTGAAAAAGCAATGTGACTTATTGTTAAAGATATACAGTAAAATCTACTATGCCATGTGAAAAGGGTCGATACCTGTACTAATATGTATGATGACCATATTCTTTGTATTGAAATGTTTCATACATGTGTCTATTACACCGTCAATAACAGACTATAGAATTTATATCCTAGGAATCGTAAAAAAAATTGAGCAATTTTTTTTCGACATCGACATTTTCAATGAAGGATTACTCCTTTTCTCCAATTAAATTAATTTTTGAGAAGTAAACAATGGACTTTAAAATCTACAGTTTTTTTGACATAGCAACACATATGATATACTTGTCGACCTTGTTTCCATCGAGGCGGGACAGCTGTGAGATGTAACTGTTGCATATGTAATAGATTTTACCAAGAAAATATCTGATATTATATATTAATATTTTAATATCTCTATTGTTACAGCATCAGTACTGGACGACGGGCATTTCGTGACAAAAATCGTTTACGTTCTCAGCATCTGTTTGTTAGTACGAGAGATGCCCACATTCCCTAAGATCTTCTGGAGAAAATACGCACCAGTCTGCTTCTTTACAGAGGTATTATTAGCTCTTACTTCTAGCAAAATTTCAAAAGGATCCATAACACTGGCAAGATATAAAAAATGTTGTGATAAAAAAAATCAAGCGAAATTAAAAAAAATTCCGACGATATAGGGTCGAAGGAAGAGTAGATGCAGACAGGGCAAGAATGGTCATCGTAGCTATCTTTATGGGAGGCTTTTGGGAGGCTTTTCGGGGGCTTTGCCTTGCAGTAGCATTTATCGGCTGAAAAGAAGAATTATGAAAACTTTTAAAAATTAACGGTTTTTAAATAAAATTGTAAAACTAGAAATCAAATGTATTACATAAAAATAAGTGATAAAAATATGTGATATGTAATGCAAAATTGTGATCAGAGAATATAGATGAAGGAAGAAAGATAGAACACGTGAAAGACAAAAGGAAGGTATAAAAGATATTGCGAAGGAAGGAAGGAGAATGTAAAAAAAAAATCTGAAAATTCAATCACCAGAAATATATAGTCGCTGCCTAACACGTGGCAGGAGGAACGAAGCATCCCAAAAAACAAGGAACGCTATGAAGAAAAAAACCTCAATTTGATTTTCCAATTTTCGTAGTCACCTTGGTGTTTTATGATTTTATTTTTATACATATTTCTACTTCATTGTACACAGAAATAACTATAGACATACATCTCAAAGAAAATTCAACCATAAAAACTAGATAATATCTAGAATTAAACAATTTGTATAGAGGTACAAGAGGCGGTCTTATCGCTCAAGGCGATCTCTACCAGACAACCTTCGGATGGAGATAAGGGACTTGAAGGAGAGGGCAGTTTATGGTTTACACAAAAAAATTTAAAACTTTGACACATACTACACATTTCAGAGTATATTATGCACATATATATACATTATACGCATATGTATATATATGAATATGTGCAAGTGTATATATAAGAGTACATATAAATATATATATATATATATATATATATATATATACAAACATTCGTTACATTCGTACATTTTAAAATGATATGATCATGAAAAATTAAGTATCCTGTTCACAGATGGCGATAACCCTAGCAATTCTGGAATGTTCCTTGTTACACGGTTGGACTTATTTGGAGGAATATGTCCGCGTGAACTCCGACGACCTCCTGGTACAGTTGACCTCCGTACCCAACCTGGAATGGCTGGTCTGTCACATTTGTTGCGGCAAGAGCGAATGCACGGAGATATTCGCGCAGTTGCTTCTTAAAATGTTGAGTTTCATATTCCTATTGTGCACGTGTTTATTTACTGTTAAATAAATACATGATTATTGTAACGCAGTAAGTTTTTATACAATATAATTTCAACAATAAAACGCGTAAATGAAACAATTGTTTTACTAGTTCTATTCACTTGTTCTTTCCAGCTGATGAACGCCTTTTGCAAGGCATATGTCTTCCCCAAAAATCGACATGATGTCAGGTCCTGCGCTGCCCGAATCCAGCTACTTCTCACGGCGTTAATTATGCAGTCAGTCCAGTGGGGGCACCCACGCCGAATCTACGGGTTTGTGATCGCCACTTGGAAACCTTACGGCACCAACAGCTATAGGTTGTGTCTGGCCTACTGCCATTTCAAACGAGCAATTCTTGGAGCTACTTCGGTGACTTAGGTTCTTCTGCATATCTCCTCTTGAAGGCCAGTCATAAGTGGCCACGTCTCGAATCCATATGTCATCACCGGCAACACACATTGGTTAAAGACGTTCGTGTTCAAATAGTGCGAGAGCAATAAAGAGGTCCGTTACTCTCTGGGCGACCATTAGCCTTCTCGTGAGGCCCGTCGTAAGTGACCACGTCTCGGATCCGTATGTCATCACCGGCAACACACACTGGTTAAAGAAGTTCGTATTCAAATAATGCGAGAGCAATGAAGAGGTCAGTTGCTCTCTAGGTGACCATTAGCCTCCTCATGAGGCCCGTCGTAAGTGACCACGTTTCGCATCCGTATGTCATCACCGGCAACACACATTGGTTAAAGACGTTCGTATTCAAATAATGCGAGAGCAATGAAGAGGTCCATTGCTCTCTGGGCGACCATTAGCCTTCTTATGAGGCCCGTCATAAATGACCACAACTTGGTTCCGTACGTCATCACAAAAAGAAGTTTTATATTAAATACAACTAATAACGAACAAGCAAATTTGTTGTAATTTAATAAAAATATTAAATATAATTATCTAATTACGGGTGATTTCTTATATTATTCAAGCTATATGTTTAGCTCATTTGCTGTCAATTAAACCAAGGTACACACTTTTCAAAATCGTTTCAGAAATAAATAACTATTTTTATCGACAAAGCGTTTGACCTTTATCAGTAAGAATAGGACCAATATTTAGCCACTTCCGCACATGCAGTGGTAGTCGTGCAACAAAGTGCACCGCCCGCCAGCCCGCTGATAAATACGTATGCGGCAAGCAATGCGAATCACACAACTGCCACCGTCAAATCACTCAACATGTGTTTCACCCCTCCACGGGGCATCTTCAAGAGTTATGTTACAGCGATTAGTGCCTGTGTGATTAGGACTCTGTGTTTGGCACTGCTTGCAAAAATCTATTGTTATTTACCATCTGTTTTTGCAGAAATTATACCGCCAGAAGCAATTTGCTTGTCGCATTCCAAACGAAAAAAAGGATTCATTTGACATATTTTAATTTGATCACTTTATAAAGGATGATCAGAAAATAAAATAATATTTTTATTATTCATCACCATTATTTCTTTGTTGTTCTACGAAGCAGGGGGGGGGGTTTACCCTCGATGCGTTCACTGTCTAGTACATAATAAGACATTGGGGATGTTCTATCCCTTGAAGGGGGTGTCAATCAACTTAAAATTAATAAATTATCATTTTAGACGTACCACACCCACAGCTGAACATAGGACTCCATAGATTTCTATTAAATCGTTTGCAAGCGTTATATAGTATTTTCTGATGATCTTAACAAAGTCGTCTGTCTACCTTACGTGGGCGTACCCACGCTGAGTCTACCTTCTAGTGGTCGCCGCTCACGAACCTTTCTACCCTTATGACCATCGGTTGATATTGCTAATTCAGACAAGCTGATTGGTTCCTCTGCAGATCTCTTCATTAATGTTTCGATCTCACAGCGAAACTCCAAGCATAGCTCTCTCCGTTGCTCTCTAACTTTGAGCCTTTTTGCGAATGTTCAAATAATTTATTTACATACAAATAAATAAATTGTACACTGTGATATATTTTTTACAGGAATACGACAGATAACAAACGGTACAAAATCTGACATTACAAGTATGTGGTATACTAGTAAAGATATAAGATATAGTAGATATAAATTGTAGATATAATCAATTGTTAATAAAGCATCTAAAACACTAGGCTTCATTATAAGAAATTGTTCCAACTTCCACTCACTGAAACCCATAAGTGCTCTACTGTTCCTTCGCGCGCAACCTTGACTTCGCTTCTCAGGTATGGAATCCTCAGTGCGAGGTTAACAAATCTCGTATTGAGTCTGTACAGAGTAAATTCATACGGTACTTGAATTTTAAAGCAAAACAATTTTCAATTCATTACGATTAACGTTGTAAACGATACCATCATTTGCTATTGGAAACAAGACGTAACATTAGTGATATTTGTTTTCTAGTGAACATCGCAAATGGTTCAATTGACTGTCCCAATTTAATTTCAAAAATATTTATTGCGAACTAATCAAAATAACCTAAGTAAACGACCACTAATACACGCACCAACTGCATCTACAAACTACAGGCGCAACGCTTTCTGCGTATGCGCAGTAAAAGCTTGTAACGATTTACCGTTACACTTGGATATTGATCTATTTAACACCAGCGTATATCAAATTAGAAATACCCTAAGTAGGGAATATTTTGGTGACGATGGGAGACAGGCAATAAGTGCAACAATATAGCATGGCTTGGCATGGTTCATTCGTTTTGCTGTCTTTTTTTGTATATCTAACATCAATCAATATACACGCTTATGATACCATATAAGAGGAAGCTTGTAATTACTAATTGTCACAAGCAATTGTCGTATTTTAAAATTAGTTTTTAGTCTGTAAGCTTTCTATAAAATAAAGTAAATAAATGAAGTATATCTTATGATAGAGTGGAATGCAAGGAGAAGATATATAAGGTAGATTATCATAAATACTAATAAGAAATTAAAATTAGGCCAAAAAAGCTAAGATAAAATAATAAAGTACAGCTTAAAAGCTGGTCAGACTAGAAAAATTAAAAATAAAATGAGAGAAAATATAAAAAAGCAGAAAGCAGAAAGAAATAAAAAGTAAATATTGCAAATAAATAGATAATAAAGACAAAATAAAAGCAAAATAATATATAATACTGTGATATAAAATAACAATGTAATTTAAGAAAATGTAAAAAGGAATGAGGAATGAATGAAAGGTGATACAGAGCAAAAGGGAAAGACAGTAGAATTGTGGAATGAAAGAATAGACCGAAAGACAATGTGAAGTATGAAAGAAGAGAAAGAAATAAAAAAAAAATCAGTGAAAAATTAAATAAATTTGCCCAAAAAGTCCCTGACCCACAAAAGATAGGGGGTACGGGAGGCCCCCAATAGCGGGGGCCAAAAAAAAAATATAAAAAAGTATACAAAAAAAATATTGCCTCACATATAAAAAGTCGTCTATCGCATCACGGTATGAAGGCTTAAAAGAATGACATTAGTTGTCTTAATTACACTATTTATACATACACATACCCAAAAAAAATCGTAAATTATCGTGTCAATAAAATAGAACATACGCCTAAAAGCCAATTTGGCGTAATTTCCCTTTCTCACGTACGCCATCCCCGGGGGTTTCCCGCTGTGTTACTACGCTAATAAACAATTACAGCTAAGTGGCTGCGTCGGCCATTTCAAATGAATTAGTCAAAGGATATTACACATGATAACTTTCAAGGCGGAAATATGTTTGTTGCACATAGAAAGCAATGCTATATCGTTAGGCGTTGTGTTCCGAGCTGTGACACAAGGTTTAAATGATTCACCTATGTCCATCTAATATAAGTAACAATGAAACAAATACAGTTTTTTTATTAAGATATGTCATCCTACCAGACATGTTATTGTGAAAAGATGTATTATCTGTGGCAATAAAAAAAACAATAAGGAGTTTGTGTTTAATCGGCGGAAGTCATTTATACACCACATTGAGAAGAAAAATGATAGCCAAGATTGATCAAGATATCTTACAGAATATATACAATTTACACGACTCCAAAGCGGCAGCGTCTTTGTCACTGATGGCGTCCAAATTCAAATTTCGACAATTCGAAAAATCGACGTTCGAATTTGCATTAGAACTCACAAGAATGTTTTACATGTTAGGGCCATAGGGGCCAGTTTTATGGAACGTGAACGCTATATCACCGTCTTACGTTGAGAGATTGCATTTAGGAAAAAGAAACAGAAAAATATTAAAAAAAAAAAACATTAAAAATGACTACAAAAAATAAACAAAACTCGGTTTATAATAATAATAATGGTAACAGTAATTAAAACTAAAATTGCCGATTTTCAATTGTTTACATTGTCAGTCACAAGATGGCGCCGCACGAGGGACGCCGTAAATATTTTGACATTTGAATGAATGATGCCGCTAATATGTCGTCATTAATATGACATTAATTACATTAAACAATTTTAAACTGTTTACACAAGAACTATATACAGTAGTACCCCGCTTTACGCGACCCCGTTATACGCGGTTTCACTATAACGCGAATTGCAAATTTCGCGCTCAAATGCCTCGAATTACGCGAAAGAGTGCGTATAAATATAATATAGTCATCAACTTCTCTATGGTGTCTTGACCATCTATTAAACAATTAAAAACAGTGTTGGGTGTTATGAAACTATTTACAAGAACGTAAACAAAACGTTACCCAAAAGACAATAGATATATTTTTCCGTAAAAAACAAAGAGTATGTATTGCATAAAGTGTTCCTAGAATTAAAGTAACTGATTAAAATGATTTGTATTTTTTTATAATAATTTTTGACTATGTTTAATCATGAACCTCGTTATACGCGAATTTCAGTTAACGCGATTTTTTTTGGAACGTATCCCTCGCGTAAAGCGGGGTATTACTGTACATTAAATGAATGATACAATATGATTACGTCGTGTCTTTGAGAATCAAAATGATCCAGCGGCTGAATGTCAGGACTGATGGATGCACTAAGACAAAGTCGATCATTGCTGGTTGCGTGTTGTATAAAGTGGTTCGAAGACCTCAGATCATGTGGGGACACCATTATAAGTGATTAGTGGTTGGAAATTATTTACCATACGAGCAGGTTAAAAAAGAAGATGACAGCAAAGATCTAGAAGCTTAATTCACATATGGTAGAATTTTTAAACGCCACCTGAAGGGTAAGTACTGAACATACTGGAGTTGGACAATTTTACTCCAAGGAAACATTTCTTTATTTTTAAAAAACCGAACTGCATTTACAGATTTTCGAAACGCGTACAATCCGAAAAAATCACACCCTTTTACGACATCGATCGATAGGGTAAATCATAAGGATCATCTCTCTAACAAACGTGGTAAATTAAACATAAGGAAAACCATTAAATCTAAAGATAAGATAAAACACTTTTACCCAATGGTTCATCAGATGTTAATAATTATTAATTATCGTTGACGTTCTTTACGCATTAAAATGACGAATAACACTGCATGGTACGGTGCACTTTATCGCACGACTACTGCTGCATGGCGGAAGTAGCTATATATCGGTCCTTTTCTTACTAAGGATGGTCTTCCGCAAAATAACGCCTGAATCCATTAGATGGGAAGAAGTCTCTAATAGGCGGATCGAAGATGTAGTTAAAATGTCGCTAAATGCGTGCAACGTAAAACCGATCATCGTGTAGATAAGAGTTCCGCAAACTTTTTTGTGTCGTAGACCCCTTGCCATGTTTTTCCGTGTTGGGTAGACCGCCTACTTACCTGATATTGATTTCCTGTAAATTTCTAACTGTAGTGAAGTTTAGTGTATGTTCAAAATGTATTGCGACCACAAAGCGAATACCAACATCCTACAACTTATACAACTTTATAAACATATATAATATTTTTTTTTACTTCATAGGTACTTTTATAAATAATGTAAATGTTTTGATATTGTAAGATAGTATGATGTAAATAGGTACTATCAGTGTATGTGTTGAGATTCACTATCGTGGACCCTCATTTTCATTTCATGGACCCCCAAATTTGTTTTCGCTGACGTAGACCCCTTGCAGGTTGTCATAGACCCCTAGGGGTCGATATAGACCACTTTGGGAATCACTGGTGTAGATGTATGCCGCGAGTGGCGAGGCCGTCAGTGTCTATCGGTTGATATGATGCTTATCAAAGTGTCCACAGTTTGATCTCGACTGAGTAAACAATCGGCTTCAGTCGTAGCCGTTTCCAGTTGTTTGGACTAAACTATTACAGGGACAAGTATCCCGTCTGCTACGTGAGAGGTAGGCACTGGTCATTAGTGTCGAATTGTGACTATGTAATCACTATCAAAATTATCTTAATACGAGTATACATAATTATTGATATTTTTGTATCGTCCCAAATACTCCAATGACCAACGATCATGAAACCCGGTTTGGTTACACGACATCTCTATACGAACTCAAATGTATATTGACCAGTGATTTCAACTCTCAACTTAGCAGAGAAGAATTCAGAAAGAAACTCTGTAAGCCTTTTTTAAGGTTGTACAACAGAAGGTATAACTATAGATGGCGTTCATAAATATATATCACTTTGAACAATTCAATTCGCACATTTTTATCACTATAATAAAGCTTGGAAATAAATTTTACTTTGATAATATATAGTTAACTTCATACGTCAGATATATTTGTTGAGACTCTGTGTTTGGCACTAATCGGTGTAACATAACTCCTGAAGATGCCCCGTGGAGGGGTGAAACACGTGTTGAGTGATTTGGTGGTGGCGGTTGTGTGATTCGCATTGTTTGCCGCATACGCATTTATCAGCGGGCTAGCGGGCGGTGCATTTCATTGCACGACTACCACTGCATGTGCGGTAGTGGCTAAATATTGGTCCTTTTCTTACTTAGGATGGACTTCCGCGAGGTACCGCCTGATTCCATTAAAATTCCATTAATAAAGTGGTCATGTCACCTGTTTTGCGAACATGACGCATGGTGGGTGATCGCGCGGTTAGAGGTGACCATTAGCGGTAGCCAGCTGGCTGGTAACTAGCGAGGTATCGCAGCTCGGATACTTTCCTGCTTAAGTTATATGCTGGATAATACCTACCGCAGCCAGATCTAGTTTAAGCTAGATCCTGGGATGGGAATCAAGAAGGATGTGTGCCCACAACTCTGGTACCATATCTGGATGATTTGAAAGCCAGGCTTCCTGACGTCCCGAGCGAGGGTTGAATCTTTAGTGCGTTCTTGGTGACGTACAGGAAGAATGAGCCTCATAATTCCATCACCTGCTTGGAAACAGGTAGTGAATGAGCTTTACAACTCTATCACCAGCTTGAAGAGTCAGGTAGTGCGTTCACACACGGGGAATTACCTTAAAGAGTATATATGTCAAAAACAGTGAAGGCAGGACCTAAATAGATCCCCACCCGAGTAGGTGTTTTGTTTCCATCCGTGTAACTTAACAGTAGAGAACTGGAGATACTTAAAACTTAATCAGGAAAAGGTTAGAGAGGGTTATATCCACAGTTTTTTAATTAACTTGTGCAGTTGTTACGATGTAAGAGCACTTGATGTGTAAAGGCCTACGTTGGAAAGCTTCACTAGCCCTCGCATTATATCAGCCATTTTTTCCAGATGACCCAACACAGGGACAAGGTCAGCGGTGACCACTCAAAATGCACTCGTGTTGCCTCTATAACTTTCAAGTTCACTCTCAACTTTATTGCCTTTGTAGCACCGGCCTCGGTAAGCTTTGTCTACGTGCTACGTACCATCTACGGGCTACGAAGTGTCTACGAAGTGTCTACGAAATGATATATGCATATTTTTTTTCACTCACGTGAGAAAATTATTGGATTTTTATCTTTCATTTTCAAGTGACTTCTTTTATAAAATAAAAGAAGAGACCAATTTAACACTAATTATACCAACACTTATTGGGTCCTACTAGAACGTATGGAATATGGTAGTTACGAAGGAAAAACAAATATTTTTTTACTAACGCAAAATTGATCATTTCTTTTACAAACGCAAAATACAAAAATTTTTGATCCATAGCTCATCATATTGTTTAAATTTGCAATGCAAAATATCAAAATGGGTCATTTGACCCGTAATGGTATATTTAGTGTTAATGTAATGAGGTTTTTTTTGGTAACAATAACCTTAATACAGTAGTAGAGAATTTAAAAGATACTGGCGTACAACTAGAGGATGCTAATATGGAGTAGGAATAAGGAAGTGGTCGCAAGTGAGAGTGGTCGAAGACTCTTTTCGAACTGATTGAGCCATCTCCATTCCTTTATCGGACTACTAAGCGCAGGCAAAAGTTTCATACGTTGTTGACATACCCAAAAGTCTAACTAAACGGTTTGACAGCTTGTTTTTGGTGAGAGTCGCCAAGATTTGGAACGACCTGCCTGGGTCTATTTTTCCTGATGAGTTGAACTCTGGATCCTTTGAGAGTAGAGTGAACAGGTTTCTTTTGGATGGGCGTGTACCACCTTCGTCTTTATCTACACGTACCGTCAGGTGAGATGGAAGACAAACGCTTATTCCATTACAAATAAGAAGAGTAAAAAAAGTACAGTAATGTTAAAAACTGGACAGTGTTAGAGCGTGGATAAAAACAAACGAAACACCAATGGTTTTAGAACTTAAGTTTAAGTTAGGAAATAGTTTAGGAGACTTAGTAAATATATGAAATAACGCATGCCAAAAATAATTGAAAATATTACATGTAATTATTAAAATGATACAATGTATATATATATATATATATATATATATACATATTATAATTGGTAAACGTAGTGTAAAATGATTTCTGAACGAAGCCTGTATGAAAGAGATGAATGTATGTGGAAGTATATCTATCTCTCTCACGCCGACGCCGCCATTAAGACGTATTAAGATTTTCTCTCGATTAAAATTAGTTGTAATACTAAATTATCGCAATCCATTTAGACCCCCCATATACATATATAAATATATACGTGGGCATACATCATCAAAATTGTCACTAATAAGTCAATAAACGAACGTTTCCACACATAGCGACAACAGCAGGGTTTTCAGAACTGACCAGGGCATGACCACGACCACTCGACGAGAGTGCATGAATGAGAAGGTTAAACCGCCTATCCAACATCCTCCATCTTTCTACGAACTTGGTAATTTGATCTTTACTTTGTGGCCTCAGGTCCATTTTAAAATATTAAGGTCTCAGCGGCTGCCTTATCTGCACATTACATAGCCACTATTCCTGAAATGTTTTTAATACAAATATTACAGGAATTCATTTCAAAGTTATATTATTATTTTTGTAAATACAACAAAACAAAAATATACTCAATCGATCAATTAAAACCGACACAAACACTTTAAAACTTTAAATATAGCCATATTAATCTTTATTCCAAAGGCATAAAGTTCAGATATCCTTGTTGAAACTGCAAACGCGGTGGTCAATATATAATACGATTATATATATAGGTCGGTAGCGCGAGATGTTACACATTGTCAGCTACGCAGTTTCTTCGGGCGATAACTACCATTCGAAATTGGTCGCTTATTAAGCACTTTTATTTTAAACGGATTACGTTGCCATGTGCAATAAGGGTGAAAAAGTAGGTTGCCATAATTATGTATTTTTCCCGAAAATAATGGTGTCTTATCTAGAATATTAAATATAAGAAATACACACGCTTTGATATACATTTATAAAGCATATTTTTCTGTAAAAAAACGTAAAAGGCTTTCACATAATAATAAGTTTCAGGAATTGCCAACAGCTGACAATTACTCAGGATACTATCATTCAATGCTCGGGAATGAATGAGGCGTACTATGATCCAAAGACGAACGATGGTGGTAGTTGTAGGGTCGTATAGCGCACAGAACGTCAGCCACTAGGACCTTAGGGTTTTACATTTGAGACCAGACCATGGAAAAGCAACTGCAGCGTAGGACATCCAGGACAAGGTGATGTGTAGACGAACACATGAAAACGGCATAACGTAGTGGATTGAAGATCTGGAAGTGGGCATAGAATGGATGGTTACTAGCGTCTTGAGGTTTTACTAGAATGGAGACCACTGAATGGCAATCGCTGACTAGGATCTCCCACCTGAAAGACAGACTTTGTTAAGGATGCAAGCTTCTTTCATTTACTTTCAAACTTACATAATTTCTTACTATAGCTAAGTTTATATGAAGATTCTTCGAAGTAACTAAACTTATTTGAATAATGTAATACGCAAAATAATGTTTGCAATTAAGTCTGTAACAATCCTCGACACACAAGATGTTTCCTATCATAGACTTATAATTTTGTTAGCTAGAACAAAACAATTCTAGTTGGAGGGAAAAGTAAATAATCTAATATTTAAAATTCTCGTGTCACGGTGTTCGAACTTGAACTCCTCCGAAACGGCTTGACCGATTTTTACCAAATTTTACATGCGTATTCAGTATGTCTGAAAATCGGCTACTATCTATTTTCCATACCTCTAAGTGATAAGGGTGGTCCACTCCTAAATTTTATTTTTAATTTTTTAGACATTTTTTTTTGGTTTTTATTTTATTATGATACAGCATACAAAAAAACATACAAACCTAAATTTTCACCCCTCTACGATCAACCCTTATCTTACATTTGTTAATTAAAAACTTTAATTTTTTTTGCAAAACAACTTTTGCGGGATCAGCTAGTAACCTATAATTTTGATATACTGTAGAAAATTATTAATTAATCAATGCAATTTATAAATATCATACTAATTTAAGAGATATATCTAGTTTAATATGATATATGTTACCCGGCTATAAATATTGCACATCGACCTTTGGAAAGAGACAATCGGCTAAATTAATCTTCGTAGAGCGTTATCTCTATTGCACGAAATACTACTGACAAAACGTCACATAAGTAGTGTGGGACAGAGATAGTGCTCTAGGAAGCTCAAATTAGCTGATTGTCTCTTTCCAAAGGTCGTAATCGTAATATTTACAGCCGAGTACTGTAATTAATAACTTTATGACACAACTAATCTTGTAGAATACATTCCTTTAAACTTATAAATAAAACCTTATTAATATGAAAGAACATCATAATAACAGCACAAAATTTATTGCAATTTTTCACAAATTAATTCCAATCGATTAAAAATTTACACAAGCATAAAATTAAAAATTTAAAAATAGTAATATTAACTTGGCAACACTACGGGCAAACTGTTGCTGAGCGGGAAGGGGTCGCGAGGGGGGGGGGAGATAGACGCTACTATTTCCAACATTAATTTAAGAGGACTCCTATAGAGCTGCTCTGTCATTTACAACCGAAATCTGTATAAATTACAACCAGTATAAATATACAAAAGAAATTCCATTATTAACGTATCCTCTGTAATAATACAGAGTAAATAATCTATTTAAATAAATGTAAATTTATTCTGTTATTTTCTAATGAGGCATTAGAATGGTATCATGAATGGAATTTGCATTTACATTCAACAACTACGGTTGCGGTTAAAAATATTACAATTATTTTAAAATGTGGATCCATAAAAGATGTCATATTTAAAGTATGTTCTTTATTGCCAACTAGATATAAAAGTTAATGTATGAAATTTAGTAAACCTTGTAGGATGACCATGGTATGAACAAAATGTCGTCATATTTTCCTGCACAGTAGAATTGGGTTGAAAAATAAAAATTGCTAAAGACAGTAAAATTAATAAGCGATAATGCTACCGCTACAGCTGTACCGCTGTACTCGGCGAGAAGGGGATTCCCCTCGCGCACACCAAGACATGGTATAGTGGTCTCGGTAGCACTATCTCATGATGGATTGACCAAGATAGTGAAGTAGTACATTTAGAGCTTTTATTTCAAGGCGCATGTAATTTGCCTCTTCACCTCAAAGCTAGGTGGATTAAGCACATAGTCAAGGTCGCTGAAAGCCGTTGGATATGGGAACCGCAAGACTGGTCTTCGTAGCGATATTTACAGCAGAACTATGCCCCGCAATTGACATTTAACAGTTGACGTGAAGTAGATGAAAATGTAATAAAAATTAGGTGATGGCAGTTATTTTTACGTGGCATTGTTATTGCCACCTAATTTTATGAACAAAAATAAATACTGTACCCGGCGGTAAACATTCTACATCGACCTTTGGAAAGAAAAAATCGACTAGTTTCGGCTCCGTAGAGCTTATCTCTGTCGCACAAAATACAACGACTGACAAAACGTCACATAGGTAGTGTAGAACAGAGATAGTGCTCTACAAAGTCTAAATTAGCCGATTGTCTCTTTCTAAATATCGATGCGCAATATTTATCGCCGGGTATTGTATCCCTTCTTATTTATTTAAATAATCGGTATATATATATATATACATATATTTATATATATATATACTATGTATATATATTTTAAACGAATGTAATTAAGAAATTATTATATACAGTAAGGATTATTCCATTCTATTTCATTTAATAAAAGTTGTATGTATGAATAAACATAAAACTTTTTGGACCAAAACATCAAATTAAAATAAATATTTAATTTAATAATAACATATTATTTTCAGCTCTATAAATGTCTTATAACACCCATGTCAATCGAATGGCGCCTTCAGTTCGCGTCCGACGCTCGCGGTGTACGGTTGTTAAAAGGCAGGAAATGAGACCGCACGTTTTGGCAACGGTTGCGAAAAGTTCGTCAAATTTAAATAATATATAGATATATAAATCTATAGAAAAATTAGTGCTCAAATCAGTTAAATATAAATGTGATAAATGGAGTCTAGTGTTATCAATATGGAAAACATACAAAGGTAAGATATATCTATAGGATCAATGTATAACACTTTTAGTGTATTTTATTTTGTATCATTACATGTTTTGTATTTAAAATTTAGTTTTACATATATTATTTAGAATAATTTGTCTTTCTATTTTATTTTTGATCAATTGTACATCATTTTTACATCCATTGGATTATCAATTAATAATTATAATACCTTCGTAATTTACTATAATATTTTTTACAATAATTATTATATGATATATCAATCAAGGGAATTATAATTCGATTTACCTTTTAAAATGTTTCTCTAATAAGATCATATATCAACTGTAACAGTGTACAAGTGTTTAGAAAGGATCTTCCTAGATTTATATATAAATTTAATGTGTATATATCATCAGAGAAAATTATTTTAGATTTTGTTTAGTGTTAAAAGACCACGAGGGTTGCATCTGTACCTCTCCACGTGTGATGATGTTTCTCTTGACATCATCAGCTCGTAATAGATTAGATTTTTAATTGGATCGGCTGGAATAGGGCTTCAATAGCCAATCTGTTCTGATTGCTATGGATACTACCATTTAAACTTGCTAATTCACTGGGATATAGGTTATTTTTGGGTTCATCTACGAAATACCTGATTGGAACTCCTAGAGGAGAGAAGGAAAGTTCTCTCAGTGGCCAAATGAAAGATCGCGTTAAATTATTAGGTATTCCAGAACGAAATACGGGCTTTTAACTACATTTGTCCTGTGACTTCGGTCGAAATACGTCTCTGTTCCAAAATATATAAAGTTTTTCATCTTCCTGTTAGTTTTTGAAATAATAAATTACGTAATGATAATAATATTAAGAAAAAATGTTTCGAAATTAGAATTATGACGTATTAAATTATTTTTTTAATGTGAAAAAGTGAATGAAAGACGTGTAAGAAAAAAAAATGGAAGATATTAAAGAAGAAATAGAGAAAAAAATTATTAATTATATAAATATGCCCCTTAAAACGGGTGCCATAAAAAGAGGGGTGAATGTATAGATCGTTAGCTGTCAACAATAATACATAACTTAAATGATTTACTAAGAAAAATATTTTTAAAATTTGAATCACTAAATATTAAAATTAATTATTGTTTATTATCTGTCTTTATATACTTTGTACTGGCACACGTTACTGACCAGTTATGTTGAAATAGAAAAAAATTATGTAACATATTTCAGAGTGATCACTTTATAAAAGGTGATTGAAAGTTATTGTAAAAACTTTAAAGCTGAAGATTTAGGATATACCCCTTGGAAGATTTTATAGCTGCAGGCAATCATCCTGTATACGGGAATAGGATTGAGAAACAGATTGGACTTCATAATTCAAAGCCTTATTAGTGGTTTAAACACACAGATACAGAAGGACTTATACAGTTATATTACATGAAAGATTCTGAAGATAATATATTTTATTCAATAACTAGCTGATCCCGCAAACGTTGTTTTGAAAAAAAAAAAATTAATTTTCAATATAAAAATAAGGGTTGATCGAAGAGGGGTGAAAATTTAGGGTTGTATGTATTTTTGTATGTTGTATCATAAAAAAATAAAAACAAAAAATTTCGTCAAAAAAAAAATTAAGGGAGAACAACCCTTATCACTTAGGGGTATGAAAAATAGATAGTAGCCGATTCTCAGACCTACTGAATACGCATATAAAATTTGGTAAAAATCGGTCAAGCAGTTTCAGAGGAGTTCAAGTTCGAACACCGTGACACGAGAATTTTATATATTAGATATGTTTTTGATATTAGTTACAAATTTCTCCAGATGCAGATCTGTAATTGTTTTTAAAGACTTGTATGTAGAGATATGTGTGCATTCTTCTTTTTTCTTTTGAGCTGATGGACGCCCACTGCAAGATATAGGTCTACCTAAAAGATCGCCACGATGACAGATCCTGTGCTGCCAAAATTCAGCGACTACTCGCGATCTTGGCTATGTCGCCAGTTCATCTAATGGTGGGCATGCCCACGACCCGTCTACCACCTCGCGGTCACCACAGGAGCATTTGCCTCGCAACTGCCACTTTATCACTAATCATACCAACAATTACCAGGTACCTATTTCTACCATAGCGTGTCAAATGGTCCGACTTTGTTTACTGCTTGAATGTATAAAGTATGGTTATTAAGAACAAAATGAAAATTAAATTTATTATAATTAAACATAATAGTATATTGACCATTTCGTTTACAAACGCAAAAACTAATAATTTTTGATCCATGGGTCATTTGACCACATGTGGTATGTTTAGTGTTAAACGTGCAATTATTCGAGCTATGTCTATGATCTTGGTTCTTCACCAGATCATTTCTGATCTCGCAGCGAAACTCCAAGCATTCATATGACACGAGTAAGTGAATCCGTATGTCATCACCGGCAACACAATGGTCAAAGAACTTCATCATCAAACATTGAGGTATTTTAGACGAGAAGACGTTTCGGAGCTTTGTGAAAGCTGTTATTCCGAGTTGGAATCGGCGAGTGATATCTTTTTCAAAGTTGTACTTACAAAGCTGGAAGGTTTTTCAGATATATACAGTCGTCTACAACTTCGAGCGTAGCACCAGCGACATCTACTTGAAAAGGCACTACTTGGAGGTTAGACGTCGCTTTCTTATCCATGTTTATTTTGAAGCCTACTTAAGAGGCTCTATTGAGATCATAGAGCATCGTACTCTGGTCTTCCATGGTCTTAGCCATAAAGACTATGTGTTTGTTAGTATTATGGGGACAGGAAAGTAATGTCGCTTTCTTAAGTTAAATTCACACGACTACATTTTTAACAAGGTTGTATTTTTAATTAACAATATATATAATACCTTCGTTATCAATCTTTTGCCATCTAGTATACAAATCAATGCCGTAGCGGTAAAAATCAATCGGTTTTACCGCTACGGCATAATAACACACAACGTAATTAAAATTGAATTTTAAAATTAGTAAAACAAAGTCAAAATAAAACTGTATTCATACTGCGTTGATTTTTATTTAGGAAATCCCTGAGTTTTGATAGTATGGCGAAATTAAAAAAGTGTTGCCATATTTTAGAAAAAAAGGAAATTTATGAAGCGACGCAATTATCCTAAAAAAATTTAAAAAGAAACATTTATTGTTAGTGTCTGGCGATAAATATAGCACATCGACCTTTGGAAAGAGACAATCGGCTCATTTCTGCTTCGTAGAGCACTATCTCTGTCTCACACTACCTATGTGACGTTTTGTCTGTAGTATTTAGTGCGACAGAGATAACGCTCTATGAAGTCGAAATCAGCCGATTGTCTCTTTCCAAAGGTCGATGTGCAATATTTATTGCCGACTACTGTATTAATGTAATCATTAATTACGTCATTAATAAAATAGATAAATATTAATGTAATCTGTTTGTCACATTTATATTTTAGAAAATATGTACCAGGCGAACATAAGTCGAAAGGACCTTCAGTTTGTAAGATTCTCAAGGTAATTGCAAGTCACGATGAGAACGAGATAGAATGAAATCGCTTGCAAAGATTTTCTCCTTGAAAATGAGGTCTTTTGAATTATCCTTGGTGGGCGTTTACCATTGAAGGACGCTTTGCAAAGCGACGGAAAATTATAATTGAATAATATGTTTATCTATTTACATATATTATATATTCTATCTTACTTGTACAATATTTTAAAATACATCAATTATGTTTGAAATAATATGCTACGTAAATTAAGATAAAAATGCATATATATATATATATTTTTTTTTTAAAAACGCAAAATAATCCACGTACTTAACTATATGTATATGTGATTTTTAGAGCTCGCATATAAGTGATATTAAAGCCAATTTGATATAAATTTATATATCTTAAAACATAACCTAAAATCAATGCTTTAAGAAATAATAATTGTCGTAATTATAATATGATAATAAGAAAAAGTGTTTTTTTAAAATTCGTATTACTGTACAGTACTCGGCGATAAATGGACCGTTTATTTTAAAGGGGTTTAAGTCCATTTAAAGCACATAAATATGTGTTATCGCAGTCTAATCAACCAAAAACAAATCTTTATAAACAAATTAAATGTTGATAAAACAATAGAAACAATGCCAGACTTCATATAAATTGCCTGTATTTTTAAATCAACAAATATAGTAAGTAACCTTTAATTTACTCGAAACAAAAGAAAATGGACACCACTTTCATACTAAACGGTCCAAATATTACACATCGGTCTTTGGAAAGAGACAATCGGCTAATTTCGGCTTTTTAGAGCATTATGTCTGTCCCACACTATGTGACGTTTTGTAAGACGTAATTTGCGCGACAGAGATATGCTCTAAGAAGTTTGTCTCTTTCCAAACGCCGATGTGTATTATTTGTCGTCGGGTACTGTAACAACAAATGACTTCGTATTCGTCACAACTTAAAACGATTATTATTATTAATTTTCGTATATCATAGACAATAAATAGATAAAAATAAATAAATTTAAAAAACTTTTAAGTTAAACGGGTTTTTGATACTCATATTGTGGTGGTTGTGGAAAAATATGTACCTAGTCCGCCATATTGAAACGGCGTCCATCTTGTATTTTAAATTTTCACATAATTATCGTGTTTTACTAGTGTAGCCCTTTCATTTGATACCCATATTGAGGGGGTTAAGGAAGAATACGTAATCCGCCACTTTGTATCGGCGGCCATCTTAGATTTATAATGTTATTGATTTTATTATATTGTATTGTTATCTAAATTAAATGTGTGTACCAAATTTCAGATCAATCTGACGACGGGAAGGTGCTTAAATTTCAATTTCTAATTTTGACCCAAATAAATAAACAAATAAATTCCGTACGGGTCGAACTAAATAAAACCGTTTAAAAAGGAACAATTCATATAGTACTGGAGGCGGTCTTATCGCTTGAGGCGATCTCTACCGAACAACCTTTGAATGGATATGAGAGACATAAAGGAGAGGGCAGTTTATGGTCTACATACAAATACAGACATATATACAAACATACAAATAAATATATATATAAATATATAACAATGTATTCGACTCCAGGCTATTCGTATATTAAATTATGTAATTTCATATTATTTAATAAAAATCACATTGTTCCAGTGACTTTCGTTCGTCTGCTTATCTCGCGTCTTAGGCATTTCGTTCTAGAAGGCGGTAGATTCATCTTGACTTGAACAAGAATTGAAATATATCGTATTGAATAAAGAATTTACAAAATTGAATTTAATTATTATTTAGATCATCCTCTCCGCGTCCTAGTCATTCATCCAGTCACTCATTCAGAGCATAAGTGTTCTTCCCTCGTGTTATATTATCTTTGATCTTGTCTGTAGCGATAAAATTATTAGATTTCTTTCTGAGTTAAGGCCGAAATTCTCAAGGTGTTATCTTTGTTACTTCTAGAGTTTCTTGTGTATGGATACATTTCAAGCACTCTATAATTTCGAACGATTATTTAAATAAATAAGAAGAGATAAAATACCCGGCGATTAATGCACATCGACTTTTGGAAAGAGAAAATCGGCTAATTTCGGCTTCGTAGAGCGTTATCTCTGTCGCACGAAATATAACGACTAACAAAACGTTACATAGGTAGTGCGAGACAAGGATAGTGCTCTACGAAGTCTAAATTAGCCGACTGTCTTTTTCCAAATATTGATGTGCAATATTTATCGCCGGGTAATGTATAATGTTTCATCATAATTTAAATATTTATTTATACATTTACCTCGAGAATCTGGTACATATTTTCTAAAATATAAATGTGTCAAACAGATTATTACATTAATATTTATCTATTTTATTAATGACGAAATTAATGACTACATTAATACAGCAGCCGGCGATAAATATTGCACATCGACCTTTGGAAAGAGACAATCGGCTAATTTCGGCTTCGTAGAGCGTTATCTCTGTCGCACGAAGTCCGACTGTCAAAACGTAACATAGGTAGTGCAAGACAGGGATAGTACTCTACAAAGTCTAAATTAGCCGATTGTCTCTTTCCAAATATCGATGTGCAATATTTATCGCCGGGTAATTGTATGTTTCATCGTAATTTAAATATTTATGTATATATTTACAAAATATTAACATTCGACAATCCACAGATAAGTTGGGTATAAAAAACGGAGATCAAAAAAGAAACCCTTTTAAGTAAAAATGGTTTGGACACAAATGACATTTTTTTAAGTGCACCCTTTATTGGAGGCCTCTCATACTCTCCTAACATGTGTAAAGTTAAGGATGTTTATTTCCAATAAGTGATTCGCACTCTTAATTTATTTCTTCTGTCATACGTCACATTATCATACATTCTCTCTTCTGCCACCCATCACAATATCTTCCACTCTTTATCATTCATTACATTCCTTTGTTTCATCTTCTCTCATTCTTCACCTCAGTTCTTAATATTACAGCTAAGTTACATTTGATTATTTTACTTCTTTTCTTTATTTTTACAATCATACTCTTATTCTATTTTATTAAACTATTACTATATTGCTATATACTCATATTGACTTATACTACTTTCTTACATTATCTTGTATTAGTGGTAGGCTGGGTCTTATAACTACTCACTACAAATGACATTTAGAAATGGGTCAATTTGGGTTTTTTACATCGCTGTTACAAAAGATACTATAGTACCGTAGATGCGAATACCTTTTAGTAAAATGTAATTCAGTTAAAATTCAATCCTACATGTGAAACCTGGACGATCACACAGAAAGACGAAATAAAATTATTAATGTTCTAGTGGAAAATCTTTAAAAAAATTTTCATCACAAACTTAATGATTTTGATACACAATGAAATGACTGTCAGGATCTTCAATTCACAAAGGATCAGATGGATAGGCCACTTGGAAAGAATGAACCACACCAGGGCTGTTAATACCATCTTTAAGTGGACCCCTCAACAAAAATGACCCAGAGGAAGATCTACGAATATGAATAGAGATTTTAGGAGTATCAGAAGGAAGGCACCTTAGTAAACAATGAAAGATACAGTGAGATGGAAGATGATCGTGGAAAAGACCAAGACAAATAGAGTTCTAGCGCCACAGGAACAAATGGACTCCAGCAACAAAAATGACCCAGAGGAAGACCTAGGAATATGTAGAGAGATTTCAGAAGTATCAAAAGAAAGACATCTTAGTAAACAACGAAGGATAGAGTGAGATGGAAGATGATCGTGGAAAAGACCAAGACAAATAGAGTTCTAGCGCCACAGGAACAAATGGACTCCAGCAACAAAAATGACCCAGAGGAAGACCTAGGAATATGTAGAGAGATTTCAGAAGTATCAAAAGAAAGACATCTTAGTAAACAACGAAGGATAGAGTGAGATGGAAGATGATCGTGGAAAAGACCAAGACAAATAGAGTTCTAGCGCCACAGGAACAAATGGACTCCAGCAACAAAAATGACCCAGAGGAAGACCTAGGAATATGTAGAGAGATTTCAGAAGTATCAAAAGAAAGACATCTTAGTAAACAACGAAGGATAGAGTGAGATGGAAGATGATCGTGGAAAAGACCAAGACAAATAGAGTTGTAGCGCTACAGGAACAAATGGACTCTATCAACAAAAATGACCCAGAGGAAGACCTAGGAATATGTAGAGAGATTTCAGAAGTATCAAAAGAAAGACATCTTAGTAAACAACGAAGGATAGAGTGAGATGGAAGATGATCGTGGAAAAGACCAAGACAAATAGAGTTGTAGCGCTACAGGAACAAATGGACTCTATCAACAAAAATGACCCAGAGGAAGACCTAGGAATATGTAGAGATTTCAGAAGTATCAGAAGGAAGACACCTTAGTAAACAACGAAGGATAGAGTGAGATATAAGATGATCGTGAAAAAGACCAAGACACATTTGTAGCGCGACATGAAAAATAGAAGAAAATTCAATCCTTTTGTAAAGTATCAAAATGGTTTGAAAATATCGTGAATATTTCTCCTCTTGTCATCATCATTTCATCTGTAATATGCCCAATGCTGGACCTATTGAAAAAGTCGGAAGTGGCTTCTATCTAGCAATGTTCAACAACTTTTCCAAGGTCATCCACATTTTTATCATTTATTTTTGAAGCATTTGACCAAGAGGTCAAATGCTTTACATCAGGTAAGAACCTGATGTAAAGTGATGTCAAGGTCTACCATGCTACATGCTTGCCTAGAAGAAACCTATTCATTCTTGTCTTGAAGACACCTAAGTTATATTTAATGGCATCAGGTGTTACCTTGCGGAAGTCCTTCCTAAGTAAGAAAAGGACCAATATATAGCTACATCCGCACATGCAGTGGTAGTCGTGCAACAAAGTGCACCGCTCGCCAGCCCGCTGATAAATGCGTATGCGGCAAACAATGCGAATCACACAACTGCCACTGTCAAATCACTCAACACGTGTCTCACCCCTCCACGAGGCATCTTCAGGAGTTATGTTACACCGATTAGTGCCAAACACAGAGTCACTCCTTTTCTTACCTAAGTTATAATTGGAAACAATGACGCCGGTAAGTTGTTACATTCTGCAGTTCGCAATATAAAAGTATTAATGAAACGTTTATGCTGGTGAAGAAAAGTGGAAGGAGAATGGGGGACTTATTTATTATAGCCTTGTAGAAAAATAGCCTACTTTGCGCTTGTCTGTACAATTCTATTGACCGCTTGCGAGAGATTTATAATTCACGGTCAACTGTATCAATATCGGCTTTTATATAGTTTAATATTATGTACTTAACAAGTTGTTAAGTTCATTACTTAACTGCATAAGCTACTTATTGTAATCCGGTAAGTTATAGAGATTTTAAATTTTATATATGTATATTTATTTAATAGCTAAGATAGAAATATTGAGATTGGTTATTTCATATCATTTATGTTCCCTAATCAAATGTTACAGCCTTATAATTTATGACATGCTTGCATAGACTTATTAAGGCTAGGGGCCACTCGGGTAAATCATGAACTAATGGTGGGCCGGCCGCCAGAAGTATAGGTAATTAAATTTTTTTGGTTTTATTCTAGAATAGAATTCAATATTTTTCGAATGTACGAGAGTATTATTTTTGCTGTCGGCGGGCCACCAGTATTCGACCGGCGGGCCACCAGTATTCGACCGGCGGGCCGCGGTCTGTGCATCCATGGTTTATGGCAATATAAAGTTTACAAGGACAGATAGTAAACAATAGTTAAATTTAATATACAGTAATGGGACCTTTTTAAAATCTTCTTACTTATATTATAAATTAGTTATTATTTTTGAAATCTGATTGATATTTGAAAATGGGGTATGATACATTATACAGTAGAAAGAATAAAATAATCATCCTTTGAAAGGTTTTACATCTACAACCAATAAAAAACTGTCCTTAGAGAGAGAGAGAGATAGCTAGAGTAGACTTTTTCCTCCTTCTTCACAACTATAACACCATGCGAAGTAGTGTCAAACAAAATATAGATAAAAAAATTATTAGTTGTAGATCAATTTTATATATATATATATATATATATATATATATATATATATATATATATATATATATATATATATATATATATATATATGTGTGGGTCTACTTTAAGTGAGATTAAGTAATCTCACCTCCGACCCTTTTTAAGTATCGGATCACTTAAAACGAAACCTTTATAGCCGTTTATATATCGACACTCCAATTATTACGTCATTCTAGAAGTAACTAGCAAGCAATAGAGGATTCTTGCAATTGAAGGTAGCCTTTTCGATTTCCGGGATACAGCCTTATATAACACTCCATTCATTAATTATATAGGATTACCACTGTTCATCAAAAGTTTCCAGATGATATGCAGCAACGTTCTCTGCGTACAATAATACTACACTGCGATCACCAGTCTACCACCACACCATAACAGTTTATTCTCCCATAGATCTGTGGTGAAGATCTATACTTTGCAACGATCGTCTATGGGGTAAAAAGAAGAAAAACAAGTTCACTTTGATAGTTATTGCTACAATGGTTATGGTTTACACATAGGCATTCGTATATCGCATATCTCGCCATAGATATCTTTGGAGAAATTTGGGATAAAATTCGTAATTACAACAGATAGACTTGCGATATTAGGTCGCGGGTTCGTTTATATATATAAGATTGTCACTGCTCACTAACATATATATGTTTGGGGGAGGCTTATATCTTGCAGGAGGGTTTAAGTTGAAACACTGATGATGAATATTTATTATTTTGTCAACGAGGATTTTGGTCGCAGGAAGTAACTGCATGCGGGCAGTGCAAAACCGGCGAATGGTGATTTTTGGTGGTGGTGAATATATCATACAACAGGTGATTCATCTTGATAAATATTTTTTGGTGATGGTATCATGTATAAAAAAAATATCTATTGTCTGGTACTTAAATTTTTGCTGTTGTTAACAACAAGAGACCAGTTGCAAAGATATACATCTTTGTAAAAGATATAATCACTCTTCAGTGCGTGTGTTTAAATTGTATCTCTATGTCTTTATACTTAAGACTCAATTTTGGTCTGAGTTACGGCACGTTCAGAGTTAGAGAGAAAGAGATGGGCTTATATAGCAATTTACACGTAAAAGACAGAGACGGATAATTATTGCATGTTTGTATTAAAAATGTAAACTTCGAATTTTCCGAACGACATCAAACGCGCGGGCGTTTAGCTTTCATGTGCTTTAAGACAAAGAAGCAAATGCAACCAAAAAAGTTCACTAGATCGCCATAAAAGATACGAGAGCTCGGCTCAGGGTCGACTTACCATAGGACTCCTTTCGAAACTCACCGACATAAACAAACTGCGAAAACTCATCAAGACATCTTTCCATCTCACACAACTACTGAGCGGGCACGGATACTGCAAGCAGTACCTGCACCGTTTTAAAATAATCGATAATGAGACTTGCCCATGTGACGTCCACAGTACAGACTTTTGATCACTTACTCAGACACTGCTCCCGATTCGAATCCAAAAGACGTAACCACGTGACCTTATGTGAAAACCTTTATATACCTCCGTTCAACTTACCGGACCTTGTCGAGAAAAATCTACAGCAGAATCTTTTGATGAGTTGGCCCGGCACATTGTCTTCAATCTCAAGGCATTTAACGGTCTGTAGCGCTTGGGCAGCGACTTGAAATAAAATAATGTAGCAACTAATATATAATTGAGTAAAACTTCCAAATCGTTTTTTTAATATGTATAAATTTTAGCTGTATTTACCCATAAGAGAAAATCGTGTAAGAAAAATTGTAAAAAATTACAAAACAGCGTTTTGTGGCTCGCAGCTGGGAGAAGAAAGATCCGTATCAAATAGCGGCAACCCTCTCCCAACTGTCTGCGTTTAGTAAAAGCGAAAAAAAAATGATTAAAAACAAACACTAGCAATACAAATTAGAGTTAATAAAAAAAAAAAGTTCGTCATAATTTTCAAGATTCCATTATTTCAATTTCACAGGTTTTATTTCGCCTTACTAAGTTCTAAGTCTGAGTTAAAAGTGTCGAAGATATAAAGGATATATATTTTTATTATTAGCTGCCCTATTCTCTCTCTGAGCCGTACTGAGTTAAATGAGTCAAAGATATAAAAGACTGATATATATTCCAAGATGGAAAACATATAAATCACTGTTTTCTTATCAGAGATATATTTTCCCATCTCTATTAACTACAAGTTATTTATACTTCTACTTTTTCCATACTACGGTTGTCTGTAAGAGATTGCCTCGTGTGATAAGACGACCCATTGTACATTTTTAAACGGTTTTATTTAGTTCGACCCGTACGGAATTTGTTTGGGTTAAAATTAGAAATTGAAATTTAAGCACCTTCCCGTTGTCAGATTGATCTGAAATTTGGTACAAACATTTAATTTAGATGACAATACAATATAATAAAATCAATAACATTATAAATCTAAGATGGTCGCCAGTACAAAATGGCGGATTACATATTTTTCCTTAACCCTCTCAATATGGGTATCAAATGAAAGGGCTACACTAGTAAAACACGATGATTATGTCAAAATTTAAAATTCAAGATGGACGCTGTTCCAATATGGCGCACTAGGTACATATTTATCCACAACCACCACAATATGAGTATCAAAAAACCGTTTAACTTAAAAGTTTTTTTAAACGGTTTTATTGTTTATTATGAAACTATTTAAATGCATCCTGGCATGTACAATAAAGAATATTAAAATAAATGAGCCATGCATTAACAAAGAGCGATATCGGAACAGATTCTTCCAAGAAATGATAGTTTCATTTCAGCACAGAGAGAAAAATAAATGTAAAGTGTATATGTGTAAATATAATACACCAATACCTCACTTTGCGTCGTGGTTATGTTCCAGATAAACACGACGCAAATTGAAACACCGCAAAGTGAATTAAGATTTTCTATAGCAAACCATGTAAAGATCGAAGATAGGTTCCAGGGTCACGGAAAAACTACTTTTTAAAAAGAAAATTGAACATAGTAAACATTTAAAAAACAATCATAATATAACTCTGCCAATAAATAAATTGGAATAATATTTACCTTTTTTGTAACCAGAAACAACACGTAAAAACTTATTTATATTTGTTATTCTCTTTTAAAGCAAAACACAACATTATAACACACTACGTAATTGAAACTGAATTCTAAAATTAGCAAAACAAAGTGAAAATAAAACTGTATTAAAATTGCGTTGATTTTTAGTTATAAAAGGAATCCCCGAGTTTTGATGGCATGGCGCAATAAGAAACGAAAGTGTTGCCATCTTTTAGAAAAAAAAGAAAATTAAAAAAAAAATTAAAGACTGGAACCCAAAACAACGCAACCTCGAAAATCTAACGCACAGTGAAAATTAGTAATAACTAAGCAGCGACGCAACTTCGAGGAAAAAAAAAAACGAAACGACGCAAAGCGAGGTGTAAGAGTGGTCGCAGTACTGTTGCTTCTTGTTCGTCGGTTGCTTCTTGATCTTCAGTTGCTTCTTCCTGCGTTGACCGCACCTCCGCTAGCCCTTATAATGAGCGCAGAGACTCTCAACAGCGCGATGCAGATTTTCGTTGGGTCTACTGTGGCGCCATCTGTACGTTGAATCGTAAATAATAATATTGTAATATGCACAATTGTTCGTTGTCACTGTACGTATAGGAATATAAGAAGCTAAATGTAAATTAGATAAAGAGTCTTTAAACATGTCTTCGTCTTTTCAGCCGATGAACGCCCACTGCTGGGCATAAGCTTCTCTCAAAGATCCTCACGATGATCGATCCTGCACTGCCCGAATTTAGCTACTTGTCTAGATTTTAACTACAGTAATACCCCGCTTTACGCGAGGGATACGTTCCAAAAAAAATCGCGTTAACTGTAATTCGCGTATAACGAGGTTTATGATTATACATAGTCAAAAATTATTACAAAAAAATAAAAATCATTTTAATCAATCACTTTAATTCTGGGAACACTTTATGCAACACATACTCTTAATTTTTACGGAAAAATACATCTATTGTCTTTTGGGTAACGTTTTGTTCTTGTAAAATTCGTTCATAACACCCAACACTGTTTTTAATTGTTTGACAGATGGTCAAGACACCATAGAGAAGTTGGTGACTACATTATATTTATACGCATTAATGGGGAGTCTACCCGTTGCGTCGATTGTCATAGTTGTTACATTTGTGTATATAAATACAGTAATACCCCGCTTTACGCGACCCCGTTATACGCGGTTTCACTATAACGCGAATTGCAAATTTCGCGCTCAAATGCCTCGAATTATGCGAAAGAGTGCGTATAAATAGAATGTAGTCATCAACTTCTCTATGGTGTCTTGACCATCTGTCAAACAATTAAAAACAGTGTTGGGTTTTATGAACGTATTTTACAAGAACGTAAAAAAAAAACGTTACCCAAAAGAGAATAGATGTATTTTTCCGTAAAAAAAGAGTATGTGTTGCATAAAGTGTTCCTAGAATTAATGTGATTGATTAAAATGATTTGTATTTTTTTTGTAATAATTTTTGACTATGTTTAATCATAAACCTCGTTATACGCGAATTTCAGTTAACGCGATTTTTTTTGGAACGTATCCCTCGCGTAAAGCGGGGTATTACTGTATATACATTTATATATGATATTTGGATTCAAATTTAGAATTGGACAAACCAATCAAGAGTTTGAAAGGTTGAACCAAATAGATTCGAATTAATCGGTCTGCGGTCTATATATAATGAGATGGCAACCAACGGAACGTTGTGGTCTGAGATTTTCGTGAAACTTTGCATTTAAAATGAGAAAAGAGGTTCAATTCCTTTTTATATTAAAAAAGAAAAAAATTATAATAACTTATACGAATTTTACAATATATTTTACGTATATTTGGTAAAGATTCATGAGTGAATATACGGAGTAATTGGTGATAAAAAACAACCTTTTAGAGGTTGTATGTATGAATCGTTGTTCAGCAAAAAAGCGGTGAAGATTTTACGTCATACAAATTTGTTAGGTTTTTTTTTAATTCAAATGTGACTGGCCAGTAAATGTTGGCAGTAAAAAGTCTACAGGGAGAGATAGTACAATAATTAATTGTAATATACAGTAATTGATAATTTTGAGTTTTCTTAGTATGTACCATATATCATAATCTGTGATCTAGTCCTGATATTAATCCGCTTGGATTTAGATCAGGACTAGGTAGACCATTCAGACCAGAAATTTTCTAAGTAAGAAAATGACCAATATTTAGCCACTTCCGCACATGCAGTGGTAGTCGTGCAATAAAATGCACCGCCCGCCAGCCCGCTGATAAATGCGTATGCGGCAAACAATGCGAATCACACAACCGCCATGGACTTCCGCGAGGTAACGCCTGATTCCATTAAACAGATATTTTCTGTCAAAAACGAAGAAGATTTCATTGTACCTATCAACATTCCAGTACACAAACATTTGACTAATTTTTTTATTTTAATCATTTGATTTTAAAAATCCGCCATACCTGCTTCATGTAATGCTATCACATTCGATTCTCTTTATCAACCCACTACATATTAATATCATATATATTTTCATCCATATATTGGCGCGAAAATAAGTAATAGTGACAGATTCCAAATTTAAAAGCGATCTTTTGTTTATTTTTAATTATAGCAGTATTTATGGCCAGATTAGATATAAATTTTTTAATGTTATTTATAAGTAAAGCATTTGACCTGTCTCGTCTGATGTTAAGCAATGACGTCTATGATACTACATGCTTGCCTAGATGAAACCTATTCACTGTTGAACACTCCTAAGTTATAGTTGGAAATAATGGCGCCTAGTTATTCCATCGCTGATCGCGCTGTAAAAGTACAGTAATACCCCGCTTTACGCGAGGGATACGTTCCAAAAAAAATCGCGTTAACTGAAATTCGCGTATAACGAGGATAATGATTATACATAGTCAAAAATTATCAAAAAAAATACAAATAATTTTAATCAATCACTTTAATTCTAGGAACACTTTATGCAACACATACTCTTATTTTTTACGGAAAAATACATCTTTTGTCTTTTGGGTAACGTTTTTTTTACGTTCTTGTAAAATACGTTCATAACACCCAACACTGTTTTTAATTGTTTGACAGATGGTCAAGACACCATAGAGAAGTTGATGACTACATTATATTTATACGCACGTTTTCGTGTAATTCGAGGCATTTGAGCGCGAAATTTGCAATTCGCGTTATAGTGAAACCGCGTATAACGGGGTCGCGTAAAGCGGGGTATTAATGTATTAGCAGAACGCTTACGTGTTTTTGTAAGGAATTTCGTATTGCGGTCTGATGGAAGAAAGAGATATAAGATGCTCCAAGCTCTAGAGCGCACGTCATTGTTACCAATCAGCCTCTTGGCTCGTCTCTTGAAGTCTTAAGCTTCGAGCTGGTACTTCAATCCATCATCTCCACAATCTTCATCCTTAATCTAGTGCTGGTGTAAAATACTGCGGAACCTTCCCCCGACTACCCAGCCTTTTTAGTTAATTAACCAATTTGTTTTATTAAACGGTTTTATTTAGTTCGACCCGTACGGAATTTATTTGGGTCAAAATTAGAAATTGAAATTTAAACATCTTCCCGTTGTCATGTTGATCTGAAATATGGTGCACGCGTTTAATTTAGATGACAATACAATATAATAAAATCAATAACAATATAAATCTAAGATGGCCGCCGATACAAAATGGCGGATTACATATTTTTCCTTAACCCCCTCAATATGAGTATCAAATGAAAGGGCTACACTAGTAAAACACGATGATTATGTCAAAATTTAAAATTCAAGATGGACGCCGTTCCAATATGGCGGACTAGGTACATATTTTCCCACAACCACCACAATATTGGTATCAAAAAACCGTTTAACTTAAAAGTTTTTTAAATGTATTTATACAATATAGTAATAAAGTTTAATAAAACGATATAAGATCTCATTACGGGAAATGCGAGAAAAAAATTGTTCATTTTTTGTTAGCGAAATAGACCGCAAGTAATGAAGCCATCTCTTCCGAAGTTATTAAGAATAATGGCGTACTCCACACCTTGCAATTAACGTTAGTCCGTTTTTTCAAATCTCCCGACTGATATACAGGCAACTGTAATAGCTTTACCACTGCTAGGCATATTTGGGTCTAAAGTACTTATTACTTTGTCATCTAAATCTTTTTCAAATAAAAAAATTAGAAGCCATTTTGAAAGTAAACTTTTAACGTATGTTTTAATAAGCAGTAAGACCACAGTTGGACTTAAACCTCCCCCTATAGTTCTAACAAGACCTATTCGAAGCGGTACATGTAGCAAAATTCGTATAACTCAAAATATATGTTACTTTTCTATGTTATTATTTAAGAGGAAAAAAATGGTATGTCGAAATTCGAGAGGACATTTTGGAAGAAAACTTTTAAGACAAGTAGTATTATTACTAAGCGGTTAGATCACACCTGGACTTAAGCCTCCTCCTATATTTGTAATAAGACCTTTTTTAAACGGTCTTCGTATAAAATATGTCACTTTTTTAATTCTTCAACGATAAAATTGATATGTAGAAATTTAAGATACCGTTTTCAGATATATATATATATATATATATGTGTGTGTGTGTGTGTGTGTATCTATACAAACAGATAGCTTTAATAGGTGGCCATGTATGTATAGGCAATAGGTGTTTTATAGGTGTTCATCGTCAAAAAGATATATATATATCCATATATTTACAATAGGACCGGTTTGGAGGCTTTGTGGATGGACATCGTACTCTGCGCTTGCACTTCAGAATCTAAAGGTCCAAACGTCCATTCTTCGTGCTATGCGCTCTGCCCACTGTCCCTTCTATTTTCAAAACCGCTATGATAACGATAGGGCAGATCAGCTGCCGAGGATGAGACTTTGAAGTATAAAATAAGATCGGACTACTAGGAATGCCCCATATCATTGGTCAGACGGAAGCTTAGGCTGGGAACACTTGACGAATGGTATAGGAGGAACATGGAAATACGGCATCGACAACGCGGAAATTCGTCCCGGACTCTTGGCTTACCTTGCACTCCGTAGCATCGTGCTGAACACGTCTTAGCTCAGATGATCACGCGGCACGAGGGATTCCAGGAGTACCTTCACAAGTCTAAGATCAAGGAAAGTTCCTCGTGCTTCTGTAAGACGGGGCTGGACCAGGTCATGGTGCAACTGGAGGCCAAGGGTCCCGCAGGACTTCCGATGCAATTCCGAGCTCTTGATAGGAATAAAAATTAGTGAAGACAGTATCGCTTCACTAATAAATGATGATGAAAGTTGAACTGCGTTTCTCAAACACTGCAGGGTCATAGTTGAGGACGTGATCAAATAAAACAAGTCGGGTAAACATGTAAAAACGGGAGGAAATGATAATAAAAGCAAAATAAAAATTGTAAACAATATATGATCAGATCGTATTTTCTCTCTCTTCGGTTTCGTAACAGTTGTGATGACGAGAAATCAAGGCGGATCTTGGAGGCTCCGAAAGAATGCCGAAATTGAGACTTTAGTAGCACAGCCAAATATCATTGGTGAATATAAATCTCAACGAATCCGCTGGCTTGGTCACTTGGAGCGAATGGGATCGGATCGGAGCGTGAAGGTAGCGTACCTGGAAAAACCGAGGGGTCGAAGACCAGTGGGTAGACCCAGGTATCGCTGGATCGATCGCGTTGAGGCAGACTTGCGCGAATTGAATGTCAACCAATGGCAGACGATGGCGCAAGATAGAGGAAAGTGGAAGTCTCTCGCTTCGGAGGCCAAGACGCATTTTGGGTCACTGAGCCAGCGGAGTAAGTAAGTGAGTAAAAAATATATGAAGATAATAACAAAATATATGAGAAAAACTAGAAATAATGTAATAAATTTAAAATCTTGTGGAGACCTGTCCAAAACAAGATAAGAAAGTACGAGATAGATCCTAAAAAAATACGCTAGGCTATTGGCAACTTTCATTCTTCGACAATATTCCGGGAGTATAAAGAATCATTTCACATTTACACTACGTTTATTCCGTGATAATATTCCTGAACGATGGTCACTGTGAAAGGTTTGCTCAACTGATCTAGTCTCATTTCCGTTGCAATCAAAACCTGCGATCGATCTCGTTTTGGAGAGCGACGAACTCGACCGACAGACTTTGTTCAAGTTGGCGTTTATATGCGCTTTTTAATCGTTGAATATTTTAACATAAGCAGTAAGTTACTGACTCGGAACTCTGATCAGTTGGAAAGAGCCGAAAACTCAACAGATGCTCTTTTAAAATTAAATTTATCATTTTTATGTGTACATTATAATATTAAACATTTAAATGAGTCAACAATGCTGTGCTATAGTTTAAATTTCGTTGCGAATCGAATCATAAACGAGGAGATTCTCAGAAGAACCAAGATCACCGACGTAGCTCGAAGAAATGCTCGTTTGAAGTTGCAGTGGGCACGGCATATTGCTCGTGCAACCATGTGTTGGGTTACCACCGCTCTATTGAATGTTGTATTTTATCTCACTTTAATTGACCACACTTTACAAAATTCTATTACACTATAATCCATTCTATTATTTTCCTAAAAAATTATTATTTATCATCACATGAGGTGAAAGACGCCACCACTGCAAGGATAACATTGACTAACACCACTATTATTATTATAAATGTATCGAGAACAACGCCATCTAGTTGCATCGCTTGCAACATCATGCAGTTTTATCGATACAAATAGTTTAATTTAGCGCCATTTAACGGCATTCGAAAGCCATTCCTTTAATGCATATGAGAAAAATACAAATTTCGTACAAAGAGCAAATAAAACATTAATTTAAAACAGCAACAAACCTGCCCTTAACAAAATAAATAAAAAGATGCATCATATTGAATCACATATATTTAAATATTTCCAGATGTAGTAACCACTAACTTACGCCTCTACAGACTTATTTGTAATAAGACCTATTCGTTCTAGTCTTTGTAGCGAAATTCGTATAACTCCATAATAAATTTTACTTTCCTATATAATTATTTAACGAAAAAAATTGAATTATATATAGAACTTTGAGAAGCCTTTTGAAAAGATTTATAAGACTTCGACGACGTATTTATTATATATTATTACATATAGAATAACTTAAATTTAAGTACCATCAACAGTCAAGTAAAACTTACTATGTCAAAACTAATCTGCATTCCCTAACGAGTTTAATATGTTAAGAAAAGCTCACTTTATACTTACTCGTTATATAAAAACAGGCACATGATTCACAGACCTTTCAGACAGGGTAACTGTTTTGGCAGGAATCCTGAATTTCAATTGACGTGTTTAATTCAATTCACCTAATGAAACTGGCGCCAAACATACAATTTTTTGGCAGGAACAAAGAGGATTTTGAGTATGATTGAGATGAGTAAGATATAACATACTATCAATGTCATACAGTGTCATTTGCTATAGGTGTAAAAGTTTTTAAGTTTTCAAGTTATTTATATTTTTAAGTTATCTATACATTCATCCATTTAAACCTCTTACAACTGCAATCGATCATCCTGTATATAAAGATATAAATATAATAGCATAGAGAAAAGGAAGGAAATTGGTAATGACGTAAATACAAAGTACAACGGGCGGTCTCATCACACAAGGCAATCTCTTACAGACAACCATAGTATTAAAACAGTAGAAGTATAAATAATGGGTAGTTTACGTATACAAAACATACATATATATGTTTATAGTATATATAGTTATAATAAATAAGGTAATTGATTTGGATCGCACTTGCCTCTGAAAGAATAAAGAAACAGAGGAAGAAAAAGAAATGATTTAACAGATAAATAATCACAGATCTAGTAAATATTTCTTAACAATTTTCAAAAAATAGGCAGTGAGCTAGCATGTCTTATGTTCAGCGGTAAATCATTCCACAATCGAAAGGACTGTGTGGTAAAAATAATGATAATGTAATAAGATAAAATATTTTCAAAAGTATTGCAACATATGAAAATTAATATTTACTATCTGTTCATACAGACTATTGCCAGAAGTTATTGACTCGGATACATTTGTACAGGTTGATTTATGTTTAAAAACTTTGAAAGTTTTAAATCACAAATGTGCTATACATTCGCTATTTAAAGTTTTTACTTTTGTGATCAATCATCCTGTGTGCTAGTAACATAATGGAGTGTTCCAAACAAGTTTCAATTGAGAATTTAAAACCTGCACTTAAAGATCGGTGACAAAGAGATTTATTTATACACGATAAATACGCTCCGAAAGCTTTGTCGAATGGAATTTCGTAAAATTCAACTCGAAGAATCGTTACATTTGGGAATTTTCGCCTTTGTCGTTTTAAGCGTCATGTCATTTAAATTCAAATTTACACATCGAATACAATATGTATTATACTTATGGCTATAAAAGTTGTATTGCGGAGGGTAATCTTTTACCTTGTGACATTTATTCACACTGGGACATACTAATACGTACAAACACAGGATCACATACTCTTACACACTCTCACACATCGATACGACTATATATCACAGAGTTCCCCAAACTTTTTTGTGTCGTAGACCCCTTGCCATGTTTTTCCATGTTGGGTAGACCCCCTACTTACCTGATATCGATTTCCTGTGAATTTCTAACTGTAGTGAAGTTTAGTGTTAAAAACTTGTTAATTTAATAATCCTACAACTTACACAATTTTATTAACATATACAAAGAATTTTTTTTCTTTATTGGGAATTTTGATAAATAATGTAAAAATCGAACTATTATACCGACAATATCACTGTCGAAAATAAAAGTTTTTTTTTTCGATTATTCAATTTTTAAAATATCGTCTATTTAATTTTATCAATCGGCTAGCTACAAATATGTCGCACACTTATATATAAAAACTAGCTGATCCCGCAAACGTTGTTTTGCAAAAAAAATTAAAGTTTTTAATTAACAAATGAAAGATAAGGGTTGATCGTAGAGGGGTGAAAATTTAGGTTTGTATGTATTTTTGTATGCTGTATCATAATAAAATAAAAACCAAAAAAATTGTCTAAAAAATTAAAAATAAAATTTAGGGGTGGACCACCCTTATCACTTAGGGGTATAAAAAATAGATAGTAGCCGATTCTCAGACCTACTAAATACGCATATAAAATTTGGTAAAAATCGGTCAAGCCGTTTCGGAGGAGTTCAAGTTCGAACACCGTGACACGAGAATTTTATATATTAGATATATCGACATATAGTAAAGTGGTTCTAGTATTGTGGTCTATTTACGTCAACGTTGAAATATCGTGTTACGTAGTTACGTGAATGTAGCGCGATGCGTTATTTGTTTGGAGGCTCTTGTTTACGTAGGGGTAGAATAAATAGTCGGTTATTTATACCCGCTTAAGCCTCCCTTGTTTTGTGTGATATTATCATACTATCTAGTTGTCATTTCATATAAGCAGGAATTTTATATGTACGTATACATTATTTTATTTACTCTTTTCTCCCACTTCACCTGCCTGCAACCTGGCAACGAACTTGAATTTAGATGTTAAACATCTAAATTCAAGTTCGTTGTCAGTACGCACGAGAAAACATTTCATTCCTCGAGTCAATATATATATATATTTAATTTATATACAGGTTTTGTCGTAAATAGTGAATAATCCATCAACTAGGGTTAGTCCTGTTGTCCAGTAAAAAAATAATGCACTTTTTATGTTAGGGTTGGCAACACTGTGAAAATTAGAAATATTTTTGTTTTTATTTTTTTTTCGAAATTTTTCTACAGCGACTAGTAATTTGCACATAACTTTCACAAATGAAGGTATTGTAATGTAATTTTTTTTTAATTTACTCAGCAATACTTGCACTATCTAAGAAAATTACTATATTATGTATAACTTTTTCGAAACCTATAAAAATTTGTATTAGAAGTCAAATTTATTTTTGTTTGTTAGTTGTCAATTTTTAACCATTCATTGCAAAAAAAATGATACCGCTCCATAATTGTCTATTGTTTTAAAAACTTGCTCAGTTTGTCTTGTTTATAAAAATATATAATAATTAATGATTGATAACCAAAATTACTTTGTAGGAGCGAAACGCGGTCAGAAAGTTGTTTTTTTCTATTATGCGTGTATGTACCGATTTAGACAGTTTGACTAATTTATATGATTTACACAATAAATAAATGCTATTGTATAACGCAATATAGCCCATAGCACTTCAAAATAATAAAATTATTTTATATTAAAGATTTTTGACTAAGTTCATACCAGTTGTAACGGATAATCTCGGTGGAAAAATAATAGATCCATTTGAGTTGGTAGCAACATTAAATATTGAAATATATTTGCACTTTTTGCAAAATATTTTACTTGAGGTGATGGATGATGTACCACTGGAGGCAAGGAGGGGAATGTGGCTGCAAAATGAGGGGTGTCCCACGTATTATGCTGTTCTGGTGCGAGAATATTTAACACGTTCTCCGCCAACGAGGTCAGTGCTGACCGTCAGCGAAGTTCCCCTTTAGGCCTATTAAAGATCATAAACCTGTTTAAAATTTACTAAATTGTTTTTTGATTTTATTCTTTTACTCATAAATCATGCGGAAGATCTTGGAACCAGCGAGAAATCAAGACGGATCTTGGAGGCTCCGAAAGAATGCCGAAATTGAGACTTTAGTAGCACAGCCAAATATCATTGGCGAATATAAAGCTCAACGAATCCGCTGGCTTGGTCACTTGGAGCGAATGGGATCGGATCGGAGCGTGAAGGTAGCGTACCTGGAAAAACCGAGGGATCGAAAACCAGTGGGTAGACCCAGGTATCGCTGGATCGATCGTGTTGAGGCAGACTTGCGCGAATTGAATGTCAACCAATGGCAAACGATGGCGCAAGATAGAGGAAAGTGGAAGTCTCTCGCTTCGGAGGCCAAGACCCACTTTGGGTCACTGAGCCAGCGGAGTAAGTAAGTATTCTTTTACTCAAATGTGGTTGTAACAAAAGTCAATTTGAGGCATTGTTTATGGAAATAACATCAGGTAGCATTGACCGATAGGGCCTGGACAGGAAACTGAGTTTTTTTTTTCTCGGCATAGAACGTGTTAAACAGTTGATACCCAAATAGGTGGATTGGGTGCATGGGTCCAATTTTATGCCCACCACTACCACTACCATCTGAATTAAACCTACTGGACTTTTTATTGAGGATGATGTGCAGCAAAAATACCTCAATCTGTAAAAGCTATGAGCAAAATACTATCCGCGGTAGAAAATTTTCGAAAAAAAAATATTTATAATTTTCAGTGTTGCCAACCCTAACATAAAGAGTATGTTTTTTTGTAGTTGGACAACAGAGCTAGCCCCAGTTAACGGATTATCCACTATTTATGACAGACCCTGTATATTTAGTCCCAAAGTTTAATTAAGTTTAATTACCTTTACAACCTTTTTTGTCCTCTGCAAACCATAAACCGGTAACATCAGGTGCGTTCTTCCCCATGGAAAAGTGGCCTGGCAATCGATTATCCACCATGCTTAAAAGGTTATATCAAAGCCTATTGAGTGCATATTGAACGAGCTTCGTGATATAATATGCCACGATATTGATCAGACAGGGAATATACAGGATGTTTGGTGGCATGTGTAAAGGCTTTAAATGTAAATACATATTATTAGAAACATACTTTTACATCTATTATTCATCACGCTTTATAAACAAATATCTCTGAAAACTATACATTTTCTGTCAGCATCATGTTGTACTATATTTACTAATAACTTTATTATTAAGTAAGAAAAATACCAATATTTAGCCACTTCCGCACATGCAGTGGTAGTCGTGCAACAAAGCGCACCGCCCGCCAGCCCGCTGATAAATGCGTATGCGGCAAACAATGCGAATTACACAACTGCCACCGTTAAATCACTCAACACGTGTTTCACCCTTCCACGGGGCATCTTCAGGAGTTATGTTATACCGATTAGTGCCAAACACAGAGATTGGACTCTCAGACTCAGAATTTGGCAGTGGCGGTTGTGTGATTCGCATTGTTTGCCGCATAGGTATTTATCAGTGGGCTGACGGGCGGTGCACTTTGTTCCACGACTACCACTGCATGTGCGGAAACGGCAAAATATTGGTCCTTTTCTTACTTAGGATGGATTTCCGCAAGGTAACGCCTGATTCCATTAAATAACACTTTATTATTAGTATATGCTATTTACATATGTATATATGTATATATATGTATGTCTTGTACACGTTAACTACCCGTTATTTATACTTCTACTGTTTTCTAGCGTTCACGATAAAGAATATTAAAATAAGAAGTAAAAAAATGTCTGAAAAACATATATATATATATATTACATATATATTACATATATATATATATATATATATATATTACAGTGTGTGCGTGAGAGAGTGAATGTGTGTGTTTGTGTTTTTCAGACATTTTTTTACTTCTTATTTTAATATTCTTTATCGTGAACGCTAGAAAACAGTAGAAGTATAAATAACGGGTAGTTATATATATATATATATATATATATATATATATATATATATATATATATATATATATATATATATATATATATAACGACAATATACTGTGATAATTTTTTATTTACTAAACTTTACTCCAAGAGAGTCTAGATGTTATATTTGATTACTTTAATAGCTATAGTATATAGATATATAGAATGTATAGAATCTGTATATATAGATGTATAGAAATCTCTATGTGTGTTCAATTATTGATGACCACAGCCATCGCTGAAAGCAATACGCATTTGTAACAATGGTTAGTCCTGAATCGACATTGATATTTTCGTCCATTGATCATAGTTCATTAATATTTTATTTTCACCTTTAAGTGACTTGGCGTGCTTAACAAAACAATTTTTACTATCTAGTTTATATGATGGAAAAGTACGTTTTTAATACTGTATACATGACTTTAATTTTTACGAAAAATTAATTTTTATTTTTTCACACGTACGGAAAAATATATGGTCACCCTTGCCATGATATTGTATTGAACGAACAGGGAATATACAGAGATGATTAATAAAAGTTGTGAAGGCTTTAATGGGTTAGAGAACCTCCCGTGCACCGTAAAGAGCTGGGCAGAGACCGCGTCCACCTCGATACTGCGGAGCACGCGGTAGGCTGAAATGGCGTTCGGAAAAAATGTCCTCGTTATTGAAGCCGTCGTTCCTTCCATATACCTCCTGTTCCATTCGTCGAGCGACTCCAATCTCAGTTGTCGCTTGACCCCCAACAGTTGTTGGACGAGCGATGTGATTTTTTTTTCTTATTTTGTTTACAGACACACAACCTTTAATCATAATATTCTTATCCTATCTAAGACCACATACACTAGTAAATTCTACACTAAATAATGCTAGCCTAGCTGTGGTAGATCAGCAGTAGAGGAATGAGATTTGCGATCGTATGTCGCGGCTTCGATTTTCGGGATACAATCTTATATTACACTTTATCCATTAATTATATGGGATTGCTACTGCTTACAAAGAACTAAACAGAGGATGGGCAGCAGCATCATCTGCGTACCATAATACCACACTGCGATGGTCAACCCTGCCAAGCATGGCGATTATGATGTAAATTCACTTTTTATTGTGATCAATTTAATAATACTGTACTTATGTTGAAAATTCAACTAAAAAGGTTATATATTTATATAAAACTATTTATTCTACACGCTAGAAAACATATACATGGTTGAATAATAGTAAAGATAAAAGTAGAATGTGCGGTCTTATCGCATGAGGAAATTTCTTCCGGACAATCATATTATGGAAATAATAGATGGATAAATAACAGGTAACGTGTAAATATATACATGAACATACAAACATATGCATGTAGCATATATACTTAAAAATACAGTTTAATACATGATTAAAAATACAATGATAAATAAAAACATCAGACTGATTTGATTACACTTAATAGAGAAAGAAAAAAGATGAATTAAAGTAATAATAATCACAGGTCTAGTAAGTATTTTTTAATCATTTTCTTACATATAGTATGGAAAGAGTAAGAGTGCTAATAATGGGTAGTTTACGTGTACAAAAAATACATATTTACAAACAAACCAACATAAACATACATAGCTATACATACTTAAACATACATACATATGTATGTAACATATATACTTATAATAAATAAGGTTTAATACATATTATAAATATAATACAATAATAAATAAAAACATCTAACTGACTTCGATCAGTATTGGTTCGATCGCACTTGCCTCAGAAAGAAACAGAAGAAGAAAAAGAAATGAATTAACAGATAGATAATTATAGGTCTAGTAAATGGTTCTTAACCATTTTCTTGAAAATAGGCAGTGAGTTAGCACGTCTTATATTCAGTGGTAAATCATTTCACAATCGAACGGCCTGCGTGGTGAAAGATTTGGCAATAAACGAGGAAGAATCCACTGGTATTATATAGTATATATAGTATTTTTAATTCAAGATTCTCTGATGATCTCAAACACCTCTCATGTGTATCCTGAAGAAATTGAAACCTTGATTTGAGATACGAGCGAGTGAGTGGATTGAAAAAAATATATGAGAAGAATATTATAGAATTATATGAGATTGTATTTCTGGAATCGAACCAGTGACCTATATCGCAAGTCTCAGTCGTCTACCGCTAAGCTACCACTGCTCATTTTACATTTAATAAATAAATAATTGATCAATTTAAAATACTTTAAATTATTTTTTTCTATTGTAATACTTCAGGCACAGAATGCATTATGTCATAAATACATTATAGTACCCGGCGATAAATATTATGTGCCATTATCATCATCATTTATTCCTGTGTCCCCAAGATGGGTCAAAAGGCGTCCACAGTACGTCGCCATCCCGAGCGGTCTTGAGTCTCGCGCTTTACTTCGCTCCACGTCATTCCAACTGCCTTCACTTCTGCAGTGATCGTCCGCCGCCAGGTTTGCTTTGAGGAACCACGTCTTCACTTTGCTTGAGGATTCCATTCTATATCTTGTCTCGGTATGTGATCAGGGTCCTTTCGGAGCGTGTGACCTATCCAGTTCCACTTGCGGCGTTTGATCTGCTGGTCGATCGGCATCTCACCGCAGCGTTTCCAGAGATCTACGTTGGAGATTTTATCAGGCTAGTATATACCGAGAATACGTGTGTGCCATTTTAGTTATTGTTTAAATGAGTCATTATAATAAAAATAGGTATAATGGTGTTTATTATGTACAGTGTAATTTTTCTAAATAATTAAATACGTAAACATAATGTAAACATTTATTTTACCCCAACCTAAATACACCACGTATAGAAAAATTGGTGTATTTTATACATAGAATGAAAATAATTATCAAAAGAAGCAAATGATACTTGTTGTATCAGCTCCTTATAGATACCAAACGGTTTGAATTTCGTGCGTACGACAGAGATAACGCTCTACGAAGCCGAAATTAGACGGATTGTCTTTTTCCAAAGGTTGATGTACATCGTGCGGGTACGGTACAATGTCTTTCTATATAATACTATAAAGCCTTATATCACCTTGAAAAAGCTTTTGAGTTGCGTCCCCTCTTAAAGTCACTTGAAAATGAATAAACAAAATAATGAGCTTTCAAAGTTAAGACGTATTCCGTGCCATAATAACTTACAAAGCACTTTGTTTATATCATAGCAATATTAATATAACAGAGCAGATGTGAGAGAAATACTCGGTGTTTCAGTATGAGTTAGTTCGATGTGATTTCGGTATCTATGGGCTGATATACTATTACATCATTAAAAATACCAGTGGATTCTTCCTCGTTTATGGCCAAATCTTTTACCACGCAGGCCGTTCGATTGTGGAATGATTTACCGCTGATTATAAGACGTGCTAACTCACAGCCTATTTTCAAGAAAATGGTTAAGAACCATTTACTAGACCTGTGATTATCTATCTGTTAATTCATTTTTTTTTTCTTCTTCTGTTTCTTTCAGAGGCAAGTGCGATCGAACCAATACTGATCGAAGTCAGTTAGATGTTTTTATTTATTATTGTATTATATTTATAATATGTATTAAACCTTATTTATTATAAGTATACATGTTATATACATATGTATGTATGTTAAAGTATGTATGTCTATGTATGTTTATGTTCGTTTGTTTGTAAATATGTATTTTTTGTACACGTAAACTACCCATTATTAGCACTCTTACTCTTTTCATACTATATATAAGAAAATGGTTAAAAAATATTTACTAGACCTGTGATTATTATTCCTTTAATTCATTTTTTTTCTTTCGCTATTAAGTGTGATCTAAATCAGTTTGACCTTTTTATTTATCATTGTATTTTTAATCATGTATTAAACTTTATTTTTAAGTATATATGCTACATGCATATGTTTGTATGTTCATGTATATATGTACACGTCAACTACCCGTTATTTATTCCTCTATTATTTCCATAATATGATTGTCCGGAAGAAATTTCATCGTGTGATAAGACCGCCCATTCTACTTTTATCTTTACTATTATTCAACTATGAATATGTTTTCTAGCGTGTACAATAAAGACTTTTAAATAAATAAATATAACCTTTTTAGTTGAATTTTTGATCGAAGTCAGTTAGATGTTTTTATTTATTATTGTATTATATTTATAATATGTATAAAACCTTATTTATTATAAGTATATATGTTAGACATATGTATGTATGTTTAAGTATGTATGTCTATGTATGTTTATGTTCGTTTGTTTGTAAATATGTATTTTTTGTACGCGTAAACTACGCATTATTAGTACTTCTACCTTTTCCATACTATGGTTGTCTGTAAGAGATTGCCTTGTGTGATAAGACCGCCCATTGTACTTTTCTGTATATTATTGTAAAACTTATTAAATATATCTTAACGTGTACAATAAAGAATATTAAATAAAATAAATGATTCAAACTTAGTGCATTCATTATATATCCATTATTGAGTGTACTCATATATAATAAAGTTTCACAATATATCTTAGATCTTTCGTTTCTTAGTTTTAAGTCTAAAATTAAAAGTTTATTATTAAATATACTTTATTATAGTATTCGAGAGTTTTTAGTTGATCTAAATGTGTGTTGGTTTGTTGATTCATTTACTATTTGATATTATAATGTACACATGAAAAAAAATTAAATTTAGTTCAGAAAGAGAAACTGTTAAGTTTCTGCCCGGCTCTTCCTAGATCACCATTCTGATCTGGTAACTTACTCAGGGGCGGTTCTAGCTCGTGTAGCGCCCGTGTACAATAAAACCCTGGCGCCTCCTAGACCTGACCATGACCCTGACCATCCCCCCCCGCGGCTATAGCTATTAACATTGCCGTCGTAACAAGAAATTTTTTCCTATTCCAACAAGCTGTTTTATAAGTAGGTATAGCTTACAGTATTAAGTTTTAAAAACTTGAAATAAGGTTTATTTTGAGTTGGAATAGTGTTCGAATAAAGCCGCCCATATCGCGCTGGCTGGTTGTTTCAGTCATATCAATGTTGTACCAAGATAGTCCACGATGACGCTCTTCGACGGCGCTCATGTGCATTGCACACCCTGCACTATAGGCTAAACCGCCCCTGTGCTTACTGTATATAAAGTTAAAATAATCGACAATTTAAAAACAGGTGTAAATGTAAATAAAGTAAATTTAAACAAAGACTAGAAGTGAATATGATTTTCCAAAACCAAGTTACCAAGTGGACACTAGATATATCGTACTTGTGTTAAGTTTCACGAAATATTCATGAGATGCAGTGGATGTATGCAAAATAGAGATACATGCTCATTAATTCTGCGACGTGGATCCTGTGAAATTTATCTCAAAGGAGATATTTAAACAACAATAAAAAATTCTACTATTATATACAGTCATATATACAGTATTAAAAACGTACTTTTCCACCATATAAACTAGATAGTAAAAATTGGTTTGTTAGGCACGCCTAAGTCATTTAAAGGTCAAAATAAAATATTAATGAACTATTATAAATGGAGGCAAATCAATGTCGATTCAAGACTAATCATTGTTATGTGCGTATTGCTTTCAGCGATGGCTGTGGTTATCAATAATTGAACACACATACAGATTTCAGTATATTTATATATACAGGGTGATTGACTATAGCTATAAAAGTAATCAAATACAACATCTAGACTCTCTTGGAGTAAAGTTTAGTAAATAAAAAATTATCACAGTATATAGTCGATACATGTATATTCATACATATATATATATATATATATATATATATATACATAGTATATATATACATATATATATACATAGTATATATATATATATACATATACGTCAAGAAATGTGACTCAATTTTTTAAAAAATACCAGGCAAGCATAAATGACATACATATATATATATATATATATATTTGTCGCCACTGCAAAGGCTGCATAAACCATAATCGCCACTATAGGAGGAATAGGTGAGTTTTTTTATTTATTTATTCGAAAGTCCTCCACCATTGGACTTCTACTACTCAATAATAAAACACATATTATTCAATTCTTTATAGTTACATACGTGTGTATATTTATGTGTTGGTGTGTGAATCTTTGGTAGTGTCGATGTGTGGGTGCTTGTGTGTGAATATCTTTGTGTGTTAGCAACTTACTGGGTCGCTTAAAACCTCTTTATATTTTTATGTTTTTTTAAACTTTTTTATATTTGACAGTTTGGGTCGTTAGGCGTCCTGCATGTGCTTTTGTTTCAGTCTATTGTTACGCTTCTATTAACTGTTACTTATTTTTGTGAAATTATATTTAAAAAACTTTTAAGTTAAACGGTTTTTTGATACCCATATTGTGGTGGTTGTGGAAAAATATGTACCTAGTCCACCATATTGGAACGGCGTCCATCTTGAATTTTAAATTTTCACATAATCATCGTGTTTTACTAGTGTAGTCCTTTCATTTGATACCCATATTGAGGGGGTTAAAGAAAAATATGTAATCCGCCATATTGTATCGGCGGCCATCTTAAATTTATAATGTTATTGATTTTATTATATTGTATTGTCATCTAAATTAAATGTATTCCAAATCAATCTGACAACGGGAAGGTGCTTAAATTTCAATTTCTAATTTTGATCCAAATAAATTCCGTACGGGTCGAACTAAATAAAACCGTTTAAAAACTGTTGAGTTTCTGGCCGGCTCTTCCTAGTTCACCATTCTGAGCTGGTAGCTTACTCAGGGGCAGTTCTAGCTCGTGTAGCGGCCGGGCTAAAACCCTGGCGCCACCAGGTCTTACGCCCCCTCCCCCCGCGGCTCTAACTTTTAACTTTGCCGTCGTAACAAGTATAGCGTACTATCATATAAACTAGTAATTGAACCCGTGATCTAAATCGTAAGACTCAATCCCTTACACCTGGACTACTTGTGCTTTTACCTTTGTTCGTGAGGTAAATACCTTCGTATATTAACCAACGCAAGGGATATTAGTATGCTAAATGATACCTATTTTAGATACGATAAACATCAACAACAAATAAACAAATTATTTATGAAAAAAAAAACCATAGACAATACAATTATGACAATTGTTGCTATATAAAAAAAAATACCAACCATGATGTGGTCAGTTCGACATCATCTTTTCTCTATTTTGCAGCTGATAGACGCCCAATGTAAAGCATAGGTTTCTATCAAAGAACGCCATGATAACTGGTTTTACTCTGCCTGTATCCGGGGACTTCCCGTTCTATGCCATCGGTCGAGAACTCTTCAGCACCAATGGCCATATATATCCCGCCTTCTGCCACCTGACGTGCTATTCTGGCTGTGGATCATCTCATTCGATCTCATAAATTCAATCATACCCTCCTCCATTGTTTTCCGGGTGACATTGATCAATATGTCATCATCGGCAACACATATTAGTCAAAGACCTTTATATTCACATCTTGTTACTTGCTTAATAGAATTTCTATTATACGAATATAAAAAAGGCTTTCACAATTACGTCTGGATGTCCGCTGTAGACGAAAGAAAATAATTAATAAACCTCACGAAGCGTGAAGTCGATCCGAAATGAAATCAATTTCACTTTAGTTTTATGTTCTGTTTTTCTATCGTACATGATGACATAAGACGATAATGTTCTTTCGTTATATTTTTAAACGGTTTTATTTAGTTCGATCCGTACGGAATTTGTTTATTTGGGTCAAAATTAGAAATTGAAATTTAAGCAACTTTCCGTTGTCAGATTGATCTGAAATTTGGTACACACATTTAATTTAGATATATATGTAATAAACGGAATCATACTGTTTTAAATAAAATTCAGCAAAACATTGCTGTAAAGTAAAAAGTAAATTGACGGAAAATGCTCATTATTCAATATACATATATTTAAATGATAACGATCCTTGGCAGCGATGTCGCCTGATTATTATGATTTCATTTAGGATATGTCTGATATAGTGTACATGTATAAATATATGTTAAACTTTATTAAAAGACGTGTTGTTGTGGAGTATTTTCCTGCTTCTTCTCCATAACTATAACACCTTGCGAAGCAGAGAAGAATTCAAAATGAAATAGATAATAGGTTGATCATCAATAAGAGTTCTTTTAAAAGTGTTAGTGTTGAATAAATTAATTTTATCTTTATATATTATCATTATTAGGTCACCATATAAACGCCATCTGCCTCCCTAAACATCGTAATGATGATCGGTCTCGTGCTGATCGCTTCCAGCGACTTCCTCTCAACTCGACTATGTCGTCGGTCCATTTAAAAAAGAGCTTACACCATATTTAATGGAATCAGGCGTTACCTTGCGGGAGTCCATCCTAAGTAAGAAAAGGAACAATATTTAGCCACTTCCGCACATGCAGTGGTAGTCGTGCAAGTCGGCGGTGCACTTTGTTGCACGACTACCACTGCATGTGCGGAAGTGGCTAAATATTGGTCCTTTTCTTAAAGAGCTTACACCATGTTTACCTGCTGGTGGTCGCAACTCGAAATCTTTTCTGGTCCAACCATCATCGCTCACTGCCATGAGTGATTCTGCCAGCTACGTCGGTGATCTTGTTTCTTCTGCGAATATCTTCCATTTCTAATTTAATGTGACAGCTAAATTCCGAGCGTAAACTTACAGGTAGAGATAAAATTCGTTAATCCAACATTGGAGCTTTTAACAGCACTGTTATTGATCGTCGACTTTATTTTTAATCTGTTTGATTTTTGACTCTACTTTGCTTTGCATGGTGTTATAATTGTGAAGAGAAAGCAGGAAAAGTATGCTCTAGCTCTCTCCATGTCTCTGTGTTACATATGTGTGTATATATATATATATATTTATACATAAGTACATTAGGATAGATGGCTGTATATGGGTTGACACGGGGTGTCAGGGGGGGCTGTCAGATTTGCGATGTACGAATGTCATTTTTTAAATAAAGTCCTTAGTTTAAAACAAATGTTTTCACTGCTGCGTCCCCTCTATATATATATACACCTAAATATATGTACATATATATGTATATTTATACGTATATATATAAATATTTATAAATCTTGTCGTGGGTGCCTACCAGATTCGCGATCGCCACGGATTAAGGCTATACGAATGTGTTTTAAAACACGTATTCCACGAGTGGTTACAAAAGGCGTGAAGGGTGTACGCCGTCAGCTATTTCACAAGTGAGCAACATTCAAAGTGTCATAGAGAACTGTGTCAAGATAGATCGACCGATAGCACCATCTTTGTGTTGTGAATGTTAACTTAAGAATGTATTTTGAAAAATATTCAATATTAAATATTGAATATTTTTCAAAATACAAATTCAATTTTCAAGAATTCAAGACCGTTTTAAAAAAATATAAATTATTTTTTCAAAAATTTTTTTCAGACCAGGCTATTTAACCCTGTGTTTCTATAAGTAGTAAGATATAACATATAAGCAGAGATTTGAGGGGACGCCTTGACCTGGAGACACATAGAAGGATCTAGAAAAAAAGCATCGACCTCCATGTCGATGGACCAACTTGAAAAGTGGGGAGATTGGCAAATGAGATTTTTAGTCGGTTAGAGTCCGACACTACCTGGGCAACATTCCCAGGTGTCCAGAAGGATTTTCCCCATTTGCTAATTATCTTCACAACATTTAAAAAAAAACCCTGTGTTTCCCAACGTGAGGCCCACGGCCCACAAGGGGGCAATTCGAAAGCGGACTCGACACGAGTTTATACCTTTCGCTTTAATATAAAAACATATATATGTTACAATGGAGCGAAAATTTTTTAGTTAAGGTGTCGCATGACATATTAAAGATTGAAAAATACTAGATCCGTATCCTTTTTACTATCCACCATTGTGGTAACGAACTGGATTCAGCTCAGCACGCTTGAGGAGTGTACAGCATGGGAAGAGCAGTGCCTCACCGACACTGTGGTTACCAGGCTTCGTTAAGGCGATGGTACAGAACGAGCAGGCATGGAGCGCTGATATAACCTTCTGAAAAGTGATGTTGCAAAAGGAAGCTGCGGAGAGAAAGAGAGAAAGAAAGAACATATGAGATCACAATCCACAGTCAGACCTGGGCTAAATAAAATTGTAAAAATAAGCAAGTAAATAAAATAATACATATAAAAATGTCTACCTAGGATAGATCGAAATTGTTATATAGAATAAAAACAAAGAAATTATAATAGTTTAGGTTTGAGGAGAATAAAGAATGGTATCGAATAAAAGGAAAAATGGATATGAAATGGATCTGAAATGGAAAGGAATGGAAGACCATAGGAGGAACAATAGAAGAGTGCAAGAAAAGGATCAATATATAGCTACTTCCGCACATGCAGTCGTAGTCGTGCAATAAAGTGCACCGCCCGCCAGCTATCCCGCTGACAAATGCGTATGCGGCAAACAATGCGAATTACACAACTACCACCGTTAAATCACTCAACACGTGTTTCACCCCTCCATAGAGCATCATCAATTATGTTACACCGATTAGTGCCAAACACAGAGTCATAATTCAGCACTGTGTTTGGTATTAAAAAGTTTAATTTTCAAAATAACGCCTGATTAAATAGAATAGTGCGAAACATTATTAAATAAAAACAAAGTCATATCCCACAATAGATAGGGGGGTACAAGGGGAACCAATAGAAGGGGCGTTATATAAAAAGTCAGACCTGGACGTCGAGAGGGGCTATACCGCCCCTTTCTCCAACCCCGTGTGGACTCGGGGTGATCCACCACAAGTAAGGAGTTGAGGCACTAGGTCACGCTGTTGAAACTGAGGTAGTATGCGAAAGTGTTCCCATAGTTTCCACAACAGGCGTTCAAGAAGACCTGGGGTTTTAGCAGCTAGGAGTCTGGCATAACCCTTCCGTTGGCCCCGCAGCGAAGAGGTTCTCCATGAGTAAAAAAGGTACCCTTTTACTATAAGACAATATTGTACAGTTCAAATTTAGAATAGCTGAAAAAAAGTTTTACTGTGTATCTTTTTATGATAATAAAAAGTTCGTATCGACTTTCCTTATTGTGAGGCGATAGTTCCTTCTGGTAATCCTATCTTCGTCCATTAGGGGACAGCTGGTGATTAGGTCAACACTCAAACACCCTGTATAATCGAGAAAAGATTTGACATTAGTTGATGACTGTTTTACTTCGTCACCTCTCTCGTCTTGTTCATTTACAGATATTAAAAAAAATTCTTGAGTCACATAGTACTATGTTTTTAATATTTTTTGAGTGGTGATGCCAGTTTTTACAAGCGAGCGCGCCCGTGTGTATGCACATGTATTGTCAGATGTAAGCATTTCTCATTTACTATTGTTCCGTCATATTTAAAAAAAAAAACACTTTTCATTCGCTGCCATGTTCGTAAGAATAAATTTTCCATTTTCTGTCAGTTACATAGAAACAATAAAGTTTAAGTTTAAAATTATTTGTAATCCAAAATACGATGAATATTGCACATCGACCTTTGGAAAGAGACAATCGGCTAATTTCGGTTTTATAGAGCACTATCTCTGTCTCACACTACCTATGTGATGTTTTGTCAGTCGTATTTCGTGCGACAGAGATAGTGCTCTATAAAACCGAAATTAGCCGATTGTCTCTTTCCAAAAGCCGATGTGCAATATTTAATGCCGAGTACTGTATATGTATATATACACACATATACACACATATACACATATACATACGTCTGTACGTGTGTTTTAGGTTAAGTTATATATAAGAAGAATGTTTACAGCTGTATGACAGTTTATAACAAGAATAGCTGCCATCGACGGTTCTAGAATTAAAGTTTTTAATTATTAAATATCCAATAATTATAAAAAAAGAACATAAATAAATTTAATTCTTCCCTCAAAGGCGATTATATATGGAATCTCGGAGTTTCGTTGTGGAGTTTCTTTTCGCTTCTTCTCCATAACTACAACACCTTGGGAAATAGCGTCGAAAATAATATACATTAAAAAAAGGTGACGATCGATAAGAGTTTTTCAAAAGTTCCAAACTTGAATAATTGAATTTTCCTGAAAATTTATCCTATAGGACGGTAAAAAAGAACAGAAACGAAAATTTAAAATAAAAAACCTTAATAGATTATTATTACACATTAAAGGATAAAAGAACTGTGGTCACACATTCGATTTCCTGCTTAAAATCTTATATCATTAACACTTCATTTATTTTTATTTAATTTATTTAATATTCTTTATTGTACACGATAAGATACATAATATACAGATACAATAATATACAGAAAAGCACAATGGGCGGTCTTATCACTCAAGGCAATCTCTTACAGACAACCATAGTAAGGAAAAGATAATAGTACTTATAAAGGTTAGTTCACGTGTACAAAAAAATACATAACACTTCGTACATTATTAATATAGAATTGATACTGCTAACATACAAGTTTCCAGAGGATGAGCAGCAGCGTCTTCTGAGTACCATAATACCACACTGCGATCGCCAAACCGCCTGCCAAGTGTGGCGATTATGGTATATCTCCATAGATATCTTTTGGCTGAAGCGACGACGAAAGTATTGATTTCTGATTAGGGTATTCCTCGTTACAATGTACATGTTAATAGGATTGAGTCAATTCAACGTAAATTTTTGAAATACTTGCAATATAAATGCGGAAAGTTCGATTCAAATTATATCTCAAGGTGCATCAGACACCACATTTTACCACTTCAAGAAAGAAGGACAATTGCAGACATTGTTTTTCTAGTGAATATTGCACAGAGTTTAGTAGATACTCCACACTTGCTAACTCATGTTCACTTAGTTGTTCCAAATAGGACAATTAGACAGCCTATGTATCTTAACATTCCCAAATGTACATCAAGTTACAGACAAAATTCCTTCTTTATAAGATCAGCGAGAGAGATGAACAAACTAGCTCGGTACCCCGAACTAGATTTGTTTGTCTCTAGCACGCATAATTTTAAACAAACTTTATCGAAGGCGTGGTTTGACAGTTCTGGAGCGTGGTGATGGCTTCATATTAACTTTAGTGTATTCGCTCAACTTAAAGGCAATAATGTATTTTTTATTGGTTTTTACTTTCTGCGTTTTTTATGTTTGTGTATCAATGTGCGAAAACATGTAATTGGTGTATAGTTTTTATTTAGGTTTTTATTTGTAGTTATAAGACACTGTTTGTTTTCCGAATAAAATAAAATAAAATAATACTTTTGTTGACAGTCAATGAGTTATATATACTTTTAAAAACATTCACGCCGACCAATCAACCTGTATATACTTATAAATTATCACTCACGCACTATATATTTCCTATGTTTTCTGAAAGACGTAAAAAAGCTAGAAAAGTTATTCGAGTTATATAAAAAAAGGTTAAAACAATAGAACGCCTCGTAAACCATAAAATGTATACCAACATCATTAAAACCGGAACACATTAGCTATTTATAAGTACAATTTAGTTACAGATATATACGCCGAGTATATGATAGACCAGGGGTGACCAACACGCGGCCCGCGGGTCTTTGTGGCTCCGTTAACACGTTTATGCGACCCTCCGAGAATTTAGTAAATTGCATTTATTTTCTTGACAATCTCACATCAATTTACTTTTATAAAATTAAATAAATCAAAATGTTGGTACATACTAAACCGAAACAATTTTTTTCTATTGGATTTGTAAATGAAAACTTTACCTTTTTTATTTTTACATTCATAATAAATATAGTTTATAAACTTAATAATAGGTGTATGTGCGGCTCGCAGAACAATTTTAAAATTTAAATTGACACCTCGAGTAAAAAGGTTGTTCACCCCTGTGACAGACGGTATTTATACGAACTTGTACAAGGGCTACATATATCGAAATGACCAGAATACCTTCATATAATTTGTTAATCAATATTTTCAATGACCTCATACCCGCCCGCTGTATTCAATATTTACGAAAGGAGAGCGTATCGAAATCGAATAAGGAGGCATTATGGTCTCGGTGGCGAACATGTTACTTCGTACATTTCTCCGGGGAAGCCCCGATTGCATTACGCACCGGCTGCCACTACACCTAACTTACTTTTGACTTTCTTATGAATCTGATATGATGCTAGAGTTCAGGGAGCACTAAACCAAGGCCCGCATTGATTATTTCAGTCCAGTGGACAGACCTTGTCAAAGACTTATTAACTTATGGGAAAGGCCTATGTCCAACTGTGGGCGTTCTAAAATTAATTATACTATTCTCTTCATTCTTCACTTAAAATAACAATTATAATTATATTTGGTAATAACATGGATAAATATATAAGAGTAAAGATACACGAACGCACTTAAGTGATACGTAACAAATATAAAAAGTATTTCGTAAAGTACCCGTGGATTCAATTTAGAAAAGAGTGAAGGAAACCACTCGCCGGGATGCGAAGTAAAATCAATATATTCCGAAAGCGGTATCGCAAATACATCAAACAGATTTCGAATTCCGAACACGTATACGGGAACGATGATAAATTACATGCAGATATTTACTACGTGATATGTACACTTTCAATATTACAAATCTCGATTCGTGAAAATTATAGGCTTTTATGGGTTTTAAGAGTCGCTAGATGCGGGTCAAATAAGTCAGGTCATCGTGATCTTTAGGAGAAGCAAATGTCTTGCAGTCAACAACTCTCGAATGATGATGGTGTAAAGCAGAGTTCAAACTTATTTGTGTCGTAGACCCCTTGCCATGTTTTTCCGTGTTGGGTAGACCCCCTAATTACCTGATATTGATTTCCTGTAAATTTCTAACCGTAGTGAAGTTTAGTGTTAAAAACTTGAAGTAAAAACACATGTTAATTTATACATTTATTAATTGAATTTAAATTAAAACTACTCAAAATAAAATTTTGTATCTGTTATGTAAAATATACGTAACATTAAATAAACACGAGACTGCGACTCTCAGGTTTTTACAAGTTCAAAATGTATTGCGATCACAAAGCGAATATCAACATCCTACAACTTACACAATTTTATAAACACATATAATATTTTTTTTTACTTCATAGGTACTTTTATAAATAATGTAAATGTTTTGATATTATAAGGTAGTATGATGTAAGTAAATAGGTACTATCAGTGTATATGTTGAGATCCACTATCGTGGACCCCCATTTTCATTTCATGGACCCCCAAATTTATTTTCGCTGACGTAGATCCCTTGTCATAGACCCCTAGGAATCGATATAGACTACTTTGGGAATCATTGATGTAAAGGCTTCAAAAATAAAAATGTACGTAAAGATACCGCAGACAAGTCGAAGGTTTTGAACCAATGTGTGTTGCCGGTGATGACTTACGACTGATCTCATAAGAAGTCTGATCGTCACCGAGAGAGCAATCGAGAAATGAGAACCGGAGAAGAACCAAGTTGGTGATCTAAAGTGGCAGTGGGTGCCCCCCTCCAGTGCAGTGGAGGGGGCACATCGACTAGGGCCTTCCACTAGGTAGACCGTCAACATAATTAAAGTAGCAGGAATTCGATACAGGCAGCGCAGGACCGGACATCGTGACGATTTTTGCAAGAGTTTTATTTCTTACATTAGACGTCATCGGCTGAAAATAAAAAAGGTTTCTCCTGTTTTTGGAGACATTTACCTACTCTACCAAGTGTAAGTAGGGATATTTGCAATAACATTTTTGTTACTTCCGCGCTCCTCTTTTTCCTTGTCATTCTCTTTCATGTCTTGTTACTTATACATCCTATCTCTTCATTCGCCTTCCCTTCATTATACTGCTGTAATTGTAAATTTTTATTTTTAATTTCTATTATACAAATTGTAAAACTATTTAGTTTTATTATCGAGCGGTACAGTTTTAATATATGGCGGGCGGTGCATTTCATTGCACGACTACCACTGCATGTGCGGAAGTGGCTAAATATTGGTCCTTTTCTTACTTAGGATGGACTTTCGCGAGGTAACGCCCGATTCCATTAAATGTTTTATTATCGTCACGACCCGTTGGTTTACTCTCAGACTAACTACATTGTCTGAATTGAACGCAAAACAGCGATTTCGTATCTACGAACTTGTGATACCAACCCCAAGAGAGTTGCAAAATGCGGTCAACACTATAATTGTACCCATATCACTCGCTATGCAAATTTGTTTGCAAGTGTTAATGTTTGTACTGCATTTAACTGTTCCCCCACGCGAAGTCAGCCATTACACACGCAATTTGATTATTTTCTATATATACTGCAGAACATATAAAATGGTATTCGAGAAATAATATAAGTGTAAGTCCTGAAATAAAAATGAAAATTGAAACTGTATATACGTGGCCAAGTTCCTTGAGACTTCGAGCCATTGTTCGAAATTTGAAAATTCGCAAATGAATTTTTTTTTACAAAAAAGACATTTATTGAAATTATATGACAAAAGTACATATATGTATTGAAGTTAGATATATGCACATGTATATGACAGCACTCCTAATAATACTTAAGATGCCGGTTAGTTAATTATGATCGGTGTTTGGATTTCGCTTATGTTATGGTGGAATAATAATAATTATTCACACCAGTAATTTGTTTCAATTTCCCAGGAGCCTATAAGTTATATATATTTAAATACTGAATTTATTCGACAGTCAATCGGAGGCAAAAATAATCGTTCAAAGAACCGCATGTGACTCGCAGTTTGGTCACCCCTGGTATATATATACGAAAATGGTGTGGCGAAGAGAAAGATGCGAGGGGTGAATGAAATGTAAATAGTAAGAGAATGAAAGAAAACGTGAAGTAGAACGCAAGAGAGAGACTACAAAACTCAAATTGAAAAAGAAAATTAAAAAGGTTGCTGTTCTCAATGTGGTAGAGCGTACGAAAGGCTATTGAAACGAGGGCCATAAAAAACCTTTTGGAGTGAAGACCACGGACCTTAACAATGTGGACAGACCTAAGGTCGTTGAAAGACGTAAGATATACTCTTCAACTGGTCCTATTGGATATCTATGGGGGAAGTCCCCGTGGACGTCCTGCGACTGACACGATACAGCTTGTCGGGTAGGAACGCTACTCCATTCACAGTGTATATACCCTCGTTGTAAACTCGTTTCATTGTTAAAGACAAATATTATTTAATAAAAGGTATCTGAAATAATATACACACACGTACATAAATACATACACGCATATTTATTTATAAATATATATGGACCGTTTATTTTGAAAGTGGTATAAGTCCATTTTATTTTGTTTCGAGAAAATTAAAAGGTTACTATATTTGTTGATTTAAAAATAAAGGTAAATTATAATAGGTTGTCCAATATCTCCCTTCCGCCTTTTTGTCTTTTGAATTTCGCGGCTATGTACAAAGCACTACAGAGCTCGTATCTGGCAATACTATACATAATTTGAAAGGTCTTGACATAACCTACAAAACGACGCTATGCATGATTAGTTTGGATATTGCGTACAACAGTTATAGACGTGTAAACATGGAGTTCACTAACGCCGAAATTCGCGCTATTGTTTCTATTGTTTTATCAACATTTAATTTGTTCATATAGATTTGTTTTTGGCTAATTAGACTACGATAACACATATATATGTGTTGTTGTATCGATATATATATATATATATGAAATCTATTGAAATGACAATGGCGCCATCTGTCGAAAATTGATAGTACTAACTTAGAAACCTCTGCGGGCTCACGCACAACCACTTTGCTGAAGATCATTATATGATAAAATGAATAGTTTATGATTCTATAAAGGACATACAGACAAACATTCATTCTTATATATACATGTATATATAAAACAACTTTCACCCTAACGTTCACTTTTATTTTAATATTTACAATTAATTACAATTATTTTGTAACTTCAAGTAAAGCGCCAACTTTGCTCGTAAAATGCTGCTCGTAATTTAGCTTTGCGTATTCCTAATGTTTTCCTTGAAAAGTTATTTAAGTTTTATTTAAAAAGTTACCCGGGTAAGCGGATATTCGACTTTGTAAGATATCTGCTCATTCATTTTGTATGAGAGGAAAAGAGAAGTACACCTTTCAACTTACATCACCGACTGTCTTGCATTTGTCATAGACCTTATAGATGTCAGTTTCAGTTGCAGGAGACAAGAAAGAAGTGAAACATTGCCAGGCTGCTTAAAGAGTAAAGGCGTCACATCTTCCTAGATTATTGTAAAAAGATCATATGTAACGTAGTACAGAGTAAATAATCCTCGTAACATTAGACTAAGAGGAGAAACAAAAAGTGATAAAGAATTTAATAAAGTAAAAGAAGAAAGTAAAGCATAAATAGGAATAAATAAAAAAGTAAATGAATATAAATAAAACGAAAATAAAAGTGTCAATGCAGTAATTGATGAAGAAGTAAGAAAGAGGATGTGGGAAAGTTAAATAAAGCCTGAAAGGAATTGCAGAAAATGGGGCATATGAAAGAAAAATCTGGAAAAGATAAAAGATGAGAATGAAACAAAGGTTGTAGAGGTTCTCAAAAGTAGGGGCCAAAATGAACTCACATCGTTGTCCTTGTCGATGAGATTTGTGATAACCTGGATATAGAACACCTTGGACTTCACCACGCTGCCTGTTTATAAAGTCTTGATAGATCCAAACGCAACGGCGGTTCAAGCTAAATCTCCGTCTCTGTTATTATTTCTGTTGATGTTAACGCTGATAACTCGGGGATTTATACAGCTTTATTGGTATTAAGCAATGTAGGAGAAAGAGTGAAGGAGAAGGAAGAAAAGCAATGCGTAGAAGAAAACTAGTACCTAAGCCCCCTGCAGTAGCTGAGGAAGGTCATACTCCAGTTGCAAGATGACGTTTGCACAAAAGTGGTAGTTCCATGCGTGTAGGTGTATGGTGTAGTGTGTGGCTTAGGGGTGGTAGCGTGGAACAGTTCAATCTAGAGGAAGATGCGGCGATCACACGGTCGGTAGAGTCGTGGATAGACTCTACTGGATGTTGGCAGTGCAAAGTCGGTCATCACCTTGCATTGGGTGTTTATCGGTGTACATTTTTTTATATAGTTTTAATGGAATAGGCGTTTGCCTTCAATCTCACCTAATGGAAAGTGTAGACAAAGACGAAGGTGTTACACGCCCACCCAAAAGAAACCTGTTCACTTTACTCTTAAAGGCTCCAGAGTTGAACTCATCAGCAAAAATAGACCCAGGCAGGTCGTTCCAAATCTTGGCGACTCTCACCAAAAACTAGCTGTCAAACCGTTTAGTTCGACTTTTGGGTATGTCAACAACGTATGGATGGAACTTTTGCCTGCACCTAGTAGTCCGATAAAGGAATGGAGATGGCTCAATCAGTTCGAAAAGAGCTTTTAAGTACTCTCCAAAGTGTATCCTAAAAAAACCGATAAGCTTGCAACTCGACAATGCTCAAGGGTGTGTAGTCTGCTATTTGAGAGCTTTTCGTTGTTAATTAACCTACGGGATTTTTGGTCAACTAAGTCCAAAGCTTTCAGATGATATTTGGCTGCACCGTCCAAGAGGTGACTGCAGTACTCCATGCAGGATCGAACTTGGGCAGTGTGAAGATTAAGCAGCTGTTCAGAGCTGAAGTACCGCTGAACCTTGATGATTGTAATATGTGATAGATATTGTACATGATTATAATATGTGGCATTACTTACCGTAGAAAGAAAGTCGTTTTAAATCGATGTAAAAATATATTTATGTACATATTTGCTACCAATTACCTGATAATACTTCATAGAAAACATGTATAATGTGTTAAAAATGCATTTATATTTGCATTGCATGCAACGGTAATATAAATTTGATTAGTACGTGACCTGAGCTTTGATATTTGATTTATTAGAGAACTGTTTTATAACTATGTTATATACAGTATAATCGTTTATAACAAAAGGTCAATACGGGGACGCGGCTTTAAAACGTTGAGGAGATAAAAAACATTTTTATGAAAAATTATAAAATTAAAAAGAATAAGTGTAAATCACTTTTTATTTTTTTATTTCTGTACTCCTTTTTCATTCGTTGTCTTCTTCCTTCCTTCACATTTTTGGGGCCCTAGTCCCTCTATCATTTTTGACAAGATTTTTTATTTCATTTTTCACTTATTATTTTTTATTTTTATACTCCTCTTTCATTCCTTAAACAATTTCATTCGTTTCCCTCTTTCGTCCTTCACATTTTTGGGGCCTCTTGTTTCTTCATTATATTTAGAATAGTAATTATAATTTCAATTTTCACTTATCCCTTTTTATTTCCATAATTCTTTTTTCTTTCCTTATCATTTCATTCCTTTCCTTTTTCCTTCCTTCACATTTTGGGGCCCTAGTTCCTCTATCATTTTTGACAAAAAAAAAATTATTTCATTTTTCACTTATTCTTTTTTATTTCTATACTCCTATTTCATTCCTTAAACAATTTCATTCGTTTCCTTTTCCGTCCTTCACATTTTTGGGGCCTCTTGTTTCTTTATTATATTTAGAATAGTAATTATAATTTCAATTTTCACTTATTCCTTTTTATTTCCGTAATCCTCTTTCCTTCCTTATTATTTCATTCCTTTCCTTCTTCCTTCCTTCACATTTTCGGGGCCCTAGTTCGTCGAACATTTTTGACAAGAATTTTTTTTCATTTTTCACTTATTCTTTTTATTTCTATACTCCTATTTCGTTTCTTAAACAATTTCATTCGTTTCCTTCTTCCGTCCTTCACATTTTTGGAGCGTCTTGTTTCTTTATTATTTTTAAGACAGTGATTATAATTTCAATTTTTCACTTGTTCTTTTTTATTTTTATGCTCTTTCATTTATTACATTATTTATATTTTTAATACACTCTTTTCAAACATCTAAATTGTAATCGCAGGTAATTTAATTACATATAAATATGAAACATTTAAAGATAACCTAACTTAAGTCTATGGCTTTGTTTATAGATACAGAGAACTTAAAGTGTGTGAAGGTCGTAACTTCATTCCGCGAGTTAAAAATATCGATTAAAAGCCTCTATATTTCTTATGCAACGTTGCACTAAGGCTGTTCAAGTTAAACTCCAATCTTTTGTAATGAAACGTTAAACTTTTAAGTAAGGAAATTATTTATTTTATTTCTCGTAATTTTTTTGTAGTCGCTTTACTTCCCTTTCTTAAAGCAATAGAGTATATACTGCGATGTTTACTGTTTTATTCTTCCTTTCTTAATTTTATATTTACAATATCAAGTTACTTAACTCAAGTTACTTACTTAACTTTAGTTGTTATCATCGGTTTATGTGAAACTTAATTTTAATGTCAATATTATTCATGCCTGTCCGTATATTGCTTCAATATAATTTAATATTATTTATTGTACACGATAGAAAATATATACATAGTTGTGTAGTAAAGAAAAAAGTACAATGGACCGTCTTATCACACGAGGCAAGGCAGACAACCATAGTATGTAACATTAGAGGGATATATAATGTGTGTTAAAGTGTAATAAACATGCATAAATATATATATAGCATTTTAAAAATCAAAATGACTTGGATAACACTTGCCTCAATAACAATAAAGAAACAGAGGAAGAAATACAAATGAATAACAGATAAATAATCACAGATATAGTAAATAGTTCTTAACAATTAACCTAAAAATAGGTAGTGAGTTAGCACGTCTTATATTCAGCGGAAAATCATTCCACAATAAAAGGGCCTGTGTGGTAAAAGATTTGGCTTTAAACGAAGAAGAATGTGCTGGCATTTTTAATTTCAGATTCTTTGATGATCACAAAGACTTCTCATGTGTATACAAAATGCCATCTATTAATAATAGATGGCATTTAGATGGTTTAACTAATTGTTTTAATTATATCTAATATATAAAATTCTCGTGTCACGGTGTTCGAACTTGAACTCCTCTGAAACGGCTTGACCGATTTTTACCAAATTTTATATGCGTATTTAGTAGGTCTGAGAATCGGCTACTATCTATTTTTCATACCCCTAAGTGATAAGGGTTGTTCACTCTTAAAAATTTTTTTTTATTTTTTTGACGAAATTTTTTGTTTATATTTTTTTATGATACAACATACAAAAATACATACAACCCTAAACCCCCCTCACACCCCACACCTCTCTACGATCAACCCTTATTTTTAAATTGAAAATTAAAAATATTTTTTTTTTGCAAAACAACGTTTGCGGGATCAGCTAGTATATATATGTAATCTATTTACTTCTCTTGATACTATATCTTCAATGAAATTCAATGATTAATTTCCTTCCTTTATACTGTGATTAAAACGTAAAGTGAATTTGTTCACAAAATGTAATTTCTCTATTTATTCTTCCAAGTCAATTTCATCCACTTCAAAGTAATCTCTGTCCTATAAAGTGCACTTTAGCGAAAGCTTTTTCAGCTCCACTTTATTAGATATCAGTTATTTGGTTTTTTTTAATCTAAAAAACTGGTACTTGGATAGTGTGTTTTATATATTTCCACAGTATTATGTCTTATGGATTGATGGTTGTGGTAGATGTGCGGAAATTGAAAATATATTTGTACTAGCTAATCCCGCAAACGTTGTTTTGTAAAAAAATCAAAGTTTTTAATATATAAATAAAAGATAAGGGTTGATCGTAGAGGGTTGAAAATTTAGGGTTGTATGTATTTTTGTATGCTGTATCGTAATAAAATAAAAACCAAAAAATTTGTGTAAAAAATAAAATAACAAATTTAGGGGTGGACCACCCTTATCACTTAGGGGTATGAAAAATAGATAGTAGCCGATTCTCAGACCTACTGAATACGCATATAAAATTTGGTAAAAATCGGTCGAGCCGTTTCGGAGGAGTTCAAGTTCGAAAACCGTGACACGAGAATTTTATGTATTAAATTGCAAAAGAGACCCATCTGAGCTGTTTACCGCTTTGAGCCGTGAATCTCCTTGAGAGAGCGGTTCAAAGAAATCAATATTCTTACATTCGTGGCCTCACAATATATTTATGATAATATTCTCTACGTTTATAATAATTGAAAATTCAAGAAAATATGTCATGTACATAGTGTATTTATAAGGCACTGTGAAATACTGAGTGTACCAAAGTTTCTACTGCAAAAAGTCTCTCATTTTGTTTTTTCATGAAAATCCGCAAGACTTTATTGGACTACAATTTACAAAATTCAAAACGCATATTAAAAGAAAATTGGTAGAAAAGGCTTTTTATTCAATAAACGAATATTTAAATGACAAGAATCCTTGGCGGTGATGTCGTATGATTGTTTTGATTTAGGCTATATCTGATAAAGTGTATATGTATAAATCTGTATTGTTAAACTGTTAAAAGACATGTTGTTGTGTAGTTTCTTCCTGCTTCTTCATCACAACTATAACACCTTGAGAAGCGGAGTAATCTCAAAAATAAAATAGATTATAAAAAGTTGTCGAACTAAAGTTCAAAGATTGAATAAATGATTTTTTTTTACAAAATCTGCATTAGCTAGGGTACCAGTATTTTGAAATACAAAATCATGCTTTTCCGCCATTTTGTTTTGTGTCGTAACAAACTATATTTTCCTAATAGAATCAGGCGTTACCTCGCGGAAGTCCATCCTTATTAAGAAAGGGACTAACATGTAGCTACTTCCGCTATGAAGCAGTAAAACTATGGGTGAAACACGTGTAGAGTAAATTAGCGGTGGTAGTTGTATAGCTATATTAGTCGCTCTATTAAATTGTATTTTGATATTCCAGTTAAAGTTTATTTTCAAACAAAGTAAACCATGAAACTGGGTAATCTATTCTGCGGTATACCAGTTAATCAACAAAGAGGCAATGTGTGTGGCTTTCATAGAAGCTCTACAGATATCGGCCAAGCACTGTTTGATATTGAAATGAGAACAATAGATGTTGAAAGTGTCTATGCATTGTTTTTTGTATCTTACTTTTGCATATAATGGAAAAACATTTTTGACTTATATATTTTTTTAGATAATTGTCTCTAGTAAAGTTATTTGTTATAAATATGATTTAATTATTCACTTCAGATTTAGATTTAAGAGTCCTATAACAATGTAGATCAGGGGTGCGCAACACGCGGCCCGCAAGTTCGTTTAAAATTGAATTTAATTTAAATAACATTTCTCTCATCCAATACATTGTAATAAAATTAATTATAATAAAATGGTAATACACCAATACCTTACTTTGCGTCGTAGTTGCGTTCCGAAAAAACACGACGCAAATTGAAACGCCGCAAAGTGAATTAATATTTTCTATAGCAAACCATGTAAAGATCGAAGATAGGTTCCAGGGTTACGAAAATATTACTCTTTAATAAGAAAATTGAATAAAGTAAACATTTAAAAAACAAAAATAATATAACTCTGCCAATAAATAACTTGGAGAAATATTTACCTTCTTTGTAACCAGAAACAACCCGTAAAAAATTATGTAAATTTATTATTTTCTTTTAAAAAAAGCACAACACACTACGTAATTCAAAGTAAACTCTTAAAATCAGCAAAACAAAGTGAAAATAAAACTGTATTCAAATTGCGTTGATTTTTAGTTAGAAAGGGAATCCTCGAGTTTTGATGGCATGGTGCAATTAGAAACAAAAATGTTGCTATCTTTTAGAAAAAAAAAAGAAAATTTAAGATGATATTAAAGACTCGAACCCAAAACAACGCAACCTCGAAAATCTAACGACGCACAGTGAAAATTAGTACTAATTAAGCAGCAACTTCGAAAAAAACACGAAACGATGCAAAGCGAGGTATTGGTGTACATAAATCTAAATAGCTACCTCATCAATTGAGACTTATATTTATCAGCTTGTATCGTAAAAACAATGCCAAAATGTTTCTTTTCAATTTTAAATTTATTTCGTATTCTGTTCTTTATTTGTTTTTATTTATAGTTTAAAAACGTGTACGTGAAACCTCTTTTGTGCTATATTTATTATTTATTGAAACTAGCGCCATCTATCGTGGCAGCCGAGTATGAACCGGCTGTGAGTGAAGATAGCTACGAGTCGCCTGCTACGCGAGGCCCGCGGCTAACTTCACGCCACTCTATGTGTCTATTGTTTCAAACGTCACATTCTACCTTTAATTGGTCAATACGTGCTCTCATTACATTTTTATTGTTAATTTTTAATTCGTTTTAATAAATGTTATTGTTAAAGTTTAAATAACATTTATTGAACACGATCTCTGTTCTACCACCTACACGATAATTAGCCTAGACCAGTGATTCTCAAAGTGGTCTATATCGACCCCTAGGGGTCTATGACAACCTGCAAGGGGTCTACGTCAGCGAAAAAAAATTTGGGGGTCTATGAAATGAAAATGGGGGTCCACGATAGTAGATCTCAACACATATACCGATAGTACCTATTTACTTACATCATGGTACCTTATAATATCAAAACATTTACATTATTTATAAAAGTACCTATGAAGTTAGGAAATTATTGTATATGATTATAAAATTGTGTAAGTTGTAGGATTATTAAATTAATATGTGTTTTTACCTTAAAGTTTTAACACTAAACTTCACTACAGTTAGAAATTTACAGGAAATCAATATCAGGTAAGTAGGGGGTCTCCCCAACACGGAAAAACATGGCAAGGGGGGTCTACGACACAAAAAAGTTTGGGGAACTTTGACCTACACGATAATTAGCCTAGAGCTAAACATATTTTTATGTTTGATATAAATAAAATGTTGGTCATAACTAATACGTGTTACTTTATGTGCAGCTGCCCAAAAAAATATTAATTTGACATAAAAAAGGTTGCTCGCCCCTGGTGTAGACGATTTTTAAACGACATCCTTCGTATTAAACGTTCTAAACTAGTAATTTTATACTTTCCTTAAAATATTAGTATAGAAATCGATTTTCTAGCTTCATTCAGATTCAAAGAAAAAGCCAAAAGTAAATTAGGTGTAGTGGCAGCCGGTGCGTAATGCAATCGGGGCTTCCCCGGAGAAATGTACGAAGTAGCATGTTCGCTACTAGGACCATAATGCCTCCTTATTCGATTCCGATACGCTCTCCTTTCGTAAATATTGAATACTCCGGGCGGGTATGACGTCATTGAAAATATTGATTTACAAATTATATGAAGGTGTTCTAGACATTTCGATATATATAGCACTTGTACAAGTTCGTATAAATACAGTCTGTCACAGGGGTAAACAACCTTTTTACTCGAGATGCAAATTTAAATTTTAAAATTGTTCGGCGGGCCGCACATATAGTAACATTATTAATAAGTTAAAAAACTATACTTGTAATGAAAGTCAAAATAAAAAAGTAAAGTATTCATTTACAAATCCAATAGAAAAAAAATTGTTTCGGTTTATTATGTACCACGATTTTGATTTATTTAATTTTATAAAAGTAAATTGATGTGAGAGTATCAAGAAAATAAATGCAATTTACTAAATTCTCGGAGGGTTGCATTTACGTGTTAAGAGCCGCAAAGGCCCGCGGGCCGCGTGTTAGTCACCCCTGGTCTATCATATACTCGGCGTATATATCTGTAACTTAATTGTACTTATAAATTGCTAGTGTTCCGGTTTGAACGAAGTTGGTATACATTTTATGGTTTACGTGGCGTTCTAATGTTTCAACCTTTTTTTATATAACTCTAACAACTTTTCTAGCTTTTTTACGTCTTTCAGAAAACATAGGATATATATAGTTCGTGAGTCATAATATATATGTAGGTAAAGGTTGATTTTACATCAGTGCAAAAGGATATATAAACTACACACTATCCAAAAATTATTGGTTTCAGAAATACGTCGAATATTACGTCATTGGAAAAAAATATTAATTTAAAACTGTATGTGTGTGTGTGCGTGTGTGTGTGCTTCAGCTCATAGACGCACACTAAATGGCATAAGCCTTCACTAATGATATCTATGACTCCCCTTCGATATACCACAATCGCCACGTTTGGCAGGACCCTGCTGCCCATTCTCTGTAAACCTGTTTTCCATTTTCAAAAAGTCAACAAAGCCTTCATATACACATGTGTACTTATATATAATAAAGTTACACGATATATCTTAGACCTTTCTTTTTTTATTTTAAATCTAAAATTAAAAGTATATTATGAAATAAATCTTATTATAGCATTTAAGAGTTTTGCTTTGAAATGTGTGAAACTTGTTTTGTTGACTTCACATGGTTAATATTATTATGTATATATCAAAAAAAAAATTGTTGAATAACGTTTAGAAATAGCAAAACAAAACAGTTTTGAGTTTTAAGACGCTTCTTTTTAACAGATCAACGCATGTAAATGACTATTTTAATACAATTCTATATAATTAATGCACAAAATTTGAACGATAACTTTATATACCGTATATTTCTGTGAGTTGTAATAATTACTAATGTATTCCGGTTTAAAAGAAGTTTTTATTTATTTTTATGATATACAAAACGTACTGTACTGTTTAAATTTTTCTTACACCACTTGTGACAACTCTTGTTAGGAGATCACTTAGATTAGAGTTCCCCAAACTTTTTTGTGTCGTAGACCCCTTGCCATGTTTTTCCGTGTTCGGTAGACCCCCTACTTACCTGATATTGATTTCCTGTAAATTCCTAACTGTAGTGAAGTTTAGTGTTAAAAATTTAAAGTAAAAACACATGTCAATTTAAACATTTATTAATTGAATTTAAATTAAAACTACTCAAAATATAATTTTGTATCTGTTATGTAAAATATACGTAATATTAAATAAACATAAAATAAACTATAAATAAAATAACATAAGCAGCAAGTCAACATTTTTAGTGAGAAGGATGAACCTGATGCTTTAATACTAAATTATCAACATTTGGCGTCAATTTTGTAAGGGTTAATCTTAAATCTCCTCGGCTAATGATTTCCAGTCTGTGGACCCCCATTTTCATTTCATGGACCCACAAAATTTTTTTTTCGCTGACGTAGACCCCTTGCAGGTTGTCATAGACGCCTAGGGGTCGATATAGATCCGTTTTGGTATCACTGACTTAGATACAAAACACCTCGTATAAATATATTAAGGCCTACCAACTACTTTCCATAAATATATATACATATAAATGGTTTGGGGGGGGGGGCTCTTAATTCCCCTGTCTAGTGTACACAAGGAGTATATTTACAATATATATATATATTTTTCTTCATATTTACATTCTCATCTTTTTCCTTATCAATGTCATTTATTTATTCACCCTTTATTGATCACATTTTTTTCTTAATCCTTTCATTCATCACCTCACTTTCGTCGCCTTCCTACAGAAATACTACAGGTTTATATTTTTAATTTTTTTACTTTATTTTTACATTGAAATTCTTTTATAATTTAAATTTTAGTTACCTATTTCTACAATACATTTATCGTAGATTATATATTTATTATGAGCAGTCCAGTAAGTCTGTTATATAATCAGACTGCATCGAACACCCGGTGCACACGACAGCTGCCTAAACGTGATTAGAAAGTGAAGCGAAATTAGTTTTCGACTCATTTTAGAACTAAATTCAAAATGCATTCGCTTAATGCCTATTTCAAAATGAGTTTCCACTCCCTGTGATATTAACGTCATGTTTTTTAAACCACGATTGGAGGTTTAATGCAAATTCATCTGAGGCTAAATTTAAATTTACTCGTCGATAAATGCATATACATATATATATTGTTATGTTCTGTGGGTTCTGACTCGAAATTAAACACCACTGGTTCACAAGGACTGCTTTATTCACAAATCAAATGGTCACCCTACTTTAACACAAAGTATACTTTCGCTTAGTTCAAACTACTTCCAAATCGCACAAAACATCACTGCCCAAATAACTTACCAAATAGTCACTTTGTATCGCTGATCGTAGATCTTAATCTTATAACTCGAAAAACAACACAGAACTGTCGTACGAACGACGAACCATCAACGAACACCTATTTATACCACAGAGAAGGTTCTAGTAAGTTCGAGATAGTACTCGGTTAGAATTTCCGAGAACCGTACACACATATCTATAAATAATTTCAAGGTCACGCGTGTTTACGACACTTCATGAACCTAGGGTTCAGTGTTTATTGTTTAGAGGGTTCTGTAACTCGTGCTTTGTAACGTAAATATAACCTATCCTAGGTGATTGTTTATGGGTGTAAAATTTTTAAAGAAAAGGACCAATATTAATCCACTTCCGCATATGCAGTGGTAGTCGTGCAACAAAGTGCACCGCCCGCCAGCCCGCTGATAAATGCGTATGCGGCAAACAATGCGATTTACACAACTGCCACCGTCAAATCACTCAACACTTGTTTCACCCCTCCACGGGGCATCTTCAGGAGTTATGTTACACCGATTAGTGCCAAACACAGAGTCACAGTACAATAAGGCAGTAAATTATAAAGGTAATATATAGCACGGTGAATTGGTCGACTGAAGTGGTACGTCGCATGTGGTGGAAGCACATCGCTCATAGAACAGATGGCTGTTGGGGTCGAAAGATTCTCGATTGGCTATCCCCAACCAGTAGACGCGGCGTGGGAATCCCCCTAGTTGGACTGGCGACATAGAATTGGATATCTTTATTCTTGTCTTTTTTTTCTTCGTTATTCAATTAGCAATTCTTTCGTTAACAACTGCTTACGCATTTGTCAAAGTTGAATAGGTAGACCAACAGGATAGGGTCATGCGTTCTGGAGTGAAGACCAGAACATCAAGCACAGCGTTGGACATCTAAAGAGTTAGTGTCTTATTAAAAGATATTTGTAACACTTTATCAATTTATTTAACACACGAACAAATTTTTATTAGCGCTAGAGGGCGAGCAAAAAGGACGTGCATTCGTCGTAGGACTCTGGGGCGCACTGTGCTCCGCGACCGAGTGAAAGCGGGCAATAGAACAAAGGCGCAAAAGAAATAAAAGAAACAAAAGAAACAAAAGTAACAAAAGGTCTGCGCCCGCGTCACCGGTGCGTGCATGTGCCCGCTGCACTAATTCGGCACACTAAGTTCGCCCGTCGGCTTCGCTCGCCCACAAAATCTTACACCTATTAATTATTCAGACATCACATCAGTGTATATACGACTCCCACACATCCATCCATAAGTTGGATGAACGACTTTTAATTTTTTTTACATCCATAACTAACCACCCTGTATATGTTTTTCTATTACTTTATATCACTGTTTGAAAACAACTCTAAAAATCAACTCAAAAAAGGAACTAAAAATTTCAAACATGTTACTACAAGATAAGAAGTAAGTTTTAAAATATATACAAAGTATACATCTACGGTTTTGTATGTTAATAAAAAGTCACCGCACATACTAGAAGCGCAATAGTAAACCCGCAAAGCTTTTAAGACACTTACATGTCAAGCATAAAGTCAGCACTCATGTTAAAACTAAGTAATCCTTCTTGACCCACTTATTACTCTACGCTTTGTAGTTTTCTTTGTATGCATACAAAGATACTGTTTCTTTTGTTTTATACATTCAAATCAGAATTCTAGAATGTAAAGTCTCTTAAAGATTTTTAATTATATCGCAGTCTTATCAACCATATAAAATACTTTTGTATTTCGAATATGTTTTGCAGCAAGAGATTTGTTTTTTAAATCAAAATGAAATAAGTATATTTTTATTATGATAATAAAAATGTAAGGCAAATTAAAATAAGTAAGAAAACGACTAATATATAACTACTTCCGCTATGTATCAGTAGTCGTGCAATAAAGTGCACCGCCCGTCAGCCCGCTGATAAATGCACGTGCAGCAAACAATGCAAATTACACAACTACCACCGTTAAATCACTGCACTATTTTTTTCTTGAGTGATTTAACGGTGGTAGTTGTATACTGACTATTGACTACTGCTACATAGCGGAAGTAGCTATATATTAGTCGTTTTCTTACTTAGAATAGAGTTCCGCAAAGTAACGCCTGAACCTATTAGAGATTAAAATGATTAATATAGTTGTGTATTATAAGAATAAAAAGTTTTTATTAAGTCGCATAGTCAAGTCAGGGGAATACCCCTGAAAGAAGAAAGTAAATAAGCAAACGAAGATAAGTAAGTAACCGTCATAATTCAGCGGATTTACAAATTGCAGCGGAAATGAACACGCCAAATATCAGAACACATCTGGAAACGACATATAAAAATTTCCATCCACAAGGTAGAAGCTTGTTAAAGTCGGAAGAAACAAGAGAAGGTGTGAGGTGTGATGTTCTGCGGTTAACGGTGAACTATCTTATCATACTTCTTCAAATTATAATTTATTTATGTTTTTAATATAAATGAAAAAGAGTATATTATTAAATATAAAAATACTATACTGATTTTAATGCGTTGAATTAAAAGTTTTTTTTTTAGTTTAATATTACAAAGTTTTCCTCTAACATATCCAGAGCCTATATTTCTTAATTACAATTTCTAGATGGGGGGGAGGGGATTCCCAAATGGACGCCTGGGAATGGAGGGCCCAGGCAGTGTTCTGACACTGCCCTGGCCCTCCATTCCCAGGTCACACTCTCTTACTGACTAAAACCCCCCTCCGTTGAATGTGTTTCAATTAAATTTCTTAAAGTTATACATTTCCTTATTATCTAATATATCAATTGTTATTTTACGATTATATAATATTGGCATTGACTGCTTTTATTTTCTTTGATGTAACTTTTGATTATTTTTGTCGCAAATTCAGGAAATACGTGACGGCTTCGGGCGTCGTCTATGATAGAAGAGATGGTGTTCCTCTGTATGTCAACGCCCATTGTCATTTCGCAGTCATACTTCAATCTGCAGAAATTAAATGTTGATGCTCACTCGGGAAGATAATTATTGTCAAGTGTTCTTTCTTCTTTTTCTTCTTTATAGCTGATGGTCTACTGCAAGGCATATGCCTACCGCCTAGCAGTAACTAGCAACTTCCATTGACTTTAAATATGTCGTCATTCCAACTAGTAGGGCCATCTACCAGCCAACCATCCATGCTGTATCTACCACCTCGTGGTAACCACTCGAGAACCTTTGCTCCAACAGCCATCTCTTGCACTAGCAATGTGCTCCTTTACAAAACTATATTTGTAAAGAGCAACTGTTGAGTTTCTCGCCGGCTTCAGTAGAACTGATTTCCGAGCTGGTGGTAGCTTCCTGTAGGGATAACAATTCCGACATTTTTGATGATTCGAAAGGATAATAGCATATTCTAATGAAGAGTACAGTACCCGGCGATAAATATTGCACATATTTGGAAAGAGACAATCGGCTAATTTCGGCTTCGTAGAGCGTTATCTCTGTCGCACGAAATACAACGACTACATAGGTAGTGTGGAACAGACTCTGTGTTTACCACTTATCGGTGTAACATAACTCCTGAAGATGCCCCGTGGAGGGGTGAAACACGTGTTGAGTGATTTAACGGTGGTAGTTGTATAATTCGCATTGTTTGCCGCATACGCATGTATCAGCGGGCTGGCGGGCGGTGCACTTTGTTGCACAACAACCGCTGCATGTGCGGAAGTGGCTAGATACTGGTCCTTTTCTTACTTGAGACAGAGATAGTGCTCTACAAAGCCGAAATTAGTCGATTGTCTCTTTCCAAAGGTCGATTTTAATTTGTTATATCCTCGTATTTACACCATCTTATGTAACCTAAACTTTAGTATGTCGATATTTCATCAATTTAAAATGGTAGAACGTTTATATATTTAGTATAGTCTGTAGTCTTTCCTTATAATAGGATTGTAAAAAACTTGCCGCGTCTAAGATATAAAGGAAGGTCATTAATCTTGTCATCTTGTCCCTTTTTTTTCAGGAATCGCATAGAGAGGACAGCTTCGAAGAGATGGCGGGGGTCCGTGCGGCGTGTGGTTGCCGCCTCTGTGTGTGAGTTTTAACATTTTTCATATACCTTTTCTTTTTCTTATATATCAACCTTCTCAACGAGAATAGTAATAAAAAATATTATAAGTCTTCGTGTTTATTTTAGAATAAAAAATATTTCAAGGTTGTTTCAAATAATTCTCGAAATATAGAATACATATTTTTTTTAAATCTTGGCTGCCCAAACAACGGCCCGCATTTTTATAAAATTAACAAGAAATATTTTAACTGTTTTGTTTTCATACAATCTGAAAAGCAAGTTCTTTCGTAAATAATCATATCTATATAAGGTTATTAGTTATGTTAAGGCTTTAAAGTGGTTAATATATAGAAAATTTGTTAGTAAAGGACGTGAAACAACATCTATTTATAACCTTGTATAAAGTGCTCTGAAATATGTTACATTCATTTATATTTTCGAATGCGACAGAACAATAAATTTTATCAGTATAGTCTTTAAGGACAGATAGTAAACAATTATTAATTTTAATATATAGGGGTTCGAAATTTAAAAACACTTTTTTAATATTATCATTACGTTATTTATTTTTGTTTTCATTTCAACGCAATTTATTAGGTTGGTAGATTTCTTTGTTTTCAATGTACGGATGAGATAAAATGATTTAAGATAAATAATAATAAACATATGTTTAAGGATTTAGATCAGTGATTCCCAAAGTGGTCTATATCGACCCCTAGGGGTCTATGACAACCTGCAAGGGGTCTACGTCAGCGAAAAAAAATTTGGGGGTCGATGAAATGAAAACGGGGGTCCACGATAGTGGATCTCAACACATACACTGATATTACCTATTTACTTACATCATACTATCTTATAATATGAAAACATTTACATTATTTATAAAAGTACCTATGAAGGAAAAAAATTAATTTATATGTTTATAAAATTGTGTAAGTTGTAGGATGTTGGTATTCGTTTTGTGGTTGCAATACGTTTTGAACATACACTAAACTTCACTACAGTTAGAAATTTACAGGAAATCAATATCAGGTAAGTAGGGGGTCTACCAAACACGGAAAAACATGGCAAGGGGTCTACGACACAAAAAGTTTGGGGAACTCTGATTCAGATTAAAAGTTTTTATTAAAATGTTATATTAGCACCATCTATCGGCACACAAATTGCATTACTATGTGCACACGCTTCGTGATTCCAGATATTTGAATAAGGAATATATTTAAACGGGATGATTCGTTATATTTTAAATAATTTACAGGGGTAACACTATAGGTCATTGTCAGCAAAGAGGTTAACACCTAAAGAGTTTTTACACCTATATTTACCATAACTTTTTTTTTCGATTGAAATGCGATAATTCAATAACTTCTATCAATACAAAGTCTACAGAGACAGATAGTAAACAATAATTTATTTTTATATATGGTTTTCCGAACGTTTTTCGAACTATATTATCATTATGTTATTTATAGGATGTACAATAGATTAATTTACAGAAAACGAGCTATACATTCACTTTTAAAGCTTTTACGTATCATCCTGTATATAAATAAAAAGTATATCGCTAAAAATGTTGCCAGTCGAACAACAAAAATAGATTAAATCAATTAGGCATGCATTAGTTATATTACTTTTAAGTTGGACATATACGAGGGAAGGTATACAGAGAAATGAATCGAAAAATTCAAAGGCATAATGTGAAAATTATATTTTTAATTTTTACTATCATAGAGTAAGTTATAAAACTAGACACTTAGTTTTTATCATCATCATGTTCGGCAAAAGACGCCCATTACAAGCCATAGAATTCTCCAAGATCGCTACGATGCATCTATCTAGTGGGCGTATACCGGCTAGTCATTGCCACTCGAGAACGTTCCACACACTGCCACTTTAGACAAACAATTCTTGCATCTACGTGATCTTGGTTCTTCTGCAGATCGGAGCATTGTCCTCTTCATTACTCTCTTGGTGACCTTCTTCTACAGCCTTCTTATGAGGGCCGTCGTAAGAATTAAAACGCTATTTTCGGTTTTCAATCAACAAACTACTTTTATTACAGATTATACATACATCGTTAGTTCACAACTATGACACTAGATGACGTTAGTGGTAAATAAATATTACTTTGTTATATTTATTTAACAGTAAGTGACCATGTTTTTAATACGTATCATTACTGGCATTACACATTGATCTCAGGGTACAAAATAGCAAAATTATTTTTATAAGCAATCATTATTTATTATTTGAATTTCAATTCAATAAATTCATGTATTATTTTAACTCCAAAGCGGGCCCTAAGAATTTTGAGTTAGGCAGCTCTGGTTTAAACCACATTTTTCATAACGATTGCTAAAGTAAATACGATTTTCTAGAAATCAATTTTCTATTCAAAATATTATAAATATTTTACGAATTGAAAAATATCGTGGTATTTAAACGGTTGGTTTGGGCAACGAGTTTTCGATGTAAACAAAGAGAATTCAGCGGTGTGACGAGGAAGGTACATAATTGACAAGACGCATACGATAGAGTTAAGAACATCTTCTACTTTTACTGAGGTATTTATTTATTATCAAAACCAAGTGTACAACAGGCATACACGTTTAAAATTGCCGACTAGTAATGCATTATATTTTTCATTTCATGTCATTATCTTCCGTTCAGTCGCAGGGTGTCAGCTACTTGTAAGACGTTCTTTAGTTCGCTGACCGGTCCGTGGACTTCACTCTCGGACCTTAAGGTCCCAAGTAAGAAAAGGACCAATATTTAGCCACTTCCGCACATGCAGTGGTAGTCGTGAGTCGTGGTAGCGGTAGTCTACTGATATTTATTTTTTAATCTTTTCTTTCTCGAAATTTACACACCTTCCTCGGCTATCGTTTATGTGGATATATTAATGTAATGCTTATCTCGGTACCACTCTAAGTTGACTGGTAGAGACATTACATATATTACGTGTTCATAGAGTTCGAAATAAATGCCTTTTCTACTTAAAATATGCATTTATTCACCGACACGACAAATCGCCACAGACGTATGATTATTTGCGTACAATTTCATAACAACATGAACACTATACTGCAACTCCGCGAATAAACTCATTATTTACACCAATTCTATTAAAATCTTCGGTAACGCTTTACTATCGCTTTGTTATCGCTTCGTATAGCTAATGAGACGTCTAACGATAAATCTCCTGGTTCCCTATATATCACTGGCTGGAATTTTTTAGAGGTTGCTATGCGTAATGAGGAGATGATACCTCATGTAAAAAAACAATAAAGGTATTTGTAGGTCATCGTCTTCAGCTGCAATTAAAGATACAATAAACTGAGAGACGCACAATAGGGTATGCATAACTTTATCGCCTGTATTTCCCCACATATACTTTGGTGTTTCACCGTCAGCCCCGATAAGCTCGATCGTAGAATTTGTCATATGTTCTTTCAGACGGTCTTTTTTATGGTTCGGATGTCACAATATATTTCGTTATAAAGTTATAAAGGTTTGTAATATAGCCTGCTTGCTTTACATACCACGTTTAATATTCTACTAACTTGAAACTAACGTTAAACATTATGTATGAATAGACTATAGTCGTTACAACGGATATTAGCAGTTTAATTGAGTTTCGAAGCAAGTTTATTTGCTCTCTAGTTTACCATAAGTGGCCTATAAAGTGTAAAGGGTCTGAAAGCTAAACTAAGTGTACGTTGTAAGTATTCATTTATGCTAAATTATTCCCGAAATTAACCCGAGTGCGTTGACCTTTTAGGTATTAAGAATCTTAGGTGTAAAGAGGTTGTATATTTTAAATGAAATAAAGGTATAGTGTCTGATGTAAACTGGGTGGCTCTTTTAAACAGAATGCTTGTATTAAAATATTGTTATAAAGCACGAGTTACAGAACCCTCTAAACAATAAATATGGAACCCTAGGATCAAGAAGTGTCGAAAACACGCGTCACCTTGAAGTTATTTAAACTATCTCGAACTTACTAGAACCTTCTCGGTAGTATAAATAGGTGTACTCTCCATGTCGTACTACGTATATATATATATTTATATATATATATATATATATATATATATATATATACATATACATATATATATATATACGTAAGGATTATAGCAACGTGTGACGCAGAACATATGACTCGGTTTTAAATTGTGTGTGCAATTCGACGGAAGACCTTTGAACAAGAAACTCTGTGGGGTTTGCAACATGTGGGCCGGTGTGGGATATTCTTTTATTTTGGAAAAAATCTTAAACAAAACATAAACTAAATAACAATTTTTTTGTTTAATTCCATGCAGACGAAGTCACGGGAACCGCTTGTCTCCTATATAGTCATTAATACAATTATATATCTTATTGATTAATCGTGTTTTAACATATGTATATGTAAAAATTGCACTATCAAAGAATATATTACTAAATCAATCTTTTAACATACATTTTGGTCTATCGAAACGCGTGGAACTTGGTTTGTTGACTCATTTTCAGGGTTGATATTATAATTTATACATTATATATCATCAAATTCTTCTCAAAAAGAGCAACCTGTTGAGTTTATGGTTGATTCTTCTCAGAAGATCAGCACTCCAGTTTGTGTTTATATTATTAAAGATATATAAAATTTGAAATTTCAGACAACCTTTCCTGTTTTACTCATGGGTGTAGCACCGGTTGGGTGTCCGGGGTCCTCGGCAGCGAAGCCTTAACTGGAGGGGCGTGGCTTGCAGCACTGCCTTGCCTCGTTGCACTCCCTGCGGCGCCCTTCTTCGCCGTTCTAGCTGACTCTAGAGGAAGGAAAGCAGGCGCCTTCTGTGTCTCCATGAGTTTTATTGTGAGCAATGTACTTGTTAATCACTTTTTTTATTAACTATCTACTTATCACCACCGTATGAGCGAAAAGATGTCCAACTCCAAGACATAATAATAAAGTAATTTTAAATAATCTTCTTCTTCTTTTTTCCCTTTTCCCTTTATTTGGGGTCGGGTCTCCTTACCAATTTGCGCCAGGCCACTCTATCCTGGGTTGTCTCTGCATCAAGTTGAAGGGTTTCCAGTTCCTTTCTGATATTAGACCACCACGTAGCTTTTGGACGCCCTCTCCCCCTTGGGAATTCTGAGAGGCTTAAGGCAGTTTTTACCACGTGGTCATCTGGTTTTCGTTGAATGTGGCCATAAATTTTAAAGTAATTTTAAATAATAGTTTTGATAATTTTGTACTAAGTTTGTATGGACCCCCTCAGGGTAAAAGCCTTTTCCAAAGCTTTCCATTTTTCTCTAACTTTGGCAACTTGAAGCCACCCGTGACCTTCCGTATCCACTATCTCGTCAGGCCATCTAGCATTAGGTCTGCCTCTCGCTCTGGTACTCCAAGACATAGCCCACTCTGTTGCTCTTTGGGTGGTATTTTATAATAATATTAATTCGTAATAGTTATAAAAGCATAAACCAAAGAAACATAAAAAGAAGAAATAGAAATATTGAAAGTAGATATATGTAAAGAAAAGCAAAAATATATGTCAAATTAATCTTATACGCGCTTGTTAGTGCTGTCATTTCAATTAAATTTACTTGAGATACCCCCCCTACCTTTAAGTCGATAAAGACCAGGTGTGAAATTATAAGTTCAAGGTGATATTACTTACCAGATAAGCTGGTCTTTGGCCGCATGGTGTGGACCTCGTGGTGTGTGGACGGCGAGGGTGGCTGCCGGTGCAGGCGGCGCCGGGGCTTTAGCTCTAGCGCCGCTCTATTGCGCTGAAATAGCTCCCAGGACCAGAGGACTTGCCGCCATGCCCGCCCTGGCCTGCAGGTAATACTAGTAAGCATAAAACTTATTGCAGGCTAGCCTGCAGATATGCATAGTAAACTTAAAATGCTTTAGCTGGCTGACCTATTGATAAGTCCAGTAAAATCTAGACGTGATGCTAGACTGGCAAGTTGGTCAATGACTGCCTACAGGGAACGTAAATAAAAATCAAGTAATCTGTTTTAAATATCTCGTGTGAGTCTTGTCAATTACGTTCTTCCCCATCTGCTCACAAATAATCATTGTTCAGCACTTCCACGGACATAATAAAAGTGTTGTTAACTATGTATAGTTAGAAAAAGATGCACGGATTCACGACATCCATATACGGTTGGAATTCCTTCCACCCGCAATGTTTTGCTAATACCTTTATAGTGTGAATAGCCAAGGTATGGAACAACTTAATTGCATCATTCTTTCCAGCCAACTTTAACTTAGGAGTCATCAAGGCAAGAGTGGATGGTGTGAGGTAATTTCTTCTAAGCAAGCATGTAGCATCATGCACCTCGTCATATCTTAATAACAGGCGAGTCAGGTTTAATGCGTTGCCTATAAACGATTAAAAAAATCTAATTGATCAATGTTTTTGTCCAGTTGTGGGATCCTCTTCGCTTACTGCGCTGGTGGACTTCTTTCTCCACACGCGCTATCGCTGTCCATGGCGGTGGCTCCTGTAGTCCTGTTACTGTCTCTTCTCTGGCTGCCAGAGACTCCACTGTTCCTCATCAATGTCGGCAAGATTCAGGTAAGAGTCAGTGTTTTAATCTCTACTTTTATCATTAGATTGAGATCGCTCAAACTCTACTTCTTCTTTTTAACCTATAGATGATTACTGCAAGGTGTATGATACCTTCAAAGATCACTACAATCACCAGTCTTGCAATGCCTGCTTCCAGCGACCTAATGTCAAATACGTATAATACTGTAATCAAAAATTAAAGTGAATTTATTAATAAAATGTAAATTATTTATTTATTCCTCCGAATCAATTTCATCCCCGTCAGATAAAACGCAATTTTGCCAGCGCTTTTTCAGGTCCTCAAAACAGTCGAAATTGTCTTTTTCTGATATAGCCTTCAAGATCTTCGATTAGGTTTTTATATCCTCAGTCGTGTGAAGACGGCGTCCCATTGGCTTTTTGTGTTTGCTGAATTGCCAGAAGTAGCACGGAACTAAATCAGGCGAATTCGGTGGGTATGGGTCGAGTTTTTGGCAAAAAAATTCGCAAAGAGCCAGTGCAGTTTGACATCTATCAATCAAGGCTTAACACGTTTGAGACATAAAACATCCTTCAAGATGGTTTGGTCTGGTCCAAATTGTATCCCAGCTTTTGACAAATGTTATAGACAGTCCTACCAGCCTAGGAAAATGTGCGCATGAGTTTTAAATGACAATGTTACCTTATTTTATGGTCACAGTGGTACATGTCCAACATACTATAAGAAATCAAATTAGTTAAACCTCTTTTCATATTTCTCCTACATCACCTTTTATTTCTTCTCTCAGGAAGCAGCAAGAGTTATGTGCTGGTTCGACGGCTCGGACTTCAGGGAGGATCTGACTGATGTCATAGAACAACAGGAGGTCAGGATTCGAACGTCGGACTGCGCTGGTGGTAGGCGGCAGCACATGCGGCGCCAGGACTCGGATACATTCCAGCCCATGTTAAAGAGGACTAGTGGATTGGACTCCAACTCAGATAGGAAGGAACAGATGTCGCCTTGCAAAGAGCTTTGTATGCATCTCTTATAATTCTAGACCTAGAGACTCTTAGAGAAATGTTAAGTATAGAAAATATTACGAGAAATAATTTTTAAGGATATTGTGCTATAGTGTGTTCACAAAAAAATAATCGATCTTTACAGGAAATGTGACGAAATATGCCAAGTCTTGATTTTATTAGTAACTTCACTGTCGTTGTGTTGAAGACAGGAGTCAGACAGAAACCAACTTTCAAATTTTCATTTATGTCGTTTATTAATAATGCAAATGTTATTATTTAATTACCACCGCATATATAAGGTAATTAAGATTTAAAAAATAAGACATCAATATCACGCACCAGCGCGAGATCGGCACTTCGAAAGGGAATTTTCTCTATCAATGCCGATGAAGCTGTATTTACAATTTACACGACCCTTACACAACGGCAGCGACCACATCACTGATGGCTTTCGAATTTAAATTTAAAATTTTCCCAATAATGATTTATCATAAAAATATAATGACTATAGTGGCCAGCAATACAAAACGTGAACGCTACTATAGTATATATTTAATTTTATCGTATGTTGAATTCTAAATTCAAATATTAAATTTGAATTTGGAATTCTTCTCCTAACAACACAACTAATCACTTAAAACGATTCTAAATTAGTAATAAAATGAATTAATACAAATGTATTTAATGGATAATTCTGCTAGGCTTATTGTTTCAGCACTGCCAGGCCATATGCCTCCCCCAAAGATATCTATAGGTGGATATGCTATAATCGCCATGCTTTGCAGATAAGTAAGGGATCTCAATGTGATATTATGGTACGCAGAGGGCGCTACTGTCTATCCTTTGTAAACTTGTTTTTAATAGTGACAATCCTATATCTAACTATTTAGGATTATGTAATAGGACTATTTAATGGAATCAGGCGTTACCTCGCGGAAGTCCATCCTAAGTAAGAAAAGGAACACAGAGACTCTGTGTTTGGCACTAATCGGTGTAACATAACTCCTGAAGATGCCCCGTGGTGGTGGTGGTTGTGTGATTCGCATTGTTTGCCGCATGCACGTTTATCAGCGGGCTGGCGGGCGGTGCACTTTGTTGCACGACTACCACTGCATGTGCGGAAGTGCTAAATATTGGTCTTTTTCTTACTTGTAATAGGACTATACAATAGCTACGATTGCAAGTATCAGTTCAATACCGCTGGGAGTATCTGCAAGGCACAGTTCAATTTAATAAGAATATTCTCTGACAGTTTCTTTCTCTCCCCTCCACATTTGTCTCGTTTAATTCAGTCTTCCGCCGTCGGTCGCGGCGAGCGCTCGCGTCGTGCTGCGTGGTGGTGGCGGCAGCGGCCACCAGCGGCGCGGGTGCCGTGAACAGCTTCGCAGCAGCCGTACTCCGTCATTCAGCTCATCGTGTGCCAACCCTGAACCTCACAGCTTACAACTTCACCATCTACAATGGGTGAGGAACTTGTAATACAAAGGACTGAGTCCGCCTCACGCTCCCGCGTACGTGTTACGTATAAAAATCGTTTACATGATATCAAAAATTCCGCAATTTAACAGTGAAAAAAGAAAAGTTCCTTTCTCTATATTTTGGATGATCTGTTTAAAATCCGACATAAAAACAGAAATTGTGAATTGAGTGCAAAACGCGAAGAAAAAGAAAATGATAAAATTTAAGTAAACATTCAAGTAGGTAAATAAATGTGTTACGTATACGGAACTAAAGGAATGAAGATAAGAGTAGCAAAAGTCTATTTTTAATCTGGACAATTTTGACAAATAAAATGGACGCCATTTTTGAAATAGAGTATCGAAACCGGCGTATAAGTAGTTAGTAAGTAATGAATTGAAATTTAAAAACAAAACCAGTTTAAATCCATCTTGCAGAAGCCTGCCACGTGCTTTACTGGGCGCGTGGGACGCTGGGTCGGTACTTTGCGGCATCGCTTTGGTGGTGGGAGCTGGTGTTGCCACCCTCACGGTGGACAAGCTGGGCAGGAAGGTACGTATTTACAGTCTCAGGCCTTATTCCTGTAAGAGGCTTTAATTTATTATTATCATTGGATTAAATACTAACTAAAAGTGATTTATACAACAATTAACTAATTTTATAAGTTACCTTACGTAAGAGAGAGAGAGAGAGAGTGAGACTTATACCTATTTGGGTCTGCGCTGTGGAGAGAGATCGCTCTCCGCTCATTTTGACGAATCCCTCGCGTGGGAGTGTGGCTTCCCGTATGCCCATAATCTCCCTAGAGTAAGGCTGCCTACTCAGAGAGTGCTATTAAGCACTCTTCTTGGACTCTCTCTCTATTAAATTAACTTATAGTCTTTTTTTTCAGACTTCTATAGTCTAAAAGTAATTTATACAACAATTAACTAATTTTATGAGGTACCATATCTAAGAGAGTGAGAGTGAGACTTATGTCTAATTGGGTCTGCGCTGTTGGCAGAGATCGCTGTCTGGTCATTTCGAAGAATCTCTCGAGGCCCAAAGCGTGGGAGTGGGGCTTCGCGTATGTTCATAATCTCCCTAGAGTAAGGACGCTTACTCAGGGAGTGCTTTTACGCACCCTTCTCGGACTATCTTTCTCTCTCTAATAAATTTAGTCTATACTTATAATCTTTTTCTTTCAGACTTTACTTCTGTGGTCGTGCTCTGGAATAGCCTGTTGCCTGGCAATATTAGGCGTTTATTGTGACCCACACATACACACACACCGATCGTTGTACAAGAAAATAAATATCAAAGAGAAGAACATAAGAGAGGGAATGGGAGAGCAGAACATAACAAGAGATGAGAGCTTCCGTGATTTATACAATGACAGCGTTGGTAACGTGAGTGAAACTTTAGGTGATCCTGTTGGTTCGTTAAGAGTCAGTTTGGAGGAGGGTGTGACGTCGAACTGGACGGAGCAGTATGAGAGTGAGCAGGAGAATGCAGATATTTGGGCGCCAATAGTTCTTCTCTCTATCGTTCTATTTTTATACAACATTGGACTTGGATCTGTACCGTATGTGCTGGTATCGGAACTCTTCTCTGTAAATGTAAGTTTATATTTGTCTTTCTCAATCTTACTTCTTATTGGTGGAGAGGCTTTCGATGTTAGTTCGCGGGACTTTGTGGATTATTTAGGATTGCCACTGCTCACAAACAAGGTTACATAAGATGGGCAGCAGCGTCTGCGTACCATAATACCACAAAGCCTCGAATTCGAGTGCCGGTCTGGCGTAAAAATCAGGGAGGAAACCATAGCCTCCCTGATATGTGACGAAAAAACTAAAAAAGAGTTCATTCACCTCTGTAAAAAAATTGTAGGAAAAGCAATGGATAAAAATAAAGACTAAAAAAGTAAAAAATTGTAAACAAATAACACACAGATAAAATAAAAGCAAAATAAAGTAATGTGATATAGAATAAAAATAGAATGTAAGTAAAAAATGTGATATAGAATATAAGAAAATGTAAAAGTAATGAGGAATGAATGAAAGGCGATACAGAGAGAAAGAGAAAGATAGTGGAATTGTGGAAAGAAAGAAATGAACGACAGATAATATGTGAAAAGTATGTGAAAAAATAAAATAAATGTTAACAAGAAGTCCCTGTTACACACCAGATAGAAGCTACGAGAGGCTCCCAATAACGGGAGCCATTAAAGTAAAAAAAAATACTACAATGCGATCGCCAACCTATCTACCAAGCGTAGCGATTATGATATATCTCCCATAGATATATTAGGACGACGTATCCTCACGGAATTACTCCCCTGACCATAAAAATATTTTTATATGAAACAGAGGTATTTAACTAATCTGGTATCCAATCCAGTGGATAGACAAGTTGTAGAGGCAGTAGGCAGGTCACAATGCGCAGAACAGTTCAACTGGGACCTCTAGCTTTTGAAATCAAGTAAGATGAACACATGAGATTGTGAAGGTTTATTCAAATAAATACCATATACCACACCACTTATATAAGCAAATACCACCACATAGTCAACGAAACAACATAATTTTTATGTGGTGTAGATATATAAATGCCAATACTCTCTGCTGAAAGATTTAATGAAATCTTTTAAGTTAGCTGTTACTGGTAACTGGACACCAGTATATGATTCTTTGTATTAATGTCACGACGCTTTTACTTCGTCGCCAATAGATGGCGCTAGTAGTCTATTGCATTGCGCTAAACATTGACGCCTGTATCACATAAGTGCACCGCTCGGTAGAGTCGTCAATTGGGGAATCCAGGAAAACCCACTGGACAGAATAATCAACCTTCATCCTTCAGCCGTAAAACGTTCTCTGCTAGACATAAGCTTTCTCCATAGTTTTCTCACAGGACAGATTGGAAGTGGCCTATATTCAGTGTCTTTCGAAGACCTTAACAAGGTCATCTGTTTTAGGGGTGTCCTGTCCTGATCACCATCATCTAATGCAAGGCTACTCCCTAAAATTACCACGATGTGATGATGATGTCTTGCGCTGTTCTCATCCAGCGACTTCGCGCGACTTTAATCATGTCGTCTGTTCATCTGCCGGGAGTCTATCTAAACAGCGTCTCCTGACACGTGGTCTTCAACCAAGACTTCTTTGATCATAATGGCTGTTCCACGAGCAATATGCCCTACCTATTGCCACTTCAAAAGAAAATTATTTGAGCTACGTTGTCTTCTATTATACAGGAGGAATATTTGGTCTAGATACCAGACGTGCTTAAATGGTGAATATTTTATATCAATCATATTCATCACCAGGTTCGCAGCCTCGCGTCCAGTTTCCTCATCAGCTGCACATGGCTCAGCAACTTCTTGTTACTACGATACTTCGGACCTCTAGCCACCAGCTTAGGGCTCCACGCTGTATACTACATGTGCTCAGGTAGCACTCTTCTCGGAGCTGCAGGACTATATGTATTATTACCAGAAACAAAAGGTAAGTCACAAGGGCAGATTGACGAAGAACTGAACCGTCCACTTCTACTGAACTGGAGAAAGAGAAAGCAGAGAAACCTACGATGACAGGAGTTGAATGATGTATTCTCATCAGATGTGGTAAAGTTTTAGGGACATCCTAATTATATTTGGATATACACTAAAGGAGTAATATATCCAGAAACGAATATATCGTTACATCTTGTTACAACGTACAATTAAAAAGGTACAAATAAAATTAAAATATGTATATATCATTACAACCTAAAAAATATTTTCACACGAAAAGAAATTGTAATTATTTTGATCGAAAAAAAAATATATTAAAATATTTAAAATCATAGACATAGTAAAAATGGCAACATTTTAATTCACGTGACATCTGTCAAATTATGCCGCCATGTTTGCGCGGTGAATATCAAGTATGGCGTCATGTATTTACATAATAATTTAGAATAGATTAGTAAAGAACTATTTTAATATGAAATGTGTGTATTTAATTATGAAAATTCGTGCTAAATTTATACAAAATATATATAATTTTATTCAAGTATTCATATGATACTCGAATTTAATATTTAGATATATTAGGTTAGGCAAGCGATGTAGAATATTGAACCAATTTTATGAGTTCTTATATAGATACCTTTAATTAAACAAATTATATGTTCATATAATATAATTGTAATCTTAGGCTATGTTATCGAATATTTGGATGCATATATAAATAAATATATTTAAATTTAATACACATTAAATTGTGCATAAAAATAGCAAAGTCATCGACATAATTCGAGAAGTTGCTTGTCTGAATGGTTCTCGATGCCCAACTTTGGTCATCATGGCTACATTGGGGAACACCTATGCCACGCAGTTGGCATCTATCGACTGAAAGAAAAAGAAAAATGTACATTTGACAAACATAGTACGGATATAAATAGTTCACAATCGCAGTAAAAACTGTAATAGATAGTTTACAATATGCTTAACATATAATTTACTCAAAAGAAAATATATATTTACATATCTATTAATTGTTTTCATACAATATAACGTATAATCAAATATCAAATAGGCAGGTGTCTAAAAGTAGAAAAAAGTTATATATCACTATATGTTTAAAATATAATACGCGGTGTGGGTAATTCCCCCACTAGGTGGACAGAAGATGTAGTGAAAGTCGCTGGGAGCGCAAGACAAATCATCGTGATTTATGGAGAAGACATGCCTTACAGTGGGCATGTATTAACTTATGTGATAATGAAGTATTTCTTATAAACACATATTAAAATATGTATATATACAGATCATTAAAAGTAAGTGGTCTATGTGTGCGTTATAAGAAGAGAAGAAACGAGAATCAGGTTGGACTCTTCTGTAATGGCATCCTAAGTTTTTAACATTCAAAGCGCGCTTCTATCTAATTATATATGTAAAGAAACTAAGTTCTTTTTTCTATTTTGTATTATATGGCGCTGTTAATAATGTTTTATGACGGCGTCCATTGCGGTTGCCGGTCGGTAAAGCAGTTTGTATTTATGCAGATCACTTCTAAAAGGAATCTAAAATAAAAATAATAACTTTTAATGTCTCATTTCCTTGTTTTCAGAACAACGCATTTTTGTATTGAAGATAAATTGTCTTATATATCTATATATATAAGAGGAGTTATGTCGATTCTTCCAATAGTTCTCGAACCTTCTTTTAAAACATTCTATATTATTCTAGATATATCCAGCTGTGGTCGTCCCATGTTTAAAATGGTAACAGTTTCAATAATTTACTGTGACTAATATACAACTCTACAAATAACCATGCAAAAATTTATATTTATACAATAGTGCTTTCCATATTAAGCCAACTTCTTCAATTTTAGACAAATATGGATTACATAAACGCTTGCAGTGATAGCTCAGCGGTAGAGACTGAGATTTACGATCGTAGGTCGCCGGTTCTATTCCTGGGACACACTCTTATATATTTACACAATGCATTCATTATATATTGCCATTGCTCACAATCAAGTTTCCAAAAGATTGGCAGTAGCCTTTGCGTACTATAATACCACACTGTGATCGCTAACCTGCTTGCCAAGTGTGGCGATTATGGTATATCCCCCCTTACATATTTATAGGGGAGGTCAATGCCTTCCAGTGGGTATCTATGGACTGGAACGACGACATAGACCAGTGATTCCCAAAGTGGTCTTTATCGATCCCTAGGGGTCTATGACAACCTGCAAGGGGTCTACGTCAGCGAAAAAAAATTTGGGGGTCCATGAAATGAAAATGGGGGCCCACGATAGTGGATCTCAACACATACACTGATAGTACCATACATCATACTATAATATCAAAACATTTACATTATTTATAAAAGGTACAGTAAATTTTAGTTTTGTACTCGTGTTGTTGTTTGTCATGACAGTTAGAAATTTACAGGAAATCAATATCAGGTAAGTAGGGGGTCTACCCAACACGGAAAAACATGGCAAGGGGTCTACGACACAAAAAAGTTTGAGGAACTCTGACATAGACCTATATTGTACTACCGTACAAAGTTATCTACAAAATAGTTTTCAATTTTATTAAAAGGTGTAATAAATTTATTGTAATTTTTAAATATACATCCAAATATTCGTTATCTGTTTAGTCTAATGTTATTTATATGAAATAATATACAATAGTATATAGAGACAACTTGTCAATTGTAAATCACAGTGCAAAGGATTATATGTTATATGTAAATTGTATATTTATATAGTCTATTGTATATTTGTGTCCGTATATATATGGTAGCATAATAATTATTAATTGATATCTCAAAATAAAATTTATATTTGGCGATACTCATATATTTATATACATATATATGTGCGTGTGTGTCGTGGTACAATATATCCGCGCAGTGTCAGTTTTATTTGAGTTTAGAGGAAAACTACTAGCGCCATCTGTCGGCTCCAGTTGAAAATTACAGTTTAACCACAATTAAACGTATTTATTTTATCTATATTTGTGTTTGAGTAGTGGTATTTCAGCGGTGGAGCACTAAAACTTGCGATCGTAAGTCGTAAAAAGTTTCATAACTCAAACTATGAATAGAAATTACAATATATATGTTAATGTTCACGTTTATTAATAAGTTTTAAAAGGTATATATATTGTTTAAAACAACTGTCTTTTAATTTACAAGGTGTTAATTCATCGCGACACTACCATTGCTCATGTATTAATAACATAGTAGAATTAAAAAGATCCATACAAAGATACTGTGTCTAAATAAGAGTTTACCTTTTTTATAATAAAACGGTACGGGGTGGAATTTAACAAAAAAATAATTACTACATTTATTTCGGTTTTTGTTTAAATATTTTTCTAATACTAATAAGCATAAGCAAAAAATAGTTTATTTTAATATTACAAACAGATATTCTTATTATATTTATTTGTATAGATAATGAAAATAACGATTTTATCACGTAAATAGGTTCGCTAGTAGTGGTTCCAAATATGAACATATAATAAGAACTAGTATGTGAGATTCTTTCTAGGTCTCCGGTCTCCAGTAGGTCTTGGAGATAATAACAACTCGAAGTCCGAAGTAAAATTGTGTATATTCATCAAGCTTAGCCCATATTTATACCGATTAAAAACTATGTTCGACCAATAAAAACCGCTAGCCAATCACAAGCCGAAAAATGTTGTAGAGCGCCCTCTTTCGGCCGATATAAAGAATTATATTTCTGTGGGATTCCCCTTTTCTATACGCCGCTGACGATGACGTAATGTAACTCCTATATCAAATAGATTTAGGCGGTACGTTGCGGAAGTCCATCTTAAGTAAGAAAGGGACTGATATATAGCTACTTCCGCTATGCAGCAGTAGTCATGCAATGAATTGCACCGCCCGCTAATATAGTCGCATGCGGCAAACATTGCAAATTACACAACTACCACCGTTAATTCACTCAACACGTGTTTCACCCTTCCACGGGGCATCCTCAGGAGTAATGTTACAGGCATTAATCAGCGGGCTGGCGGGCGGTGCACTTTCTTGCATGACTACCACTGCATGTGCGGAAGTGGCTAAATATTGGTCCTTTTCTTACTTAATATTATACCGACCAGTACCAAACACCGAGTCGAGTTGAGTCATTTATCAGCGGGCGGTGCACTTTATTGCACGACTACTGCTGCATGGCAGAAGTAGCTATATATTAGTCCCTTTCTTACTCCTATATCACTTCTGACATCATTGGCAAACTCAATTGCTCGACATTCCATGGAGATCTCGAAGGTATTTCTCTGAGATCGAATCAGGATTGAAGTTATCTGTAGACTAACGAAAGTGAAAGACATAACCCAATGGATAGCTGGTTAAAGTGGCAGTAAACACACCATACAGCGCGCCAAACAAATGTCCGGAGCAAAGGGTTGGAGGGGTGAATGCCAAGTACCAGCAGGCACCGTCCCCCCACAAAGTGAATAGATAATGCTATGATTTTGGAAAGCTGGGCGAAATATTATGAAGGCGACAATATAAACGCAGTTTCAATCACGTGGTTTTGTATGCGCCATTTTAAATTATATTAAAACGCCGGTTATGTGATTCGAACAGAACTAACTTTTTTATTATACGTTCAGAAACATACATTCATTTTACTTTATAACAATGATGGTAGGAACACTATACAATCTATGTTCCAATAGATGGCGTTACATGTACATTAGTTAATAATTATTTGTATATAATTTCCACATAAATAATGTATATATTAATAAGTTATGTTATCAAAAAATTCAAAGATGCTAGAATGAAGTTGAAGAACCGAGACGAGAATATATAACGTAAATTCGAAATAGCCCCGTCGTGTGTGACGTCACATAGCTGGTGAACGCAACCGACACAAAGAGTGTGCGTCGGTGCGTGAGACGACACCTAGCTAGTGAACGCGACCGAGGCCTGGGTCTTTCTCCAGGGCAATGGATCTAAACTCCTGAGGCTAGTGCGCGGGCGCATAGTAATACAACTTAGAACTTACCAACTTACTACGTACTGTAATACAATTTATGTAACATTTCTTGTGTTTATATATTTTTTGTTAAGACTTTAATTTAAACATATGGAACGCTAAATGCATCGTTACAAAGTAAGCGTTTACTACACGAATAAATATTTAAATTACTTGAAATGTCAGATTGACAACTGTCAAAAAATGGCGGCAAATTTTAAAAAGTAACCTCTTATCTAGACATTATTTAGTTATAATAGAACGTGAGTACAATTTCTAAAATGATATTTATTTTAACGCAATTCATGATGTAATATTCTAGAAATAGATTAAAAATATTTATGTATTAAAATTTTTTGTATAGCTTATAATATTTTTTCATACAGATACAAAAAGCATTTTTAATAAGACGAATGATATTTTTTTAAAAATAGAATCACATTTTATGCCATATATACATTTAGACGACACTGTCATTTTGTATGTTGATACGGACAATTTATAATATGAAATGTAGTTAAATGTTGAAAATAAAAATATATGTGGAATTTCATAGTTTTTTTTTTAATAAACATCATCTTGAATTTTGCACATTCTGCCGTATTTAATAAAGTCTTGTTTACTTTTAATATATAGTTGACAAGCATGACACGTTGGGGCTGAAAATAACCACAGGTTTAAAAAAACTAAACCATACTATGTTACAAGGTAACATATATGAGAAAGAGTGGGTATGAATACGGTAGACAAGTCTACTTTCATTTATTCAATCCTGCGCGCTGGTGGGAGAAATCGCCATCTTGTAATTACGGAAAATCTAACAAGACGCAGGACACGAGGTAGATTTCCGTGTATGCTCAGTGCAACGCTAGCCGCCAGTAACAGACACACTCTTCTATGAGAGAGAATCAATAGCTTACAGATTATAAAATAAAATAATGTTTAAATATAGTCCAGCGGTACAAGACTGAAATTTGCGATCTAAGTAAGAAAAGGACCAATATTTAGCCACTTTCGCACATGCAGTGGTAGTAGTGCAACAAAGTGCACCGCCCGCCAGCCCGCTGATAAATGCGTATGCGGCAAACAGTGCGAATTACACAACCGCCACCGTTAAATCACTCAACACGTTTCAACCCTCCACGGAGCATCTTCAGGAGTTATGTTACACCGATTAGTGCCGGCAATCGGCGGTATGATGGACTTCCGCAAGGTAACGCCTGATTCCATTAAATATTTGCGATCTATTCCAGATACAATCTTATATAATTCACACCTTATATAATAATTATATAGGATCGCCACTACTCACAAGTGTACAGAGGTAAGGCAGCAGTGTTTGCGTACTATAATACCACACTACAATCGCCCAACCTGCCTACCTAGAGTGGCGATTATGGTATATCCAACCGTAGATATATTTGGTGGAGGCCTAACCCTTTCTAGGACATCTATGAGCTGAAATAAATGTTTAATTTTGACAAAAAATCGTGTTGGTATCCACGTTGATTGGTAGGTGGCTTTAAAAGGGTGTATGTATAGCACATTTTTCGGCCAAAAGTTTTTAAACCTATTTCTCAATGCAACATGGATAAGCAGTAAACAGAAATTATTTTCTGTATTTATTATCATTACTTTATTATTTCTGAAACCATTGGTCTTGTGATAATTTTTACCATAAATTAATTGACAGCTTTTACAACCTGTATACGGCAAATGAAAGTAGCGGTATGAGCTTATTGAATACTAGCTAGGCCCGCGACTACGTCCGCGTGGAATTTAAAAAAAATGATTAGTGTACTTAGTTTTTTTTTAATAAAAGCAGCCTAAGTAGCTCCTTATTACATCAGCTACCTGCTAGTATAAGTCTTGACAAAATCGGTCCAGCCATTTCATTGATTAGTCGGAACAAATTGACAGACAGACAAAAAATTTTGAAAATATGGTTTTGATATATGTACCGTATATATATTCATATGCATGTAGTAAAAAGCAGTTATTTTAATACTACAAACAGACACTCCAATTTATTTATTTATCTAAATATTATAATTTTTAGTATTCTCCACATTAAAAATAGATTTTTTTATTACATATATATAATGCTTATAAATATATTGTATGACATATACATACTATAAAGCTTGTTGAGTAACTTGCATATAGGATTTCAATAATCATGTATGCCACACTTTTTGTGTATATCTCTTATTATTACGTAATAAGTTTCTAAGTTTCCACAATAAATAAATAAAAAATGGTATTGAAAAACAATAGTAAATAAAAAAGACAAATATTTGTTTATATATGTATTTAATTTTGACTAATATCTAACATCTTAAATACGTATCACATTCATTCATATAAACAATATGTATTTGATATGGAATACGAGATATAATGTAAAATACGCTAAATAAATTACATAAATAAACTAACACGCGGCGCATAAATAATGACATAATATGAACGCCACTTAATTTTTACAAAATGGCGCCAAATGTCTTTGTGTTTTGACGTTTATGACGACATAAAATTAGTTGTCAACAAGCGATGGACTACATTTGGCGCCATTTGTAAAAATTAAGTCGCGTTCATGTTATGCCGTAACCTTTGCGTCATCTTTTATACTATGAATTGCAAAAATTTAGTTTGTGTTTTTTACTTTATTTATTTAATACACTTTATTGTACACGCTATAAAATATATAAATATTTGTATAATAGTAAAGAAACAAGTACAATTGGCTGTCTTATCACACGAGACTATTCCAGACAACCATAACCAACATATATAAAATGTAGTGAACGTGTACATATAGACAGAACATACATATATACATAGATATGTAGTTACTCTAGGCAAGATATTTTTGTATATTTAATGTTCAAACACAATTAAAGACATGCATTGTATACTAATTTACGTAAACAATGCAGAGATTGTAATTGGTTTAAAAATCAAAATATCTGAGCGATTGAAAGTCAGAAAGAAATCTAGTCATTACATCTCATTAGTATGTCAACCTCTATACATTTACAATAGGAATGGTTGGAGACCCCCTGAAACCAGTAAGTCAATAACATGCAAAACAAATGTCTAGAGAAAGGGGTTCTGGAGTGAAGATCATAGCAAACGCAGTGCAGTACGACCCACAAGATGGGCAAATCACCTTGAGGTAGTCCAAAGATACTAGAGCTGGCTGCTAAATCACATCACCACATAAACCACATAAAAATATAACAGAGTAAAATAATTCATTAAAAATTTGATATTTAATCTGTATTTATTCATCGTGTGACATTTCACTTCATTATAATCTATGTCTATTTCTATATACTAATGTAAATACAATTTCTTTATATTCATTTGAATTGTAATTAACATCTTCATATATACAGGCTGTCTTAATTTTATAATATAACTTTTAAATAAATTTTCTTAGGTTATCGTGACGTTGATTTATGGGACAACCTATTTATCCGAAACGTTTCAACTTCCCTGGATAATAAAATCATAGTTTAATATGGCCTTGTATTACATCATTGTATAATTTTTCTGTCATCGGCAGATAACGCTCTGTCTTGAGGTCTAAGAAATATACGGGGTCGGTGTGCGAATTGGGGTTGAATCCATTTTTAATTAGTTCCTTCTTCCTCAATTTGAAAGTTGCAGTGAGGGGTGGCTCAGGCAATATCCTCAGGAACAGAGGTCTGGCGAAGACTGGTAATGATGATGTCAGACCTTTAGCGAGTTGGTTGAGGTCCAGTTTCTTTTCAGGGTCCGCGATGGCCGCCATTCCGGCTTTGCCTTCCAAATTTGGGATCTAAAATTGTTAAAGTTTCTTACAATATATAAAAAGTTTACAACGAATCAGGAATCGGGAACTGGGATTACAGGAGGCTTTCATAGAGGCGATTACTATTTCTCTTTTATTTATAAATTTTGTATCTCAAATTATATTTTCGTATTACTCAATTAAACAGATTAAAAATTAATTTCAAACAGATCTTAATCTTTTTTTTAAAATCGTAATTAAAATAACAAAAATTTTACACTCACTGGTACGCCATAGACTACGGTGTCCTTCAAGCCTACCAGATTACTGATCACTCCCTCCACTTCTGCCGTGGATACATTCTCACCGCGCCATCTGTAAAGCAAAATGAATTGACTCTGTTTGGCACTAATTGGTGTAACATAACTCCTGAGGATGCCCCGTGGAGGGGTGAAACACGTGTTGAGTGATTTAACGGTGGTAGTTGTGTAATTCGCATTGTTTGCCGCATACGCATTTGTCAGCGGGCTGGCGGGCGGTGCACTTTATTGCACGACTACCACTGCATGTGCAGAAGTGGCTAAATATTGGTCCTTTTCTTACTTAGGATGGACTTCCGCACAATAACGCCTGAATTCATTAGATGAAAGCAAATTTAAATTAACACGGACGCTGCTAGACTTATTTTTGCGCACTTTCATACCACTTCTGTTTTCTCACTCATTCGACTTTTACTTTTAAATCCAAGAAACAGTTTTCTGAAAATTCAATTAACAATTTTAAAAATTCTGTTCAGATAAGGATATTTAGACATACCGGTATGTGTCGCCGGTTCTATCCTTAAAGTAGAAGTATCCGTAATGATCCATGACGAGGATATCTCCTGTATTGAAGTAGCAGTCATTCTCCACTCTCACGTTCCGGACCATTTTCTTCTCCGACGCTGTCTTGTCGGCGTAACCAGAGAAAATCAGAATCGCTTTCTTCGGGTCGATCTTGCCGAGTAGAAGACCTGAATAATGTAATTATTTAAATTGAATGATTAGAAATAGAAGAAAAGTTTAAGGCGGAATACACTATCCAAAAAAACTATTATTTCTGAAATAATAAATAACGTAATGGTAATATAGTAGGAAAAAATAATTATTATTTACTATGTGTCGCTATATTCCAAGAAAGTTTTAGAAAGATAACTTTATACATGGTAATTAAAAATATATTTGTAAAAGCTTTTTGGTGACATGAAAAATTCACCACGTTCACCCTTTTAAACCTTTTATATACACCAATCAGACTGTACAACTTATGTTGTACGAACTTGTTATGAGATATCTAATGTTTAGTTTGAAGTACTATTATTGTACTTTTAGAGAGTCAATAATTCGCCTAAAACATAGGTGAGCAACATTTTTAAACAACGGGCGAATTTAAATTTAAAAACTTTTTTTAAATAAACATAAGAATCAAAAAATGTACAAATTTCAATGCCAAAATAAACAAGATAAGAACGGTTAAACGAATATACTTGAAAATTTTAAAGAGAAATTTAGCAACGCTTATATATATGCGTATATATCAGGGGTGGTCAACCTGCGGCTCGCGAGCCACATGCGGCTGTTTGCAAGATTATTTGTAGCTCTGTATAAATATAACCAGGTTAAGGATATAATCATTAACATAAAATACACCTTATATAAATATATAACATAACCTATACATGTGCATTTGATTGTCAGTTTGATTTGGCTCCTTGGCCTCATATCATATTTGTAAAATAGTTTATATATATATATATACATTTATTTACATTATTATCTTGATAATATATTAACTTAAATGTAACCGTCAGAAGAAATTTTGCAATTTTTATGCGTTTTCTATCAACCGCACAAAAACGGGTTTCATTGTACGTTCCAGACGAAAGAGATTGAAATGACTTTCCAAGACAGAAGAGAGTAGAAGAATAATTAATTTACCAGGTTCATGAGGTCCACAGGTGATACACCTTCCGTTCTCATCTCGAAGTATCTCGCCGGTGATTTCATCGCATCTGTAAATCAAAAATATTTATTAAAGTAAATATTTGCATCGTTTTTTTAACATAAGCAATAAGCTACCACCGGCTCGGAACACTGATCTGTTGAAAGCCTGCCAGAAACTCAACAGTTCCTCTTTAAAATTAATTATAACAATATTTGATGTGTACATTATAATATCAACCATCTAAATGAGTCAACAAAACAAGCTACACACATTTTAATCAACAAAAAACTGTTGAATGCTATAATAAGATTTATTTAATAAATATATCAGCTTTAAATTAGTATTGATTGTAATTGATAATTGGTTAGTAATTTAAAGCCTTAAAAAGCCTCTATTTTTAAGCCTTTTTATTAGAATATATTCCATAGGCATTAGCATCCATGCCTTTGTTTTTACAATTAAATTTAATATTTCTAATATACTTTTTTGTTCACGTTATTTCATGTTATTGTTTAAATATCTAAGTTATATCGTAAGTTACTTAAAACTAAGTTGAAGTCAACTAATTACTTTCAATTCTACTACAGATAAAATTTGTAACTGTTTTTATACAGAGGTTTAAAACTGTTTGGGTATCGTTAGAAAAAAATTGTAATTTTTTTTCTTTATATCTTTTTGATATGCCTTAATAAAATAAAAAAGAATGAAGTAATCTTCTGTGCTATCTTCAGAGCGGACGTGGTCATGCCCCGGTTCAGGTGCCTTCGCTATTCGTCGCCATGTAACTCGATGTTTGGCAAAGTATTTTTGTTTTATCACTTAAGTTATACTAAAGGATATAAGTTACTTACTTAACTAGTGTTAGAGGATATATTGACGATACGAGCCGACTTAAAAACCCGATGGCACCAACTTTCGAGTCAAGGTTCACTGGAAGTAAACAAGAGTTAAATTTAAAAAATAAGGTTTTGCATTTTTAACACGTTCACTGCGGGCCCAATTTTGAAGAACTTTCAGCTGGTGCGGCTGAGGTCGAATCAGCCTCAAGCTGAACTTTCTAGTAGTGCGGTTGAGGCCTTTTCTGCCTCTTAATACATTACTACACTTTTCTTATTCTATTTTTCCTATTATTAATTGACTAGTTATTTTATGTGCAGTTTATTAGGTAGGTACTTATCTATACTGTTTTGTTTCTATTAACAGTCTCACTCACCACCCTGCGAGCAAACGATAGGAATGATGGGCGAAGCTTGTGATATACCGTATGGCTATGTTCAGTAGTGAACGCCCTTTTTAATTTTTTTTTCATGTGAAATTTTCTTGTATATTAATTAAAAATAGAAATTTGGACAATTCTTTGTAATATACATTAGCCCACATTACAATACCCGACGATATTTTACCCCAACATAAAGAAATTTATAGAAAAAATCGTGTATTTTATACAAAGAATAAAAATAATTATCAAAAGAAGCAAATTATATTTGTTGTAACAGCTCCTAATAGATACTAGACTGTTTGTATTTCGCGCGACAGAGATAACGCTCTACGAAGCCGAAATTAGCCGATTGTCTCTTTCCAAAGTCGATGTACAATATTTATCGTTGGATACTGTAAAAGGTGGATGCCGTCTAATTCTGCGCTGGTAACGAAAGAGTTAATAAACGTATCGCGCCACAGTCCATTAAATATCAAAGTGAAAAGCGCCTCTGTGGAATACGGCTGGAGACTCAATAATAATTTGTCTTGTGCTGCTTCCATCAAGTAACGTCCCTCGACTTTAAATATGTCTACCTAAGTAGGGCGTTGAGTAAATAATAACATTAAGTAATATTCCGGAAAACATTATCACCGGACAAATGAAATCTACATCAAATAAAACTTACCAAGGTTGCTATTTCCTTCCGTAGCGCCGTAAAACTCGAGAACCCTCTTGACGCCGAAGCGATCAACGAACTGCTGCCAGATCTGTGGTCGGAGTCCATTGCCCACGATCACTCTGACACAGTGTGCGCGGTCGTTAGGACCTTCTGGTACCGTCAGCAAATATCGGCATATCTCTCCAATGTACTGAGCAACCTGGGTATATAAATTACAATATTCTTTATTCAACACACGATGTATTTTTTTTGTTCAGTTATTATTACAAAGCACGAGTTACAAAACCCTCTAAATCAGTAATTCCCAAAGTGGTCTATATCGACCCCTAGGGGTCTATGACAACCTGCAAGAGGTCTACGTCAGCGAAAAAAAATTTGGGGGGTCCATGAAATGAAAATGAGGGTCCACGATAGTGGATCTCAACACATACACTGATGGTACCTATTTACTTACATCATACTATCTTATAATATCAAAACAATTACATTATTTATACGGGACCTATGAAGAAAAAAAATTAGGACTGGACATCATTAGCCGAGGAGATTTAAGATTAACCCTTACAAAATTGACGCCAAATGTTGATAATTTATTATTAAAGCATCAGGTTCATCCTTCTCACTAAAAATATTAACTTATTGCTTATGTTATTTTATTTATAGTTTATTTAATGTTACGTATATTTTATATAACAGATACAAAATTTTATTTTGAGTAGTTTTAATTTAAATTCAATTAATAAATGTATAAATTAACATGTGTTTTTACTTTAAGTTTTTAACACTAAACTTAACTACAGTTAGAAATTTACAGGAAATCAATATCAGGTAAGTAGGGGTCTACCCAACACGGAAAAACATGGCAAGGGGTCTACGACACAACAAAAGTTTGGGGAACTCTTCTCTAAATATTAAGCACGGAATCCTAGTAAACACCAAACACAAGTGCCGTAAACACGCGTGCCTTTGAAATTATTTATATATTTTTGTGTGCGGTTCTCGGAAATTCTAACCGAATACTATCTAGAACTTACTAGAACCTTCTCCGTAGTATAAATAGGTGTACTCCCCATGTCGACAGTTCAGTGTTGTTTTTCGAGTTATAAGATTAAGATCTACGATCAGTGATATAAAGTGACTATTTGGTAAGTTATTTGGACAGTGATTTCTTGAGCGATTTGAAAGCGAAGTTTGGACTAAGCGAAAGCATACTTTATGTTAAAGTAGGGTGACCATTTGATTTGTGAATAAAGGACTCCTTGTAAACTAGTGGTGTTTCATTCCGAGTCAGAATCCACAGTACGTAACAGTACATTATTTAATTGATCTTATTATACTATTCAATAGTTTTTAGTTTTTAAAAAAAATAAATAACTTAAGTTTCTTGCCGGCTCTTCTCAACAAATCTTCTTACCGCCTATAATGTTAATATAATCGATGAATCTAAAGTGTAAATGCCTACTTGAAAAAATATATTTTTTAATTTGACGTCAAATACAGTATACCATCTTTTCGTATGAGATACCTTAGACCAAAAAAGGTAAAAGAAACTCAAAGGCAATATATATTTTTTATCTTCTATTTCATTCATTCAATAGGCGCCGTCTGCCAGGCCTCCCCCCAAAGGTGGTCTTAACTATGTCATAAATCCACTTTATGTCTCTAAACCCCAATAGGCACCTGAGTCCATTAGTGGACAAACTGAAGTAATGTTAAATGTACACAGTTACTTTGGATTACTTGCTTGATTTACGAAATTACATCGACATAACTGAATTCCCGAGAGAGGTTAAGCTTTCCTAAATATGTTTAACCAATTTGAGGTAATGTCTGAACACTATCCTCTATGTCCGTTGTTTAGTTCTTTGCAAGACCTGGTCGTGTTTGTAGTTAAAATAATAATCAATACATTCTTTATTCCAATAGGCTATTGAAAGCACTTTGGTATTGTCAATCAACATAAAATGTCGACATTGTTGTCCCTACAGGAAGCTACCAGCGGCTCTGAAGGCACTCTTGCTGAACCGGTGAGAAACTCAACAGTTGCTCTTTACAAATATAGTTTTATAGATGCGCGACTTCCTAAGTAAGTAAGTAATATAATAACATCAGTATAGTGTTCACAGTATAGACAAATAGTTTTTAGATGTAGGCATCATATCATGTAGCATCAGAAACTTCTTTGGAACGCTTGACTCACCGTACAACCATATTTTGCGGCGTCGACCCAGTAGTTGGAGGCGGAGAACTTCTTCCTCAACACCACGGTGCAGCCGAGCACCAGGCCCTGACCTGCACCGAGTACACCACCAGCTGTGTGGTGTAATGGCAGTGGGTCGTATATCACATCTTGTGATGTAAGCTGAGCTGAATTGTGAACGCCAAGCGGGATCAGTAAGTATCTGGAATATAAATCAAAATATTCTTTATTCGAATTTATCGAATCGCCAATTAACATAAAATGTCTACATTACGATGGTCTACTAAAATTCACCTGCTTTTCATAATAATGAATAGAAGTACTAGCATGATTTCAATGTAGGCAGATAATATTTTAAGATTCTCAGAGTCTATTTTTTTAATATTTTACAAAATCTATTAATTCTTGGTAGGAACTCAATCGCTACTGAAATTTGAATACCTAGATCTAATCTTTGGGTTTTTTTTGTCGAGTTTTGGGAATATGGTAGAAATTTAGCAGCAGGGAAACTACCGGAACCAACTAAAATTATAAAGGGTAAAGAATAAAAATAAATAAAATGTAACTAGCAGAAGATGAAGGAAAGAAAGAAGGTATAAAAGAGCAAAACGAAAGATACTGTGAAGGACAAAAGTAAAGAATGAAAGATATTGTGACGCGTGAAAGAGAGTGATAAATAAAGAAAAGACTGAAAAATAATTATCATAAAGTCCCTGATCCCAAAAAGTTAGGGGTACGAGAGGCCTCCAATAGCGGGGGCCATAAAAAAAATATAAAGGGAACTCTGTTCTTCTTCTGCTTAGCTGATGAACGCCCACTGCAAGGTATAAGCCTCACCTAAACATCGACAAATGACCCGTCTCACGCTGCCCGCATCTAGCGACATCTTGCGACCCTATGTTGACAGTCCACCTAGTGGAGGACTATCCACGCCGCATCTACCAGCTTCTGGTCACCACTCGAAAACCTATCGGCCCCACCGGCCTTCAAAAGAGCAAGTCTTTGAGCTATACTTCTGATTCTATCTCTTCATTGTTCTCTGGATGACTTTTAGCATTCTTACGAGGCCCGTTGTACGTGACCTCTCGGATCTATATATCATCACCGGAAACACACATTGGTAAAAGACCTCCTGGAATTTACTGCTCTACTATATAAAAATATAAATCAACTCACCTTATGTTTGTTATGATTGCTGCTTTTGGGAATCCCGTTGTACCGCTCGTGTATATATACATCAAGGTGTCTCTAGGCTTCGCAGGTTCCACGTCCTTGCAGGCTTCCACTGACATCTCCATCAATTCCGTCGCCAATGGCACCGTGTTCGGCAGGATTGGTGTCAATTTACGGTCGGGGGAGTTAAATTGGAAAAGCGGGATGTCCTGTAGTTCGTTCTGTATTTCTTTTATAGCTGGAATAAACATGTAAAATTTAATTCAGCGCCATCTAGTAATGAACAAAGAAACTATATATGTGACGTTTTTATATTCCTTGTTACGAACGTAATTAAAAACTAGTACACCTTTTTAGTAAAAGTAAAAAAGTAGTCACATGTAACCGTATCTTTATATGTATATTCAATTACAATCATCTATCTACTTACTTACCAATATAATTTAAAAAATCATTTTTGACTGGACAGTATGCAGCGGGATTTGAAGTAGCAGTTTGCAGAGGATGCCTATCTTAAGATCTCTTTTGAAGTGGCGAAACCCTAGGGCTCCCGAGGGAGCTTCGTTCGTGCCGCTGCATATTACTATTTTATCGCATTGATAGGTCGACGAGCTCAGTGTACGCTCTATGGAGTGACTTTTTGATGACTCCAGTTTTCAGGGGCCTTTCGTACTTTCTGTTTCTTGGGTACACAGGGACTATTTTTACAAAACACTTTTTAATATCACAGATTTCATTATTTGCGTTCTCATCTTTTACTCTCCATAAATTCATTCGTTCCTTTCATTCTTTCATAATCCTTTCATTCATCACTTCACTTTCGACGTTCCCATCAGAATACCGGTTTACATTTTGGTTTTTATTGCTTTATTTTCCTTGATTTATTTATTTTGCTCTATTTATACATTTATATTTACCCCACAAGGGGCCCCTGGCTTGGGCTATCGCTCGTCGATAATATCCGCTTAGCATTCCGACACAAGGTCGCCCGAGTCAAAATTTTTCTTAGTCTGTTGCTATTGCTTTGCATTATCGCCACGATGACAGATCCTGCACTGCCCACATTCAGTGACTACTCGCGATATACTTATATATTATATATATATATATATATATATATATATATATATATATATATATAGAGGCACTATAATATATCAACACTTTATATCATAATGCTGGAACTGTAATAAATAAACACTTTAAAATTATAATACTGGCACTATAACAAATAAACACTTTGATATCATAATACTGGAACTATAATCAAAAATGTGGAGGAGTTTTAACAGTCTACAATTATATCTTACCATCAGTCATTTCATCACCAAATATAACGGCCTTGCAGTTTGCTATCTTCAGGCAGTATATCAGCGAAGCAGCTCGAAGGTTGGTGTTCACCAGCGCGCACGTCACCCTGATCTTGGCCAGGCCCAGCCATATGAACACGTACTCCGGTTGAGTCTCCATGAACAAGGCGATAACTTCACCCGTCTTGAAACCCTGGAGCTTGAAGTACCAAGCTATTCGGTTGCTGAATTCATCACCCTGAAAGAAGGTGTTTGGTTAACTAAGTTAAAATTACGAACTGGAGTAATACAAGACACTTTGGTCTTAGGTCTATAGGTCAAATGTCACAAAGGTTTTGTATCCACCCGTAAAACCAGGGTATTGACTAGAGTTAGGAAGAAGAATGGAGAATGGCACCATCACCTCCCGAAAAAGTTAAAAAGAGTGTCGCCAAACCTTACATAACAGTTCATTATTAAAAATGCAACGTAAGTCGTGTAAGAATAAAAATCAGATAACAAATTGTATTTAGAATATAGAAAATTTGGAAATAATATAACATAAATAAGTCCTGATATAAAACTCAAAATTGAAACTGTACTGTGACATACCAAAAGAGTGTGGCGAAGAAAAAGAAGCGAGGTGTGAATGGAATGCAAATAATTGGTAAAAGAATGAAAGAAAACTTAAATAATAGAAGAGGAATGATAGAGACTATCTTTATATATAAAACAGGAGAATGCTTAGAAAACACAAACTGAATAAAATGAGTTAAAAAAGTTCCTGTCCTAAATATGATAGAGAGTACTATAGGCTCTAAAAATAAGTCCATAAGAAAAAAAAATATAAAGGAAAAGATGGAAACAAAGATAAAAGTAAATAAAAGGATTCAGATAAAGATACATATAAACATAGAGATGCGTTTATTCAACATTGAAAATTTTTACAGAACTTATTTTTTGTCAACTTGTTATAAATTTATATTTTTATTCTATTTCATTTTCGTCTCTACTCTACTTCGCAAGTGCTATAGGTATAGAGAAGAAGCAGGTAGAAATTCCACAACAATGACAAATCGATCTCGTGTCTCTCTGTCAATGATATTTAGTCTTATCATAAGAAAGGGAAGTCATATATCTACAATAGCCTTTGACATGCTTCAACCGGAATCTGTCACTTAGATAGGTTTTTAGCGGAATACATCCATCGAAAGCCCTACATTTAGTCAGTCTACTATTACTTGTCCTTTTAATCCGATGAACTAAAATTGCATCTCATTGAGGCTTCAAGGTTCTGGAAACATAGAAGTAGGGTATTCACACACAAATCGGAGAAATGGCCATGTAATGGTCGTTGAAAGACGCTGTATGCATACCGCATCTAACAGTTTCATTAGTAAATCTGTAGGTGATGATCACGGCTGAAATTATGATGATGAGCAGCCTGTGATGAAATTAGGAGGTCCACTAGAATAGTTGATATATAGCATTTAGGTTATGCTACTTCAGCGCTGTGCTACCAAAAGTCGGTAAATCTGCTATTCTAATAGATAAAGTACAAAAAATAAATATAATCAAGGAAAATATCCGCTTAACCCTTTCGATACTGCAGTACAATAGTATGTGAAGTGTGAAATTATATTTAATTCTTACTTCAGGCGTGTGAATGTACTTATTTGTGCTAATTGGCAATAAACATATAACTTTCACTAAGATTTAAGGAGTGTAAAGACTACATTGGGACCATTCAAACCAAACTGCTTATAAATTTGACATAGCAGTCTCTCATCACAATTCAGTGGGACGTTATGTCCCAACAGTCCATACACATAGTCCATATAACATTATATTTTATTAATAAACTAGCTGTGTCCAGTCTGTTGCACAAAAACAATAAAAACCAATTCTTAGTAGAATTTCAAATATCAAAAGTAATATGCCTACCAAATCTCAAATCTCTAAGGCGAATGGTTTCAAATATATCGTGATGAGTGGGAGACCATAAATGAAATCTCATGTATATATCATTACTTCTGCTATATATATATACCTACAGTATTGTAAGGATTAACAGAATAGCTTACCTCACGAAACGTCAAAAATCTATCATCCATTACGAAAGCCTTCTTATCAGGATCCATCTTGACGACTTCCGCCCATCTGCTCACCACAGTTATACCACGCCGTTCCCATCTCCCTATCCTGAACATGGTAGCGAGAAGGACTCGAACACCGCTGAAAGGGTAAGGATATTAATTTTACTAAAATAAAAACTGAAACTGTTTCTTTATCATCATCAACTAAATTACGTATATAATATATATATACACAGAGAAAGAAGTCGTGGCTTCGTAACATTAGAGAGTGGACCGGAATCGCCAGCGCTGCTGAGCTATTACGCAGAACTAAAAATAAGGAAGAGAGCAGGAAGCTGATAGCCAACCTCCACTAGTTGGAGAGGCACTTCAAGAAGAAGATATATACTCAAGTATTTTTCTATGTATGTATGTGTGTATAGTAATGTATGTATTTGTATGTATATATATTCTAAACTGCCCTCTCCTTCATGTCTCTCATCTCCATCCAAAGGTTGTCTGGTAGAGATCGCTTCGAGTAATAATACCACCTCGTGTATCTCCATATAAATTGTTCCGTTGTTTATTTATTATCATTGGTGTATAATAAAGGGGTAATAAATAAATATCCACTTCTGAACATAGGTCTCCCTAAAGATTTAAAGATTCCATTGGATGTAGCATTTGTCAAGCATCTTTCGTGGATTTTAAACCAGTCATCTGTCCATTTTGTTGGTGAACGTTCAATACCGTGGTTGGCGGTTGGTGATGTCCAATAATTTGAAATTTTAAGCAGACCACTTATGTAATGTAAAATAAACTTAAATAATAACATTGGACATTATATGCATAAAAGTGTAGAGTTGTCAATGTCTTTATTAAAGTTATTTAAAGAAATCTTTGCGCATTTAACGTGAAGCTGTTGCATGACAAGATAACGAAATCATCACGATAATTGGATCTTATTATTTATTATATTTATATATATTAGGATATATTTGTGTATAATTATAGTAAGTAGTAGCCGTTAGTATATTTATATAAAGTGTTTTTTATGTAATTATTTTCCTTCTAAATTTGATTTTACTTTTTTTATTTTACATTACTTGTTTTACCTTTATTTATTTATCTCCAAACCGCCTGACGGTTAACTGGTAAAGAAAGCCTTCGGCATTAAGTTCGCCGCTGTACATTAATTGTGTAAAAAATATTTTAAATAAATAAATAAATGAACTCATTTATTTATCACATAATAAACATATCATCATATCAGCTTATAGACGCCCACTGCACAGCATAGGCCTCCGTCAAAGATCACCACGGTGATCATCATCGGTCTTCAGCATCCAGCGATTTCCCACAATCTTAACAATGTCGTCAGTACATCTAATGGGGGCGCCATGTCTACTATCACCAAAGCTATGATGTAAATCAATCATCAATCATTAGCTGATGATGAACGTATGCTTCGCGTAAAATTGTTTTTTTTTTTATAAAAAAAAATAATGTCCGCAATCCACAGTGATGTGTGGACATACTAATTTTTTAATATCTCCAATTATCTCCCCTCTGGGAGCCATTTACAAAGACAGCGATTCTCAATCTTTAATACGCGTATTATATTAATAAAATTTTAAATAAAAATATTTGTAAATTTACATATAATGGATTTAAAATTAAATCATTTTTGCCGAAACTCTTTATAAAACTGTATATCAGCTACTGTATCAAAATATAAATATTCTTCATTCGAATACGCTTTCATAAGCATTTTCAAAACGTCAATCAACGTAAAATGTCGGCATTGTTGTACAGGAAGCAACCACCTACCCAGAAGGCAGTTCTGCTGAGACGAGATAGAAACTCAAAGGTTCTCTTTACAAATATAGTTTTATAGTCTGCGACAATAATTAGCTTGCTGAGTGAGCATCAAAATTTAATTCCACGCATTAATATCAGTATAGTATTCCTGAATAGAATATTATAACTTTTTCAGTAATATTTTTTTAATATTGTTTTTAAATCTCTATTGACATATCAGACGCCCACTTTAAGAACCACCCACTTGAGAACCTTTCGGCCCTGACGGCCACTTCGAACACTCACTTACTTTTTATAAAACTATATTTGTACAGAGCAACGAGAGAGAGAGAGAGAGAGAGAGGGAAAGTTTCTCTGGCTCTTAGCAAACTGCCTTCCGACAGAGGTAGCTTCCTGTAGGGACAACAATGTCGACATTTTATGTTGATTGACAATTCAAAAGTGTAATAGCCCATTCGAATAAAGAATGTTTTGATTTTGATTTTAAATAATAAACAGTGGAACGGTGGTGTCGTTAAAATAACTGACGGTGCGGATTTCTCAGTTACATTATTGCATTGGTAGGTTGCTTCGCTTGTTCACCGTCGAAGCATTTTTAAACGGTTTTATTTAGTTCGACCCGCACAGAATTTATTTGTTTGGGTCAAAATTAGAAATTGAAATTTAAGCACCTTCCCGATGTCAGATTGATCTGAAATTTGGTACACATATTTAATTTAGATGACAATACAATATAAAAAAATCAATAACATTAGAAATCTAAGATGGCCGCCGATACAAAATGGCGGATTACATATTTTTCCTTAACCCTCTCAATATGGGTATCAAATGAAAGGGCTACACTAGTAAAACACGATGATTATGTCAAAATTTAAAATTCAAAATGGACGCCGTTCCAATATGGCGTACTAGGTACATATTTTTCCACAACAACCATAATATGGGTATAAAAACTGTTTAACTTAAACGTTTTTTAATGTATTTATTAAGAGTAATAATTCTTCGACTCTTCTAGGTGTGTACTTCTTTATGGATAATTATAAAATTCTTTGAGAGAATTTATTATAAAAAGCTATAGTAAATCCCAAAACGATTAATTAAAAGTGAAATGATGTAACTAAAAAAGGTTGGGAAGCACTCGGTTAGGATATTGCCGAGATCAAGGTCCACTCGATTGTAGCACCTCACTGGCGCACATACAATAGGGTAATGGCTTACATCCGGGCACGACAGCGACGACACGCTAGTAGGCAATTGGAGCGATGTTTCAACACCTTTAATTCAGGTGCCGGAGGTCAGGAAATTGATTTATCACTTACAAATTGAATAGCAATTTAAATTTTTTATAAAGCTAGAAATGAGACAACTGTATATCTCTTCTATTATATAACGAAAACATAATTAAATATACTTTTTATATGACTAGCCTTTAACTGCTGCACAAAAGGCATTTGCGGATTCCGTGGATTCGAGATGGTTTCCATCTTCTTCCTCAAAGACCTACTTTGAGACAGCCTCTTTTCACCCAAATCCTCTCAAAGCTAGTGCATCTTCCTATTCCCCACGTACCTCTCCCAAGGTCACGAAGAAGCATCACATAGACATTCTCGTCGCTCCCTGATGAGTTTCCACAATCTAAGCGCCACACACGCTGCAGACCCATACAACACCGCAAGCGCAGGTCCCACTATAATAACATCTTGAGCGATCCTAGGTCGGTTACATATCCTCTATTAAATCGCCGAGTGGTTCAAGCTGCCATCTCTCACCATACACCTACACGAGTAGAGCTGCCACCTTCGTACGAACTTCATCTTGCAACTCGAGTTTGATCCAGAAAACTTTTTTGGATATTCACGAACCCATCCGTTTCGTGAAGTCACTGATGAAGCTGTTAAAGACCCCAGGCTAACAAAATCAACAGAAACAATAGTATAGCCGTTATATTGTTTTCAGAAACAATTTTAATAATTCACTGTATTAAGGCTAGGTTTTTAATACAGTACTTCTAGGACCCTTTTCGAAGATATATTCAAGGTAACATGGAGTAGCTGAATGCGAAGATCTTTCATAATTTATTCATATGTCCCCAAGATGGTGCAGAGGGCGTCCACAGAACGTCGCCATCCCGAGCGGTCTTGAGCCTCGCGCTTTACTTCGCTCCACGTCATTCCAACTGCCTTCACTTCTGCAGTGATCGTTCGCCGCCAGGTTTGCTTTGGGCGGCCACATATTCGCTTTCCTTGAGGATTCCATTCTATAGCTTGCCTCGGTATGTGATCAGGATCCCTTCGGAACATGTGGCCTATCCAGTTCCTCTTGAGGCGTTTGATCTGCTGGTCGATCGGCATCTCAGTGCATCGTTTTCAGAGATGTACGTTAGAGACTGTCTCAGGCCAGTATATACCGAGAATATGTCGAAGACAGTTGTTAACGAAGACTTGGAGCCGACTCGAGATATCTTTGGTGTCATTCCACGTCTCGCATCAATATAGCAACACGGTTTTCACATTAGACCGGAATATTTTGAGCTTAATTCTCCTAGTCAGTTTCCAAGATTGCCATACAGAACGGAGCCGGAGGCTGTCGTTCTCTTGGAGATTTACAAACGATGTCCTCTTCGGTGCCTCCTGATTTCGATATTACGCTGCTGATGTAAGTGAATATATGGACTCTCTCCTCTCTCTGTGCCAATAAGCAACGGCAAGGAACCTTTTGCTTCGTATCTCATTTCTTGGGTCTTCAAAGATCTTTAGGGACCCCTATATCTTGTAGTGGGCGTATATCAGGTAATTTAATGAAGATAAAGGGATATTTTAAAAGAAGAATTATGGGTGCCGGAGAAATCATTTTGACATTAAAATCTCTTCGATTGTCTAATGTTTGTAAGTAAACTTTTATGTTCTTAAATATAATACAATATAATACAACTTGTAAAGGATAATAGAAACCATTATTAGTTTATAATGTAATCTGTACTGTAAATAAAAAAAAATTATTTGCAATACAAATTTTTATAGTTTAAAAATTGATTCATTCATTGCATTTGAAATTAGTTCAAAAACACACTTTCTCTCTCATACAGTGGTCAAATTAAAACCACATTGCACGTAATAAAATGTCAATTGAAACGTGGACAGCACTGGATTGTACCAGAGCGGCATGACTACGAGGCGTCGATTGCAGCGCGAATAATTGCGGTCAACTGAAATCCGACCCTACCCTTCTCGTATGGTACCCTGGTACTTCTAAACATATGTACATGATTTCTTTCATTCAAGTTTTTAAACGGGCTCTCTCTTCATTCATGAGTTTCATGAGAAATTTATTTTTCGCAGTGAGATAGGTTTTTTTTTATTAATACTAATTTGTATCGCTAAAGTTTTTTTTTATTATTTTTTTTTCGCTTTTACTAAGCGCAGACAGTTGGGAGAGGGTTGCCGCTATTTGATACGGATCTTAATTCTCCCAGCTAAGAGGCACGACAGCGTTTTACATAATTTTTACAATTTTTCTTACACAATTTTCTCTAATGGGTAAATACAGCTAAAATTTATGCATATTAACAATATAATTTGTAACTTTTACTCAATTATATATTAGTTGGTACATTATTTTATTTTAAATCACTGCCCAAGCGCTACAGACCGTTAAATGCCTTGAGATTTAGGACAATGTGCCGGGCCAACTAATCAAAAGATTCTGCTGTAGATTTTTTCTTAAGAAGGTCCGGTAAGTTGAACGAACGAATGAATACTAAGATTTTCACATAAGATCACGTCGTTACGTCTTTTGGAGTCTTTTGAGATAGGTAGTTGTTAGTTAGCAAGTTATTTATTTATTAGGGCGACCGGAAAGTAATGTCGTTTTTGTTAACATATTTTACATTGATTTGTATACTAGATGGCAAAAGGTTATTTGATTACGAAGGTGAATAAATTGTTGATTACAAATAAAAACTTGTTAAAAATGTAGTCGTGTGAATTTAACTTAAGCGATATTACTTTCCAGTCCCCCTATAATATTTATTCAAATAAACTGTACAATTTAGAATCATTAATCAACAATATAAAATGCCAGTATTGTCTTCAGGAAGTAACGTAGTCTCGGAAGGAAATTCAGCTGAAAGGAGTTGGCAAGGAACCCAACAGTCGCTCTTTTCAAATACAGCTGTTTATTTGGTCGCAAATTACAAATAATTATTAACTTTAATGTACGGTACACTCTATCTAAAAACGGTTGGTTTTATAGATAATAAATACATTTAAAAAACTTTTAAGTTAAACGGTTTTTTGATACCCATATTGTAGTGGTTGTGGAAAAATATGTACCTAGTGCGCCATATTGGAACGGCGACCATCTTGAATTTTAGATTTTGACATAATCATCGAGTTTTACTCGTATAGCCCTTTTATTTGATACCCATATTGAGGGGGTTAAGAAAAAATATGTAATCCGCCATTTTGTTTCGGCGGCCATCTTATATTTATAATGTTATTGATTTTATTATATTGTATTGTCATCTAAATTAAATGTGTGTACCAAATTTCAGATCAATCTTACAACGGGAAGGTGCTTAAATTTCAATTTCTAATTTTGATCCAAATAAATTCCGTACGGGTCTAAATAAAACCGTTTAATAAATGACGTGATGATAATGTAATAAGAAAAAGGATTTAAAATTCAAATTACTACATATTAAAGTTAATTATTATTTACTATCTATTCCTGTAGACTTTACTGCCAATATTTATTGGAATTCAAATTTAAAAAAAAATTAATATAGCCTATTTCCAAGTGATCACTTTAGACTTAAATATTTAATGGAATCAGGCGTTACCTTGCGGAAGTCCATCCTAAGTAAGAAAAGGACCAATATTTAGCCACTTCCGCGCATACAGTGGTAGTCGTGCAGTGGAATGGAAATATGAATATAACTTACGCGTAAGAGAGGGTATAATAAAAATAGCCCACGTGATCGGTCACGCGACTTTGAGTGGTAGTGGCGGGAGGAGATGGCATATAAACAACAAGCGGCGACGGACTGAGTTCGCTCAGTGTTTGGCACTAATCGGTGTAACATAACTCCTGAAGATGCCCTGTGGAGGGGTGAAACACGTTGAGTGGTTTAACGGTGGTAGTTGTGTGATTCGCACTGTTTTCCGCATACGCATTTATCAGCGGGCTGGCGGGCGGTGCACTTTGTTGCACGACTACCACTGAATGTATGGAAGTGGCTAAATATTGGTCCTTTTCTCACTTTAGACTTAGCAATAGGTATAAAGGCTTGAAGGCAATTTGCTGATAATTTAAATAGGAAACTTATTTAGACGTTTTTAATTTTAGTTATAGAATGTCCACCGCTGGACGTCGGCGTACCCCGTAGGTTTTTAAATTGACCGATAAGAAGCGACATGCATCCAAAGGCTTTCGATGACCTTTAGGAAAAAGCCTAAGGTTCTATTGACTGTCTGTTTTGCAAGTTATATCACCTGCCAACTTTCACTTCAACTTGACTTGCTAGGCTATATTTCAGTCATGGCGACAGGCAATAATTATGCAGGCCATATAATTTCAGCAGTTAAAATGATCGTGCATCGCTTGTGCAACCTTTAGGGTCAAAAGGTTCTCGGGGGTCGACCACGAGACGGTAGACGTGGCGTGACCCTCACTAGGTAGACCGACAACATAGTTAAGTTCGCAAGAATCCGCTGCTACCTTACAGGAGGCTTTCACCGGATGGAAAGAGGAATAAGGAGAAGAAAATCATGTTAACGTTGATTTCGTTCACAATGGCCAATAGAACAAATGGATCAAACTCTAATAAGGTCGATGATGTCGTCTCCCGTAAAAAGAACAGCAACAAAGCAATACTAGTTTTTGTATATCTAATATATAAAATTCTCGTGTCACGGTGTTCGAACTTGAACTCCTCTCAAACGGCTTGACCGATTTTTACCAAATTTTATATACGTATTCAGTAGGTCTGAGAATCGGCTACTATTTACTTTCCATACCCCTAAGTGGTAAGCGTGGTCTACCCCTAATTTTTTTTTTTGGTTTTTATTTTATTATGATACAGCATACAAAAATACATACAACCCTAAATTTTCACCCCTCTACTATCAACCCTTAATTTTTTTTTGCAAAACAACGTTTGCGGGATCAGCTAGTTGACGATATTATCAGTGTAGCCACACAAAAATACGCACACTCGCCACAAATGCCGGAGCGCCTTTTACTGCTACAAAATGTACAGAACGCGCGCACGGATCCGAGTGATAGGCACTACTATTATGGCTCCGCCCCACTCGGATCCGAGTGATGAACACTGTATTAAAGTTTTAGACAGAATAAGATTATATGTTTTACCTGTTTGTAACGATAGTCGATAGCCACTGTTATTCCATGGACATTTACAAACACGTGAATTTTAGGACGCAGGGTGTAGATGGCGTCTTATCTAAACTAGGTTTTGGTATCAAGCTTGATATATCTCTTAGGAGCCTGTACTCAGACCTCCGAGATGGTACCCCCCAAAGTGAACGTCGATTAAAGCTGTCATTGTAAGTATTTAGACTCCAGAACGTTCGGAAGGGTTTCGTCTTGATTGGTTGCTATTATGTGTGAGTAATGTATGTGTATTATGTGCATATGTGCGTATACCCTCGCGTCAGTGTGGGTGGGTGTGTGTGTGGTGCGCGCTCGTATGTGTGCCGTGCGTGTAACGAGCGCTCGTATGTTTGTGTGCAGTATCTGTACATTTGATCTTTGATACAAAATTTTTGGTTTCATTATTTAAAAAAAAAAAACATTTAGACAAAAAATTTAATGTAAAGGTGATATACTCACATAGCGTCCCGTTTATACGTCTTGCTCCAGATGTACACCCACTGGTATCTATTCCCGGTCATCAGGTAAACTGCCATCATCACCAGGATCCCCATCACCATCGGGTACCCGTACGCCAGCCATGCCAGGAGCGTTGTGCATATTGCGATTGATGTCAGAATAACTCCCTTCTTTTTTTCAGCTTCCTCAAAACGCGCTTCTGTTTTCTCCGCCATCGCTTCTATTCTTCTTGCATATTGAACTATCTGTGACAATTGTAACATAATAAAATATATTTATTTTTAATGTTAATTTTAAAAAAATCAGTTCATCTTAAGTAAGAAAAGGACCAATATTTAGCCACTTCCGCACATGTAGTGGTAGTCGTGCAACAAAGTGCACAGAGACTCTGTATTTGGCACTAATCGGTGTAACATAACTCCTGAAGATGCCCCGCGGAGAGTGTATATATATATACATATATATATATAAACAAACAAACATACATAAAGAATGTTATAGAATCTATGAAGCAATATCGATGATATAAAAAGAAGTTGTAATAATGTAAAGAGAAACAGACACACACACACACACACAGAGAGATAGATGTGAGAGAGATAGATATATGTCAATGTGTATATATATGTATGTTGTATATATATTATACGGACATCCGATGTAAAATTAAAACAAAAAATATAAAAAAAAATTATAATATACAATAATAATGTGGACGACACTAGAAAGTACCAGAGCGGCATAAATTCAAGGCGTTAATTGCAACGCGGATTATTGAGGTCAACTTCAATCCGAACCTACCCATCTGTTATGTTACCCTGGTACTTTTCAAAATATGTACAAAGGCTTTAGTGATTCTTTCATTTTAACCAACCAGGCCCTTTTACGTTCTCATGGTAAATGACGCTCTAAATTTCAAATAGAAATCTAATTTCAAATTTGAAATGGTAAGTTACATGTTATTTTTAAATCAGCAACGGTAGCCCAGAGATAAGGACAGGGAATTTCAATTGCACGTCGCCGATTCGATTCCATATACAATCTTATATAATTCACACTTTATTTATTAATTATATAGGATTTCCACTGCAGATAATTAAGTTTCCAACAGATGGCCAGGATCCAATGCGTACTATAATACCACACTGCGATCGCCAACCCGCTTGCCAAGCGTGGCGATTATATATCCTCCCATAGATATATTTGGAGGAAATAAAATCGGTAAAAAAACTTTTAAGTTAAACGGTTTTTAAACGGTTTTATTTGATACCCAAATTGTGATGGTTGTGGGAAAATATGTACCTAGTCCGCCATATTGGAACGGCGTCCATCTTGAATTTTAAATTTTGACACAATCATTGTGTTTTACTAGTGTAGCCTTTTCATTTGATACCCATATTGAGGGGGTTAAGGAAAAATATGTAATCCGCCATTTTGTATCGGCGGCCATCTTAGATTTATAATGTTATTGATTTTATTATATTGTATTGTCATCTAAATTAAATGTGTGTACCAAATTACAATTCAATCTGACAACGGGAAGGTGCTTAAATTTCAATTTCTAATTTTGACCCAAACAAATTCCGTACGGGTCGAACTAAATAAAACCGTTTTTAAATATGCCTTGTAGTGGGTGTCTATGAGCTGAAACTATGAGGAAAACTATCTAGAATAATTGGTTATGTACTAACAAAGATAAATAGCTTCAGAAACACTAAAAGACGTAATGATATTACAGTAATAAAAATCGTTTTCAAAATTCGAATCACTACATAAATCAATTATTGTTTACTATCTGTTTATTTCTATATATGTAATGACAAAAGTAAAATCTTTTTTTAATGGCCAATGTTACCTGTGAAGTAACATATGTAAGGACTTAGTTTACAGCAGTGATTCCCAAAGTGGTCTATATCGACCCCTAGGGGTCTATGACAACCTGCAAGGGGTCTACGTCAGCGAAAAATTTGGGGGTCCATGAAATGAAAATGGGGGTCCACGATAGTGGATCTCAACACATACACTGATAGTACCTATTTACTTACATCATACTATCTTATAATATCAAAACATTTACATTATTTATAAAAGTACCTAGAAGTAGTATTTTAAGTAGTTTTAATTTAAATTCAATTAATAAATGTATAAATTAACATGCGTTTTTAATTTAAGTTTTTAACACTAAACTTCACTACAGTTAGAAATTTACAGGAATCTATATCTGGTAAGTAGGAGGTCTACCCAACACGGAAAAACATGGCAAGGGGTCTACGAAACAAAAAAGTTTGGGAAACTCTGGTTTACAGAATTTATAATATTTTCAGGTTAAAATTTCTTTTTATTTTCTCCTTTATGCTTCACAACTTCTATTCTTCTCTTATTCTTAGATATCTCCATTTATCACTTACTATTATTACTGAGGTGTTACATCGCTTTTTATTTTTGAAAATCATAATACTTTATATCAAAACTTCAGTTACTATTTAGTAGTGTCTATTTTATTTCTTATTTATTAATATCCTATCTGTTTATTTAAATTTCTGATTTTATAAAATCACAGTAAGTTTAACTTCCTTGATCGTGGGTTTCTTACTCCACCTTATTTATATATATTGCACTCTAAATAAATGCCTCGCGAATACCGCAGAAACACAGGGCGACGAGTCGTCATCTATTAGCGAGTCGATGTTCCTATCCTGTACACTTTTAACCAATTCTCTTTCACAGACAGACCGAAGTCCTCTAAATACCGGACAGTCTGTCACCAGGTACACCACAGTGGTCCATTGCAAATCACAGGTGCACATAATATAGTTTTAGGTGAAAAACGTGTTGAGTAATTTGGCGGTGGCGGTTGTGTGATTCGCATTGTTTGCCTCATACTCATTTATCAGCGGGCTGGTGGGCGATGCACTTTATTGCACGACTACCACTGCATGTACGGAAGTGGCTAAATATTGGTCCTTTTCTTACTTAGGATGGATTTCCGCGAGGTAACGCCTGATTCCATTAAATCTTAATATATATAAATCTCGTGTCACAATGTTTATACTCAATGGACTTCTAAACCACTTAACCGATTATAATAAAATTCGCACACCATGTGCAGTTCGATCTAACTTGAGAGATAGGACAGTTTAAATCTCAAATTATAGTCGCAATTTTAATTTATTGCTAATTATTGTCTGTTATTATTTGACAGTCACAATTATCTGTTAACTCCAAATGATTCTACCAGATGTCGATACCTTTCGACTGGGTTGAGTAAGTAATCAATAGATGGCGCTGCTATGGTAAATCTACGAACGTGTCATATAAGCTACATTTTAACAGCATAATTACCACGTGTTGTTGACGCTATAAAATTAATTAAATTTATTTTGTAGTGAACGAAATACCGTATAATTCAATTATTTCCACTTTTTAAATTTTCACAGCAACGCGTGGCCGGGTCAGCTAGTATGTTATAGTTTTGTCTAAATAACTTTCCCATCTTAATATTTATGTAGTCACCGATAGATGGCGCTTTTTCCAAAAATTAAATAATTAAATTCGTGTTTCATATTATCTCCCTTATATCACTTAACCTCATTCTTTCATTGAAAACAAAGAAACCCACCAGCGCAATGAAATGTTGTTTAAGTCCAAACAAAATAACATTTTTCATGGAAATGAGACAATGGCATATCATTGTCGCTTTGTCTTCGGTTTAACGAATTGAAACTTTACTGAATCGAAGAAGATACTTCGTAATAGAATAATAAACTAAAATCACTTAAAAATATGTGATATATACCCAATTTTAGTGAATATATGTAACAAATTAATATAGTTTATGAGAAATCAGTGTGTCATACACTAAATATTCTAATGCATTTAAAGTTATATAACACTGTGATAAAAAAGTATTTGTTTATAAAATATAAATTCTTTATTTATTCTTCCAAATCAATTTCATCCACTTAAAAGTAACTCCGATAAAACGCGCTTTTACCAACGCTTTTTCCAGTCTTCGAAACAGTCTGGTTATTCTTTTTTCGGGATAGCCTTTTAGATCTTCGATTCGGTTTTTATCTCCTCAATCTTGTCAAAACCTTCCAGCATTGGCGTTTCGTGTGCTGAATAGTTAGAAACCGCCAAATTAGGCGGATACGGTGATCGCGGAATGATATGAGTCGAGTTTTTGGCGAAAAACCAATGCAGTATGACATCGACCAACCGAGAATCGACGCCTTTGAGATACAAAACATCCTTCATAACGATTTCTGCTGCGCCAAATGATATTCCAACACTATCAGCTAGGTCTCATATTGTCAATTATAATTTTTCAGGCATTAAAATTGATTTTTGGATGTTGTCCATGTCGGTTTTGAATGACAGTTTCACCTTCCTTTTTTATCACAGTAATATAACTTTGTTCATTTGTGCGAAGTTACGGAAGTGGCTTCAATGAGTTCATCATCAACACTTCCGCCATAGAAGGTCCTCATAATTATCCGTACATTTCTAAGGAGTTAGTGTCTTATTAAAAGACGTTTGTAACACTTTATCAATTTATTTAACACAAGAACAAATATTTATTAGCGCTTGAGTGCGAGCAAAAAGGACGTGCATTCGTCGTAGGACTCTGGGGTGCAATGTGCTCTGCGACCGAGTGAAAGCGGGCAATAGAACAAAGGCGCAAAAGAAACAAAAGAAACAAAAGTAACAAAAGGTCTGCGCCCGCGTCACCGGTGCGTGCATGTGCTCGCTGCACTAATTCGGCACACTAAGTTCGCCCGTCGGCTACGCTCGCCCACAAAATCTTACACCTATTATTCATTCAGACATCACATCAGTATATATACGACTCCCACATTTCCAATATGTCCGGTTGAAAGCGGCTTGCGTATAGCGTGTTAAAGATGATCAGATAAAGATTGTCTGTCCGCCTTGTCCACCTACGCTGCTCTTGCAGGTTTGTGATCTCTTCTCCAGAACATTAAAGCTTTAGCAAATTTTACATGATTTTGCTTTTACAAATCATAAAAAACTATGGTAAATTTATTTATAATATGTATAGTCTTCCTCTATTTATCCAAATTAATTTGATCCCTTTCAAAGTCCTCGAAATAGTAGGAATAGTCATTTATCGATATAGCCTTCAAGAACTTCGAATCGGTTTTTATGTCCTCAATAGTGTCAAAACGGTCACTCCATTAGCTTTTTGGAGTTTACTGAATAGCTAGAAGCCGCACGGAGCCAAATTAGGCTAATAGGAAAGTTGTGGAACGATATCAGTCGAGTTTTTGATGTTTTTTTTAAAAAAAAAATCTAGCGATTTTGGCATTAATCGACTTGACGCGTTTTACATAATTGAAGTATTTGACAAAAACATTTGTAACTAAGAGATAGTTAAATCTTTTGAAAAAAAGACGCTTAGCAAATGTTATATACAGTTTATCTGCCTTCATAATGCACAGGAGTTTTAAATTACAATTCCATCTTACTTTTTGAACACAGTAGTATATATAGCTCGTGTATGTTGGTAACCGAAAATAGTGTGTTATAACTGCAGATAAAAACCTTATACTGTGATAATTGAGGAGATATAAGAGTCGATGCAAAGAAGTGATTAAAAGTAAATGATATTATGTGAAGATTTACAAAAGAGAATGACAAAAAAAGTAAATGTGATAATAATTATAAAAGACGAAAGTACTTTTCCAAAAATAAGACAGAATTGTAAGATGTTCCTCAATAACGGTGGTCAGAAATAAATAGTGCGTCCATAGCTTTTTATTTTTACATATTTTACTTTGACATTTGACTTGTTCCTTGTCATATTTTTTTTTTCGATTTAAATTTATTAAAAAGGTTTTATTCAAAACCGTATAAACTGTGTGGCTACAAGGTCTTATAACCTACTTATTATAACTTCTAACTGTCGACTGACTTTGTAGGTTGTATCACAGGTAACACACATTGTTCTTAGAATTTCGTCATTAGACAGAAGATGAGAGAAGAGAGAAATTTTGTAGTTGCAAACGCTGCCATGTTCAATTGGATTTGACAATGAATCTCTTTCTCGAAGTTGGTCAGTAAACAAGTGTATATATATATATATATATATATATATATATATATATATATATATATATATATATATATATATATATATATATATATATATATATATATATATATATATATATAATTAAGGGTTCATCGTAGAGGGGTGAAAATTTAGGTTTGAATGTATTTTTGTATGCTGTATCATAATAAAATTAAAAATAAAATTTAGGGGTGGACCACCCTTATAACTCAGGGGTATGGAAAATAGATAGTAGCTGATTCTCAGACATACTGAATACGTATGTAAAATTTGGTAAAAATCGGTCAAGCCGTTTCGGAGGAGTTCAAGTTCGAACACCGTGACACGAGATTTTATATATTAGATATGTATATAAATATAAATATATATACGTATATATATAAGCCAACGAGATAAACCCACCAATGGTTTTGCATATCAAATACAGAAAAACAGTGATGTTTTGTGACCACATATACTGATTATTTAACTAAATAAAAGTTGAATGCCTTGTTGATTTTATTTTGTCGATTATTAAAATGTAATGAGTCATAAAAAAGCAGATAAACATTACGGTTCACTACCAAATATCAATGTGAACAGCTTTGTGATAATAGAGTTTCAAAGTCAATGTCAGATAACATATGCTTTATAATAACATATATATGTGGGATATAGTGTACATTCAGATTTCAATTACTATCGAAGCGTTTAGAAAAAGTTACAGGCACAGCTAGTCTTATATGTTTTTGTACCCGTACACCCATCTTGGGTAGGACAGTCATTTATTATCTTTAATGATTTTTTTTTACATAATTTTCTTTCATTTCTTTTATTCGTTTTATGTTCTTTCGTACTTTAGTTTTCTTTCCACATTTCTTCTACCTCTCCTTTTCAATTAATTTTCTCTTATATTGGACCATTTTTTCTTCTCCTCATACCTTTATTGTTATAATTTTTATTGCATTCTATTTTTATTTAACGTCTTTCTGGATATTACATATTAAAGTTTATTAGTTTGTTTATATTAGTATTTTTAACATCTACTTAACAATTTTGTTTTACGTCATTAAATCATATATTTTAGCTCTTATTTAGTCTTATTTATTTATTTTATCTTGCAATGAACTATAGTTAATATGAAAAATATTAGGTTCACCGGAAAGTAATGTCGCTTTCTTAAGTTAATTCACACGACTACATTTTTAACAAGTTGTTTTCTAATCAACAATATATTCACCTTCGTTATCAACAACCTTTTGTCATCTAGTTTATAAATCAATGCCGGAGCGGTAAAAAACAATTGTTTTTTTCTGTAAAATATGTCGACAGACACGACATTACTTTTCGGTCCTCCTAATACATGTATATCATATAACTAACTGCCTGTGACATTGTCCGTTATCCAAAAAAATTAAAGTTCTTTTTTCTGTAATCAATTGTCTAAAATAACAGTAGCCTGTGTTACTCCTTATTACATCAACTACCTACCAGTGTAAGTCCCGTCAAAATCAATCCAGACATTTCAAAGATTAGCCGGAACAAACAGACAGACCAAAATTAAAAAAAGGTAATTTTTTGTATATGTATCGTATATGCATATGCATGTAGTAAAAAGCGGTTATTTTTATATTACAAACAGATACTTGAATTTCATTTATTTTATTTTTTTATTATTATAGATTAACGATATATTTGTTTGAGTTTCGCCATTAGTATATTTTTTCCTTCTTTGGCAAAGTCAATAAAGATCTATGTGTGGTGTATATTAAAGAATGTATTTACAAAATATATGAACAGAAATAGCAGATAACATCTAAGTTTTACCGTCAAATTCCAATTGCCAAACGAGTTTTAAATTCGAAAAACAAATACTATGTTGAACCTAAAATTTATTTATAGCCTTGGTGACAATTGTACCTAAATATGGAGTATTCTCACTCGAAGTGATATCATTACATCGACTAAATAATACCACCAGATAAAATAGTAGTACATTGCAACGACATATAACTGTAGAAATAAATATCTTTGCAGAGCGAGATTACTTTTCCCAATTTTATTGCACTGGTAACACTTAAAAACACACACAGGATTTAAATATTTATCATTTTGTTTACACTATTATTATTATTAACTTTAAGTCAAAGCCCCAGGTTATCTGTTACAGAAGTCTTTCATAAAAGATAAATTTTACAATTATTTTAACTACGTAATGTAGTAAGGTACAAATAGATGGCGCTTATATATATCGATGCGCTTAACGGATTTTGATATTATAATTTATATTTCTAATACTTCAATCATTATTGCAGCCTTTAGACGTCCACTACATAGGTTTTACCGGTAAAAATCCACGAGAAGCAATATTATTGCCGATACACTTGATAGGCGGGTTGACACAGTGTGGTATTATAGCCCTCCGATGAATGGTGCTCCCTACCATAAACGGGGCCTTCGAAGTCGCGGGAGTTTAGGGTGAGAGCCCTAAACTCCCACTAGCTTCGGCGACACTGAGACGGACAATGGTTCGACGTGGTCTCGAACCATCGTGATAGCACCACGAGGGTTTCGGGGGTAGAGTAAAAATAGCACGGCACGAGGGAAGACCGCGTGGCGATCCCTGACCGGGAGATACCGCGGTCCCCCGTTTAGCGCAGAGGGCGACCACCGGGGGGAGTTTTGGTGGGTAGGAATCCCACATACCCCTGTCCTCCCCCCAGAGGCAGGGCATCTTGAATATCGGAAGATTTCCCCCACCGAAACAAAAAAAAAGTTTGGTATTATAGTAAATAGAGGGCGCTGCTGTCCATCCTCTGGAAACTTGTTTTTAAGCAGTGGCAATCCTATATAATTATTACACAAAGTGTGAATTACATAAGATTGAGAATCAAACCCGAGACCTATGTCTGCAAGTCTCAGTCCGCTAAGTTACCACTGCCTAAAGAACTTGAATAGTAATCACTAATATGATTTTTAAGTTCCTCTTTATATTCGGTGGCTCTTATAAACTGTTATTAATCTTGTATAGTACACTATACAAGATTAATAACATTTTAAATATATCACATTTATTACTATTTACATCTTTTTTATCGACTACAGGCAAAGCATTTGATTTGTCTCGTCTGATGTTAAGCGATGATGAAGTCTTCGATGCTACATGATTGCCTAGGAGAAACCTATTCACTTTTGACTTGATCAAAGGCGCACACTAGCGCCATCTAGGGAACTATTAAAAAAATAGCTACTAATAGGCAATTAATGCGTAATAGTTCCAATTTCGGCCACGAAATCGCAAGTAGCGCTGTTAAATTATAATATGATGTAAAATTATTCCACTTTTGTATTGAACCACACAACGCAATACACATTCAACTAATCCAAATCTTTTATTCCGGCCCTCATGTTTGTCACAGTACACTCGCATTATTATGTAAATGTTTATTTATATCGAACTCAACATTCAAAATTACCGTTCAGGGAAAGGTTTTAATTAGAAAGTTGTCGTGATATATTTGTAACTGTATCTGACTGGTTTTGTAAATTAAAAAAACATATCTGGTGAAAACATTTCTCCGCCATTTTTTATCTGTACGACAAAATTTATGATAAAAAAAATTTACCGAATTTAGACAGCTGTTTCATCACCCTTGTATATTATTGTTGTTATTGTTTTTCTTTTTTATCTATTTATTGCTTTTGATTGTTTTTCCTAATACCTTATTTTAAAACTCCCAAAAGATCTGGCGATAGTTCTCTTCTTTCATCGTTGAAGCTATGTACTCCTCCTCCATTTTCTTAACTTTGCAACGGTTAGACATAAACATATTTATTTTCATTTATAGGCGAAGCAGCACCTGTCCCGTCTGATGTTAAGCAATGACGAGGTCTATGATACTACATGCTTGTCTAGAAGAAACCTATTCACTCTTAACTTGAAAACTCCCAAGTTATAGCTAGTTGAAACGACGCCGGTAGGTTGTTTCATACCTTGACTGTTCAAACTATATACTATCAAAACTCTTAGCGCGGGTTGAAGATATTTCAACCGAGTATTTATTTTATTTATTTAATATTCTTTATTGTACACGTTAAGACATTTAATAAGTTTTACAATAACATACAAAAAAGTACAATGGGCGGTCTTATCACACAAGGCAATCTCTTACAGACAACCATAATATGGAAAAGGTAAAAGTACTAATAAAGGGTAGTTTACGTGTACAAAAAATACATATTCACAAACAAATGAACATAAACATACATAAACATATACAGACATACATACTTAAACATACATACATACGTATATAACAGAGTATATATATCATGAATCCGTGCGTCTTGTTGTCTGATGGAAAAAAGGAGATACAAAGACCAATTGATGTAACTCCGACACACATATATTTAAATTACATAACTAATATATGTTCCTGTAATAAACTAGTTACCCAGATGATTTGCAAGTTGAAGTGACAATGATCAAACCAAGTAGCGCTCAGAACAGGTGGCAGTTAAGAACTCAAGGCTTTGGAGTCGAGACGACGGGCTGAATTGTCTAAACGAACCCACAAGGACAGAAGGCTTTGTTAATATATTCAAAGGACTTTGGATACAGGTCAACCAACCAACAAGTCCAATTGAAAATAACGGAAAGCCCCTATGTCCAGCTGTAAAATTGTTGGTTGAAATGATGATGTTATATATGAATAATAATTTTTATTTATATATCTTCGATTTCTGTTTAAAAAACAACTCTACACTAGGTTTGTTTCTTAGAATGTCTGAAATAATATTTGAATTTAATTACAGTGATATATAAATATATAAAAAAACAGACTAATAAAAACTATGACAAGTAATAAAAGGACCAATATTTAGCTACTTCCGCACATGCAGTGGTAGTCGTGCAACAAAATGCATTGCTCGCCAGCCCGCTGATAAATGAAAAACACAGAGTGCCAACTCAATTTTTGGCACTAATTGGTGTAACATAACTCCTGAAGATGCCCCGTGGAGGGGTGAAACACGTGTTGAGTGATTTAACGGTGGCAGTTGTGTAATTGGCATTGTTTGCCGCATGCGCATTCATCAGCGGGCTGGTGGGCGGTTCATTTTGTTGCACGATTACCACTGCATGTGCGGAAGTGGCTAAATATTGGTCTTTTTTTACTTAGGATTGACTTCCGCAAGGTAACGCTTGATTCCATTAAAAACCTATGACGATATTAATGTCACAAAACACAGATTAAAAAAGTTAAAGCCACCAAAAAAACGAGCACATCAACATAATTTCTTTGTGCGAATAATAATGAATTCATCAATTCATTTGCGATGTTATTTTTAGGTTACAAATTGTTAATGTGTCTTTCACGATGGGTTTTATAGGAAGGCTCAAAGTAATCCATAGAACAATAAAGGTGAAGACGATGGCTGACATTTACTCGGTGAAAGGAATATTTCTGCTGAATTTCCAGTCTCTAAGCCTAATGTTTCTAGAGATATCGTGATGAATTTGTCAGCACCCATCATTTCAAATAGGACCAAATAGGCCTGCAATGAGTGTATTTCTTCGTGTACCTTAATATGTTTAGGCTCAAGAAGAATGCCTTGTGCACCTGTGAACGAGGAGTTGACCAGAGCGTGATGCGCCTTATCACCGGCTGTGCAATATTTAGCGCGGAAAGAGCGGATTACCAGTTTCTTTTGCAAAATATCTAGAAGAGAACCATCGTCTTAATAGTGAACTACGTAATAAATATATTTTGTTTATTTTTTCGTTTAAAAATTTTTATAAAATAGAAGTAGTTTGAGTTACTCCTTATCACATCAGTTATTTCAGAGATTATCCGGATGAAACATACAAAAAAATGTTAAAAAAAAATAATTTTGGTATATATATCGTATGTATGTATATTAATAGGCATGTATTAAAAAGAGATTTTTTTTAATATCACAAACATACACTCATATTTTATTCATTTGTATATATTAACAATATATTCGTATTAGTTTCATCACCTGTTCAATGTATTTCTTCCTTCTTTAACGAGATAAATAAAAGTCAAGATCTACGTGTGGTGTATACTTAAGAGAGTAATTATAAAAATAAATGATCCAACAGAAATGGCAGATGATATTCATATAGAATGAAAATAGAAATAAAGATGATAAACTGTGATGTAGATAATAATGAAACGGCATTAATATTAAATTAAGGCAAATAAAAATAAATAGCGGAAATAAAAAAACATAAATTAATGTAAATGTAGGATCTTTCAGATAAGGCGATGTACGAAACAAAAAGTGAGGAAATGAACGCAAGACATTGTCAAGAGAAATGAATGGAAGATTTTAAGAAGATGAAAGAGTATGATAATAATAATATTCATTCCAAAGTTGTTGCATAGATAGTCCCTGGTTAATCATGGTAGGGGACAACGAGATGTCCTCAAAGAAGGGATCCATGTCATAAAAACAGCATCTTTCGATTATCTTAAAGAAGTCATTGGACATCCATGCCACTACGGTTTTTATTTTTTTAAGAGTGATTTGTGCAGTTTGATAGTTGATATTTAGTTTCAACAGGTTTGTCACGCAGAAGGCATTTGGTAAAGACCTTTTAACAGTGACTGCACGGTCCAAAGGATCCCTGTGGTAGACCTCTAGTCTACCACAGGGATCCTTTGACCGTGGTTGCACAGACTTATTAAGACTAGGGGCCACTCCGGCAAATCATGAACTGATGGCGGGCCGGCCGCTAGAAGTATAGGTAATTAAATTTTTTTGGTTTTATTCTGGAATAGAATTCAATATTTTTCGAATGTACGAGAGTATTATTTTTGCTGTCGGCGGGCCACCAGTATTCGACCGGCGGGCCGCGGTCTGAGCATCCATGCTTTGGACCATTAGTACGGTTACTCTTTCGATGTGGATAAAATAATATCTAGTATAATTGTTTTAAATGTGTTAGAACTACAGAAAATAAACTTTAAATTCGTAAAATCTAGCAAAATTTTTTTATTTAAAATATTTTCAATTTAAATTTAGAAATGTATAAACTTTTGTCACAGAAATTATCGTGTTCTTATTACGAATTTATTCGAATTGTATGCGAAGATTTAAAATTTAATTCACTTCATAATATATTTATGTAGAAATTTCGAGTATTTTTTTATGATTTTAGTACTTTTTTAGCAAAAGGTTTAATTTTTATAATTTTAGGTTTTATATTACATTGTTACAAAAACCTAAAGATTATTTACATGTATGCTGCTTCATTTGAAATTTAAAATAAAGATTGTTTTATGTCGTATTTTCAATGTTAGTTTATATGTAACCTTTTTCGCAGATTTAAAAATAAAAAATGACAGTATCCACTTATGATAACATAGTAATTAGTTTTGTTTCATGAACTCTTTGAATATAATGTTTTTGTTTTACTGTCGCTTATCGATCTAAATATATAAATAAACTAGCTGTGCTATTACGGCTGCAAAAACAACAATTTTTTTTTTCGTTTAAGAAATTTCTTTAATAAAGTTACCTAAGTTATCCTTTATTAAATTAGCTACCTGTCAGTATAAATCTTGTTAAAATCGGTCCAGCCGTTTCAGAGATTAGCCCGAACAAAGAGACAGACAAAAAAAAATGGAAAATGTAATTTTAATATGTGTACCGTATATATATTCATATGTATATATGAATACATATAAACAGACATTCCAATTTTATTTATTTGTATATATATGTAGATATACTAGATAGAAATCCATTCAACAAATAAGAGTTGAAGAACTAATAAAACTTATCTAAATATCTCCCCTCGTAGAAATGAAGGATCACATTAATATGTTATATTCAGTCATTATTTATCAATTAAAGTCATTATTTACGCGGAATAAAAAGCTAATTATATATTTTACTTACATTTATTTTCTGCAGAACGAAACGCACTTTACATAATTAAATATAAAATTAAAAAAAAAAACAAACAACGCGCAATAAGACGTACTGCGATCAAGAGCTTGATATAAAATGAAATTGAATACAATGTACTAAGGTTACGTACTAGTGTTGTGACATATAACTGTACGATATATCGATAATATAGCTATAATAGCATTTAAGAGAACAGCTATATATTGTAAACGTTGTAATGAGGAAATATTTTAATACTTCATGATAAGATGACATTTGTTTTTTTTATCTACAGATAAAGATTTGCTAAAAAGTTATTTAATCTATATATCTAAATTTTGTTATCTGTGAGACTAATATATAAATAGGTCGAATAATTAATACTGTAAATACAATAATCTCCTAAAAAATTGTTTTATTGATAATAAAGTCATTTTAATCTACGTATGGTATATCTATAGGATAATTAAATAGTAGTGTGGTCTTTTATAATGATAACATGAGACAACGCCTATTTTAAGACAGTAAAAACATAGAAAGTTTAGCTGGGAAGTGGTAATGCATTCGACCTGTGGTCCAGACCAGAGTTCCCCAAACTTCTTTGTGTCGGAGACCCCTTGCCATGTTATTCCGAGTCGGGTAGACCTCCTTACCTGATATTGATTTCCTGTAAATTTCTAACTGTAGTGAAGTTTAGTGTTAAAAACTTAAAGTAAAAACACATGTTAATTTATACATTTATTAATTGAATTTAAATTAAAACTACTCAAAACACTACTTCTAGGTACTTTTATAAATAGTGTAAATGTTTTGATATTATAAGATAGTATGATGTAAGTAAATAGGTACTAACAGTGTATGTGTTGAGATCCACTATCGTGGACCCCCATTTTCATTTCATGGACCCCAAATTTTTTGTCGCTGACGTAGACCGCTTGCAACCTGCAAGTCGTAGACCCCTAGGGGTCGATAAAGACCACTTTGCGAATCACTGGTCTAGACCTTGATCCTTCAGATTTCTACTTGTTATATTAGCATCAAAAAGATATATCACTATACACAAGATGACAAAAAGTCATACGACAATATTTAATAATTATTTTCATACGAAATATGCAGAAACTTTTATCCTAACTTATTAAAAAGATTCAAATTAGCTTTCTTTTTTGATTAGGATTGGCGATGTTCCAACTGTTTCATGTTATGTTACAGGATTTGGAGTCTATAGAACTCTTAGATCGGTTCGGAGGTTCTATTGATGGACCAGGCGCAATGGACCTTTACAGGAGAACTTAGTTTGGGTTTTTTTTCGTGGCTTTCCTTTTTGGAGATCTGCCACTACAGTGTGTGGGGTCTTTACAACTCGGGTAAATCGTTTACTTCACTTTATCCTTTAATTCTTCACAGTCTTACAATCTCTACGTTTCTTCGAGTTTAAATCATGTCCTGTTCATCACCTTCCTTCCCTTACCTTCGTACCTAGACCACAGTTTGCTACATTATCATAATTTTGACTCGATACAAATCCAGGTAATTTACAAAAATTTTTTACTAAACCTATGTTACTCTATTCATGACTTGCTTGGGATCTTGGTCGACCCTTTTTGACTTACTTCTGTGTTTTATTCTTTTCTATTGTATATTGTACTAATATTTTGGGGAATTCTAGGAATATAGTGCTATGTGGGAAGCAATGCTGCTTTCTTCGATCCTCTTTACAACCACGGAATCAGAGTGGAGTCTTCCAAATACAGGACAGTCGGCAATGATGTCTACCTCAGTCTGGTGTACCTCCGGATCATAGATATACGAGATATATTCCCCTTGAACCTGTACACGTACTCAAAAAACAACCTTACCCCGTGATAATTTTCATATTATATTACAGGATTTGGAAGCTATCGATCTCTTAGATTCCTTCGGAGGCTTTATGAAATGACTTTGTGCAAGTGCCTCTGAGAGGACTCCAGACCTAAGGATATCTGAGAGGGCTAGCTATACTCGATCAGTTACTACAACATTACCACCACTTCTGAAAGCATTAGCGGTGGAAGAAAAAGGGGTAGAGGAAACGCCAGTAACGATTTATTCTAATATGATCGAAGTTTGGCGGCTGATAAAGTTTATGAGGTCATCTTGTAGAATTTTCTGGAACGAAAAGTTATTCTATTGTTTTCAAGTGTCTAGTAAGGTCTTTGTCTATCTATTAATGATAAAATTAAAAATCATTTAATGATCTCCTCCAAATGACGACAATCACCAAATAATGATTAATTTAAACATGTTATACATATTAAATTTACACTCCCTTTTTAAACATAAAACTTTTTATCTTCATTTACAATCAGCTGTTGTAATTTTATAAGACGGTAAAAATTTTACTCTAATAAAAGCTATAAAATAGCATAACGTGTTAAAATAACGAGAGCTAATAGCATCAACGCTATTGACATCACTAACTGTACTTTGTCCTCGCTTGACTGCTCCATTCATAAAAACACGTATCCCGGCGTTTACGCAACCCTTCTATATACTCAAAAATAGACTTTATATTGTTGCGCTAAGATTCTTTTTCTTTTAAATCAATTATCTCGTTTCTACCGGTTACATTGTTTGCAATTCTAATCATTATGACGTTTAGTTAAAGAACATATTCGCTTAACAAACATTTGAATGTATTAGTGGAAGTTTCTGTACGGATATAACTGCTTTATTATGTCAGTATTTGAGTGTCTCAAAAATATAGCGTATATAACGTTACAGTATTTGAAATTCGATTTATAATTTAAAAAAATAGCTCTTTTTAAATTTAGAATAAAAAATAGATCAATAATAAATTAATAAATCCTTTGCAGGCAATTAAGACAAATAAACCCTTATGATAATCATACGATAAATAAAAAAACAGTATTTAAAAATATTACTAAAGTGTACAGAATTACTATGTGATATTCATCATCATTTATTCCTATGTCCCCAAGATGGTGCAGAGGGCGTCCACAGTACGTCGCCATCACGAGCGGTCTTGAGCCTCGCGCTTTACTTCGCTCCACGTCATTCCAACTGCCTTCACTTCTGCAGTGATCGTCCGCCGACAGGTTTCCTTAGGGCGGCCACGTCTTCCCTTTTCTCGAGGATTCCATTCTAGGGCTTACCTCGGTATGTGATCAGGGTACCTTCGGAGCGTGTGGCCTATCCAGTTTCATTATGTGGTACAGCTTGAGAATTAATAGCTAGAATTTCTGTGTCATCTTCACTGTTTCTGTAGTTACTGGACGATGTATGGAATGAAAGACATTGAGAAGGAAGAAAGATGAAAAAAATATTATGTATATAAATACCCTGTCTAACCATTATAAGGGTTGAACGGGAAACCTCTAGGGTCTATTAAAAAAGCGTCCCCTTCAGATATCCAATGCGACCGTTTACCTCCTGTTCAAGCTCAAGGAGAACTCCTCGTGCTTCTGTGAACCGGGCGTGGACCAGACCGTGGTCCACCTGGTATCCCACTGTCCTGGACTCCGGGTCGACTCCGAATGCCGGTTAGGCATGAAAATCTGCGAGGAGTTAATTGCCTCGCTAATAAACAAGGACGAAAAGAGACCAATATTCCTCGAACTTTGTAGGAAAATTGCAGAAAAAGCGACCTGTAAAAAAAAAGGTTAAAAATAATAATAAGTATAAACAATAAAATACCAAATAAAGCAAAATACAAATGAAATGTGTATAAAACAAAATTAAAAATAAATTAAAGAAATATAAAACTGAGGAATGAATGATATCAAATAAAAGAGAAAGACGGAAGAAATGTGGAAAGAAACATGAAGTACGAAAGATTATGACAAAAAAATATTGAATGAAATAAAACGACCCTGTCCTTCCTAAAGATAGAGATACGAAAAAAAATAAGACCGTTTAGAAATTCTTTGCATACGTTTCCCAATTTTATTAAAAACTTGCTCAATCGTTATAGTTTCAATCAAATTGGGTGCATATGACTCTCTATAGATAAGAAAAGGACCAATATTTAGCCACTTCCGCACATGCAGTGGTAGTCGTGCAACAAAGTGCACCGCCCGCCAGCCCGCTAACAAATACCTCTCATGCTCTCTCTAGACGCCTATATGTGATTGCAATTTCCTATATAAAGTATAAAACATATTATTAAACTAATAAACAACCATTTATTTTGATATCTATTAAAAAATAATAACATGAAGATATCGTTTTATATATAAATATGTGTTTAAAAATCAGCATGACTTTCGTTTCGTGGAGTTATCGTATTATATCCACGTGCGTGTTTATAACAAACATGTAAGTTTACACGGGTTCTTCTTTTAACCAAAGGTGGTATGGTACCAAACTGTAAGCTATACCTAATTTTAAAATAGCTTGTTGCTTACAAACTTTCTTGTTACGACGGCAAAGTTAATAGTTATAGCCGCGAAAGGGGGGTGGGGTCAAGCGTCAAAGACGCCAGGGTTTCACTGCACATGGGCACTACACGAGCTCGAGCCTCCCCTGACTAGATGTTTACATAACAATTACCCTAAAGGGATAAAAGTAGTTTCGATTTAAAGTATTCGTTTTTCTATTAGTTGTACGGAAAGAAAAAATCACACTTCCATTCATCACACACATGCTAGAAGGCCATTCGAAAGATACTTCAACATCGAGAGCTGGAGACGCAGAAGAATGTAACAGGTGAGAAAGATCCCCCCCCTCCCATCCAACCACATCTGGAGGAACGAAGGAACAGTTTACCAGAGTCACAGACGCGATACAACATCCAAGTGGCGGACGAGAGGAGAAAGAATTAATAGGAGAAGAAATTAAAATTTTTAACTCGCAAATTAGAGATCGATTGATTGACGAAGCTATAACAGCCCCAGAAGCTAACAGCAGCATCATCTAAGAGAATAGAGATGGGATCTTTGTAAAAGATATGATCACTCTCCAGCTCGCGTATGTTTCAATTGTATCTTTATATCTTTACACTTAGAACTCAATTTTGGTGAATGAGTTACGACTCGTTCAGAGTTAGAAAGAAAGAGATGGGCTTATATATTTACACGTATAAGAAAGAGACAAACAGCTATCGCATGTTTGGATTATATATTTTTTGATTATAAAATGCTTAATAGGAAGCAAATGCAACCAAAAAAGCTCACTGGTTCGCCATAATTTACACGTTTTTTTTTTACAATGTAATTTTTAATTTACAATTTCACACGTTTTCTTCGCCGTACTGAGTTCTAAGTCTGAGCTAAAAGAACCGAAGATATAAAGTATATATTTTTAGTCTTAGCTGTCTTTTCTCTCTATGCCGCACTGAACTAAATGAGTTAAAGATATAAAAGAATGATATATATTGCAAGATCGAAAATATATAAATCACTTTTTATTTTGCCCATCTCTATAACAGAAGCTAAATACTTCAAATCATCTTCTTAGCCTTTTAAGCTGTGATGCTCACCGTTATCTGCTAGCATCACAGCCTAGTATGTCTGTTTTAAAATCGCTATTTCAAAATATACGTTTACTTTATTACGTTTATTTTATTGTTTTACTTTATTGTTCTATTTAAAAAACAAGATGACAATGTGTTCTTTTAAAAACCCCACTAAATTATTTCTCAGATATACGAGTATGTATATATATATATAAAGACCATCGATAAATATGTAAAGGTACATCACTATTATATTTTGGCTTGTGTGAAAATAAATATAATGAGAGTTTTTTTTTTCCAAATTAATGTAGAAAAAAACTAATAAAATATTAACGACCTCTAATCTGATTTTATTTCGTAAGGTCATATTATAAATTTATTAAAATTTTTGTAACATTTGAATAATCGAGGAACCGTGAAAAATACATTAAATTAAGAAAAAAAAACGTTCTTTTACATAACACAAATGTATTAAACTGTAATACGTTGGACCAACGGCATAGGTAGTTGAAAGTCGCTGAAAGCAGCGCAAGAGTGATGGTCGAGGCGATCTTTAAGAAAAGTCTATGATGCAAGCATGTATGAGCTGATATGTTAATAATATCGGAAGACACAACTGACAAGACGCACACGAGATGTTTCTCCACTTATGTGTATGTCGTTTTACTCATGTACTTTTTATCCCAGCGTTATGACCAGACCGGTTGACTTCAGATACAGAAAACCTAACACAGAGTACACTACATAACACTAACTCTCTGTGTTTGGCACTAATCGATGTAACATAACTCCTGAAGATCCCCGTGGAGAGGTGAAACACGTGTGAGTGATTTAACGGTGGCAGTTGTGTAATTCGCATTGTTTGCCGCATACGCAGTTATCAGCGAGCTGGCGGGCGGTGCACTTTGTTGCACGACTACCACTGCATGTGCGGAAGTGGCTAAATATCGGTCCTTTTCTTACTTAGGATGGACTTCCGCAAGGTAACGCCTGGTTACATAAAAAAAATGTGTTTCTACGTATATCATTGTACGTATTAATAGCCCACAAACTTTTGGCCAATACCATGCGTATGGAGGATTTTAAATGTTATATTTGGCGCCATACCTACTGTATGTAATGCAATTACAGCGATTAGATTCACTTTATCAGCCCTCTCCATTTCAATATCGCAAAATAAACAATGTATTGGTGCAAAAATAAGAAAACACGATGAACAATCATATATAAATGACAGATTCCAAATTCGAAAGTTATGTTTTGTTTGTTTTAATTATAACAGTATTTATGACTAGACCAAGTATAATTACTGTATATCAAAATTATTGAATGCTGTCTGTCTGCTGTGAGAAACTATTGTCCTGTTTCATTTCAATGGACTTTCAAATTGATCACTTTATATAGGTTGATTGTATATAGGTGTAATTTTTAAAACTTTTGGCTGTTGAATAAGTTATAATATTCTATTTATAGTTATATAGCTATATTCAACCGGTAATATATATATATATATATATATATATATATATATATATATATATATAGACGCGGCGTGGGGTATATCACCCCACTAGGTGGACGGAGAAGTAGGTGGATGGGTGCGAGAAGTACGTCTTTGGGACGTCTCTTGGCCTAAGTCTTAGACCAAGCCAAGAAGAAGAAGAAAAAGAATGATAATATTATTATTATTATTAATAATAACAATTACGGCGACGATGATGATTATGATGATGATGTTGATAACGGCAACGATGGTGATAATGATGATGATGATGATTATGATAAATTTTATTTCAGAATCTAGTGAGTCCATAGAATATATACATAACACTAATTTTTAAAAAAGTCTCTTAATATAAAAACATACTTAAGATTTTTAAATTAATAATAATTAAAAAACAATTAATAGAAAAACTTTAATCAACAATAACCTAAAAATTAAAGTCGCTTTAAAGTAAAAAAAATCACTATTTTATTTATATTTATTTATTACAAATATTCCTAATACAGTATTTTTTTAAATTAACACAGCTTCCGACAATCTTAATATCTTAGCCTAATAACGTATTTAGTTCATCGAAACATCTGTCTGGTATCATCACGTTGATTCATTACTTATATCCAACAAGTTACATATATTCGTACATCCTCAATAAATCATTTTTAACAATCAAATGATTTGAACATATGTGTTCATGTTCAACAATAATCAAAGTTCAACATTTTCTCTACCTTAAAAATTTTGTCACATTGAAATAAAACTATATTAAATCTTGAAATGTATTCTTCTTATTTTCAGCCGATGGATGACCACTGAAAGGTAAAAGCCTCCCTCATAGATCGCCACGATGCCTTCATGACCATAACTAAGTATGTCGGTGGCCCACCTAGTGGGATACGTGCCCACGCCTCGTCTCGTCTCGTGGTCGGGACTCCAGAATCTTTCAACCACAAAGGTTACACAAGCAACGTGTTACTCCATCTTTGCCTTTAGTTAACTTTCATCATTCAGAACTGATCTAATGTTAATTTTATTTCAATTGTTTCTTATACTCAATTAATATGTACTTAATATAATAATTATTTATGTTGTCATATTAATTCGATGAAAGTTTGTTAGTTATTTAATTTTATTTTATACTAATAGAGAAAGTCCATAGTGTAATTACAAGGCATTGTTACAAACTATACCAAAGTTTCGAATGCAAGTCTTCGATTCGTTTGCAATAAACAGAATAATATTTTAAATAAAATTCCCCAAAACAATATTTTAAACGCATTTTAAAAGTTGATTGACGGAAAAGGTTTATTATTAAATAAATGAATATTTAAATGATAAAAATCCTTGTGATTTCGCTTGATTATTTTGATTTCATTTAGATTATATCTGATGAAGTGTATATGTATAAATCTGTATTGTTAAACTGTTAAAAGATATGTTCTTGTGGAGTTTCTTTTTCTTCTTCTACTTTGTTTCTTCTACACAACCATAACACCTTGCCAAACAGAGTAGAGTCAGAAAGAAAATTGTGTTTTCTTAATTAAAATAGTTCAATCAACCAATAGCGTCTGAATAACATCAACAGGCAAACCCTTTGTCTCTGGTAAACAGAAGAAGCTAAACACAGCAGTTGCGAAACACAGAACAGCAAAAATATAGAACACTGGTCCCAGGGTTATGGCAGCAACGAGAGGAGTGAAGATATACAGGATGATAAAATTACATATCCATGCCCATTCCATCGTCACCATTGATAATAGGCTTTTGATCTGAAAAAAAAATGGTGTCTCAAAACAAAGTTCATATATATAGGTTATTTACAGCCTGAAAACGTTCGCTATGAAGGGATATGCCATGACACACTTGGCAAGTGGGTTGTCCATCTTATTATGGTATATACAAGGGAATGCAGCCGCCCATCCTCTGGAAATTTGTTTATAAACAGTGGTAATCCTATATAATTAATGCAGGAAGTGTGAATTATAAAATATCGTACCCTGAGAATCGAACCGCCTCCCACAATCGAAATTCTCAATCCTGTATCTTGAATTTAAATTATTCATCTAAACAAAACAAACAAATGAAAACTTCTTTGTAACTATCTTTTAAATAGAGAATTTAACTACAAAAAAAATTGATTTATTATGGAAATTTATTAATTGAAATGTTATTAATTTGTATAAAAAATAAAAATAATTGATTTTATTTACAGGCCTTGGATGCCAATTGCAAAGTATAGACTTCACTCAATTACATCCATAGTGGGATATACCGTAATCGCCACGCTTGGGAGCGAATTGGCGATCGCAGTGTGGTATTATGGTACGCAGGAGATGCTGCTGCCCATCCTCTGGAAACTAGCTCAGTAGCAACCCTATATAATTAATATACAAAGTGTGTATTATACATAAGACTATCTCAGTAATCGAACCCGCTACCTACGATTGTCTATACTCTATGAAGTCTAAGTTCTCTACCGCTATAAAAAAAAAATGAATAATATGCACATGTAAAAGAACTTATTAAATAATAATAGAATGTAAGACAAGACTCTAATGTATTAAAAAAGTCTAATCTAAACGAACCTGTGATATTAAAAGGTAAGGATAGAAAATGTAAGAATAAAATAAAGATTAGAAATAATATAAATTGTACCTAGTCACCTAAGAGTAAAAAATATGAGGAAAGGAAGGCGATGAAAGCACAAAGGAATGAAAGAACAAAAAAAATTGCAAGATATTGTGAAGGATAAAAGGAAAGAATAATAGAAATTGAGAAGAATGAAAGTAAGTGTAGAATAAAGATAAGACCCTGAAAAAATTCCCTGTCCCAAACAAAATAGGGGTACCATATAAATATAAAATTTAAACCATTACCTATTTCAAAAATAATTAAACCCTTAGATTTGTTTTTCCTCTATTTTCCTCTTGTAAATCATCTATAGCTAAAAAATATTTAATCAACAATAATATCGAGAAAAATGCCCGGCAATCGTAGCGTAGCACGTCCAATAAAGGAACAGACGCCTTTGTTAAGGAAGCTGAAGTACACAGGACAAAGGGATCTTTATATATACATTCATGCATCTAAAACTTTCATAAATATATCTAATCAACCTGTATATAAGCGTACACTGAAAAAAAAATCTTTACGTACCTCTGGCAAAAACACTTCTGCACCAAACACATAAGGCACAGTGCCTGCACGAAAGTTATATGTGATGCAGAAGATATACACAAACACTCCCGTGACCCAATGTGGTGCCCAGTGCAACTGCATCTGGGTTCCCAGTCCAACACAGCACAGTCCAGCGCCCACAGACGAGTAAATCATTAATGGCTGAAATAAATTATTTATTAGTCTCCATATAACTTTATGTCTACTTCAGTGAAGACTTAATGTGAAGTAAATATGAATCAATACTTCAATGAATATTTAATCTTTCCTTCAAACTAAATTTAGTAGTTACTTCATTGTCGACTCTATATTTACTTAAATTAAACTAAGTGAAGACTTTTTTTACTGAAGTGAATACATAGCCTAGAGGAGTACGGATGAGGAAGTGGTAAAACGAAACTTAAGTTTAAAAACTGGACATTATTATGACGTCATTAAAATAGACGTACTTTTTTACTAAAACACTACTAACATGCAAAAACGCGAGCAAAAAAAATTCGGATGTATTAAACTTAAATGTAAGCACAAAGGCACGGACAATAATGTCTGTTGAACACAGATTCTAATAATAATAATAATAAAAATATTTAGTTTATTCTTCAGTGAACACTTTGCGTTTACTTCATTGTAGTTTTTATTTCTGTAAAGATTTGATAATTACTTCAATGAATATTTAGATTTTACTTCAAGTAAGTTTACGTGTAGAGATCATATAGTAGAGTAAGAGTCCTTCTTTCTCTTCTTCTTCTTCTTCTTTTAAAGAAATAAAAAGCGTATTTGAAATTCGAATTATTTTCCATCAAATTTATTTTTTTATTTACTATTCCTCCCTGGATTAGGTGTAAAGGCTTTTAAGATTTTTGCTGTCAAATGGGCTACATATTCAATCTTGTAGTGCTTAGACGCGTATATCAAATCACCCTGTATAATAATAATATATAAATCCCGTGTATAATGCATACGTGTGTGTATATAAACTGAAACTGAGTGAAACTAAGTGCGAAAAGTATAATAAGGAAAGATTTTAATTGTATACAAGTTTCTATTGTATAACAAAAATTATTAAACAATGGAAAATTTAAAAATGAAAATTAATAAAACGAAAAATTAAAAATTTAAGTATAAAGGCTATATGAACCGCGAGAGAGAAAGAAAACGTGAAGAATGGAAGAAGAGGAAATGAAAGAAATTGCAAAGAACGACACAAGAGAAGATGTTAATAAATTATTCATCGAAAAAATTATTGCAGAAAGTATAAGGTCCCGTCTAAACGATAAAACAGAAAGAACGAAAGGCCAACAAAATAGGGAGCCATCAAAAAACATTAAAGTTCTTACTCGTCTTCCGAGGATGTCCATCAAGTAAGCAGCTGTTAATCCAGCGAGCACAAACACCACCGCCAGCAGAGCGCTGGCGAAGGTCGACGAGATCTGAGGAAGCGCCTGCTCGAATACGAGGTCTGCGTAAACCTGCACCGCGACCAGACCTTGGAACATCGTCGCCGAGTACAGCATCAGAGACACGAATAATCCTCGACGAGTTGAACGTGATTTTTCTATAAATAAAAATACAAGAAAGTTTTTTATTAAATAAAGTGAACAACTATCTAGTCAATGAAATTAAGAATCAATATAAAGCTTCTTCATCAGGATTTCTCCGAGGAGCTATTGGAAGGCCACATAGTGTGCAGAACAAATGCCCGCTGAAGCCTTGAGGTTCTGGAGTGAAGACCACGGAATACCCTGCACTGCGTAAGACGATTACAAGGTGAACAGTTGAGCTTGATAATATCATCGGAAGACCCTGAATAGCCGCTTCCAATAGTCCCGTATTGTAAATACGTATGTCTATGTCCATCAGGGAAAGTTCACCGCGTGATAAAGATGATAGCGATGAATACAGCTAATTCACAGCGCGATGATACACTAAAATTCACAAATTTAATACTTGTATATATTAAAAAAGTAGCTTGTAAACGCATCTTTACAATTATCTATCTCTTTTACTTCTAAAAGTGCGGTTGAAATAGCGCTATACTGAGTCCGGTGCATCTAGTGCAGACACGTGAGTAAAGTATAGTAATTGTTTATCACATATATATTGTATATCCAGTACATATATCTATATTTTCCTACAATATGATCCCTGTTTAGTCCTTATAAGGTAGGTGTGAACTTATTGTGGGCACTTAAATGTCATTTAACAATTCGTAACTGAACCATTATGTTACACACACACGGATACCGTACAAACATAGATACACTCATCGGTAAATTATAAATTTGTGTTGTATAATATACAGGATGATTAGTTACAGGTGTAAAGGATTTTGTGGGGTCAATGTATAGCACAGGGCTTCTTAAACTTTTGTCATTCACGACCCCATTTATGATTGCGAGTTTTTTGACGACCCCATACAAATATAAAAGAAAAATATATTAATATTTTTTGATGATTTATTAATTAGGTAACAATATACATAAACATATACATATAAAAATATATAGTTTTAGAATTCATTTTGAAACATACAAAAATCTAAAATTAAAAAATTGCACAAAAAATTATAAAATTGTATTTATATTAGTTTAAAATCTTCAACAAATGCGCGTGTTTAGACGCTGCAAGTCCACTGTATTCCGCCAACTCTAGTGATTTTATTAAATGGTATATATAAATATTTGACATTAAAATCTTTCGACCCCAGAATTTTGCTACGCGACCCATAGTTTAAAAAGCCCTGGTATAGCATATTTGCTTTCAATTGATGTTACATCCTATATAAAAATTATGGTTTCAGAAATAATAAATTAGTTATTTAAATTCGTATTACTATATGTTAAAATAACTTTTTAAACGTATATATATATATATATATATATATATATTATTTTATATTTTTTCAACTGACAGATGTCTATTACAAGGCAAAGGTCTCTCCTAAAGATATCTATGGGGGATATACCATAATCGCCACTCTTGGCCGATGAATTGGCGATCGCAGTGTGGTATGGTACGAAGAGGGCGCTGCTGTTCATCCTCTGCTCAGTTGTTTGCACAATGCAAAATGTGAATTATATATCTAATTTATAAAATTCTCGTGTCACGGTGTTCGAACTTGAACCTCTCTGAAACGGCTTGACTGAATTTTACCAAATTTAATATGCGTATTCAGTAGGTCAGAGAATCGGCTATTATCTATTTTCTATACCCCTAAGTGATAAAGGTTGTTCACACTTAAAAAAATTTTTTTATTTTTTTACCGAAATTTTTTGTTTTTATTTTTTTATGATACAGCATACAAGAATACATACAACCATAAATTTTCACCCCTCTACGATCAACCCTTATTTTTTATTTGTAAATTAAAATATCATTTTTTTTGCAAAACAACGTTTGCGGGATCAGCTAGTAAGGGTATACATATATTTTAAAAATGTAATGACATATATATTTATACAAGTATAAATTGTGAAAATATGTTGCATTATTTTTCTTTTCTATTAGACTGCAACTGACACATAACTTCTGTCAATTCAAGGTGTGCTAGCACAGATAATTAAAAATAATTTATTTTAACATCTTATAATTTGAATTTCGAACACGCTATTGATTAACATTAACATTACGTTCTATTTAGGTTGTCACATTTCGTAACATTTAAAAATTTGTTATCTGCGCACCACGTGTTCTGAATTCAAATGTATATCTTAGGTAAATTCAACTTATTAAGTAAAATTATAAACTTAGATATAAAATTACTTACTAAGAAATTGCCATTTGGAGATTTTCTTCTTAATTGCTTTGTTGTTCAAATTTTCCTCCTCTGGTGCTTCTGTGTACATATAAAAAATAATTTTGATTATATATATATATATAACTTATAGCTTAATAATGTATTGCTTGCTGTATCTATGTCAGAACTTATCATAAGTTTTTTCCAGTTAAGATTGCGTTTAGAACCTTTGTAATTATAGTTAAATAATGCCATTTTAGAGTATTTCAATCTTATCCTTTTGAAACTGATGATGCAAATAAGTCAGTGTATATGATTTTAATAATATTTGTTAATTATTAAATAAAACGTATGACGGTGCCTTTATAGAAATGAAAGTGTTTTTTTTACAGATACTAAAATTTTACTGTCTTATGCCATAATATTCATAAAATTTTAAAAGATTCTCGTCACTATCAAAAGCCTTGGATAGGTTCAATACATTAGAAGGAATGGCTACTGTTGCCTTAAATCTTGAATCAACGTTCCATAGAGTGAGATAAGATGAGAAACTTCGAGAGGAATTCCTTTCCAGAATGATATGGATAGCTGAATTATAGATATAATAAAATATGTGGTGGGATTTTGAGTCTTAAATAAATAAGAAAAAATCAATTGTTTATATATTAAAACAGTGATACGTGGATTAATGTTGATAATATATGAACTTCTAGGACTACTAATTATGACTTCCAGGAGAACCAACAGATCTGTTCTTGATCAAATCTTATAAAGACCAGGTTTTCCTCCATCATCTTCATCATCTAACAGTGGCTCGCGTTTTTGGAGCGTTCACCCCTATCGTGTGAAGTATAAGTTCGTTTTCATTTAATGGAATCAAGCGTTACCTTGCGGTTGTAATGCGAATTACACAACTGCCATTAGCAAATCACTCAACACGTGTTTCGACAAGTGCCAATGTGCCGATTTTGTGTTTGGCAGTTGTGTAATTCGCATTGTTTGCCGCATACGCATTTATCAGCGGGCTGGCGGGCGGTGCACTTTGTTGCACGACTACCACTGCATGTGCGGAAGTGGCTAAATATTGGTCCTTTTCTTTCTTTTTCATTATTTCATAATTTTTCCACTTTCTTTTTTATTCACACTCTCCCCTTTTTCCATCACAATTTCAATCATTTATTTCTCTATTTTATTCTTCACAATATCTCACATTCCTCTAGCTCACTAGTCTTATTCTACAGATCTCTCTCCTTTCTAATTCTTTGCTTCTATAATATCAAGCGGATTTTTTATATCACTGTATCTATTTATTTATCAGCTTTGTTTATGTATCTATCTCGTTCTTCTCTATTTGAAACCATTTACATTTTGACAGTTTTTTTGCTACTTCAGCTACATAGCTTGGAGGCAACAAGAGAATCTAAATATGATGGTTGTCGTAGGAGATGTAGAAAGAAAGAGAGCGAGAATATTATTACCAACCCAATGGGAGTAGTCTGTGCGGGTATTTACACGCCTCAGAATAATGGAAGCACTCAGAAGAGCAGGCTAAAGAGACCTATGGAAAGAACTCATCGTATCCTCTACGAAGGCTTTTCTGGAATGGTGCAACCTTAAGCAATTAAAATAAACGACCAATAAGAAAGATTGTTGAATTATATTTTTGATTAAACCAAGGTATCCCAGTTAGAAATCTATGGAAGATATCTATGTCCAAAATGGTTATGATGGTGATCAAACAAAACTTAATAAAGTTGTGAATAATGAATATAAAACCTCATATCATACCTTCAATATCTGCGTTCAGAGCCTTTTTAATTGAGTTTATTTCTTGCGTCATTTCCTTTGAGTTTTCGTCTATTCGTCGGTAAAATGCAATTGCTTTTATCGCATCCTAAAATTACATGTTAAATTATTTATTACAGAAAATAGTTTTTTAATAGTATTATACATATATAGATGTAATTGTTTTTGTATATTTAGCAGGACATTCAGAAAATTTTTCAATTAACTTTTTTATATATAACTATTTGTAATGAAATTTATTTTAACAATTCCGGACTAGAATAAAGATAATGAAAATACAATAAAAAGTCAATTAAGACTCCAAGGAAAGTAAGATAAGATAACCTATACAGGTAAAATAAATTGTTAGCAAGAGAAACTGTAACAAATGCTTCCAATGAATTAAGACTTAAAAAATGCGAAAGTAAATATTGAAATAATGAAAAATTCATAAAAATATTTAAAATGTTAGAAGCTGTGATAAACAATAAAAATTGTAATCTGAGAATGTAGATGAGTAAAGGAAAGCGAAGCGTGGAAGATGTATAAGTGAGGAAAAAGTAGAATGATGAAGTAAAAAAAGAAGGATACAAAAGAAAATGGGAAAAAAGAAGAATGTGGAATAAAAATTATAAATATAAAAATTTTATTTACCCGAATCTACAATGTTCATTCCGTAAACATGGCAGAGGGGAACGCAACGACTAAATAAATGGAGGCTTTTAATATATATATATATATGGACAGCGTGAACTTTCAAACTTGTGAAGTTCAAAGCAAACTGTCAAGTGCGTGTCGATTCAAAAATCGTATTATTTTGTGATTCTTTACATAATAACTTTCTATAGTATATAAGTAATGACGTCACCAAATGAAAAAAAAAATTAAAATGAATCCCTATTTTGTTTATATATACAAAAAAATAAGAGAAGTTTTTATAAGAGTATCCCACGTCTGAATCTTATTCTCTTATCTCACCTTCTCCAGTCCTTTTTTCATCAAATACATCGGCGACTCCTTCAGCGTCAGTAATATGACCACGCATAGCACTGACATCGTCAGGCACACGTAAATCATCACATCATATTCCAGAAGTCCACCCAGAAGATACGAAATCAATATCCCGATCCCGTATGATATCATAGACACTGACGTCATCATTCCCCGAACGGATTTCTGACAAAATTCGCTCACAAATACTGGCGCGAGAACCAAAATGCATCCACCGAAACCTGATATAAACATTGCACCGAGAACAGCTTCGACTCTATGACTCAGAGATACTATTAGCCATGCAACCTGAAATGTTATACAAGAATGCTTTATTAAACTTAGAAAGGTAATAACAAGGTGTTGTAACAAAACGTAATGAAACCAAGTAAGGAGAATACATACATTAAGTTATTTTGACTATTTAATGAGATGAGAAAATCATACCGTGATTGTGTTAAATAATCCAGAAATAGAATAATCGAAGAAAATAAAAATCGAAATAATCAATTGTAAATGTAAATAATTAAAATTTCAATAAATGTGGCGAAGAATGGGAGGCGATGTTTCAATGAAATTTATATGTATACTGTAATAATGATATAAAATACAAAGGATGAAAGAAGGTAGAAAGAGAGAAATGAGGTAAAACAGAGAGTTAAAGAGAGAGTGGGTGAAAATAAAAAAGCTTAATGAAAAAAAAACACTAAAATATATCCCTATCCCAAAAATAAAAGAGTACAAGAGGACCCCAATAGCGGGTGCCATTAAAAAAACCTTAGGGTTCATCACCATCATCCTTCATTACTTCATCAGTCAATGTGTTACCGTATAAAAGACACGACACTGAATTTGTAATATTAGACATATCATACCGTATTTATTATTTCTGATATAACCAAAGTTTGTGTGTGTATACATATATATATATATATATATATATATATATATATATATATATATATATATGTGTATGTATATATTAGATGTTTTGTTTACATAATAAAGATTACAGTGAACAGTCGTAGCCCTGTGGTGGACAGAGAATCGCATATATATTTAACACTGTGCATTAATTATATAAGATTGCCATTGTTCACAAACAAATTTATTAAGACTGAAATCGCCAAACCTTTGGCAATGGCAATTATGGTTTATCACATACAAGCATTACATATAAATCATAAAATGCCTTATCAAAATATTACCTATTTTGTTTTTAGAGTATGGTTTTTCTAAGACTTTTTTATAATTAGTTTTTATATCTATATTAACCTGTATTTTAAGGTTGCTGCAAACATATTATCTACAGAAGATATATATAGATAAATAAAAAAAAAACTTACGACTTGTGGCAATGAATATAAGATGACAGCGTTCTTTCTTCCAATTCTATCAAGAAGATACCCTGAAAATGGCGTCGTGAATATCGCACTCATAGAAGAAAAACTTCCAAATAACGCTACTTCATTCGCATCCATAGGTCTATTCAAGGTTGTGTTGGCAGAAGAGAAATTCTTTATGGTAGAAGATGGCCAAGCGTACATCAGCGACATTGTCGTACAGGAGAAGCAGACTGAAAGAAGAAGATTTAATTTACTTAATTTTGTTATTCATCTGTTTTTATATTGAGCTATTATTTTATCATTTTAATCATATTATGCCCACAGCTGGACATAGGCCTATCCCACAGATTTGTCTTAAGATCGGTACGGAGTTTCATCGTAGTGTAAATAGCGCGTTCCAACAAGAGTTATACCTATTTTTTTCTTTTTTTTTATGGTCCCCGCTGTTGGTGACCTCTTGTTCCCCTATCTCGTGTGGGACAGGGACTTTTTAATTCTAGTAATTTATTCATTTCTTTTTTTATTATTATTATCATTTTCTCTTTCATACTATTCGTACTATTTCTTTCATTCTACAATTTTCCCATTTCATTTCATTCCATTAGCCATACATTCATCCTCAACCACTACATTCTAGGTTTCCTTACTATTTTATTTTGCAACATTATTTATTTTTACCTATTGCATTTATTACCACCTTCCTGCAGTAGCTGAGGAAACATACTCTCTCCCCTTCGTCTTGCATGATGGCCGAGATATTCCTTTCTTCTATCTTTTTGCCCATCCGGCATTCAGAATCTATTTATACCTTATAAGAGATATCTATGTATGACTAAGAAAGGAACTAATATAATAATATATAGCTACTTCTGCTTTGATATATACATCTCCTGAGGATGCCCCGTGGAGGGGTGAAACACATGTAGAGTAGATTAACGGTGGTAGTTGTGTTTCCCATTGTTTGCCGCACGTGCATTTATCCGCGGGCTGGCGGGCGGTGCACTTTATTGCACGACTACTGCTGCATAGCGGAAGTAGCTATATATTAGTCTCTTTCTTACTTAGGATGGACTACCGCGAGGTAACGCATGAATCTATTAGATATATCCACGTATGTACAGACTCATCACAGTATCTCTGTAACCATAAGTATTAGTAACGTGAAATTTGTTAGGAATGTTCCTTTCATCACAAGGACTAAAGCTTGAAATAGATCACGGGATGATGTGATATAAAGTGTGATAAAAATGTAAATGAAAGAAAAAAGATAAAATGTAACATGTAATGAGGGAGGAATGAAAGGACACAGAGCAAAAGTGAAAGAAAGCGGAATTGTGGCATAAAAGAATAGAATGAAAGATTATGTGAAGAATGAAAGTAGAGAATGAAAATGAAAAATTATGTGAAAAAAAAATTAAATTGCCAATAAAGACCATGTCCCACCTAAGATTAGGGGTACGAGAGGCCTCCAATAGCGGGGGCCATTAAAAAAAAGTCACGGGTTTGATTCCCAGGATACAATTTATTGGGATTGCATCTGGTCGCAAATAAGTTTACATACAGTGCCGTATTCTGCGTACCATAATACCACAATGTACCAACCCGTCTGCTAAACGTGGCTATTCTGATATATCCCCCCATTTTTTTTGTTTTACCCCTAATTTGTTCGGATCAGGGTCTTTGTTTACAAATAAGTTTTTCAAATTTTTATCTTTATTCTTCACTCAATTTCATTCTTCTCAATTTCTTTTGTTCTTATCCTTATCTATATCCCTCCATTTATATCTTTAAGGGAGCCGTACACCTTGCAGTAGGCTTCTATGAACTGAAATTACGATTCCTTTTGTCAATTAAAAGTTAGCAAAGAATAGAGGACTCTATAAATGTAAAAATATATTTCTGTCTATACTTAATAGACTAAGATCATATATATATACATATATACATACACACATATATACACATATATATATATATATATATATATATGTGTGTGTGTGTATCAAATGTAATATGCCTACCAAATCTCAAATCTCTATGGTTTATGGTTTCAAATATATCATCGTGATGGGTAAGATCATAGATGAAATCTCTCGATGATGAATTTCATAAATATATATATAATCTCCTACTATATACACATATATATATATATATATATATACATATAAATATAAATATCAACGTGAAAACTTTGTAATTTTTTTAATCAGTTTATGTTTGAGGTATCAAAACTGTTTTTTGTTAGTACCTAATAATGTTAGTTTTACGAATTTACATCCGCAAGGAGGTTGTTTTTTATTTTATATAGCCTCCGTTATGTGGATCTCTCGTGCACCTTATCTTATCTTTGGGAATACGACTTTTTTATATTTAAAGGAATCAGGCGTTATTTTGCGGAAGTCCATTCTAAGTAAGAAAAGGATCAATATTTAGCCCCTTCCGTACATGCAGTGGTAGTCGTGGCTAAATATTGGTCCTTTTCTTACGAATTTTTTATGTTTAATATTTTTTCACATTTGATTTTTTTATCATTCTCTTCATTCGATCTTCATATTATCATTTATTCATTCTCTATTAGGGCGACCGGAATGTAATGTCGTTTCTGTTCACATATTTCACAGAAAAACCGATTGATTTTTACCGCTCCAGCATTGATTTGTATACTAGATGGCAAAAGGTTGATAACGAAGGTGAATATATTGTTGATTAGAAATAAAAACTTGTTAATGTAGTCGTGTGAATTTAACTTAAGAAAGCTACATTACTTTCTCGTCCTCCTAACACGTCACAAAATCTTACATTCTTATTTATTCTTAATTCCCTTTATGGCATCGCGTTTCTCCTTTTTTTCCTCAATTATTGTGTAATATGATATATATATATATATAAATGTACTGTGGTACAGGATTTTTATCACAGTTTATCACAATATTTCTTATTTTAACGATTTAATTTTTATTTCAATCACAGATGTTACATTTATCACAATACGTCGTTTAAGTTTTTTACTTTAATATCTAATTTTATACTTACAATTATAGTTTATTTTTATTCTTTTATGGAAGGATTGTTGATGTAGCGTTCATTTAAAATACATATTTTCAATCTTTAGCTATTATAGATATAAATAAAATAAATATTGAATATTTATATTGGCATTACAAGTAATTCGATTCACACCGAGTAATATGTTTGCTACAAAACTGATTTAAAATTATATATAATAAATAATTAACTGGCTGTAAAATTAAGAAATAAAAAAAAACATTTATCACTCACCTATTACAGTACATATACCTTGACGAATAATTGTCATGGCTTCCATTTATTCTAAATTTAAATTTAAACGAACCTAGGATAGCTTCTTTGAACGTCTAAGCGACAAGTGATGATTTATCAAAGAGATAAAAACGACAAATAGGAAATAAAACTAAGTAACATCAGACGTTTATATGAAATGGTGCGGATTATACAGACATTGTATTAGATTCACTATACCTCCATGTTATGTGAAACATTCATTGTAAAAACACTTTCGATATATTTTTTTAAATTTCATTTTTATGTCCCGACGTTCGGCCCTCTCAGGCCCCATCGAGATGGAACGATGAACGCGTACTAGCAGTTCAAGGTCCTCTCCTCTAGGATTAAGCCAAATTATTCAATAGAACGTCTTCCTAAATGATCTAAGACTTGGATCTGACCACAGGCTTTCATAGCAGTGTTTCTCAACGTGGAACCTTCGCCTCGCAATCCAAAATAGTCTAGTCTAATCTAAATGATAAATTTCAGTGCTAAATTTAAAGAATAAAGTTATTTTTTATAATTGCTGTAAATAATTATAATCTTTATTAAAATTAATTTTTAATTTAAATTCAAATTTTTCGTTTTTTAATGTGTTTATTTATTAAAACAAACATTTTAGTTTTCCTAATGAACACGTTCGATTTATTAATATTATATATATATATTATATTAATACCCCCAATGTAATATATATATGTATATATATATATATATATATATATATATATATATATATATATACATATACATATACATATATATATTACATTGGGGGTATAAGAATTATATATGCTAAGGTGTGGTATTACATAAAAAAGGTTGGCAAACACTGCTCTAACAGGAGTTCCCAACCTTTTTTATTCTAGGTAATAAATTCCGTTGGTACGTCCCGCAGAGGCAGCTAGAGATTTTTATGGAGGTATCGGAACAAATTCAAATTATGGATATTATAAAATATCTATGGAAATATTTTCTAATCAAATTAATTTTCGTCCACTGATGGATAAAGACATGATGGAAGCCTGCATCCAAGGTTTAATGGCGACCAAAGCCACATCAGTCTGTGGTCTCCATCCGGAACCGTAAGGCTATAGTGGCCATATGGCTTTGACCTGCCCACTGTTACTTCAATCCAATCAATCATTGTTTAATCACGAATGGACCTCACAGTCAAAAATCGAACATCTGTTAAAATTTTTATCTTATAAGTATGTTATAATAAATATTTAAATGTGTTTTGTATAAACAAATTGATCTATTTTAGGTATGTGTTACAAATCTATGAATAATAAGCAAAAACCTGGTCGAAACATAACAACATATAAAGAAATATATTTTGTTTGAAAAGAGGAATAATGTGTAATTTTATTTTATTTATACTTTATTGTACACTATAGTTAATAACTAAAAAAAGAATTTATATAGAGATACAAGAAGGCGGCCTTATCGCTTAAGGCGATCTCTACCAGACAACCTTTGGATGGAGATGAGAGACATGAAGGAGAGGGCAGTTTAGGATGTACATACATACGTACATACATACTTACATTAAACACACATACACATATAGACAAAAACATTTATATACACATTTAAATATTTATGTGGAAAAGGTATTAGATCTGCTTCGTTGGAATAAAAAAATATCTTTACGATTTTTTGTTTATTTTTCTATTTCATGCCCTATCATACAATTTCGACATGACGTTGATTTATGGGACACCTCATATTACGGGTCAAAACGACTTTAATAGTCTCTGTCTATTGAATTTAATAAACAAAACAACATGTCGATTATAACTACATTATTTACTATGACAATATATAGTTTTTTTCGTAATATCTCTGTAAAAATTTTTATAAAATTTTGTTTTGTAATTAAACATATTAAGATTGACTTTAATGTTATTAAACGGTTTTATTTAGTTCGACCCGTACGGAATTTGTTTATTTGGGTCAAAATTAGAAATTGAAATTTAAGTACCTTCCCGTTGTCAGATTGATCTGATATTTGATACACACATTTAATTTAGATGACAATACAATATAATAAAATCAATAACATTATAGATCTAAGATGCCGCCGATACAAAATGGCGGATTACAAATTTTTTCCTTAACCCCCTCAATATGGGTATCAAATGAAAGGATTACACTAGTAAAACACGGTGATTATGTCAAAATTTAAAATTCAAGATGGACGCCGTTCCAATATGGAGGACTGGGTACATATTTTTCCACAACTACCACAATATGGGTATAAAATAAAACCGTTTAAAAAACCGTTTAACTTAAGTTTTTTAACCGATTTTTATTTTTCTGTATTAATAATTAATTGGCTTTTAGATATAAGGTAAGATAATTACGACCGGAGCTATGAACGGTATATACAACCAAACATATTTAATTTTGCTGTTGGTGTGTGTATATTTTTATTTGTTATAAATTTTTTAAAACGTACTCGACTGAGGAGCTCGGCTTGTAAAACCGAACAAGACGAGTGGAATCTACATTTTTTGGTAGCAGTCTTGTCGGGGAGTCTTGGAGGATCCTCTAACTTGATTCCATCAGTGTAGACCATGGATGCACAGACCGCGGCCCTCCGGTCGAATACTGGTGGCCCGCCGACAGCAATAATATTACTCTCGTACATTCGAAAAATATTGAATTCTATTCCAGAATAAAACCAAAAAAATTTAATTAACTATACTTCTGGCGGCCGGCCCACCAGTTCATGATTTGCCCGAGTGGCCCCTAGTCTTAATAAGACTGTGCAACCATGTTGTAGACATTCAAAATATGGGGATAAGGTGGAGTGTAATTAGGATCTCTAGAAGGGAAGAGAATAGAAATGGATAGCTAGTAGCCAGGAGCGGCTCTAGCTCGTGTGCAATGAAACCCTGGCGCCTCCTAAGCCTTAACCTCCCCCCTCCCCGTGGCTATAACTATTAACTTTGCCGTCGTAACAAGAAAGTTTTTTCATATTCCAACAAGCTATTTTGTAAGTAGGTATAGTTTACAGTATGGTATTAGTTACGACCTTTCTTCTTATGATGGCAGAATAACACTCATTGTTTTTATGCCTATAGCACATCTCTATGGCGAACCGTGATAGTTCATGTTTAGTCTTGTGTTTTAAGTTTTATGGACAGCGTAATAGAAGCGTAATGTATAGAATTTATATTTCGCTGCCGTGAAATAAGGTTTATTTCGAGTTGAAACAAAATGTTGGAAAAAAAAGTCGCCCAAAGGGTGCTCGCGTTTGATAACTGCCGCCACCGCGCTGGCTGGCCGCTTTTGTCATATCATTGTTGTACCATGATGGTCCAAGACGATGCTCTTAGTTGTCTCAGGGAGCGCCGCTGCGCCTCCTGAGACAGCTGCGCCCGTGTGCGTTCCACACCTTGCACTATAGGTTAAGCCGCCCATGCGTAGCGTAGCGGGGTGTTGTACTGTGTGCTGTTACAAGATAAAAGATGGCAGTGTCGAGATGGATACGGTCTTGGCCCAGCTCTTCACGGGTCACGGGGGGTTCTCTGAGTACCTTCACAGGTTCAAGCTCAAGGAGGACCTCTCGTGCTTCTGTGAACCGGGCATGGGCCAGACCGTGGTCCACCTTGTGGCCCGACGTTCGGAAGACTGCGCGCAGATTCCAAATGCCGGATGGGCAAAAAGATAAAGGAAAGGAATGTCTCGGCCATCATGCAAGACGAAGGGGAGAGAGAATGCTTCCTCAGCTACTGCAGGAAGGTGGTAATAAATGCAATAGGTAAAAATAAAACGAACACTAAAATATAGAAATAAAAGGAATAATACGTGTTAAATATTTGAACAATAAATAATGTTGCAAAATAAAATAAATAACTAGAATTAAAAAGTCCCTGTCCCACACGAGATAGGAGAACGAGAGGTCCCCAACAGCGGGGACCATTTAATAAAAAAAAAAAAGATAAAAGATGAGAGACGCCGGTATGTCTTGTGAGTTCCAGTGCGTGTGTATATAAAATATAAGATATAGATATATATATATACAAGTAACACTAATAAAATAAATAGAAAACAGGAGATGTGATTCCTCTAGCAGATGGCCGCTAGGACTTTGAGGTTCTGGAGTAAAATCCACGGACCTTCTAACCTAAATTTCACCGAAATAGAAACCTACGTGTGAGATCTACGTCACAACAGGAGACTTAGTAAAAACTTCAAAAACAAAAACATGAGCATAAAATTTTTAAATATTATAGATAAACGTAAAAACAAAGGCACGGTTGCCAATATCTGTAGAATATAGTTCCTAACATAAAAAACAGCATCTTTGACAAATACAATAATTACATAATGGTGTTCCGAATGGAATTTACAATAGATAACTTCTCTCTTCTCCTAACGCTTTATATATATATATATATATATATATATATATATATATATATATATATATATATATATTTAAAAATTGAGGTTGGCGCGCCAAGGCGGACTAAAGGTTGTGTGTGGTAAGGTAACCTATTAAGGATCCTTGTACAACCTCCATTCGAATATCTATTATTAAATACTATTATTTTACGTATTTATTCCTTTTAAAAGTGATAACGTATTTAAAATTATTATAAGCACAAAACAGTTATATAAGTAAAAATCAAATAACGTATTAAAAATCTTAGAAAAAATTGACGTGATATGATTTTTTGTCCTATATAAGCATTTCATGTTTACATTTAAGATGTATTATCAGTTTAATTGAGTTTGTACAATGATATTACGTGTATTTATATATATGACGTTTCTTATATTTTCTGCGACAATTTTTATGACTTAAAATAAATATTAAAGTAAAAACAGCATAATAAAAAGGTTTAAGTAGGTTTAGTCTAATCTTGCTTCACAGCAGAAAGAATGATATTGTTCGATGGTTTTTATTTTCAGAGGCCTAATTTGATATTTTTCATGAAATTTTTACGTCTAAATTTTTTTAAGATTTCAGCTGTTCAAAGAGCTGGGATAGTATACGAGTTCAAATAAGTAATAAAGATATATGTGAGAAGAATATATATCTAATATGACGATCACGAAACGGTGGTCGCGGCGTGGGAGGGCGCTCCACTAGGTGGACCGACAATATAGTTAAATTCTGTTTTTGGGGGAGGATTATCCCTTGTAGTGGGTGTCTATCGGTTGAAACTTTCAAGTTAGCAGTTTGAGCCATAACATATGTAACTTCAAAGTTAAAGATAAAGATCTTTTATTCAACATTGGAACTTCTTCCGCGACTCTTTATTGATCGTCAATTGTTTTTCAAAATCTTTTTTATTCTTGACTCTGCTTCGTAAGGTGTTATAGTTGTAGAAGAAGCAGGAAGAAATTCGACAACGATATATTTTTAAAAATCTTTACCAATACAGATTTATACATATACACTTTATTAGATATAGTCTAAATGAAATCAAAAAAATCAGGCGACTTCACTGCGAAGGATTCTTGTCAAATAAAAATTATTTTATTAAATAATATGTACCATTTACGTCTATTTATTTTTTACACGCGTTTTAAATTTTATAAATGGTAGTCCAGTAATATTTTGCGAAATTTTATTTTTAAATTTTTAGCTGTGAAAATATTGCTACAGTAAATATTGAATTCTTAAAATCGTTTACCAAGGAGTTCCAAAGTAGTTAGCTATAATTTTTTTCAATACTGGAGCGGTAAAAATTAATCGGTTTTTCTGTGAAATATTTCGACAGAAATAATATATATATATATTAGCATTCCGAATGGAACAGTGATGTAATTTACGTTTTATTAGTTAAAAGCGTTAGGAGAAGAGAGAAAGGTTATCTATTGTAAATTCCATTCGGAAAGCCATTACGTAATCATTGTATTAGTCATACATGCTATTTTTTATGTTAGGATATATATTCCACAGAGAAAGAGATAGCATCCGTGCCTTTGTTTTTACGTTTATCTATAATATTTAGAAATTTTATGCTCATGTTTTTGTTTTTGAAGTTTTTAATAAATCTTCTGTTGTGACGTAGATCTCACACATATATTTCTATTTCAGTGTAATTAAGTGAAATTAAGGTTAGATGTCCTTCTCTTGCCGGTCCATGGATTCTACTCCAGAACCTCAAAGTCCTAGCGACCATCTGCTAGAGGAATCACATCTCCTGTTTTCTATTTATTTTACTTGTGTTACTTATACATACATACGAAGTTTTAAACCCAAATTAAACTACCATTTCTCACAGACTCAGGAAAACGTGGTCAATACCACACATAATTTTTACAGTAGGTTATAACCCAGCAGTGGGAATATAAGGTAAGAGATTAAAAAAAAAAACAAAATTAGAAGTCATGCGGTATATTTTTCCTCGGTAGAAATCGTTCCTGTATAACATCGACGGTGAGTCCCATCGTTTCCGGGAGGAAGAAGATGGAAAAGACCACGGAGAAGAAGCAGACCGCGGCGAAGATGTAAAAGACCGGACCGAGACCGATGGCAGCGACCAGGGGGTTGAAGATGAAGAGTACAATGAAGTTGCAAGTCCAGGCGCATTGCACGCAGATCATTGACACCAGACTCTTCACCTGAGAACATGGATTACAAATTTACTGCTGATCCTAAAGTAAACATTTGTTCCTGGTCAGGACCGGCTTAACCTATAGTGCAGGGTGTACAATACACATGGGCGCCTGCTGAGACAGTTAAGAGCATTGTCTTGGAATATATCGCGGTATCCGCTTAGTTTCGCAACAGAGATGTGCTACAGGCATGAAAACAATGAGTGTTATTCTGCCGTCATAAAAAGAAAGGCCGTAACTAATACCATACTGTAAGCTATACCTACTTATGAAATAGCTTGTTGGAATATGAAAACTTTCTTGTTACGACGTCAAAGTTAGTAGTTATAGCCGCAAGGGGGGGGGGGGGTCAGTCCTAGGGGGCGCCAGGGTTTCACTGCACACGAGCTAGGGCCGCCCCTGTTCCCTGAATAAGCTCTTTCAAGTGTCTCACTTATTCATAAGTGAATGTATATGACGCTATAACAAACTAACGAAAATGCGGTTAACATATCTATTTGTAAATTCAAGAAATTAACTAAACGGACTCTACCAAAAGAGATGTTCTATTTCAAAGTAAGTTCACAAGATAAATATGTTTTAGAAAACTACACTGAATTCACATATTACAAACGACATCGAGTTTCTTGTTAGTCCTTCTCAATAGATGGCGCATTAGGAACTAAACTTTATTTTATTATGAACATTATAAATTATTGTCAAAGACTTTTAATTTGACTTTGAAATATATACAGCAATATTATGTATATCATTAGAGGTGTGTGTATATATATATATATATATATATATATATATATATATATATATATATATATATATATATATATATATATATTCACTCCATTAGATACACAATACAGTTTATTTTTATTATCAAAAGGATTCCAAAATAATAAAATTACCCACACGCCCGCCACTTTTATAACAGCAAGTTTTACAAGTCGAACGATAGAATATAAATGCCGATTTAATTCTTACAAAGCATGTCATTCAACTGTCTTTGTTTAATTGCACAAATCAAAATGGAGCCTTACGTTCTGCGTCACAGCCTACACTAAACTTGATTTAATTCAGCTGAAGTCTTGACAATTCTTTTCTTTTAAATTCCCAAGACTTCGGGAATTTTTATTATCGTTACGTCATTTGTTATTTCTGAAGCCTTTGATGTATGTACCGTTATTCAAATGAGCTATGTAAATATGAAAAGTTCTTATATGCTACTAGATGTACCCGCGACTTTGTCCGGGTGGAATTTAAAAAATTTTTTTAGTTCATATGGGTCTTTCATCGCTACCTGTGTTATGTTTTGTCAGTTGTGCGACAGATAACGCTCTACGGAGGCGAAATTAGCCGATCGTCTCTTTCCAAAGGTCGATGTGCAATAATTATCGCCGGGTATTGTATATACCGTATATATATTCATATTCATTAAGTATAAAACGATTATTTTAATATTAAAAACAGTCACTCCAATTTCATTTATTCTTATAGATTATCTTTAATAAAGAAATATGTAACAAATAAAAAAATATTTTTTTATATTTACCCAAAATTAACACTGGCCTTGAGAATATAAACTGCTCATCAAATTAAACAATTGTTTTTCTTAACTTCGAAACAGATTCCGACTAGTTTCAATAATCCAAAACAGATGGCGCTGTTATCAATTATTGATTTAGTACATATTTTCAAAGTAATTGGAATATGAAATAAGATTTTAAACTTCGTAAAGGTTCCCAGTAATAATAAATTACGTATTGATTTTTTCTTTATATGTTTTCAATGTTCAATTATAAATATTATTGTAAATTCTCCAATTTATAACTTTACTGTTAAAAATAAATGGTACATCCTATACAGAAATTAATTATTTCATAAAAATATAAATAACAAAATGAAATCGTTTTCAAAATCAGAATTTCTACAAAATAAATATAAATATTGTGGTTTCTTCCCCTGCCGTATTGTATTAGCAAAAATAAATTTATATATTTCAGAGCGATCACTTTATACAAGGTGTTTGGAAATAGGTGGAAAAGGTTCAAAGGTTTTTGATAGCTGTGTTTTTACACCTATATCTGATCATTCTGTATACTTATTATAATTCCTTATATGAAGTTCTAAACATAACTACAATAGACGCAATTCCTTTAAGATTGTATACAAGTAAGAAATGGAAATAATAGAATATTTAGCCATAAATACCTTTTATCAGCGGGCTGGCGGGCGGTGCATTTGTTGCATGACTACCACTGCATGTGCGGAAGTGGCTAAATATTGATCCTTTTCTTACTTAGGATTGACTTCCGCAAGGTAACGCCTGATTCCATTAAATATTTAAGATCAGCATGCCAAGCTGAACAGGCGCGTTTATACATCAAATTAACCAAACTACATCGGTTGGCATTTATCAACGGGCTGGCGGGCGGTACATTTGTTGCATGACAACCACTGCTTATGCGAAAGTGGCTTAATATTGGTCCTTTTCTTACTAAGAATGGACTTCCGCAAGGTAACGCCTGATTCCATTAAAGATTATATATAGTAAAATAAGTTCATTAATTTATAGATTTATAAGTTAACGTGAGGGATTTTAGACACAACTTGACGAGATATAGATTGCAATAAAACATGGTTGATAAATTTTACATACCCGTAGAATTCTAAGCTTCATTACTGAGCAATATAAACAGGATATATAGAACCTTTTGAAGTTCATCAACATCATATCACCTAAAAGACACCCACTAAGTGGCATAGGTCTCCCCCAAAGATCTCCAAGATGTCCGGTCTCATGCAGTTCAGGTCCAGCGACTTCTAGCTTCTAACCTTAACTTTGTGATAAGTTCACCTATTTTTTTTATGCTCCCCGTTATTGGGGACCTTATTGAGGACCAGTTCACCTATTGGCGGGTCTACCCACGCCGCGTCTAATGATCCTACAATTGTTTTATAATCGTCTTAAATACTGCTGCCATATTTAAAAGGACTCGGCTAAATACCATTTCCGCCAGCAGTTCAAGCACACGGAACACCCCTCGTGCTTCTGTGAACCGGGTGTGAGCCAGACCGTGATCCACCTGGACGATGAATGGCCCGCATTCTGGAAGGCCCGAATCGGGACCGAATTCCGAGTAGGTATAAAGATTGAGGAGGCGAGAATTGTGTCCATAATACCAGATGAAGAAAGCTGAACACTATTCTTCAGGCTCTGCAGGAGGATCTTAGAAAACATCATAGGAAGAAATAAAACTTACGTTAAAACGATCGGCTATTGGTAAATAATAATAATCTATAATAATGTAAATGCGAATAAATATTTAAAAAACAAAAACAAAATGTATTTAAAATACTGAATGAAGGAAACTGAAGACAAAACTGTCGAAATGTATATATACATAATCAAAGTAATAATGTAATAAATACATTGTAACAATAAAATAGAACTAGACTGTAGTGACTGAGGATAGAACGGAAGGTGACGAATAAAAGGAAGAAACGTAAATGAAAAATGTATTAGAGCAAATGTAAAAGAGCGAAAGAAGAAAAAAGAAACTGTAAAATAAAAAGAGAATTTAAAAACTTATTGCCCCAGCCCCCAATCAGGTCCCCAATGGCGGAGGCCAACAAAAAAAATACTAGCTCCTATTGGTGATAATGGGTTAGTTTCCAAGAAACTTTTCAGTTATGAACACCAAGAGAGGGAGGAGGTAGGAGTAGGGAGTAGATCATTTTTTTCAAGATTCATTTGGGGAAAGCGATGCAGAACTCCACAACCTCATCCCACCATTATTGTGTCCTTATTGTGGAGTTTCTTCCTGCTTCTTCTCCACAAGTATACCTCCTTACGAAGCAGAGTAGAGCCAAACAAAGTAGTGTAAAAACATAAATAGATAATAAGTTTACGATCAATAACAATACTGTTAAATGTTCCTATGTCGAATAAACTTATTTTATCTTTTATCTATAATAGGAATAATAGGTTAGTTCACTACTACTCCAAAATGGTGGAATTCCCTTGCGTACTAATTTTGATTCTACGTATCTGATCCGCATATGAGTATGGAACAACTATCTTCCTTATTTCCTGAGAAATATAACCCAGGTACCTCTAGGGTAAGAGTGAATAGGCATATGTAGGTATATTATAAAAGCAAACGAGAAAGGGAAGAGTATATAAATGTATTAGGTGAAAGCACACACGGGGAGGAAAGGAAATGAGACGGCAGATCAATTGGCCGACACGGCCATGAAGAGAAGCAGAGAAGCAACAAGTAAGACAGACAAAAATTGAGTTAGCCATGGTTCTGGTCCAAATTTTAACGGGGGATTCCCCGAATACATAGGTTTATACTCAAAGGTATTCCCTCGTACATCTGTGACCCTGGTGGACCACCATATTTTACGGCAGAACTGATCTGAATATAGAATTGGGAGTCAAAACAGACAGTGGCAGGTCTCACTGATGAGGGACATAAGATGACACGCAGTCTACCGTTATACTTTCTTGCAACATGCAAAAATTAAGACAAAATCTGAAATAAGAATTTTAAATTGACGCTTTAAGGAAAAATCTAATGAGAATTATAAAATAATATGTATAAAAGATTCAATATTGTAAAAACCGTGTCGAAGGATGGAAGGCGATATGAAGAAGGTATATAAATAAAAAAAATAAGAATGAAAGAGAATGTAAAAGAAGATAGAATGGCAGATATTGTGACGGACGAAAGAAGAAGAATAAATAAAACTATACTGTAAAATTTGATGACAGTAGAATGAGAGGTCAACAAAAAAGGCAGAAAGTAAAAAAATAAATACAGGGTCTTCTTTATCTTTGACCTCGTCGTCGCTTTCTTAAATGCGAGTTGGTGGTTAATAACGGACAAATACCCGTAAAATATATAAATTCTTTTTGCTTGTTAGATGTATGTACATTGCCTATCTCATTCGACATCTCTTGTTGCCCTAAAAAAAATTAATGTTACATCTGCTAAAAAAACACTTACCTCAGGTAGAAAGACCTCAGCCGCCAACACAAATGGCACAGTTGCAGCACCGCAAGTGTAAGTGATGCAGTAGAGGTACATAAATACACCCGTGATCCAATGAGGACCCCAGTGGAGGTGGATCTGGGTGCCCAACACCACGCAGCATATACCAGCTCCGAGAGAAGCCAATATCATGATGATCTGATAAAAGAAAATACTTTTTTAAAACTGCTTCACAGCCTCTTGGACACAGGAGTCAACTTTATTTTTTGTTTTATATTTTTGCCTAAAAAGGATTCAAATGTTATCAATTAAATACTATTTGTATTTATAAGACAATTTAAAAAAAGTGGTATTTAAGGGACAAATGTTTAAAAGTACAGATTTATGTAAGAAAAGGATTAATATTTAGCATTTAGCAATTTATCAGCGGGCTGCCGGGCGGTGCACTTTGTTGCACGACTAACACTGCATGTACAGAAGTGGCTAAATATTGGTCCTTTTCTTCCTTAGGATGGACTTCCGCAAGGTAACGCTTGATTCCATTAAATACAGATTTAAGCACATAAACTTTGTCAGATATAGCCTAAACGATATCAAAATAATCAGCCGACATCACTGCCAAGGATTCTTGTCATTTAAATATTCGTTTATTGAATAATAAGCCTTTTTCGTCAAATCACTTAATATGCGTTCTGAATTTAGCAAACTTATAGGCCAATTTCTAAGAAAAAATCTTAGATATTTTAAATCTTTTTCTAATCTCTCTGTATAAAGTGAACACTCGGAAATATATCACATTAATTTTTTTATTTAAATATCACAGAGTGAACTCTATGTCTATGTACTATGTCACTCTGTGTTTGTCACTAATCGGTGTAACATAACTCCTGAAGATGCTCCGTGGAGAGGTGAAACACGTGTTGAGTGATTTAACGGCGATAGTTGTGTAATTCGCATTGTTTGCCGCATGCGCATTTATCAGCGGGCTGGCGGGCGGTGCACTTTGTTGCACGACTACCACTGCATGTGCGGAATTGGCTAAATATTAGTCCTTTTCTTACTTAGGATGGACTTCCGCAAAATAACGCCTGATTCCATTAAATATCATACTGTTTTTTACGCCGATAGATGCGACGTTCGTATCCTCCCACTAGTGGGAACGGCAACATAGTTAAGTTCCCGTGATGTCGCTGGATGCAGGCAGTGTAAGACCAGTCATCGTGGCCATCTTTGAGGGAGGCTTTTATCTTGCAGTGGGCGTCTATCGGAAAAGAATAAGAAAAGGAATTTATTAATTCTGTAACAATGCAACATGTCAGTAACTGCTATCAGTAAAAGTCTTTGTTAAAAAAGTTTATCACGTTATCAACTTATCACCTCATGAAGGGTTAAAATTATGATGATAAGGACAAACCTACCCGTCTACCAACAACGTCGATTAAGTAACCAGCTACACAGGCGGCGATGACGCTTATCACCGCGAAGATTACACTGGAAACAGTCGGTGACATTGTCGGTATTGCCTCCTCGAATAGAGGTTCCGCGTACACCTGCACCACCACCAGACCTTGGAAAATCGCTGTCGTGTACAGGATCAGGGTCACCCATAACGCTCTCCTCGAAGATCTTGATTTTTCTGGAATTTTAACAATGCACTTCAACACCAATGTTGGGAAGACAGTAGGACAATATATCATTAAGTAAGAAAAGGACCAATATTTAGTCAATTCCGCACATGCAGTGGTAGTCGTGCAACAAAGTGCACCGCCCGCCAGCCCGCTGATAAATGCGTATTTGGAAAACAATGCAAATTACTCAACTGCCACCGTTAAATCACTCAACACGTGTTTCACCCCTGTGGCCCTCATTTCTGTGTTTGACACTAATCGGTGTAACATAACTCCTGAAGATGCTCCGTGGAGGGGTGAAACACGTGTTGAGTGAATTAACGGTGGCAGTTGTGTTTGTTGCACGACTACCACTACATGTGCGGAAGTGGCTAAATATTGGTCCTTTTCTTACGTAGAATGGACTTCCGCAAGGTAACGCCTGATTCCATTAAACAATATATCATTATCATCACGTTATCTGATAGACCTCACTCACATCCAACTATCACCACCTTTCATCATCTCCACTACAAGGGATAAACTTCCCTCAAAGACCGGTGACTGATCTTGACCTTGATTATGTCAGGATCGTAGTCTTCATTCGAAACCTTTTAGCATTTTGAATTAAAAAATTAAAATGTCTTAATTTAAGTAAGCATTTACGTACACGAAGATATCCACAATGAGAGATTGCGCTGCCGCAAACAAGCGATCTCCTATAAGTGAAGTTAAGTATTTGACCTCTGTCTTGTTAAATGTTAAGTGACGACGGTCTGGCGTTAAAATCAGGGAGGAGACAATAGCCTCCCTGATAGGCGAAAAAGAAACTAGGAAAGAATTCCTCGCTTGTTGCAAGAAAATAGTTAAAAACGTTATACAAAAAAATAAAAAACCAAATATACAATAAGAAATGTGATAAAATAAAACTCAAATGTGACATGTAATGTATTATAGAAAATAAGTAAAAATGTAAAATAAAAATGTAAAATGAAAAAATGTAAAAAGAAAAGAGGAAAGAATGATAGATGAACAGAGCAAAAGGGTAAGAAAGTAGAAAAGTAGCATGAAAGATAGATAATAGACCGAAAGAGAAAGTAAAATATGAAAGAAGAGAGAGAGAAAATAAAAAATTTCAAAAATTTAGTTAAATATCAAAATTATGCATTTTCTGCGAGTTTTTCGATTTACACGGTTTTGACTTGAAAATTTTTAAATTTTCGATTTACACGTTTTTCTCAGGAACGTATCTACCGTGTAAATCGGGGGATAGGTTTACTTAAATTATTATATTAATAAGTACATGGTAATTGACATCGTGCGTCAAGTAAAGATGGAATCTGACAGCCCTGTCAGGGTTGCCTGTACATTATAATTGTGTTCAGAAAAACCCCTCAAGTGATTCAATAATAATCTTGTACAGTATAACATTAAATAATTAGATTACTTACTAATAAACTTCCATTTAGATATTTTCTGTTTCGTCACGGCATCAGGATTTAGTTTTTCTTCCTCCGGAGTGAGATCTGTAAAAAAATTAAAAATATTTCACACGTTATCTCGCGGAAGTCCATCCTAAGTAAGAAAAGGACCAATATTTAGCCACTTCCGCACATGCAGTGGTAGTCGTGCAATAAAATGCACTGCCCGCCAGCCCGCTGATAAATGCGTATGCGGCAAACAATGCGAATCACACAACCGCCACCGCCAAATCACTAAACACGTGTTTCACCCCCCACGGGGATCTTCAGGAGTTATATTACACCGATTAGTACCAAACACAGTGCCAGAGCCAAGACACCAATGATTTAATAACTTTAGATTTAAGCTAGGAAATAGTTTAAGACACTTAGTGAACACGGGCAGAAACGCGATAAATATTCTGAAAATTATATGTAATTTTAAAAACAAAGGCGTCGACGTTAATATTAGTGGAATTTAAAAATTTAAAGCACTTACCGTCAAGTTCAGGGTTGAGAGCGCGTCTCATTGTGTTGATCTCTTGCATCATTTCTTTAGAATTCTTCTTTAATCTTCTGAAGAATGATATAGCTTCAACTGCGTCCTGAAATTTCATGTTTAATTTGTAGCATTATTTAATATTTATTATCAGAAAACAATATGCTTGCCTATAATTGCATCTGCCAAGTTATAAATAAGACAACTATGTTTCTAAACTTTATATTTCAACAATAAATTCAAACGGGTTTTTATGGGATCACTTTCTAAAATCTAATATATAAAATTCTCGTGTCACGGTGTTCGAACTTGAACTCCTCCGAAACGGCTTGACCGATTTTTACCAAATTTTATATGCGTATTCAGTAAGTCTGAGAATCGGCTACTATCTATTTTCCATACCCCTAAGTGGTAAGGGTGGTCCACCCCTAAATTTTTTTTATTTTTTAGACAATTTTTTTAGTTTTTTTTCTTTTATTATGATACAGCATACAAAAATGCATACAACCCTAAATTTTCACCCCTCTACGATTAACCCTTATTTTTTATTTGTTAATTAAAAACTTTAATTTTTTTGCAAAACAACGTTTGCGGGATCAGCTAGTATATATATATATATATATATATATATATATATATATATATATATATAGATATCAAAGTTATTCTTTCCCAACGTCTAGTTAGTTGATATTCTTTATTGTACACGCTGGAATATATATACATAGTTGCATAATTGTAAAGAAAAAAGTACAATGGGCGGTCTTATCACACGTGGCAAGACAGACAACCATAGTACGGAAACAGTTGAAGTGTACATATAGAAAAAACTTACATGTACACCAATATCTCACTTTGCGTCGTGGTTACGTTCCAAAAAAAATATGACGCAAATTAAAACGCCGCAAAGTGAATTAAGATTTTCTATAGCAAACCATGTAAATATCGCAGATAGGTTAAAGGGTCACGAAAATACTACTTCTCAAAAAGAAATTTGAACAAAGTAAACATTTAATAAACAAAAATAATATAACTCTGCCAATAAATAAATTGGAATAATATTTACCTTTTTGGTAACCAGAAAGCACAAGTAAGAATTTATATAAATTTATTATTCTCTTTTAAAAAAAGCACAACACAGTACATGAGAGTTTTGATGGCATGGCGCAATTAGAAACAAAAGTGTTACCATCTTTTAGAAAATTAAAAAAAAATTAGACTCGAACCCAAAACAACGCAACCTCGAAAATCTAACGACGTACAGTGAAAATTAGTACTAATTAAGCAGCGACGCATCTTAGAAAAAAACGAAACGACGCAAAGAGAGGTGTTGGTGTTGATTGTTCTATAACAATAAAAAAGCAATAAATACGAAATTGTGACAAAAAATACTTGTAAACGAACTTTTTATAAATACGACCTATATTCCACAGATATTAAAATCCATATCTTTTGTACAATTTAGCTTAAAATTTCCGAAATTTTTTTTTTTGCTCACATTTTCGCATAGAAAATGTTTACTATGTCTCTTAAACTATGTACTAACTAAAATCAATTAATTATTAAAAACCAAATTCAAGTCAACTAATTATTACGAATTTTTTAAAGTCATTAATATCTTGTTTGTTTTTAATTACGCTCTATGTCTAGTATTTTTTTTTATATTGCGTTTAATGTTATATTTTAGACCTCTTTGAGTCTCTTTTGAAAGCCCCAATAGATCAACGAGGCATAGATTAAATAATGAATAAATATATCCGTAGCCGAACTAAAGTATCAAGTGGCATATCCAAACAGTCAGGTTGACTGGAAGTGGCAGTTAGTAAAGTTGGGAACTCTTTATAACTAACACAGAAACGTGGTCTCTTCTTCTGAACTCCATTAGAAAGTTACACTCGCTCAATGAGACATGAAAAGGTCTACCTTCGGGATTTCTCTTTGATATCATATCAGAAGTTGAAAGACCAGGGGACAGACCAAATAGCTCGCAGAACTAATGTTCGCTTTGGTCTTAATTTGGGAACGGAAGAGTGGTAGACCGGCAACCGCTAGAAGATAGAAGACCTTAGAAGTGCGATATACTGAAAATCTTTGCAGATATCTAGCAGTTGACACATACATCTGAAATGATGAAGATATTAAAAAAATTACCTCCTCAAGTCCATTCTTCATCAGATACATTGGTGATTCCTTCAACGGCCAGAGCAGCAACACACTGATCACCGACATCATCAGACATACATAGTTCATAGTATTATAATCTAGTATTCCTCCAAGAAGATACGACATTAGCATTCCGATTCCGTAGAAAATCATTGCACCAGAAGTCATTGTACCTCTGATTGACTCCTGGCAGAATTCGCTTACGTAAACAGGAACAAGTAGCAAGGTACAGCCTCCGAGACCGGAAATAAATATCGCAGCCAATACTGCCTCTACTCGGTAAATCAAACTGACCATAGCCCAGGATATCTGTAAGTTATTTCTTTATTATAACATTTGTGTAACGTAAGATAGGAAAGCTAATATTCACTGCTCAATTTGATTTAAATTAGTATCAAATTGAGCAGTGAATTCAGCTGAGAACAAAGACTTGAGATCATACGTCGCGGATTCGATTCCCGAAACACAATCTTACATAGTTAACATTATGTGCATTATTTATAAAGGTTTGTTTTGCTTCACAAATAAGCTTCCAGAGCATATCTGGCATAAATCTATTAGATCATATATATCAGTGATTTATAATAAATGGTACTGCAGCGGTGGAAGAATGAGACTTCGTGATCGTGGTGGTAGAATCTTATATAATTCACTTTGCATTAATAAATGATTGCCACTGCTCACAAAAATATTCCAGAGGTTGAACAGCAGTGTCCTCTGCGTACCATAATACCACACTGCGATCGTTGACCCACCTGAGAAGAGTGGCGATAATGGTATGTCCCACCATAGATATCTTTATAAGAAGCCTACGTTAAGCTACAACTTAATAACATATTTTAAGTTGAATTAGTTACGAATATTTCAAACTCCTCTCGAGAAGTATCCCTACAATCAACAGGGTCAGAATTTTTTTGGATAACTTTTCTTTGATTCGACTACCTTACATAAATATCAGCGTAACTGGTAATAAGTATAAAAGATTTAAATGAGAAAATGTATAGCTTATGTGCGATAAATTAACAAATATGTATATATTGCTCAGAGATTGAAGATAGACTTGCTATCATATGTCACGAGTTCGATTCCCGCGCTGAAATTATATAGACTTTCCACTGCTCACAAACAAGTTTTCAGAGGATGATCAGCGTCATCTGCGTACCAAAATACCACACTGCGATCGCCAACCCACCCGCTAAAAGTGGCGATTATGGTATATACCCTATAGATATCTTTTGGGAAAACTTATTCCTTGCAGTGGTCCTCTGAGGAATAAACCGACTCCTTATCTAAACAACAATGTTTTCAGAAATAATAAATAATGTAATCATAATACGGTAAGAAAAAACTTTTTCAAAATTCGAATAAATTTATATTTAAACTAGTTGATCCAGCAAACGTTGTTTTGCAAAAAAAAATTGATATTTTAATTTACAAATAAAAAAAGGGTTGATCGTAGAGGGGTGAAAATTTATGGTTGTATGTATTCTTGTATGCTGTATCATAAAAAAATAAAAACAAAAAATTTCGTTAAAAAAATTAAAAATTTTTTTAAGTGTGAACAACCTTTATCACTTAGGGGTATAGAAAATAGATAGTAGCCGATTCTCAGACCTACTGAATACGCATATTAAATTTGGTAAAAATCAGTCAAGCCGTTTCAGAGGAGTTCAAGTTCGAACACCGTGACACGAGAATTTTATACACTAGATAAATTATTTTTTACTATATGTCCCATGTATACATATAATCACTCGTATTGGCAGGTTGAAGTACAGTGGACAACAAAGCCGAAAAATTGGTCAGGACATCCATCCACAATGTGGGCATGTGGGATGTCAATAGTCCTGTTGAAAATCTAGTAGAAGTGTATGCCCAGTTTTGGACAATAATTCGATTATTAACATACCACTTGCGGAAGAGAGAACAGCATGCAACTGTATTTCCTGCCGAGCGAGTCTAGAAAGAAACCAGAGATCGGAGTCCCGACTAGAGCTCCCACAGAAGATAGACTTCCAAAGAGTGCCACCTCCGTGTCAGTCATGGGCCGGTTCAGGGTTGTGTTCGCTGAATAGAAGATCTTCAACGTTGAAGACGGCCACGCGTACATTAGTCCCATGCTCAAACATGTGTAGCATACTGGAACAAAAGTTTAATTTTATGTGGTTTGTTCAATAACAACATTGATTTTTAAAAATTAGTTTTAATAGGCATCTATCGGCTGATATTGATGATTGTAATAAGTTAACTATTTAATTGTATTAAATAATTGTGTCATTATTTTCTACTTTTAGAAACGTTGAATTTCCTTACCGGACCATTTACATGTGTATAAAAATCCGCTAGGGAAACTACGCATAAACAAAAACAACATGTCGGTCATGTGTCAAAAACATTTTGGTTCCGGAATTTTATTTTATTTAATAAAGCTTTACCTATTGAAGGTTCTAGAGCAATATTTTTCCATCTTTTATGTTTTATGCTCCTCTGTAACCTTTTTAAAATCCTTACGCTACTCTATGTAACATATATAACTTTTATATTTAAACTAAAGGGTGAAAATCGTGTCGAATCAACTTTCTAATTACCCCACTGTGGGGCGTGGGTCCCATGTTGGGAAACACTGTTCTAGAGTGTTAATCCCGAGCCTGTAGCCGCGGCATGGAAGGCATTCCACATGACAGTTTTGTTTATTAATATTAGGATCTTGCCCTCGTTTTACATTTACGTTTATTATTTCAGATTCTTTTTGATCACGTTTATATTCTCTAAATCTATCTTAACAACATTCTTTGTCCAATTAAAACTACGTTTCGTGCTACTAGTTCCTCATTCCTACTTCATATTGCCATCAAGTTGTGCGCCAGTATCTGTGCAGCGGTTGCCGTATTCACATCGATGAAACTTGCGATCGTATCTTGAGTCTCGTCCGTGTGTTACATGCACGTGTGTAGTGATATTGCTACCGCATGATGTACACTGTTATAAAGCCCAAGGGTGTCTGCTGTTCGAAGAACAACTCCTACGTCGAAAGATATATATATGTACACATCCTGCTGATATGTACATATATATCTTTCGACATAATTTTCTGCAAATTTAATTACGTTACTACATTACAATATATTAAGTCGTGACATCCGATTGATGATATAGTTATTGTTCTAACTGAGGTAATTGTTTTTCAATATTGTACTATTGTATGTAAACATTACTTCAAACAGATCTTACACATATACGTAGATAATATATGCCAAGCACAGCGATAGAGTACAGAGATTTACGGACCTACATCTTGGTTACGATTCCAGGGTCACAATGTTTTTTTTGGCCCCTGCTATTGGGGACCTCTCCTTCCACCCCCTATTTAATTGGGAACAGGGTTTTGTATTTCTTAATTTTTTTTTTAACTAGAATTTTTATTTTCGTTCTCGTCTTCCATAGTACACAATATCTTTTTTCCGCCTTCTATCATTCTACAATTCCATCTCCCTTTCTCAATCATTCCATTCCTTTCGTGCATCCTCAAAAACTTCAGTTATACATTTCACTTACAGTATCACAGTTTTAATTGGTTTAATTATTTTCTCGTGTACATCAATTTTATCACGGAATTATTTTACATTTTTTTTAATATCAATGTATTTTAATAACTGTACAATGTTTTATCCACCTATGTTCTGTTCCGGTCTATTGCGTATTGTACAACTTTCCTAAAGAATTTGAGGACGAACTCTCTTTCATCCTTTTCCATTATTGACACAATGTTGTATAACTCACACTTTGTTATTTTTTTTGTCCACTGCTCACAAATATGTTTCCAGAGGTTCAAGTATATATGTATCACAAGTCCATTCATGCGAAGAATAGTGCAACCATCTGTGGGATGGATTGAAGTACCAGCTCGAGGATTTGGACTTCAAGAGTCGAGTTAAGAGTCTGATTGGTAACGACGCCTTGGTAAGACCGAAGCTTAGAAAAGTTGCCAGTTTATCTGTGTCCTTATGACACTGCGATCACCAACCCGTCTGCCAAGAATGACCATGGTATATCCCCCCATAGATATCTCCGAGGGAAGTCTATGCCTTCCAGGAGCCATCTATATCAATTAAATAACTATTCATTTATATTTTTAAAGTTCTCTCTACCAGATTATAATTCAAATATAGAACAACGCATTAATAAATTGATGCGTAGTTAATTATTAATTACTATAATTAATATGAAAATTAAAATTAAATAATAATATTTAAATATACACTACTATAAGGATTTATCAAAGTAAATAAATAATCTATTTGTATGAAATTTTAATTTTTGTATGACTTTGTATCATGTATGACTTGTATTTGTATGTTTGATGAATATTTTTTTTTATCAAAAACATCCTATATATTATCGTAATTGGTAACACTAATAATACTTACTGTTATGAAAAAAAATGCTTAAAGATTATAAAATATATTATTATGAACATAGATGAAGCACTGAATATTCTTGTTATATCAAATACGGGTGTATTTGGGAATTTGACTTGAAGGTTGTTAAAATTCTGAATTTAACTCACCGATGATACTGAACCCAGTCTGATGTAATACCGACATATCGAACACTATTCACAGCCTTCAAGCCTCCAACAACACTGCAGCTTCCGTTCGACTGAACCGGCCACGAAAATTTCACCAAGTTTATCTCAAGCCGGTGTAGCCAACAATAAACACTGAACAAATACATAGATTAGAGTGGATGCATAATTACAGCCTAGTCGGATGATTTATTACGTTCGTCAATATTTTTTTACTGTTACTTTAATTTTAGGGTACCGTAGCATTTAAATGGAATTTAAAAGATTTTTTTTTTATTTTGCAAGAATTTGCAGTCAAAGATCGTTCATCATGCCCAGCTGTGGGCGTCTATCGGCTGATATGATGATGATATATTTATCACTGTAATCACCTTACCTGACTAAGAAATAGTGGGTGTAGTAAACTAAAGTTAAACTAAAGTTAAACTAAAAAACTAAGTTAAACTAAAAAAACGGTGTTAAAGAAAGAGAGCCGTCATACTCTACCGGTTTTGTTAAAGGGTAGTAATGTAAGTAATCGTAATAAATATTTAATGAAATCAGGCGCTATTTTGCGGAAGTCCATCCTAAGTAAGAAACCACCGTTAAATCACTAAACACACAATGATTTAACGGTGGTAGTTGTGTAATTCGCATTGTTTGCCGCATACGCATTTATCAGCGGACTGACGGGCGGTGCACTTTGTTGCACGACTACTACTGTTTGTGCAGAAGTGGCTAAATATTGGTCCTTTACTAATATTTTGTCCCTTACTAATCGTAATAAAACCGTGTAACAATGTAACGAGGGATGGAAGGCGATGCGTAAATGAATGCTGTGAAAAATAAAAAATATGAATAATGGAAGAATGAATAAAGAGAAAAATTGTAAAAGATGAGATAGGGAGGGTGAAAATAGGTATTTTATATAGGAATTTTATATCCCTGTCCCAAAAATAAGATGAGGGTAATAGAAAAATAAAAAAGAAAAATACATTATAAATACATTAAATTTCATAAATAGTTTCACATTATTATAGATATATCTTCTGACATAAAGTTGACTCTGCCACCTACTTGTATGAAACGCGTCAGATCAGACAGATCTACACAGGGCTTTTGGTATCGGTATAAATGTTAATCCGGTGTATATATAGCTCTTTTGACAGTAAAAAACTTTGTCGCTTTTATATCTATTTCAAATCATCCTTATAAAGACAACTCAGAAATAAAATGGTTACATATATTATTATTTTCTCTTGCAATATGACAGCGTATATCTTCTCGTAGTACAAAGTCTGCAGAGACAATCTGAATTTTGAAAAATTATTTCTCTATTTATTATTTCTGAAACCAATTATTTTTTTAAAGGATGTACCAAACATTAATTGATGCAACTGAGCTATAAATTCATCCCTGTATATAATTTAAAATGATGCATTTATTATACATTGGAATAGCTTGTAAGCGAATTTATAATTCAAGGTGCGCTATCTTATAGGAAGGTATTTATAGTGTAGTAACCATTAGAAACTGCCTCTTTTTTAAGGCCTCCCCCCTCCCCTTAAGAGGTTCTCTCGTTCTCCCCCTGTCATGTGTGGACTTTATTTCACTTTCTTCTTTTATCTCTTATATTACAATTTCCTTTTTTCGTTCACAATCAAATCGTCTCCAATGCATCACCTTTCTTCTCTTATCTTAGTTCCTGGACCATAGCAACATAGCTTGGAGAACTGCAGGGCAGTGGCAATAAACTCAATAAATCGAATTAAAATTTAAATAGGCAATATAAATACTGTAAATTCAAATAAAATAAAAATTTCTTAAGGAGTAAAATGAAAATGTAATAAAACTAATCTGAGATATAAAAATTGTGATACATACCTGCAGAAGAAAGTAAAATAAAAACAATAATCTCTTATAAACTAAGAATAGTATTAGATATAATTGAAGTGTTTGTTAATGGATGAATGGAACGAAATGAAAGAGAAAGATACAACTGTAGAGTGAAAGAATGGAGAGAAAGGTAATATTAAGTATGGAAGAAGAGAATGGAAATTAAAAACAGATGTGAGAAAATTAATAAAGATATTTAATATAAGTAAGAAAAGTAAGAAAAGGACCGATATTTAGCCACTTCCGCACATGCAGTGGTAGTAGTGCAACAAAGTACACCGTCCGCCAGCCCGCTGATAATTACGCATGCGGCAAACAATGCGAATTACACAACTACCACCGTTAAATCACTCAACACGTGTTTGACCCCTCCACGGGGCATCTTCAGGAGTTATGTTACACCGATTAGTACTACACACAGAGTCTGTGTGTAGCACTAATCGGTGCAATTATCAGCGGGCTGGCAGGCGGTGCACTTTATTGCACGACTACTACTGCATTGGCGGAAGTAGCTATATATTGGTCCTTTTCTTACTTAGGATGGACTTCCGCAAAATAATGCCTAAATCCATCAGATATTGCTTATAGTCCACGCTGCCGTTCTAAGCCGCATACATACAACATTAATACTACACAGCTCTACTCGGGTAGAGCGGTTTACTACGTGCAAACGACATCGTACAACTGGAATGCGTCTGTCCAGCTTTTCTTTTATTTTTATGTTCACGAATCCTTCCGCTTCGTGAACTCAGTTCCGATGAAGCTGTAAAATCCCCCGGGCTAACAGCATCAAATTCAACCGAAATCAAAAAAACAGTAGTCTGTCTCTCATTTAATATAATAAAAAATAAGACTTGACATGTAGAGAACAACGTGCAACTGTATTTCCTTCTCAAAGCGTCAAGAAGGTAACCGGAGAATGGAGTGATGACCAAAAACGATGATAGAAGATAGACCGCTAGATGCGGTGAGGAAAATCAACCTCCCCCCACTTTATTTATTGGATTAACTACACAGCGAAGGTCATGGGAAACCGGTGGATGCGAGCAGAGCAATACTGGCCATCATCAGGCGGTCCACCTAGTGCCAGTCAGGATCATAATTGAAAATCAGTGTTACGCCCCAGTGGGTTCAATCACCCAGTATTGTTACTGGCAGTTATAAAACCAGAAACGTGATTTATTTCACACTACTGCGTCACAATTATACAGCAGATATATTTTAATTATATATTAGTACTTTAATGATATGTTTTAGTGTAGTTTTTTTTGTATGTAAATCTGCATGGATTTGAACCTAGTTAATCTTGAAGGAGAGATGGAGTTTCAAGATCTATGAAGAGTTTTTTCTATACTCTCAGGTGTATTCAAAAAAGTTTGACATTCCGAAAATTCAAGATGGCGACTGCGCTGCGATTGTCATTTTTATTCATATATCTTTTTTCATAGTATCGGTTTTATTTTTGACTAACTAAAAGGTTGTTTATAATTTTAATTTGATTATTATTGTTTTGATGTGTAATTACGTTGGTTATTATAGTGTGAAATAAATGCTTATTTTATAGAGATATAGATCGATGAACAATGAAGACCAAGGTACCAAAGAAGGGTCTAGAAAACACCATAAATACGATGAAAGATTGACATAAAGAATGAAGTAAGTCTAGAACTAAATTTATAGTAGAGAAAAAAAAAAGAAAAAAAGGGAAGAAAAACTCCATACGGAACCGGGTAAAATAAATAAAATAAATGTGTTTAACTTTAATTAAGGTTTTTACGTCGATGACTGTTAATAATTTGCGTTTATGAATACGAGTGAAATTATTATGAAATTAAACAAATTCTTTCATAGTTTCATTCTTTACTTATATTACATTACAACTTAATATTACAAAGTAAACGACGCATACTTTTAATTACTTAATCTTTCATTAATAGGTTCGTTTAAAATAAGATTGATATTTGTAATAATAATAACAAATGTTTTTGAAAATTTGTAGTAAAAAAGAATTGATACAGAGTGATTCGAAGTCGGTGTAAAAGATTTAAACAGGTGAAATGTAGCCATCTGTTGATGATGAGTAATGTATGATGGTATATCCTTATTAAAAGCCTTTACTTTTCAGATATAGTATAGTAAGAAAAAGCGAGTATTACTACATATTAAAATTAATTATTGTTTATTATCTATCCATGTAGACTTTATACTGCCAGCAGTTAAAGTATTTTAATTTAAAAATATATTAATGTAACATATTTCAGATTGATTTTCTCTCATATTTACAGCTTACCTCGGATTTTAGGCTTTTTAGGTAATGATAGGATTTCTTAGAAGCGGACTTTAAGAAGGTTTTTTGCTTGGTGGTATTACGCTTTGCAGTCTTTGGTCTTCACTCCACAACCTTAAGGCTCTGTTACTATCTATTCACTATGAGTTTTCTTAACCTGTTTATATATGTTGGTTACATACGTATGTTTAGTGATTAATAAGATATTAAATTCTGAATGACCAATTAAAAAATAAAATTTTTCAAAGCAACAGTTAATTTGCAACGATTTGAGTGTATAAGAGACGAAGTTAGATATCGTGGCAATAACGATTCACTGCATTTATAAATCGAACTGTCTATAGTGGAAATTCAATCTTTTTAGAATAAAATATACAAGAACAAAAGCAAGCATATTTTCTCTTTTATATATCTATCTTTTCCTGTATTATCTTTTTAATCTATGAGTTATAAATAGTTTAAATAGATGTCTAACAACAAAGAGGTTACAATGTAATTACGAAAGATATAAATACATTTATTTATTTAGATACACAAGTAGTATATTTAAAAATACATTCAAAGTTGCAGCATCAATAATGATTCTATTATATGTTCCAGGTGATACAACATTTAAGAAAACATATCTATATTTCCTGGCATCTAATACATCTGGTTTACAAGTTTAGACAGCAAAAGAGCTTTTAATTTGAAAATGTTTTAGATCAAAGTTACCTATATATTTAATGGAATCAGGCGTTACCTTGCGGAAGTCCATTCTAAGTAAGAAAAGGACCAATATTTAGCCACTTCCGCACATGCAGTGGTAGTAGTGCAACAAAGTGCACCGCCCGCCAACCCGCTGATAAATGCGTATGCGGCAAACAATGCGAATCACACAACCGCCACCACCAAATTACTTAATACGTGTTTCACCCCTCCACGGGGCATCTTCAGGAGTTATGTTACACCGATTAGTGCCAAACACAGAGTCTCCTAAAGTTACCTATAGCGGAATATATCACAGTGTAGTATACACAAAGGATGCTACCCATCCTCTGGAAACTTGTTCAATACCAGTGGTAATCATTTAATGTACAAAGTATCATTTATATAAGATTGTATTCCGGAAATCGAATCCGCGACATTTGATTGTAAGTTTGTCTTTAGAACTGGTCTACCACTGCTCGAATCGAAAAATCTGTTATGGATACATTAAACTTAAGAAAGGTATACATATTATATATATAGATAGGTATATGTGTATATGCATATATAAGTATTCTTGCATGTACATACACCCTTAACTGCCCTCTCCTTCATGTCTCTCATATCCATCCAAAGGTTGTCTGGTAGAGATCGCTTAGAGCGATAAGACCGCTTCTTGTATTTTACCATATGAACTGTTTCTTTATTTTTCTATTTATTGTCTATGCTGTACAAAAATGTATTAATAAATAATAATATATTGAATTATTTAAATTATTTGTAAAGACTAAATAAGAGTCTATATTAGTTGCAATTGTACACGTATTGTGTTGTATTCGTATTGTACACGAATTGGCAGTGGACGAGGCACATTGAAAGATCACCGGCATAGCTCCAAGAATTGGTCCTCTGAAGTGGCAGTGGACGAGGCACATTGAAAGATCACCGGCATAGCTCCAAGAATTGGTCCTCTGAAGTGGCAATGGACGAGGCACATTGAAAGATCACCGGCATAGCTCCAAGAATTGGTCCTCTGAAGTGGCAGTGGACGAGGCACATTGAAAGATCACCGGCATAGCTCCAAGAATTGGTCCTCTGAAGTGGCAATGGACGAGGCACATTGAAAGATCACCGGCATAGCTCCAAGAATTGGTCCTCTGAAGTGGCAGTGGACGAGGCACATTGAAAGATCACCGGCATAGCTCCAAGAATTGGTCCTCTGAAGTGGCAATGGACGAGGCACATTGAAAGATCACCGGCATAGCTCCAAGAATTGGTCCTCTGAAGTGGCAGTGGACGAGGCACATTGAAAGATCACCGGCATAGCTCCAAGAATTGGTCCTCTGAAGTGGCAATGGACGAGGCACATTGAAAGATCACCGGCATAGCTCCAAGAATTGGTCGTCTGTAGTGGCAGTGGGCGACGCACATCGATCATGCAACCAATGGCCGTTGAGGCCGAAAGGTTCTTGAGTAACGATCACGAGTCGGTAGACGGCATATGGGCGAGCCTATTACCAGGTTGCAGGGAGTCGCTGAATGCGAGGGGCGCCTATACCTTGCAGTGAGCCTCCGACGGCTGAAAAGAAGATGATGATGAAGTAATACGAAATTTAAAACAGCCTTTTCTTACTAAATTATAATTGCGTCATTATTTCTGAACCTATTGTTTTTGGATAGGTTGTATCACACTCGAATTGTCAGTAAATTGTTAAACCTATTATAAGTCATCCTGTATATATTAAACGCAGATTCATATTAATTCAAAACCTGAATCCTAACGAAAGATAATGTGACGCGTGAAAGAAGAGAAAGCAAATAAAAAAATGTCTGTGAAAAAATTAAATAAATGTTAACAAAAAGTCCCTGTCCCACACCAGAAAGGGGGTACGAGAGGCTCCCAATAGCGGGGGCCAAAAAAAAAACCTGAATCCTAACAAGGACTCTCGTTACAATCATTTAAAAAATAAAACAGACAATATTTAAAATGCGCTTAAAATTAATTAACTTCAAATAATTATAATACAGTGTTTGTTGAGAGTGTTGGTGGATTACTTAAAAAATAAATCCTGTAAACTGTAGTTTATTGCGACTAGATAACACAGGCGTTCGGTTAGGCCATATAACACGTTGACGTCACGACAAATTAAATAATTATTATAGACGTAAAAACCGCACTGGAATAGATTTTGATTGTGCTATATAATCATACACGACTTTATTAAAAAGATATCATTTTGCTCTATTTCTTTCTTTTATCCGACAACAAATATACGGCATAGATATCTCATAAAAATCGCCATGATTTTCGATTTTGATATGCTCGATGCCTGCATAGGTTTAAATTCAAGAACGTTCCTCGTGTCTATATCCCAACGGTGGACCAGAAAATGGTGCACGTATGAACCTAAAATAAAGAGAGAAAGATGGAGAATGACTACATTGTCTGCCTAATAAGGAATGATGAATGACGTCTTAAATTCTTGTAGTAGAAATAAAACATTTGTTCGATTAATAGCATTGCAATACTGTGATAAATTAAATGTGTATATATAGAAATATGTAAATATTTTTTACAATTCAGAAGCACGTAAATATTATAATAAAGATTTATTTTTAATTTTGTTATGTAAAGAATAAAATAAATGTAATTAATAAAAAATAAAGGAAAAAATTCAAATTGTAATATTTTTGAGAAATGTAGTGACGGATAGAATGAAATGTATTAGTGGAATATAAACGAACGTTTTATAGTAGAAGAAACTGTGAAGGAAGAAAGATGTAATGTGAGATTATGAAAGGAATGAAAGAAGAGAAGATAAATAAATTTATAACCTAAAAAAATGTTTCGTAAGCTGAGTTCCATGAAAACGGGGTAGGCTGGAACCCACTTCGTGGACTGTCGACATAGATTGCCTGAACGTCACACGACACACGACGACGAACACAACGACGTCATCGTGAAGATCTTTGTAGGAGGTCTGAACCTTGCAGTGGGCGTCCATTCGTTGAAAGGAACTAAAAGCCTATTCCCTGTCATAGATTAAGATAAGAAAACGCGAGACCCCAAAAAACAGGATCCACGAAAAATATATTTATTTACCGTTAATTTTACATATACTAGACAAAAATAATTCAAGTATAATAGTAAAAACGCTTTAAATAAGTTTTGTGTTTTACGATATTATAGCAAAAATGTTCCATGCAAACACTATTTACAATGATATACTAAATTCGACATTTTTTTATTAATTTTAATTTGTATCGCTAGTATTTTTTACAATATTTTTTTTCGCTTTTACTAAACGCAGACAGTTGAGAGACGATTGCTGCTATACTTAAATGTTTTATTAATAATATATACATCTAACTAGCCGTGCCCGTGACTTTGTCCGCATCAAATTTAACAATATGCTTATTTATTTTATAAGTAAATAAATATTTTATTAGTTTTATTTTGTTAAATAGTTGTTCTAAAATAAAAATAGGCAGATATTGCGAGTAAAGACAGAAGTTTAATAAAAGAGCTTAGGAAAGAAGAAAGAAAAATTAAAAAAATATTTTCGCAAAATAAGTTACTGTCCCACATGTAGCCAGAGCGAAATTTCCCAAAAAAACGGAAGCCATTAAAAAACTAACCTATGTTACTCCTTATTAAATCAGCAACCTGCCAATATAAATTCCGTCCAAATCGGTCCAGCCATTTAAGATATTATCCGGAACAAACAGACAGACATACAGAAAAAAAAAATTGGTATGTGTTCCGTATATATATTCATATGTATGTAGTAAAAAGCGGTTATTTCAATATTACATACAGACAATTCGATTTTATTTATTTGTATACATTAATACGTATGTGTTTGATATGCAGTCTTGTTTATCTGCAGTCAGTTTCTGATTAAAATGAGATTTGTTCCATGTTCTTCATCAGGTTTAAGTCCTTCTTCAGCAGGAGATACCCTATTCTTCACAATCAGTCATCAAGTTTTTGTATATCATGACGAATTATTCGTTTCGTACTTTTAAAGGTTGGTACTACGGTTGCTTAGTCATTTGGTCTATTTTTCAGTCGCTGTAAATAAAACAGCCCAGCTACTTTTAACTTCAAATATTAAAATAGTGGTATTTAAGGGACTGCAAAAGAGATAAAGGTAAAGAGAATAAGAGATAGGAGAAGAATATTTTTTTTCTAATTTAATTTGGCCATACTTTGTTGGGCAGAAACGTGACAATGTCAGGTGAAATAATTTTCTTAAGTTTCTTATATTTATTCATATTTCTCCCTCCTTTCTTCACAATTTCATTTTTCACACACTTTCCTTACATCATTCATACATCACCTTTTTTCTTCATCCACATGGTACATTTGATTTTAATTACAGCATCTTTTTATTTTGATTTCTGTTTTAACAATTTTAATTTAAAAATTTTATTTGTACTTTTACTTTTGTTTATTTAATTACATTGATTGTTAATTTGATCTTATATCTTGTTTCATGTTCGTTTAGTTGGGCTCTACCCTTTACTTTTATTCTTGTCGATGGTCTGTTGCAGTACCTGTTTACAAAACCTAAGAAATGCATGGCCATATTTATCTTCGCCCATGAGGGAGGCGATTCATTCTTTCTCTATTTTCTTACCTATTTCTTCGAGAACAAGGGGAGTCAATACAGAAGGTCTAGGAATAGAAGGATAGGAAGGTATTAAATAAATAGCTGGTCCAACATAGATACAAATTATAAAATACATGAAAAAAAGGTTCAGACATGCCTTTGATGGGCGACAAACTGAATGAATTTTGGAACTTTGCCGATATTTATATACAACTATTATATCGGAAATAAAAGCTATTTATTTCATTTATTTTTTAATTTTAACTTCTAAACAGTTATGTTCATGTGCTTCGTATATATCTGAGTTGGTTTTTTAGTTTATTTAACAAATATATGTATCAGAAAATTTAGTTAACTTTTTTATATAATATTAGTGTTATTTTAAGTGCCTTTTTAGTTTTTAATCACATAAAGTGGTAATTAAAAATGTATATGACATATTTTGATAGCTTTCTTTTATTTAAAAAATATATATTTATTAAATTTGTTTATGATAAAGATAAAATTAAATCGACAACAAAAATATACTAAATTATCAGATATAGCCTTCATGCAAATAATCCAATGACATATTTGCCTAGGATTCCTGCCCTGATTATTAATAAAATACATATAATATATATAAATGAACGTGTGTTTATCTGTCTCTACTCAAAGGGTTCAAAAACCATACGATAGCCGTAAAAATTTAATAAATTATTACGTATATCCCCGGAAAGGTTCTTGAATTTTTTCATCAGTTTATGTTTAAGGTACCAGTATAGCCTTTTTGTTTAGATTTTTAATTAGATGCCATAAAAACGCGTCAACAGATACACACAGTACATTACATAAATATAATTTTCACATTAGACTTTATCTTATATTTATCATTCCTTAAATTTTATCTTATACAAACTCGTATTAAACTGTTTCACTACAACTTCAACCGTGTAGAAGTTAAATCAAGGATAAAGAAAAGAAATAAAGTGAATAAATATAAATATAAAATCCAGGAGTGAAGGCGATGTATTTATAAAAACTTATGAGAAGGAATGAAAGATAATGTCAAGTGAAGAATGTAGAACGAATGATTGACATTAAAAATGTAAGATGGCATTTAAAATAAAAGATTACGTGAAAAATTATTATTGTAAAAAAGATCCCTGCTCACAACGGGGCCCTGAAGACAGTGTACAAGAAAACCTCAGAATGAAAAATCTATCTCAAATCTTAAAAAATGTATATTGAAGTAAATAAGCTTAAAATCTATCCTATTTTTTTTTTTTATATAAAACCTTTTTTAAACGAAATATACAATGACAAGGTATATTAAAACAAATAAACAATATTGTCAAAGCCTAATTCATGTCATTTAACTCCATAAACAACTGGGTTATATGGAAATGTTTTTCCAATGTTTTCACTACTTTTTATACAGGTAAAGCCGGTTTAAATCTATTACACCAGAGGTGAGCAACCTTTTTATTTATTAGTCTAATTTAATTATTTTTTTGGCGGTCCGAAAAAACATTTTTTTGCACATGCACATTAATAATTTACAAAACTGTATTTATAATACAAAATAACAATTAAAACAAATTAAGTGAAGAGAAACAGAGATTTCAGAGATATTTAATGCAAACAAGAAAAGAATAGAAAAACGAAATTACTTGAAATTTTTAAACACAAATACGGCACTGTTTTTTCGAGACAAGCTAATTGATGTAAGTAGCAATTTATAACTTCACGAACCCTTCAGCTCCGTGAACTTAGCTCCGATGAAGCTGTGAAAGTCTTCGGGCTAACAGCACTAACATCAACAGAATAAGTAAGTAATAAGTAAGTCAAAGTAACCGTGCATCACTCAGTCTTGATCGATGGTCATTTTGGATTCATTATTTTGGTTTATGTACGTTCATGTTATTATAATTAATTTCATATCGATACATTGATGAGAGAAAATCTACAAAATCAATTTAATTAAACGGTTTTATTTAGTTCGACCCGTACGGAATTTATTTGTTTATTTATTTGAGTCAAGATTAGAAATTGAAATTTAAGCACCTTCCCGTTGTCAGATTGATCTGAAATTTGGTACACACATTTTATTTAGATGACAATACAATATAAAAAAATCAATAACATTTTAAATCTAAGATGGCCGCCGATACAAAATGGCAGATTACACTAGTAAAACACGATGTTTATGTCAAAATTTAAAATTCAAGATGGACGCCGTCCCAATATGGCGGACTAGGTACATATTTTTCCACAACCACCACAACATGGGTATCAAAAAACCGTTTAACTTAAAAGTTTTTTAAATGTATTTATTTTAGAAATACATTTAACGGGTCGCAAACGGTCAACCCGTATAAAATATTCACTCTGAAATATGTTTTTGCTGTCTTCATATTTGTTATTATTTTTACCAAAAACATCTTCGTTTAGCTAAATTGATTGAATTTACACATACAACATAACCTCTAGAGCAGAGTTCCCCAAACTTTTTTGTGTCGTAGACCCCTTGCCATGTTTTTCCGTGTTGGGTAGACCCCCTATTTACCTGATATTGATTTCCTGTAAAACTTTCTAACTGTAGTGAAGTTTAGTGTTAAAAACTTAAAAACACATGTTAATTTATACATTTATTAATTGAATTTAAATTAAAACTACTCAAAATAAAATTTTGTATCTATTATGTAAAATATACGTTTTGATATTATAAGATAGTATGATGTAAGTAAATAGGTACTATCAGTGTATGTGTTGAGATCCACTATCGTGGACCCCCAATTTCATTTCATGGACTCTCAAATTTTTTTTCGCTGACATTGACCCCTTGCAGGTTTTCATAGACCCCTAGAGGTCGATATAGACCACTTTGGGAATCACTGCTCTAGAGCCTCCGGACGAGAAGGCTTCAAAATAAACATGGATAAGAAAGCGACGTCTAACCTCCAAGTAGTGCCTTCTCAAGTAGATGTCGCAGGTGCTACGCTCGAAGTTGTAAACGACTGTATATATCTGTGTCAAACCGTCCAGCTTCGCAACCAACATCAAAAAAGATATCACACGCCGAATCCAATTCGTAATGACAGCTTCTACAAAGCTCCAAAACGTCTTCTCGTCTAAAATACCGCAATGTTTGAAGACAAAAATCTTTAACTATTGTGTATCACCAGTAATGATATAAGGTTCGGAGACGCGTCGCAAATATAAAGTATTTAATGGAATCAGGCGTTACCTCGCGGAACTTCATCCTAAGTAAGAAAAGGACCAATATTTAGCCACTTCCGCACATGCAGTGGTAGTCGTACAACAAAGTGCACCGCCCGCCAGCCCGCTGAAAAATGCGTATGCGGCAAAAAATGCGAATCACACAACTGCCACCGCCAAATTACTCAACACGTGTTTCACCCCTCCACGGGGCATCTTCAGGAGTTACGTTACACCGATTAGTGCCAAACACAGACTCTGTGTTTTGTTTTGTTTGTTCTTGCAAATACAGAAAGCAGTGGATAGTGTTCATGTACTTATGATTCACTTTTTGTGCTGCATTGATATTGAAATAAAAAGACGTGCGATCACTTAGGAAAGGTATATTGAACACTGGTCTACGACATTCTTACATGGTAATAATTCTAACTTTGCTACCATTATGACATACAGTTGAAGTTATACCTAAGTTGAACAGAGAGAGCTATGCTCGAGGTTTTGCTGGGAGATCGATTCAGAAATTACGAGATCAGCAGAAACAAGATTAGCTTAGAAGAATTGCTTGTCTGAAGTAACAGTAGGTGGAGCATATAGCTCGTGCATCCCACGACCATTGGGGCTGAAAGCTTCTCGAGTGGTGATCAGTAGCCAGTAAACGAGGTGAGGGTAGGCCTCCCACTTGGTAAATGCGGGTAGCGCAGGACAATTCATCGTGACCATATGTGGGGGAGGCCTATGTTTATGTTTTTAGTATTTAGTAACTATTACCTCGTTCCATTGATTACCAAACGTTTTATATTCATGGTACAGTCGGTACCCTACCAACCTTTTGCGAAATCTCCCTTTCAACAACCGTCATCTTTCACGGGGGGTTCTCTGAGTACCTCCATAGGTTCAAGCTCAGGGAGGACCCCTCGTGCTTCTGTGAACCGGGCGTGGACCAGACCGTGATCCACCTTGTGGCCCAGTGTCCCGCATTCGGAGGACTCCGGTTCGACTTCGAATGCCGGTCTGGCGTAAAAATCAGGGAGGAATCAATAGCCTCCCTGATTAGAGAAGAAACAACAAAGAAAGACTTCCTCTCACTCTGCAGAGTAATAATTAGCAAGGTAATAGATAAAAATAAAAGCTCGTAAAATTGTAAACAAATAAGTTTAACAGAGATAACGCAAAATAAAGTGATAAAATGAAAAAATGTGATATAGAATAATAATAGAATATAGGGAAATGTAAAAAGTAATGAGGAATGAATGAAATGCGATACAGGGCGAAAGGGAAAGACAGTAGAATTGTGGAAAAAATGAAAGATGAAAAAAATTAAAAATGAATATGACGTATGAAAGAAGATAAAGAAAATAAAAATGTCTATGAAAAAATTAAATAAATGTTAACTAGTCCCTGTCCCAAAACAGATAGGGGGTACGAGGATAATAAAAGGAATAATAAAAGAGGATAATAAAACCGTCATCTTCGACATGGGACTCTCCTTCAAAACTCAACAGAACATTGGATACACCGCGCGACTGCCAACTCTATATGATATTGTTACGTAAATTGGTTACGAGAAACGATTCAATGTACTGTACAGGATGTCGAAAAAAGTTTCTAGAGCGCTCAAAATTATTATTACCTTCCAATAGTTTAGCAGCCGCCAAAAACGCTTCCTCTTTTCGCTTGTTACGCCACTATAAAACTAAGGCTAGCTTAGTTATAACAATCGGCCTAGACAAGATTCCGCCTTTTAGGGCGTCCATAAGTCGGAATGCTAAACTAGTATTATCGATGAATGACAGCCCAGATACTCTCGTGGGGGCCCTTGAAGTTAGTCAATTCAAAAAGTGTCCACCAAAGTTTTAAACTACACGTTTAATTTAAATAATAAAATAAATGTCGATATAAAATGGCCATTGACGTAATAAAAGTTATTTTATAAATGCGTATTAAATTCGCAGATCGTGTAACATCTAGATTAAACTGTTTTTTACTGACATCTTTGGCTCTACCTCTAAACACTGTCAAGCAACATAATGTCAGATTACTGTTTTATTTCCGAATTCGATGAAGCTAAAAACTTAAGGTTGTTATATATGTTATCGATTCTCAATACTGGCTTATTTAAACTGAATTATTGGCATTATGGATATCAAGCTTGCATATTGGAAATCAAGCTTGAAGTCTATATAAAATAATAACACAATATTGCTACCAAATTAGTTGATTATTTGTTTTATCGTCGTTTGACTTGTAATAGTGTAAAACAATAACATTGAGTCAGTCTTAGTACAAGTTAAATACATCGTATAACGAGCATTGTAGAAACTGATCTGGGTTTCGATTCAATATCGATTCTCAGACAAAAAAGCAGAAAAAAATTTGAAATGTTGAAACAAGGAAATCTATGAACTTTATAAAATGGCGGAAGTCTACAATCGTGTGTTACGAAAATATTTTAAGTATTTTTTGTGTTTTTGTATTCATCTAAACGCCTATTTATTATCTATGCCAATCTGTTATTTGAAACAATATTAAAATTAAATGAATAATAATATTTTAAAATAAAAGAAGTAGAGAGAGAACTCTAGAAATAGTAATTTTATAGAAATATACGTTAAGTAATATATAGTTCCGTTATGAAGCCCAGTCCGACTTTCATAAAATATTTTGTTGTCATAATTTTTCGTCAAACTTTTTATTAAATACTATTACCAAAAAACCTTTAACCCTTGTAGCCTTATTTACGAAAGTGATTTTTTTTAATATTACTGTGTTTGCTTAAGGGTCTAGATGAAGGGAAAAATAGATTTTTTTTTTAAATTTCGTTGGAAAGAATATTATACAACAGTAAAATTCGTACAGACAACTTATAAAAAAACTAATAGTAATGTGAACATTCGGTTTAAAATATTGGTATCAAAATTGAAACTCTAGGCTATTAAGGGTTAAGTTTCCATAATTGCTTGGTTATTTCGAATTTGGAAATAATTTTACTAAAATCTTTTTGATCAGGTAGATGAAATGATGGAAATAGTCGATGTGTGTGCACATCACTAGCTGTGTTATCTGTCAAAATGTGAAAACTTGTGCCGTCAAAACATTGCTGTAAGTTTTATTATATTAAGTTAGTGCATTATTATACTTAGTTTTTACATTAGTATACAATTTTGTATATTTTTTTATTAAGTGATGTAAAATGAGTATTGCAACGTATGTATTTTTTGACATAGAAACCACTGGTTTACCGTGTAAGGAAAAAAATCAGACGAAAATCACTGAATTGACTTTTGTAGCGGCATCTGCAAGTGAAATACAGTCAACACCTCTCGGGTCTCTGCCTTTGGTAAATAAATTATCTCTCCTTTTCAATCCTAAAAAGAAAATAAGCTCGTCAGCGGAAAAAATAACCAAATTATCCAACTATTCTCTATCTCATCAACCGGAATTTAAAGATAGAATTAATACGATCAATGCATTTTTAAAAGAATTACCGAAACCGGTGTGTTTAGTCGCACATAATGGTAATCGGTTTGACTATAAAATATTTGCTGCCGAATATGAAGACGCAAATGCTGAATTTCCACCAGATATACTTTGTGTTGACTCTTTGAGCGGATTCAGAAAGATTCTGACAAACGATAGCAACATTTTAAAATCCCGAAAACAAAATAAAAAAACTCCCATTTACACCAGCTCACCGAATTCATCACAAAATAATATTATGACTGATGATGAAGATGAATGGCCAGAGCTTAATGTCCATAATGAAGAATGGCGCGAAATTGACAATCTGTCACTGTCTCTATCCAACATGTCATGCAGTGAAAAAGAAATAAAATGCAAAGACAATAATGATACAGCCAAAGAAAAAATAAGCTACTCTTTATCTAATCTTTATAAGAGGCTTTTGAAAAAGGAACCAATTGATGCTCATAGAGCAGAAGCAGATTGTTTGATGCTACTTGAATGTGTTATCGCAACTAAATCTTCTTTTCTAGCATGGGCTAATGATGCGGTTGTACCATTACATAATATTAAACCACTGCAAAGACAATTGGGTAGATAGAGGTGTGGGACATGTTCCTTTCAGATGGACTGACAATCTTGGAATATCTATCAGATGTTAGAACTCTATATGGAGAATGGATAATTTTATATTTTAAGAATATTAAGGGGAATGTTTGCTACTTTACTACATTTGCTTGTCAGAATAGATAAATCATTTATTTACATTTATATGAATACATTTATTTTGTTTTCATATATTGCTGATGATTATATATATTAATCATTTTACATAATTTTTATATGTAGCTTAATTTTATAAAAAGGGATAGTAATTAAATAAATCTATTATTTTTTATCAATGACCGATTTAAATGAAGCATATACTGTATTATTAAGTATAAAAACTAACAAATTGATGACATGATTATGGCATTATAATTTTAAATATAAATTAAAGATTATATACAGGAAATCCTTTATCTGGCTTCCTGCTATTAGAACAGATAATTACAAATGTGTTGACAAAAGTCATATTAAACAAACATGTTATTTAACCCTCTGCTGGACATAGTCTGCCTAAATTTCCAATATGAACAGTTACAAGTAGACTTTATCCAACATCTTTGAACGACATAGGTGGGGATATAACCTGTGTTTGGAGGCTTGTGGTCTCAATCCAAAACCATAGAGCATCAGCAGTTATTTTTTCGGTGGTTTTCTGATATATAAAATCATTTATATTTAAAGTAAAGTTATTGATGTATAAACAAAGTGATTTATAAAAATTTAATCATGTGATAATGTAAAAATCTTTTATATTTTATGTCAAATGTGTGTATTATAGAAATTATTTTTACAATTAATAATGACTTTATCTAGTAATAGATATTATGTTTAATATTATTTTAATAATCTATTTTATGTATGTTAATTGCTTTATAATAAAGAGTGTTTTAATTTTTTATTATATTTGTTTGATTTGACACGTGCTTGCCAAATCACTCTTCCATTGGTTGTCGAGTTGACAAGAGAAAATCGTGAAGATTTTCTAATGTAATCCATTGTATGTTGAATAAAGACAATTTGAATTTGTATATTGGTGGTATATTTACAAATTTAATATGAATTATTTTAAGTTAATTATAACAAAATATTTGATTTTATAGTCACCCTTATTACTTTATAAAGTGCTGTCTGAAAAGTTAAAACAGTTGAGCCATATTTAGCTTAACATTATTTGTGCCTAATTTTTTTTTGGACCAGAGGCCCTTCTGCTGTCTGGCTTAAGGTCTCTACTACATTATCAAAGGTCTACGACTCCCGGAAGATCCTTGGCTCAGGGCTATACCTACTACTATTTAACCAGATTGGGAGTACCAGCCAAGCTTCATGAAGTGGCCACGCTAAAGGCCACCCACGAGGGGACCAGGGGCGGCCCTAGCTCGTGTAGCGCCCGTGTGCAATGAAACCCTGGCGACCGCTAGGCCTGACCGTCTTCCCCGGAGCTATAACTAATAACTTTACTGTCGTTTTTAAACTTTAAATACGTGAAAAAAGGTTTACTTCGAGTTGAAAAAAAATGTTTGAAAGAAGCCGCCCATAGGGCGCTCGCGTTTGATAACTGCCGCTACCGCGCTGGCTGGCGGCTTCTGTCATATCATTGTTGTACCATGAAGGTCCAAGACGATGTTCTTAGCTTTCTCAGGCGTCCGTGTGCATTGCATACCCGGAACTATAGGTTTACCCTCCCCTGGAAGGGAACTCGACTTAGGCTGTCACATGTCGATAATACCCTCTTAGCATTCCGACATAAGGGAAACCGTGGGGGCCGAATCTTGTACCGGTTCCTGCTGTGTGTGATAAGGTAAAAACAAATAGCGAACACAGCAACATAAGAAAAATATATTTCAATTAAGGATAGTGCGAAGACGGTCTGGTCTTATTTACACCGCAGGTAACTCCACTGATGGTTGTGGTAAGTAGCCGCACGATTTCCCAGGACTGATCAGGCGGCAGCAGTTCGGAGAGTAGAGCGCCGGTAGTAGACAGGATACGTTTGTCCTGATTCCTCATTGGTCGGAAGTTTAAGTAATAAAACACTTACCCCGTTGGCTTTCGAGGTGATATGAAGATTGTAGCTTAAATTTATAGATGCTCCGAGAATGAAGTTAAAGAACTGTGGCGTGAATTTACAACGTAAATTCGAATTAGCTTCGGCACTTGAAACGTCACACAGCCAGTGAACGCGACCGAGGCCAGTATCCTACCCGGCAATGGATCTAAACTTCTGTGACAAATGTGCGGGCGCATTGGATTGTCTGCTATAAGAACAAAGGTCCGCTAAGACGATAGCACGCTTCCACAATCCCACGCCACTTTAGATGTACCCAGCCCCTTCAAGTGTTCAAACATTTTTTTCTGTATTACTAAATATGTGACATTTCTACACATATGGAACGCAACATGCAGCGTTACAATCTCAAATTGATCGTTTGCTATGCTATGCTATCACTTGGCTAATATCAACTGCCACTTCGAAAAGCGTTAGCGCTGGTTGAAGTGGCGGAGGAAACTCCAGCAACTCTTCTATATAGTATGATAGAGGAATGGTGTTCCTTGTTATATACGATCCGTCCTCTTGTTTCAAGAGACCGTTATTGTTTTATTGTAGTAGATTGCTTGTCTTATTGTAGTCACGTCGTCCGGAAACTGGATTAGGTGTCTCGATTTCAAGACGTTGCGGCGTTTGAATGTACTAGGTGGTGGGTAGGTGTGGGCATCTACAATCAATGTATTTGTGTGTAGAGCGGCAGATTAAAAGTAATAAATCTATACTCGTTTTAGAAAGTGAGCGATCGTTGGAACTTCCAGGTCTTAATATGTAATATTATGGGATTATTGATTATTAGTGTTATAGGTTTTGAAGTGGTGAAAGTATAGCTCATTAATCAGCAAAAAGCTTCTCCTCTCTTCTTCTCCAGATCTCCAATCACTCTGTATAACCTATAGAGCTGGTCGACCCGAAGATGTTACGGCACCAAATGGATCTAGGACTTAGTTAAGGAGAATCAGAAGAAGAAGAAATCAGAAGCCGGCAGCGCAAGATCATCATGGCGAGGAGTTAAGTGACAAGTGCATCTCCTAAACGCTGCAAATTTTATGTGATCCTAAATAAGCGGTATGGTCGAAGGTGCTCTATCTTATCTCCCGAGATAAAATCTTCTGCTTTAGGACAGGATTCAGAAGTAAGCTTTCATCGTATTTTTACGTACGAACTCTACGTGGACGGTCAGATTTTTTTCTGTCACAAATAGAGTAGTTTTCATTGTACTTATCAACATTCCGGTAAACAAACATTGGATTAATACCAAGCGTATGGAGGACATCAAAAATTGTATTTGGCGCCATACCTACTGCATGTAATGCAATCGCAGCGATTCGGTTTTCTTTATCGCCCCGCTCCATTTTAACATCGCAACATATTTTACAAAATACTGGCGCGAAAATAAGACAGTGCAACGAACAGTCATACAAATACGACAGATGCCAAATTCAAAAGTAATTTTTTTTATTTTAATTATAACAGTATTTGTGGCCAGATTATTAGCGCATTTCACACCACTGCTATATCTTTAATTTCTTCACTGACCTGTTCGGTTTTCAACTTTATTGTACTACTTTTATGTTAAATCATTTTTGAGCATTTCGAATTTAAATTCTAACGTCGATTTGAATTAGAAACGACATCAGTGTCGTTGTCGCTGCCGTTGCGTTAGGTCGTATAAATTGTAAATATTCAGTATATATGTAAATACACCTTCGATCACTCTTGGCTATCACCTTCCTTTCAAAAATCAGTTAAAAAAAAGTAAATTAGTTCCACCTGCCAATCGCATAGTAGGGACAACAATACGTCATCACCAGTGGCGCATCTAAAAGGGGAATCCCACAGAAATATCTTTTCATTTACGTCGGTATGAATACGGGCAAAGGTCGAATGAATATAAACACTTTTACTTCGGACTTCATGTTGTTACTACCTCCTCGATTTACCGGCCCTAGGAAGAATCACACATTGAAGAATCACCTATGTAATATTATTGAGGACTTTACTAGTGGTTATTTTGCCGTAAAAGGCCGCTTTGCACCAGGAAATTTTTAGCCGAACTTAAACTGGAGTCCAAGTGATATTTGCTATTTACGCGGGCGACCGGCCCTAGATCTTTTTAAAGGTTACTAAACTCGAATGATTGATTAGAAACCTCGGCTTTGGCCACTACATACTATTATTTCACCGGGTTGTGACTACTATTCAAACATAGTGCTCATACTAGTGGCGTAGCTATGGTATTTGGGGCCTGGGGCAGATTGGGGGCTTGCTACTCCCCCCCCCCCCCTAAAAAGTCTAAATAATTTCAAAATTCAGAACAGAGTGTAGTTAATATATATATATATATTTTTTTTTTGGTTCAAAATAATAATAAATATCTAAAATAACATTAGATCTTAATAAAATTTATTGGAAAAAATTAAAAACGAATATTCCTCGCTTTTTGGCCTGCAAAGTCATTAATCACATTTTCAAAATCAACAGTGTCGACTAGTTTGAAACACAGATGAGTTTTTGTGATTTACGGCTCTTTTAAAAAACACTTTGTGTTTGCGAATGAAAGGCTTAAACACTGTGTATGTTACTCGTATAATTTGTAACCGTTTACTTTTTTTTAGTGTTCATATTATTTAATAACTTTTTTAGCACAAAAGTAGTAAAATTCGATAATCTTCTTATGTTAATTACTTTAAATTATGGTTTTCATTTTTCTTTTAACATTTCATTATACATCATTAAAAAAAAATTTCAACTTTGGTGCCCCCCCTGTTTGTAGTGCCTGGTGCGGCCGCCCCGCTCGCCATCCCCTAGCTACGCCACTGGCTCATACGGCTCTCATACGACTGCATACGACTTACTATTGCCATCTGTTATGATACATACAAAACTATGTTTAATTTTTGATAATCACGCCATCTGTTGTGGTGGATACAAAATTTAAGCAATAAAAGATAACTACCACCTTAAGTCAGTTCCTTACGCTACTGTTGGCGTTGTTTTTACTAGAGTTAGCGAGGTTCCAAGTGAAGTATGGAAGATAACCCTCTGACGCTAGTATAGTTTCTCTATGATGTAATGAAAAATAAACTGCTAGCTCCATCTATTTTTTTTCTTTTTATGGCTCCCGCTATTGGGGGCCTCTCGAACCCCCTATCTTTTGTGGGACAGGGACTTTTTGGGCAAATTTATTTAATTTTTCACAGATTTTTTTTTATTTTCTTTCTCTTCTTTCATACTTCACATTGTCTTTCGGTCTATTCTTTCATTCTACAATTCTACTGTCTTTCCCTTTTGCTCTGTATCACCTTTCATTCATTCCCCATTTCTTTTTACATTTTCTTAAATTACATTGTTATTTTATATCACATTTTTATTACTTAGATTCTATAATTATTTTATATCACAGTATTATATATTAATTTGCTTTTATTTTGTCTTTATTATCTATTTATTTGGAATATTTACTTTTTATTTCTTTCAATAGCATTATTTATAATTTTTTTACAGAGGGTGATGAATGAATTTTTGGTCTCTTTTTCGCTTATCAGGGAGGCTATTGACTCCTCCCTGATTTTTACGCCAGACCAGCACTCTAATTCGCCGGAGTCCCCCCGATGCGGGACACTGGGCCACAAGGTGGATCATGGTCTGGTCCACGCCCGGTTCACAGAAGCACGAGGGGTCCTCCTTGAGCTTGAATCTGTGGAGGTACTCAGAGAACCCCCCGTGCCCCGTGAAGAGCTGAGCCGAGACCGCGTCCACCTCGATACTGCGAAGCACGCGGTAGGCTGAAATGGCGTCCGGGAAAAATGTCTTCGTTACTGAAGCCGTCATTCTTTCCATATCCCTCCTGTTCGTTGAGCGACTCCAATCTCAGTTGTCGCTTGACGAATGAAATGGGGCATCTCTCATATTCAGGTCTTCTTTTACTCTTCAGGGCCGCGTCCTTGGCCAACTGGTCCGCCCTCTCATTCCCCTCCGTCCCCGCGTGCGCTTTCACCCAATATAATCTTACATCCTTACCTTTTTCTCTCACTTTCATAACATTTTCTTTCACTCTGAACGCTAAAGGATGGAGGGTGCCGATCTTGCGACAGTGTCGAGGGCGGACCGCGAGTCGCTCATTATGGCGTATGCCTGCGCGGACCCGCTGGCCGCGTACCCCGTTGCTTCCGCTAGAGCCAGCCGCTCTGCCTGGTAAACAGTGCAGAAGTTGCCCAACTTGAGTTTCTTTGTGTACAACTCTGCGGCGTCCCGCATGACGCAGAACGTCGCACCCACCTTGTCCTCTATGCGGCTGCCGTCGATATAAATTACCAGATCGGCAGCCGCGGTGGCAAGTCGGACTTCCTCCGCACTTTCCCCCAGACAGGAGAACTCCACACCAACTTGACCAGACGGGTGTGGTAGTCTCAGGTAGCTGACCGGTACCTCCAGGTCTCGGTCCCTTACCACCTGCCGGGAATGTCCCTTTTTTATCTCAAATAAACGGGCTGCTTCTTGGACCCGAAGGTCCAGAGGAAGCAACCCGGCAAGTATGAGGGCCGAGTTCAGGGACGCGGTCCTGTGAGTCCTCGCGATCTTCTGCGCGAAACCCCGCTGGACCGCGCCCAACTGCCTGCGGACCAGCAGCTTCCTAGCCACCGGCGCCCATACACTCACTGCATACAAAATGATCGGCTCCAGTACAGCCAGATACATCGTTCTGATCACCTCTGAGTTCAGACCCCAGGATACCTTTGCAGCCCTGCACAGCTGACGATAGAGGCTCTGAACCTTCTTGCTCATGTTCTTCACATGTGTGTTGAACGTGAGCCTATCGAGTCCGCCGTGCGCTCCCGAGCAGACAACACGCTCCCACGTGCTCTAGACCGTTCAAAATAGTTCGTAAAATATAGAAGTGTCGTAAAAAGTGCTCAAAAATTTATAAAAATAGTGTCAAATAAAGCGCGCTCGCAGCCCCAACGCATTGACACCAACAAAGTGGAAATCGGGCTAAAATTGGATTTTTTAAAGCCAAAAACAATAAACATAGTGAGCCAGTGAGAAAACAAAAAACTAAAACGCTGCACGATTTTCAGTGGGAAATCGTGCAACGAGAACTGTGGCGAGGTGCGCCGTACCAAGGCCTCTCGTCTGACACCCTTCACAGAATTTTGCGACCACAAACGGAGGAGCTGCAGCCGAAGTAAGGGAATTCCAACTGGAAAATATTAAGAAAACCAGTTGGAACCTTACTTCGCGAATAATAGCGAATATCCGGGGCCTACAAAGGGTCCGAGGACCGCGGAGGTTGCAGCCGGGAGCAGGGAGAGCCCTGGACTTAGTATAAGTAAGGTAGCCGCCGAGTATTACACGAAATTACAGACAGTTTTAAAATAAAAAAGTGGTGGGTAGACATTAAAAGTTGCCGAGGACCCTGCGCACACTGCAGGGTGCCATTTGCAGGGCCCCCTAAAAGGGCGGACAACTTAAAAAAGTCAAAAAGAACCTTGCCCACCACAAAAGGTTAAATTCCTGCAATAAAGTAAAATAAGTTTGGCATTATTATTAGAAATAAAAATACTCGGCGGCTGTCACCGGGATTGAGGTCCTTTTGACCTATCCCATAGCTTTAAGATTAGTTTTATAAGACAATAGTTGCTGTTTATAACAAAGCATCTCAATAAAAATAAGGGGACGGTAGACAGGAAATAAATAAACTTCCGCGTGCCCTGCGGCCGCGGGCGAGGTTAGCGAACCGGGCGACGTTGCCGTCCGCACCGCGCGAGCGACGCGCCGCGTTTGATAATAAATATTACGAGTAGTCGAGCGACGCGCCGCGCGTGGTAATTAATATTACAGCGAGTTTTGGATCTTTGTTATAAACAGCAACGGCAAACAGCAATAGAATAGTGGCCCTATTGCCTCAGGTTAAGAGCCATATTGCACTAGAATTAAGTTGACTAATTTATATTTTATTTAAAAATTGACATATTCTATTTTACATTTTAAAATATTTAGAAATAGACCAAGTATACAACACTTGAGAATAATTACAATAGACAAATATATTGACCAAGTATATAATACTTGTATACACTTTTATATTATAACATCGTATAACGAAATCAAATTTTAAATTCCAGACGAGTACCCCTACTATGTACCGGACCCCCACAAAAACCACCGACGCGGGCGAGGTGAGCCAGGCAGGCGCCAGCCAGGCGTGCAGGGTGAGCACCTCGCCCATTAGAAGCGTCCGGAGGAGTGTGGGGGAGTGGGAAGGGCAGGTAAAGAAGCCCAGGACCTCTCCGCGTAGTGTCGTACCGGCCGTCAAAACAAGGACGCGTGCGATGCCGAAGGCCGTGGAGCCGATACCTGCTCCCGCGGTGGCCGGACAATCCCCGAAAGGGGACAAACCGGCGTCCGCGGACCGAGTGAAGGAGGCGCGAGCGTGCCTAACAAAGGCAAAGTTACATCTGGGCAGCTCGCGCAACCTGAAGACGGAGATTAAAGAGCAGGTACTACACGCTATAAACCGGCTCTACGAGCTCTTTAAGGAGGCGGAGCTCGCAAATAGGGAGCGAACCCGGGACCCAACAAAGGGTCCAGTAGAGGAACCGGCGAGTGTGGCGAAGCGGGTGGAAGTAGAAGCGAAGAATCCACCCGCAAACCCCCCGCCGGTGAGTCATTGCGAGCTCCTCAAAAAACTAGACAGCCACGCGAGACTCCTTGAAGCCAATACCAAGGAATTGGAGGGCTTGAGGGAGTCTCTCGTGGCTGTAAAAATACAAAAAATACAAGAAAAAGCGAAGCCTCCCGGCACGTACGCGAGCGTGGCGGCCGGCCCAGCAAAAAGGCCGCCACCGGGGTGCGAACCTAAGCACTCGGTGGCGGTCTCGTCGGGGACCGACACGGGCGAGCAGGTCCTGGGAAAAATACGGAAAGCCCTAAACGCCACCCAGACCGGCATAAGGGTCGACCGGATCCGCAGGGTGCGGGACGGTCGGGTCATCCTGGGCTGCGGCTCAGAGATCGAGCTGGAGAGGGTGCGTGAGGGGCTGAGGAGGGCAGGTAACGACCTGAACCTTGCAGAGGTTAAAAACAAGGACCCACTGGTGTTGCTCAGAGACGTAATGGCCTACAATACTAACGAAGAAATAATAAAGGCCATTAAGACCCAAAACAAACACCTGCTGGTCGGCGTCTCTGAGGAGGATCAGAGGGCGGAGGTAAGGTTTAGGAGGAGGGCGCGAAATGTGCAGACGATCCATGTGGTCATGCGCGTGTCGCCTGCGCTCTGGGGACGACTGACGGCTGCGGGCTATATGCACGTGGACCTCCAGCGAGTGCGGGTGCAGGACCACTCCCCGCTAGTCCAGTGCACTCGGTGCCTGGGTTACGGCCACACCAAACGGCATTGCGCGGAGCGAGAAGACCGCTGCAGCCATTGTGGTGGCCGGCACCTACGCGCCGAGTGTCCGGATCGGCAAGCCGGGAAACCTCCCGCCTGCCGGAACTGCCGACTAGCTAAGGCAGACCGGTGGGACCACGGCGCATTCGACGAAGACTGTCCTGTGCGGAGAAAGTGGGACACCATTGCACGGGCGTCCGTAGCGTATTGCTAAGGGCACCCAGGTGACTCACCGCACTCTCCGCGCAGGGCACCACCAGTACCGCGTGGCGCAGCTAAACCTGCAAAGGTCCAAGCTCGCTACTGCCGAGCTGATATGCGAAGCGCCGAAGAGAGGCTGGGCGTTCGCATTGGTCCAGGAGCCGTATATCGGCGCTATTGGCGAGATGAGGCACTACCCAGGGACAAGGGTGGTACAATGTGTCGCGCGAGGCAACGGGGAGGTTGTCAAGGCGGCCATTGTGCTATTCGACGACACCATCGATATCACTCAATGTCCCCAACTCACGTCTGGCAACGTTGCCGTGGCCAGGCTGAGGACTGGGGCTTGGGAGATAGGGGTGGTGTCCGTCTACCTGGAGCCTAATACGCCCGTCGGACCATACCTGGACCGGATCGGCTCGGCCGTGGAGGGCTTGGGGACTGCCAACGTGGTGCTGGGTGGCGACGTCAATGCGCATAACACCTGGTGGGGTAGCCGGTCCACGGACCGAAGGGGAGTGGAGATCGCAGCCGCCCTCGACCAACTGGGGGTGCACGTGATGAACCAGGGGTCTGAGCCGACGTTTGATACGTATCGGGGCGGTAAGCACTACTCCAGTCGCGTCGACATTACTGCTTGCTCGACCACCCTGCTCGACCGAGCGGTGGGCTGGAGCCTCGTGGACGACATATCCTCGTCGGATCACAGGGCAATTGTGTTCAATCTGAAGCTTGACAGGTCCCGAGGCACGGACGTCAAGCGGACCACACGGCAGTACACTACCCGTAGGGCAGACTGAGGCGAGTTCCATCGAACTGTCGCCCGGTTGCTATCGGATCGCTGCCTGACGTCTGCCGAGGTGAATCAAATCACCGAGGAGGGGGCGTTGGACAGCATGGTCGGTCGGTACGTGGAAACCGTGAGGGACGCTTGCGAGTTGGTCCTGCCGAAGGCCTCCAAGCGGAAGAGGACGGAATTGCCCTGGTGGTCCGAACAGCTCTCTCTCCTCAAGGCGGATGTCTTGAGGAAGAAGAGAAGGATCAGGGCCGCGAGGCCGGCTCGTAAGGAGCTGGTCTGGCGCGAGTACTGCGACGCGAAGGAGGCATACCGCCTCGAGGCGAGGCGCGCTCAGACCCATAGCTGGAAGCGTTTCTGCGAGAGGCAGGATCGCGAGACCATGTGGGACGGGATCCACCGTGTGATGCGTCGCACGGAGGTGAGGCGAGAGGACGTCCCCCTCGTCCAGTCAGGTAAAGTGCTGGACGCAGCGGGATCAGCCAGGTTGTTGGCGGAGGTTTTCTTCCCGGAGGATGACCCCGGGAAGGACAATGCGGACCACAGAACTGTAAGAGCTAAGGCCGATGAAGTCAATTCGGGGGACCATGACGGAACATGCGATCCCCCGTTTACGATGGAGGAGCTCCGATGGTCCGTATCGACCTTCAATGCCAAGAAGGCACCTGGCTCTGACGGACTCACCGCGGACATCTGCCGAGCGGCCGTCGCCGTGGACCCCGCTCTGTACCTCGCGCTCTCCAACCGGTGTCTCGCGCTTTCCCACTTCCCCACGAGATGGAAGGAGGCAGTGGTCGTAGCGTTGCGGAAGCCGGACAAGGAGGACTACACGCACCCGAAATCCTACAGGCCCATCGGACTCCTGCCGATTCTCGGCAAGGTCCTAGAGAAAATGATGGTCCGTAGGATCCGGTGGTACACTGCGCCGTATGTCAGCAGCCACCAATACGGCTTTATGCCGCAGAGGTGTACCGAGGACTCCCTGTATGTCCTGATCCAGCATCTGCGAACTCGGTTGAAGGAGAAGGAGATCGCAGTGCTGGTATCATTGGACATAGAGGGAGCCTTCGATAACGCCTGGTGGCCTGCTATACGGTGCAGACTGGCAGAAACTCGCTGCCCCGTGAATCTGCGGCGCCTTGCCGACAGCTATTTTAGCGATCGCAAGGTGTCCGTACGGTACGCGGGGGCAGAGTGGGCCAGAGAGACCACCAAGGGGTGCGTGCAGGGATCCGTAGGCGGCCCAACCTTCTGGACCCTCCTCATCAACCCTTTCTTGGAGGAGGTGGTAAAGACCGGGACACACTGCCAGGCGTTCGCAGATGACGTCGTGCTGGTCTTCTCGGGGCAGAAGGCCCAGGACATCTCGAGTCGGGCCAATGCCGTTCTCGCCCATGTTCATGAATGGGGGGTTAGGAACAAGCTGAGGTTCGCACCACACAAAACCAAGGTGATGGTGCTAACCAACAAGCAGAAGTTCGACTACCCATTACTGAGCATGGGGGGCGAGCCGCTTGGCCGGACTGGGGAAGTCCGGATACTAGGCCTCACAATTGACGATAGGCTCACGTTCAACAGTCACGTGAAGAACGTGAGCAAGAAGGCACAGGGCCTCTATCGTCAGCTGTGCAGGGCTGCGAAGGTATCTTGGGGTCTGAACTCGGAGGTGATCAGAGCGATGTATCTGGCGGTGCTGGAGCCGACGATTTTGTATGCAGCGAGTGCATGGGCGCCGGCGGCTAGGAAGCTGCTGGTCCGCAGGCAGTTGGACGCGGTCCAGCGGGGCTTCGCGCAGAAGATCGCGAGGACCCACAGGACCGCGTCCCTGCACTCGGCCCTTATACTTGCCGGGTTGCTTCCCCTGGACCTTCGGGTCCAAGAAGCAGCCCGCTTATTTGAAATAAGAAAGGGTCATTCCCGGCAGGTGGTAAAGGACCGAGACCTGGAGGTACCGGTCAGCTACCTGAGACTACCACACCCGTCTGGTCAAGTTGGTGTGGAGTTCTCCTGTCTGGGGGAAAGTGCGGAGGAAGTCCGACTTGCCACCGCGGCTGCCGATCTGGTAATTTATACCGACGGCAGCCGCATAGAGGATAAGGTGGGTGCGGCGTTCTGCGTCAAGCGGGGCGCCGTAGAGTCATACACAAAGAAACTCAAGTTGGGCAACTTCTGCACCGTATACCAGGCAGAGCTGCTGGCTCTAGCTGAGGCAACAGGGTACGCGGCCGGCGAGTCGGCGCAAGTCTGCGCCGTACTGAGCGACTCGCGGTCCGCTCTCGAAACTGTCGCAAGATCGGACACCCTCCATCCCTTAGCGTTAAGAGTGAAGGAGAATGTAATGAAAGCGAGAGAAAAAGGGAAAGATGTAAGGTTGTTCTGGGTGAAAGCGCACGCGGGGATGGAGGGGAACGAGAGGGCGGACCAGCTGGCCAAGGAAGCGGCCCTGAAGAGTAAAAGACGACCAGAGTACGAAAGATGCCCTGTTTCATTCGTCAAGCGGCAACTGAGACTGGAGTCGCTCGACGAATGGAACAGGAGGTATGTGGAAGGAACGACGGCTTCGGTAACGAGGATGTTTTTCCCGGACGCCGTCTCAGCCTACCGCGTGCTCCGCAGCATCGAGGTGGACGCGGTCTCGGCCCAGCTCTTCACGGGGCACGGGGGGTTCTCTGAGTACCTTCATAGGTTTAAGCTCAAGGAGGACCCCTCATGCTTCTGTGAACCGGGCGTGGACCAGACCGTGATCCACCTTGTGGCCCGGTGTCCCGCATTCGGGGGACTCCGGTTCGGCTTCGAGTGCCGGTCTGGGGTTCAAATCAGGGAGGAGTTAATAGCCTCCCTGATAGGCGAAAGTGTAACTAGGAACGAATTCCTCAAGTACTGCAAAACAATAATAACACAAGCAATACAAAAAAACAAAACTAGGTAAAAGAAAACAAAAAAGACTGAAGTAAAATAAATAATAACTATAAGTAAACAACTGCCATAACATACCTAGTAAATAAGATCTGTAAAACAAAATAAGAGGATGAAAGAAAGAAGAGTAGAGTAAAAGGGCATAAAAGAAAAGAAATATAACATGATAGAGAGAAAAGAATAAAAGATAATAAGATGAATGACAGATGATTATGGAAATAAAAAACTTTGTGAAAAAATATTTGTAAAAAAAGGTCCCTGTCCTAAAAATCAGATAGGGGTACGAGAGGCCCCCAATAGCGGGGGTCATTTAAAAAAAAAAAAAAAAAACGTGAGCCTATCGTCAACTGTGAGGCCTAGTATCCGGACTTCCCCAGTCCAGTAATGGGTAGTCGTACTTCAGCTTATTGGTTAGCACCATCGCCTTTGTTTTGTGTGGTGCAGCTCCATCTATCGACGTAGTTAGGTCAAATAACAGGTACCTTAACGTCATCTAGTCTCACATTGTGACATTAAATAATACACATGTTGCGAGAAATAAATATATTGGATGTCTGGTGGCAGATTTGTGTTTTTAAATACTATTATTTAATAAAAGTAATATACGGGTGGTGCTGTGGAATGGATCGTGCAGATTTTATTAGGGGAACCTGAGAGTAATGTCGCTATCTTAAGTTAAATTAACACGACTACATTTTTAACAAATTTTTATTTCTAATCAACAATATATTCACCTTTATCAACAAGCTTCTGTCATCTAGTATAAAAATCAATGCCGGAGTAGTAACAAATCAATCGGATTTTCTCTAAAATATGTCCCCTAACTAAGCGGCGAACCGTGATAGTTCATGTTTCGTCTTGTGTTTTAAGTTTTATGGACAGCGAAATAGAAGCGAAATGTATCGAGTTTCTGTTTCGCTGCCCATAGAACGCCCCCTGACACGGCGGCGCCTGTGTGCATTGCACTCCCTGCACTATAGGTTAAGCCGCCCCTGACAATAACTCCACTATACTCAATTTGACCGCGTTGGTTTTGAAAAGAGATTCTGAATTACGTCGACAGTCAAGCCTTTAGTTTCAGGTACATAGAAAACGGAGTAAATAGCAGAGAGGAAACATGCGACTGCGAATATATAGAAGACAGGGCCTAGGCCTATAGCTGACACGAGAGGGTTGAAGATGAACAACACCACGAAGCTGCAGATAAAGCACCACTCCACCGCGATCATGGATGCCAAACTCCTGATCTGAAATAAATTTATCATTACTTTATTTAACATATCATACAGAAGAGTCATCACAATCAACAAATACCATCTAAGTTCGGTTTTATAGAGCGCTGTCTTTATCACACATTGCTCCGACTTGATATGTATAAAGAATAATTAAGACCAACTGTATTAATAAAATAAATTGCCCGATTATAGAAAATTTCAATGTTATTTAATATTTGTAAATTACAAGAAAGTCAATTAATTATTAGAAATAAGGTTTTAATTGGTGTTTATTTTAAGCGGGACAAGATTATAAAGATATCAATATTGAAAGAATTATGAAAAAACGTGTGAGTGAATGACAGTGACGCCATCTGTCGAAACTTTCTCATACCAAGTTAGAAACCTTTGTGGACTTACGCACAACAACTTTGCTAAAGATCATTACATGATTAAATGAATAGTTTACAATTCTATAAAGGACATACAGACAACAACAAAAACATTTCGTAATGGCGTTCCATATTTAACAGCCATGGGGTTTACGAAAAGTATATATATATATATATATATATATATATATATATATAATTACATTATGATTGTAATTGTTTATGGTATACGATATTATGGTACAGCTGATATTATATATATTATTAATTTTATTACATATACTTCTATATATGTTTGTATATATTTTTTATATATATATAAAGAATTTATGAATTTGAATTCAGAGTTCGACCAGCTATATAGCTAGTTATAACTGCCAGGTTGCTTGCAGAAGAGATTTTCAAGCACAGCAAGGAGAAGAATATTACAATACTAACCTCTGGCAGGAATATCTCAGCGACGAGCACAAAAGGCACGGTACCAGCTCCGCAGGTGTAAGTAATCACGAAGAGATACATGAAGAGTGCTGTCACCCAGTGCGGACCCCAATGTAGGTGAATCTGGGTGCCCAGCACCACGCAGCAGACACCCGATGCAATAGACGCGTAAATCATCAGGTACTGGAGGATAGAATAAACTTTAATTACATTTAAAGTTCAAAAATTATTTGAATATCATCCTATATTTCAAAATAGCAATCCTTAGCTCGCTTCATGTAGACACATTCCTTTTGTTGGTGTAATTTCAAACATTTCAATCTTGATAATTATGAACAAGCAAAAAAATATCTTTTCTATCTTTGAGACTTTAGTAGCACAACCAAATCATTGGCGAATATAAAGCTCAACGAATCCGCTGGCTTGGTCACTTGGAGCGAATGGGATCGGATCGGAGCGTGAAGGTAGCGTACCTGGAAAAACCGAGGGGTCGAAGACCAGTGGGTAGACCCAGGTATCGCTGGATCGATCGCGTTGAGGCAGACTTGCGCGAATTGAATGTCAACCAATGGCAGACGATGGCGCAAGATAGAGGAAAGTGGAAGTCTCCCGCTTCGGAGGCCAAGACCCACTTTGGGTCACTGAGCCAGCGGAGTAAGTAAGTAAAAAAATATCTTAAAAGTTTTTTGGAAATTAATCTCCACATATATACAGTCTGATTCAAAATTCGCGAACTGCATGCATGCATTCATTTAAATCTTTTACTATTTGTATGTACGTAAATACGTGTGCGTGTGTGTGTGTATGTGCGCGTGTGTGCATGCGTGTGTGTGCGTGTTGAGTGTGCGTGCGTGTGTGTGATATAAAGTTGTTAAAGATGTCAAAATGAAAATGTCAATGTGAGTGCCTAAATTAGCCACGCCCCGGGAACGGCAAATAAAACCAAGCGATCCGATCAAGTTCCAATTGAGCACTAATTTATTTTATAACAAATAATGCAATTAACTTAATATCTAGGTCACGATGACGCGCGAAGCAAATATTAAATCAAAATGCATGTCCTTTGTAAGGACTATTTGATTTCTGCATTAGCAATTACAAGCTAAGGATATAAAATTATATTTTTTGACCGGACTGTCATTGCTGTCTAAATGGCATTTGTAGATTGGGCGTGTTTGGAATGGCAGGGCGCTGTGAGATCCTGGATCAAAACCTCTTTTAAGAGAGTGAAGCCCCTGGACTTCCATAGGAGCCTCTGGCAGCTACGTATTACTAATTAAGAGGCCAGGTCAAGTGCAGGCGAAGATAATTAAACGCGATATATTCGCTATCATACGTCGCTCCAAAACTAAATAAATCTTATTTTAAACCAAAAAGGGGGGATGGGAACCTTTAACTTACCCGTCTGCCAATCCATTCCACAAGAAATGCAGCAAGGAGTCCCGTCACAACAGTTACAATGGCGGAGATGACACTGCAGACTGTTGGAGACGTATCCGGTACAGCCTCAGCGAAGAGCGGTTCCGCGTACACCTGCACCACCATCAGACCTTGGAAGATGGCCGCCGTGTACAGCACAAGAGACATGTACATTGCCCGCCGTGTCGACTGTGATTTTTCTGTGAAAATAATATCATTTTATATATCTAATAGATTCAGGCGTTACTTTGCGGAAATCCATCGTAAGAATGGGACTAATATATAGCTACTTCCGCTATGCAGCAGTAGTCGTGCAATAAAGTGCACCGCCCGCCAGCCCGCTGATAAATGCGCGTGCGGTAAACAATGCTAATTGCACAACTACCACCGTTAATTCACTCAACACGTGTTTTACCCCTCCACGGGGCATCCTCAGGAGTAATGTTGCACCGATTAGTGCCAAGCACAGAGTCCACAGAGACTCTGCTGCATGGCGGAAGTAGTAATATATTGGTTCTTTTGTTATTTAGCTTTGTAAGAAATAATTGTTATATATTTAAATAAATAAATAAATTATTTACTCTAGAATAAGCATTTATTTCGTCTCTTACACTGCACCTAGCATCATGGGTGGAAGCCTATGTTCAGCGGTGGACATCTTACAATCTAAATGATGAAGAGTGAATAGAAACAAAAGTCTGAGATTGCAGCTATTAAAATATATACTTACTGAAAAATTCCCAAGGCGACATTTTTGTTTTCACTGTGACTTCATTTTGCAATTTTTCCGTTTCCGGTGTTGAATCTGTTGTTAAAAAAAACATTAATTTTGGACCTAAATATTAGTACTAGGCATGCTGATGATCATTAACAATGAGATGATGAGATAAGAGGCTGTATAATACAAACACCACACTTATTTAAGTGCTTAACGTATTTTTATATAACCTATTTTAAATTTCATTTGGCTTTCAATACTACATGTCCCGTTATTTGTAGCTAGAAAACGCATTGCTGAAGTTCATACCGCCACTTATTCTCCCAGCGCTAAAGGTTTAATAAGTGGTATGTTAGCCTGGAGAAAGGTACGAAAAGGATTGCAACATATTGTGAAGGTAGAAGAAAGAAATGTATAGAAGATGAAGGATGTGATAGGAACATGACAAAAATTCCGTGAAAAATAAGAGCAATGCCGTGTTGTATGTTTTTCTGGACCCGTTGGGTGCATCTTGTACGCTTGTAACATGTTGAAAGTCAAGGATTTTTTATTTTGTAAATGAGGTTTTGAACTTTGCTTGTATTTATTTATTTCTTCGCTAGATCTTTCACTCTTTTTACTTTCTTGCATCACAAATTCTATCACTTTTTATGATTAAACATATTCCTTGCTTTCGTCTCCTTTCATTCTTGACCACAATCCTTGAATTTAGATTTTTTATGTTAACAACTTAGATGCCGATCTCGCGCCGGCGCAAGATGCCTACTGATCAACTTATATCAGCCAGTACGGCGTCGGCATCGCGTGAAGTAATATGCTAACGTATATCTACGTTCTAACTTCATTAGCGAAATATTTAGTTATTTTTTATATATTGTTTTTTTTCGCCTGCAATATGAGTATGAGAAAGGGTCAGCCACGTACCAAAAAACGAAATACCCGGCACTGATAGAAAGAATACCTATCGCAGCGCCGATCTCGCGCCGGTGCGTGATATTTTCAATTTCTTATTTTTTATTTTAATTACCTTATATATGCAAATGACACTTAATTAATAACATTTGAATCCTCTTCAAACAAATAAACAACAAAAAAGAAAATAGGTTCTTTCTGACTTAAGTTTAAGACACTGGCAGGAATGTTGTTAAATTACATTTTTTTTATTTTATTTTTTTTATTTAATGGATTCAGGCGTTACATTGCGGAAGTCCATCCTAAATAAGAAAGGACCAATATCTAGCCACCTCCGCACATGCAGTGGTTGTCGTGCATGAAAGTGCACCGCCCGGTTGACTCGGTGTTTAGCACTAATCTGTGTAACAACTCCTGAAGATGCCCCGTGGAGGGGTGAAACACGTGTTGAGTGAATTTACGGTGGCGGTTGTGTAGTTTGCATTGTCTGTCGCATGCGCATTTACGAGCGGGCTGGCGGGCGGTGCACTTTCATGCACGACAACCACTGCATGTGCGGAGGTGGCTAGATATTGGTCCTTTCTTATTTTTTTTATTGATACCTTAAAATTATCTTGACATATTTTCTTAAACTTATATTTTATTACTATAATTTGCTTATTTAATTTATGGATAAAACTGTCTTATTATTACTCTCTAATTTTTTATTTTTTGGAAAATATATCTAGATTATTTTAGAAAAATTGTCTGGTGCTGAACATCACTTATTAGTAAGGAGATGGTTTCTCTCTTCACGTTTGCACACAACTCTATCTTACAATCATACTTTTGCCATCAGAACATGGGACAGCTGGTGATAGTCCACCAAAGTCTGATCCACCGCATTATCACAGATGCACGAGAGACTCCTTGAGTTTTTTTTGTATGGCTCCCGCTATTGGGGGCCTCTCGTACCCCTATCTTTGGTGGGACAGGGACTTTACGGGCAATTTATTTTTTCACATAGTTATTTATTATTTCCATTCTCTAATTTCGTTCTTTACATATTCTTTCAATCTATTATTTCATGCCACATTTCTGCTATCTTTCCCTTTTACTCTGTGACCTTTCATTCCTCCCTCATTACATGTTACATTTTATCTTTATTTCTTTTCGTTTACATTTTTATCACATTTTATATACCATTTTGAGTTACATTTTATCACATTTTTTCTTATTGTCTATTTAAAATTTTTCTTATTTTCTTTAAATTTTATTTTTTTTGTATCCCTTTTTAATTATTTCCTTGCAGTATAAGAGGAATTCTTCCCTAGTATCCTTTCCGCCTATCAGGGAGGCTATTGACTCCTCCCTGATTTTAACGCCAGACCAGCACTCGAATTCGAGCCGGAGTCCCCCGAATGCGGGACACTGGGCCTCAAGGTGGATCACGGTCTGGTCCACGCCCGGTTCACAGAAGCACGAGGGGTCCTCCTTGAGTTTAAACCTGTGAAGGTGTTCCGAGAGTCCAGTGCGCTGTGAACATCTGGATCAAGACTGTCCAACTATGTTTGGAGGAGCATAAGATACACTGTGTTGTATTTTACTGTGCCTTATAATCCGTGATTATTTATAAAATAAATACATACCATCTAGTTCTGGGTTCATCGCTCTACGTATATTTTCAATTTCCTCTTCAACTGTCTTTGAATTTACTTTAGTCGCTCTGTAATAAGCTATTGCTCTGGCTGCGTCCTGAAAAATTATTAGAACCTATATTTAAGTTTAACAATCATAGCAGTGACATTGATTAATGGACTGTTGCACGATTTATAGACCTCAGAAATGCCGGACATTTGTCTTCGACCATGAGGAAGGCGACACTTTCTTCTATCATTAAAGTTTTGTTAAGTAATACAACTTTCAAGTTAGAAGAAATTCTCGTCTGAAGTCGCAGTTGAAAAGGCACATCGTAGGTGCAACCGCCTTTGGTTGTGTCCGGAAGATTGTGAATAGCGACCAAGGGCTGGTAGACGTGATAGACAGCATAGTATAGGCCGTAGAAAGTCGCTGAGCACGGACAAAGCAAGACTAGTCATTAGATCCACAAAGCATAAACCTCCCCCAAAGATATCTAGGGGGGATATATCGTAATCGCTACACTTGGCAGACGGATTGGAGATCGCTGCTGCTCATCCTTTGCAAACTTGTGAGCAGAACATGCAAGTATGGAACCGTCGAATTATTTTACCGGTTACTAAACCGCCTTTGACCACCAACTCGCCTATGGAAATCGACGTGGTGGTCGAAGATGAAGCAAGCAGACTCAGTTCCTGTTCATTCTGACCTTGAAGAGACCTGGGTGATATTTCTTAGGAAATAAGAAAGCCGGCAGATTGTTCGATACCACGTACGAGTTATCGCAATTCTCAATCCTCTGGGCTATCATTGCCCAATTTGTATATATATATACTCGCATCCTAGCGAAATAACTCTGGAATGTTTTTTTTATCATACGTTAAAACATTATTGTACTTTAACATACGTGCGTTTGTTACGTATTTGTAAATGTCTGCATAGCTTGTATACGTTAATAAAACTAAAACTATGCTTTTTTTAATACTCTTTCCCCATTTTTTTTTCGGGGCAGAGATATACACCCTCCTACTTTCACCTTCCTTTTCTCATCCTTCACAGTTTCTCTCTTTATTCCCTCTGCTATCCTTCATATTTTCTATCATTCAACATATAGCATTCACCCACATCACATTTACGCATCGCCTCCCATCCCTCGCCACACTTCATGTTACATCACCCACCACCCTGCAACAAAACCGCAAGAAGGTGTGGCAGCTGTCCTCCTGTTCCACCTATTTCCACTGACACTACGTTAAAAGTATAAACAATATTTTAACTCACCTTTTCCAAACCTTTAGCCATTAGATGCGTTGGTGATTCCTTCATCAGCATGATGAGTATCGCTCCAAGAACTGCCATGGAGAGACATGCGTACGTCATGGTGTCGTAGTCCAAATAACCTCCCATGAGATACGACGCCAACATCCCCATCCCGTAGAAGATGATGGGCATTGACGTCATGGCTCCACGGAGAAACTCTTGACAGATTTCGCTTACGTAAATCGGTACGACTAATACAAGACATGCGCTCAAACCGGATAGGAAAACTGAAGCAAGTATAGCTTCGACTCGATTGCTTAGTAAGACAATAATCCATGCAACCTGTGGACAAAATTTTAATCATGAAAATTCCAGGACATCTCACTCGTATATTTCAACCTGTTTACTATTAAGGTTGTGGGGAATCCCCCATACTGTGCTACTGTGACTACTACGCAATGACACTAAACATCAATGCGACATAATAAGCATTTAATTTAATTGAACGCTCCACATTGGTGACCCCAACGTGATCTGATCTTCCTGAGTTTCTAATTTCTTTTATAATCATCAGAACCTGTGTCTGAAGACGCTCAAACTTCCAGGTGAACTGTTCCAGTCGAGGACGAACACCACGACAGATCTGTCAGATTTCACTTCACGCTTAAAAACTAATATAGTAGTCATCGTTTAAGACTTCGTAAAAGGCCTCTCAAATACAAGTCATATCTACGTAAGATACGACACGATACTAAGAGCTGTTCATCCAGCATACTCCGGCCTACATCATATGATCAAGATGACAGAGAAAGTATTTGAGTTGATGATGAATGGTAAGACCACCACATATCAACACCATAGATTGTCTGAAACAGATTTCCTGATAAACAAGAATATAAAGTCTAAGAAAGAAGAAAATAAGATTGACGAAAAAGAAAAAGTAAATAATAGAAATGGCAGGCAGACTAGATCAGGTAGCAGAGTGTAATTAAAAAAAATCTGATATAAAGTCTTAGAAAGAAGAAGATAAGATCAATAAAGAAGCAGGAGAAAAAAAAAAGAAAGGACAGGCAGACTAGATCACGTAGCAGAGAGAAATTAAAAATTTACCGCCCATGAAATGGTCTATGGAGGTTCTATGTATATATTATTACTACGTAATGACACAAAACGTCAATACTATAATACTTAATCTTTCAATTCGAATATTAACATATAGGTATACATATCTTATATGAAACATAATCTAACAATTCACATAGTAATAATACATTAGGCTAATAAAAATGTCATTATCATTTTAACTTTAGGTTGTCCTCAGCTGGACATTTCTCCATAAATTCTTCATAAATTCCTTCTCCATAAATTTTCTTTAGGTATGACTACAACAGGCTCGCATCCTGTACCTTCTGATGACCTCAACAAGGTTACAATATGGTTCTAGATGATAAAAATAATAAATGTAACATTTTAGAAACCTGGAGATAAGGTGACGGAAGTGAGGTGATGTGTGATAAGGATTGAGAGATATTGTGAAGAAAAATAGAGGAAAGAATAAAAGAAATTAAGAAAGAAGAAAAATGAGCATGAAAATTAATTAAAATTATGCGAAAAATTATAAAGTAAATATGGATCTTGTAGATCCTTGGTAGAGGTTGAATGAGAGGTCCAAAAATTTTTTTTATGATATTGAAAGAAACAGGAACCTAAAATAGATCCTTAAAGAACATTTCAACGTTAGTAAAAAACTAAAATTATAATATCATATTTTATACATAAGTTAAGACAAGTCTAAATATACGAGATTATCTCACATCGTAAGGAAGGAATGCGTAACGTAATAAACCATTATTTGACAAGAATTAATCATAATTTGCTCCATTAACAATGGCTTATAAATGTCTCGTATAAACGAAAACATAATTAAAGTATTAACCATATCGAGCACACTTTGCGTTGTATTCTAAATTTTAAACAAAGTAACGATAAAAACTAATGAAGTGTTCCATAGACGAACAAACATGACTGATATTGCTCTGCAGATTGTTAATTTAAAATTGCAGGTCACATTACAAACAATGAAAAAAAATTACAAACAGTAAACACATTACAAACAGATATGAGTATCATACGTAAGATGTACACAAGACCTAAGTAAGAAAAGGACCATTATATAGCTACTTCAGCCATGCAGCAGTAGTCGTGCAATAAAGTGCACCGCCCGCCAGAGGACTCTGTTTGTCACTAATCAGTGTAACATTTCTCCTAAGGATGCCCCGTGGAGGGGTGAAACACGTGTTGAGTGATTTAACAGTGGTAGTTGTGTAATTTGCATTGTTTGCCGCATGCGCATTTATCAGCGCGCTGGCGGGCGGTGCACTTTATTGCACGACTACTGCTGCATGGCGAAAGTAGCTATATATTGGTACTTTTCTTACTCCATAATTTCTCCAACCTTTTTACTGTAACTGTAAACATTTCCCCGCTCTGTACTTCACCATCACAATATCTATTAGATTTTTATGAGTACGGTAAATAAATTGCTCGACTGATTCAAGTGATCTTGGGAGGGAGGGAGGGGGGTAGACTCGACTTTCAGTGAAGAAAGTCTATATTAATCTGTTAAAATAACATTTGAAATGATAATGACGATTAGTCTCTCTTGATCACGCCACAGCTTAAACACGATTGTTTTGTTTTCATCTTTAATTAGTGTAATTATACTTTGTAGAACCTTCTTATCACTTAACAATCTACGCACCAGGTAAATGCGCACAGATGGCGCTTACCTGCAGCTTCATTATCACCTTTCTTCATCACATCTGTGATGAGAGTGTTTTACATTACAAGCTGGTATTACTTGTAATATAATTAAGACTTCATTTGTATTTATTTCGGTGATTTATATATGATTTATTTCGGTGTTTTATAATATGTTGAGTTTTTATTAAATAAATATTTAATTGTATGGTCAACAGCAGCAACTTTTGACGCATCTATAGGAGGTACGGTTGCAATAAATCGTCTCAGGCCAGTGGCGTAGCTATGGTATTTGGGGCCTGGGGCAGATTGGGGCTTGGTGCCCCCCCCCCCCCCAAAGAGTCGAGAGTTAATATATATTTCTATTTATCTTTAAGTAATATTTATTATTTTGTCATTTAGGGCCCTTTTAAAAAACACTATGTGTTTTGCGAATGAAAGGCTTAAACTCTCTGTATATTATAATTTGTAACCGTTTCCTTTTTTTTAATGTTCATATTATTTAACAATTTTTTTAGCACAAAAATAATAAAATACGATATTCTTTTTATGTTATTTACTTTAAATTATGGTTTTCATTTTTCTTTTAACATTTCATTATTCATCATTCAAAAAAAAAATCAAAAAAATTATTTTCAACTTTGGTGCCCCCCTACTTGAGGTGCCTGGTGCGGCCGCCCCGCTCGCCACCCCCTAGCTACGCCACTGTCTCAGGCTCTTAGCTGATCACGTTTGCCTGATATTTATAATGGCACCAGCCCGTTACACTTGAGTGTCAAAAACTGCCAAATAATTATCCTGGAACTTCCTTGAAATCTAATCAAAAAAGGTTCTATATCAGTGCTGTAGGCGCCGAGATTAGCACAACTCCTGAATAAATATATACACAATATTATCCTGATACAATGCATTACGTTCAAATAACGTAGTTATAACAAATTGTTATTCCAGAGATATTTTCCAGAGAAGTTTTTATTGTTTTATGGTTGAAGTGGTTAATAAAAAAATTTACATCTTCCAATGAGACATGCATATGCAACGTCGATAAATATATAACTCTTTACATATTTATATCATTAATAATTAAAATACATATTTTTGTATGACCAATTATTTATCGCCTGTTCAAATAATAAATAATAATCAAATTTATTTATTAATGCACTTCAAAATTGAACAAAAAATGTTACGTAAAAAAAATATTTACAACTAACTTTATATTGTTCTATGGTTCGCTGCGATATTAAATCAGAAATGAGAAGATTCGCAAAATTACTGAAGTCGGAGCTCGAAGAATTGATTGTCTAAAGTGGCAGTAGGTTCGTGCTACACAAAACTAAAGCAACCGAAGATCATCAGGATCATAAGGTAGTCGAATAGTGATCATGAAGCGGTAGACATGGTAGCCCCCCCCCCCCACTTGGTAGACCGACGAAAAAGGCGAAGTAGTAGGAAGTCAACCAGTAGTCTACCTGTCAGATAATATTATAGAAATATACTTACAACTTGACATATAGAGAACAACATGCAACTGTATTTCCTTCCCAACGCGTCCAGAAAGTACCCAGAGAATGGAGTGCTGACCAAAGCGCTGATAGAAGAAAGACTGCCGAATAGTGCAACTTCAGTTTCTGTCATTGGACGGTTCAGCGTTGTGTTGGCAGAAGAGAAGAGTATCAGCGTCGATGATGGCCAGGTATACATGATACCCATGGTCAAGACGAGGTAGCTCACTGAAAAAAAAATTATCTACTATTTAATGGAATCAGGCGTTACCTCGCGGAAGTCCATCCTAAGTAAGAAAAGGACCAATATTTAGCCACTTCCGCACATGCATGCATTACACCAATTATTAGTGGACTCTGTGCTTGGCACTAATCGGTGTAACATAACTCCTGAAGATGCCCCGTGGAGGGGTGAAACACGTGTTGAGTAATTTGGCGGTGTCGGTTGTGTGATTCGCATTGTTTGCCGCATACGCATTTATCAGCGAGCTGGCGGGCGGTGCATTTGTTGCACGACTACCACTGCATGTACGGAAGTGGCTAAATATTGGTCCTTTTCTTACATAAAATTATCTACATCAAGCAAAATTAAACTATGAAAATATTCCTTAATATACAGGTGATTGCTTATAGGTATAAACATGCAGTATGGTATACGCTAGTCGAAAATCATAGCCTTCAGAAATAATAAATAGTTTTGATAAAATAACAATAAAAAGCGTAGAACTAAACAAATACAATGGGGTTTGTAAATTTTTTATTTATAATTGTAAAACAAAAAATCATAAAATTAGAATAATATATTTTCAACAGTGGCGTACCTAGGGGGGGGCGGTGGGTGCGGTCCGCACCGGGCGGCACTTACCTTGGGACGGCATTTTTTATATTTACTTATAGTTGTAAAAAGCAACTTTTTCATTTCAAATTTATTTTCTTTCTTAAATAATAAATGATTATTATAAGTTTAATATTTGATTTATATAAATTATAATTAACTTTATGATTTTGAATATTATTCCTCGGTGTATATAAATACATTTTAGTGTTAATTTTGGATTCTAATTCAAGAACAAGATAATAATTTTATTTTATTGTATTCATTAAAATTCGTTGAATTCGTAAAAGGATCTTTACGACTTTGTTCGGCAATTTTTCCTAACTAATTTTTTTTTATGTCAGTTTATAAATGTCATTTCTTTTGAAAAGCTTATATGATTACTTTGAAGTCATATATTAAAATTTTTTTAAATCAAAAACCACTATTTGATTGACATATAATAGAAGGGGCGGCAAAAGTTCTAGGTACGCCACTGATTTTCAAACATATATATCTGGAACATACTGTGAAATAGAGTAATATGTCCTTTGAAAGAGCCTATGCTTGATAAATTTCATAAATTAAAAGATAGATTCACAGCATCGCCTGATATTTTTGTAGTCGCATATATTCACTAACATATAAGTGAGACACAATATAGACATATCTTGAATTCCATTGTTTTTAATCATCTTTTAAATATTTACGTGATTTGTTATAATAATAAAACATTATCACATATAAATACAAGAAAAATTGACAAATTTGTTGCAAAAACTAAAGTAATTCAAAATTTAGTTTATTTTACAAATTCTTAGGTCTGAAGCACTTATAATCCGAACATATTAAAGAGTCAACCTTACGTCAAAGCTAGATATAATCCGTCCATTTGTATAAAGTTTTTAATTTTAAATTTTTATTAAAATATTATTTAGATATATAAACAGAACACTGCAATATACATTTAATTTAATTAGTGGTTATTTTTAAAGAAAGAAATATATATATTACCAATGCCCGTAGCTAAAACTTGTACGATTATAGACATTTCTTTGTTTTAAAATATCAACACAATCGTGAAATCAAAACTTTTAAAAACGCCGCCTCGCGTTATGTTTCTGAACTGGATTTAAAATCTGACTTACTCCATTTATAGTAATAACATTTAAAGCTTCTTGTGCAAATAGATATTACATAGCGCTGATTAGCTAAATTAAGATTTTACACACAGCACAATGTGCTATCAATTTCCACGATTTGAAATATAATTTCGGTTCTCCGGGGCGCCCTTGTCAATGCTAAGTTGGTTTCGACGAGTGGTGACTTGTGTGGTCAGCGGCCTATCGATCCTGTAAAATAGTGTTACAGTACCCGGCGATAAATATTGCACATCCACCTTTGGAAAGAGACAATCGGCTAATTTCGGCTTCGTAGAGCATTATCTCTGTCCCACACTACCTATGTGACGTTTTGACAGTCGTTGTATTTCGTGCGTCAGATATATATATACAAGCTGATCCCGCAAACGTTTTGCAAAAAAAATTAAAGTTTTAAATTAACAAATGTAAGATAAGGGTTGATCGTAGAGGGGTGAAAATTTAGGTTTGTATGTATTTTTGTATGCTGTATCATAATAAAATAAAAACCAAAAAAATTGTCTAAAAAAATTAAAAATAAAATTTAGGGGTGGACCATCCTTATCACTTAGGGGTATGGAAAATAGATAGTAGCCGATCCTCAGATATACTGAATACGCATGTAAAATTTGGTAAAAATCGGTCAAGCCGTTTCGGAGGAGTTCAAGTTCGAACACCGTGACACGAGAATTTTATATATTAGCTATGTATATATATATATATATCTGTCGCACGGAATATATATATAAATACATGTAGAAGGTAATCATATAAAATGAACATATATTTTATTTATTTTTCTTAAATAAACAATAGTCAATAAAGTTACTATTAAGTAAAATTTACATAGTTTTGAAGTGATATATGATAGCGAATGCCTCGCTTATAATTCGCTTCGCTTTCACTGGACGATAATCTTAAATAAACAGACAACAGTTTTAAAAGACTTAATCCGACGTCTGTTTTTATAATCCATTCAACACACTTGTGATTTCCCAGGATTTTAATACGAATTGTTATATAACAAGCTTTATATCCTTAAACCTTTATGGAAGTGAATGCGGGCACCGTAAGACCGGTGTTGGTGATCTTCGGGAGAGCCCACTGCAAGATATAGGGAGGGCCTATATCTTGCAGTGGGCGTCCATCGACTGAAAAGAAAAACCTTTATTGATATCGTCTTTTTTCTTTTTTATGGCCTCCGCTATTGGAGGCCTCTCATACCCCTAATTAGTTGGGATCAAGGTCTTTGTTTACAATTAAGTTTTTCAGATTTTCCATCTTTATTCTTCACTCACTATCATGCTTCTCAATTTCTTTCATTCTTACCTTATTTCCATCACAATATCTTTCATCCCTTCTTGCTTTCATCGCCTTCCTTCCATCATCTTATTACTCTTAGGTGGCTAGGTACATTTCACAGTTTTCTTTGAGTTATGCTTTCGTAATATATTACTACACTTTTCTTATTCTTTTTTCCTATTATTAATTGACTAGTTATTTTATGTGCAGCTTATTTGGTACCTACTTATCTATACTGTTTTGTTTCTATTAACAGTGTCACTCACCACTCTATGAGCAAACGATAGGAATGATAGGCGAAGGTTGTCGTCGCCCATCATTAAGGCGATGCTCTCTAAATCTATCTTTAACTTTACCTTCGTTTCCAGGGCACTGCGCGTCCTTGCATGTGCGGGACAATAGGCCACAAGATGAGTCACGGTCTGGTCGACGCCCGGTTCGCAGTAGCACGAGGGGTCCTCCTTAAGCTTGAACCTATGAAGGTACTCAGAGAACATATGTGATATGTGATATCGTCTTCTGTCTTGCTCCAATGAAACTAGGATATTATAAGTATATATGTATAATGTTACATGAATCCACAATAAAACGTAACAGCTCAATATATCTAATGCTGGTCGTGTGGCTACAGGCAGTGCGCGTTGAGTAACGCCAGGGGCTTTTAGTTCCGCCTTTGGGAACGTTGAATTTTAAATGGGAGAGTCACTACATTTTTTTACAATGATATCTATTTATTATTAATGTTATATATCATATCTCGTTAGGGCTACAGAATTTACAATTTTCAATTAATTATTTCACATCCTTCTTTTTATTTCTTTACTCATCTTTCAGTCTTCTTAAGATCAGTCTAGGTCTCTCCGTAACAATGTATCACAGTCTAGGTCTATCTTTTTTTTTTTTTTTTTATAGAGGTTTAAAAATACGTTTACGTATCATAGGGCCTGATGTTGGTGCCCCGTATGTCGGACTCGATCTAGATCAATACCGACTAAAAACAATCCTCTCTCTTCGGTATCCCTGGTCCCCACGGCATGGCCGTTAGGCATTACTTCGCGGGGGGGATTTAGCCGCAGCTTTCTCTGATAGAGTGGCTGTTCAGGCCAACTTCCTCCGCTCTTGCTCTATTTTACGCAACTCCTTTAGCACCGTCGTACAGTACGCGCTCGTAAGTTCCCAGGCCGAAGGCGAGGATAGCATTGTAGCTATCAGAGTTTCAGGATAGATTTTGCATCCTACACCTTCTTCCCAAGACCTCCTGGCTTCGTTAAATCGGGGGCAGACGAAAAAGACATGCTCTGCATCTTCAATCATTCCGACACAATTAGGACAGTCAGGGGAATCTTCGTATTTGAACCTATGGAGATACGCTCGATAACAGCCGTGGCCGGATATCATCTGAGTCAGGTAGTAGTTCAACTCTCCATGATCTCGGTTCACCCATGACTCTAGGTTTAGTATAAACTTACGCGTCCATTTTCCTTTCGTCGACTTATCCCAGGACGATTGCCACTGTTGCAAGCTTTTCAGTCTTCCCCGAATTCTAAGTTTAGTTGAAGTTGGGTCTGATTTGCTTTTTTTGCTACGGTACAGATCAGTTCTTTCGTCTGCAAGAAGCGCAACAGGAACCATACCTGCTATCACGCATGCTGCATCCTCCGATACTGTACGAAAGGCGCTAGCTACCCGTAGAGTGCTGACTCTATAAACAGAGGCGATTTTCCGTCGGGACTCCTGTTTGCTCAGTGCGTCGGACCATATGGGTACTCCGTACATAAGCACTGACGTAGTCACCGACGCTAATAACTTCCTTCTGTTTTGCTTGGGACCTCCGACATTAGGCATGAGTCGGCAGAGTTTAGCTGTCACCAGAGACGCTTTCGCTGCTGCTCTCTCAGCCTGATCTTTAAAGTTTAGCCTATGGTCGATCATTACTCCTAGGTACCGTATAGCTGGTTGAGTTGCGATTTCACAGCTGCCGACATTGAGTGTGATGGTCTCCGCAACTCTCCTGCCAGTAATGAGCACTGCTTCCGTCTTCTGCTCAGCCAGTTCTAGTCCGACTGACCTCATCCACAGAGTGATTACTTGGAAGGATCTTTCAAATGCCCACTTCATTTCCTCCACGTGTTTCGCTACTATAACGACTGCTAGATCATCAGCGAATGCGACGAGTTTAGTTTCGCTGGGTAGATGTTTCTTTAGGAGTCCATCGTACATAGCGTTCCACAAAAGTGGCCCTAGTACTGACCCCTGTGGGACGCCTCCGGTGACTTTGTACTCCTCCGTCCCGATTTCCGTAGTGTATATGAGGACCCTATCAGAGAAGTAACTAGCGACTATTTTATGTAGGTATAGAGGTACATTCAGTGAGCTAAGTGCCCCCATGATGGCCTCCCATTTTGCTGAGTTAAAGGCGTTTTTAATGTCCAAGGTGGCAACCAGGCAGTATTTTATCGAGCCTCTCTTCCATCTTTTCCCAGACACTGCTAGTTTTGCTATATTGACTACTTGCTCTATAGCGTCCAGCGTAGACCGGCCTTTTCTGAACCCATACTGTGAGTTAGCTAGGTGGGGTTCAACTGCTGCTTCGATCCTGCTGTGGATAATACGTTCTAGTATTTTCCCCGCAGTATCCAGCATACAGAGGGGCCGGTATGACGATGGCTCGTCTGGTGGCTTCTTACCTTTAGGGAGAAGTACCAGTCTCTGTCGTTTCCACGCGGTAGGAAAGGTGCCTTCCAGTAAGCAGCTATTGTAGGCCTCCAAGAAGACTCCTGGTGTTGCTACAATAGCTTGCTTAAGAGCTACGTTGGGGATCCCATCCGGTCCCGGAGCTTTGTTGTTTCCAACCCTACCGCATGCTACCATTAGCTCCTTCTCGGTAATAGGGGGGATTTCATTCGGATCCACAATCCCTAGTTGAAAGGAGGATTTTGGTTGCGTGGTGAACAGAGCTCTGACAATTCTTCCTAGTAGAATAGGACAAGTCTAGGTCTATCTGTAACAATATACCAGAGTCTAGGTCTATCCGTAACAATGTATCACAGTCTAGGTCTATCCGTAACAATGTATCACAGTCTAGATCAATCCGTAACAATTTATCACACTCTAGATCTATCCGTAACAAAGTATCACAGTCTAGGTCTATCCGTAACAATGTATCACAGTCTAGGTCTATCCGTAACAATGTATCACAGTCTAGATCTATCCGTAACAATGTATCACAGTCTAGGTCTATCCGTAACAATGTATCACAGTCTAGATCTATCCGTAACAATGTATCACAGTCTATTCTTATTAAGAGATGTATATGTATCACAGTTTTTGTTTTTTTCATTATTTCGGAGTCCTTTGGGCATAGTCATTCGCGCTCGGTGGCCTCCTATTCCTCCCTACCTTGCAAAGAGCTCTCGTGCCGCTATGAACTCGCGGGTATTTTCAAATACAGTTTACCAATTTTAAAAATTGTATTTGGCGCCATACCTACTTTATGTAATGCAATCGCAGCGATACGGTTCTCTTTACCGCCCCACTCTGTTTTAATATCGCAAAGTATTTTACAATATACTGGCGTGAAAATAGGAAAACACGATGTACAATTATATAAAAATTACTGATTAACAGAAGCAAACGAATCGTATGTAAGATTTATTCAACGCCATCATCATCGTTACCTCCATCATGATCGCCACCATCTTTATCATCAACGTTGCCATTTTACTATCAGCAGCTTCACCATTATTATCCTCATCATCACCAACATAATTACTATCATCATCACAATCAACGTCATATACATTATCAACGCCATCACCGTCGCCATTACCATGATCATAGCCACCGTAACTACCATCATCATCTCTTTGATCACCGTCATCACTATAGCCACCAACATCATTACCATCACTGACATCATCAACGTCAGAATCATTATCATGATCGTCGCCACCATCACCACTAGCGTCATCTCCATCATCATTACCATGATCATCGCCACAACCATCATTGTCTTCGCCAACATCATTACCATTACTTATATCATTAACGTCACCATCATTACCATGATCATAGCCGCAACCATTATCGTCGTCGTCAACATCACTACCGTCGTCATCACTACCAACATCATTACCATCATTATCGTCAAGTCAGCCGTTGTCGCCTTTTGCAAGACATAAGGCTCTCCCAAATATTGCCACAATGATCGGTTTTGCTCCTAAAATTCTCTACTCCTTAATACACATTTATGTATAAAATGTAAATAAAAAACACGCTGATTAAACTACAATTTATTTATTAGATTTACGAGACAAGAGATTCTGGATGACGTCGACGGTTAACCCTTTAGTTTCTGGTACGAAGAGAAAGGCGAAGATAGCCGTGAAGAAGCAGACCGTAGCGAAGATATAGAAGACCGGGCCCAAGCCTATAGCCGACACCAAAGGGTTGAAGATGAACAGCACCACGAAGCTGCAGATGAAGGCCCACTCCACCGCTATCATAGATGCTAGACTTTTAATCTGTAGAAAAGAATAGTAATAGAATATAACAGAAAGAAATAAAATTGAACAGAAAGAGAGCAACAAGATAATGTCTTCAAAAATCACCACCATGACCGGTCTTGTGTTACTCTCATCGTGTGACTTCCTATAACGTCGATCCATCTAGTGGAAGGCCTATCCACGCTACGTCTACCGGCTTGTGGTCATCAACATATCATGCGATAAACGCTCACTGTAAAGCAAAGGCTTTCACCAAAAATCATCACCATGACCGGTCTTGCGCTACTCGCATCCAGCGACTTCCTGTATCCTGGGTCCAACTACTGGAGGGTCTAACCACGCCGCGTCTACCAGCTCATGGTCTTCATCATCGTATCAGTCGATAGACGCCCACTGCAAGGCATAGGCTTTCCTCAAAAATCACCACCATGACCAATTTTTGTGCCACTCCAGAGACTTTCGATGTCTTCAGGTTGTCTGATATATATCCCAAGATAGAAAAAATATAAACCATTCTTTTCTTATCAGAGATACATTTTGCCTATCTTTACTACCTAATACTTACCTCTGGCAGAAACATCTCCGCAGCTAACACGAAAGGCACCGTGCCCGCGCCGCAGGTATACGCGACCACGAAGAGATACACGAAGACCGCAGTGACCCAATGCGGGCCCCAGTGTAAGTGGATCTGGGTGCCTAACACCAAGCAGCAGATACCAGATGTCACTGAAGCACAGATCAATAAAGCCTGAAAGATAGAAACCACGTTACCACGGCAGATCATCATTTAAGATGTAGAATATTCTCTGCAGGACATGGATTATCCTGACCTATCCTGCGACTTTAAAAGGTCATCTGTACGCATTATAGGTGGACTTCCAGCACTGTACATTCTGGACTTCAGACGTGCGCTAAATGACCACTACAACTTGGCAATTCACTGGCCAATGTCGATAAATCCTGAGCATAACCCTTTCCATGACATGTTAAACGACTATAAACATGCTAATAAGGTCTAGAGTGAGAGACCACGTCACAGCCATAAATCATCACTGGTGATATACATTGATTGTAGATTTTCGTCTTAAGGTAGTCTATAATATTTTTGACTTCGTGTTTTGTCTCTCGTTCCCTCTATCATGTTTTTAGAACAGAGATTGAGATTGCAATTTTTTTTCATCCTCTTTTAATACTCACTCTCTCTCTCTTTCTCGTCCATCACAGTTTTTTCTTTTTATTTATGTATCTCCACTCATCCTTGGCCACAATTCTTACAAATTTACATTTTCGATTTAGTTTCTTCATATTTATTTATTTCAATTTACACTGCTTTACGCATTCAATTTAGTGATACTTTCTTCTGCTTGTTCTTTTCAGCCGATGGATGCTCTACAAGGCATAAGCTTACCCTAAAGATCGCGTCTCACGTTGTCCCACACTCAGCGATTTCCCACAACCTCAACAATGTCCTCGGTCCACCTAGTGGGCAGCTTACCCACACCGTGTTTACCGGCTTTTTAGTCATACTTTATATAATACAATTCCCTAGGCAGTAGATATATTTTTAAGTGTCTCCAATTTTTGGGGCCTCTTGTACCCTCTGCTTCATATAGGACGTTACAAGTTCGGGTAATAATATGTCCAGGTATACTTTCATTTAAATTTGTCTTCTTTCTTCCCTAACAATATCTATGCTTCTTCTTTCCTTTTATCCATCATAAATCTTTCATACCTTAAGCACTCTTGTCATTCTTTCATTCTTCTACTCCATTCCTAAGGTATTGTAAGACAGATGTTGGACAAAAAGAAGAGTTAGTTACGACGAAGGACCTTCTCTAAATTAGTCTTGCCTTGTTTGACCGTTTGCGTCAACAAATTAAAGAATTTGTCGCAAAACATTTGCACTGAATGTTTTATAAACCTCTTAAAGGTGACGTTGGATGGGGATCGCTTGATACAGATCTTATTGGAAATTTATGTGTCTGGCCAACATATGTCATCTAAGCTGATCTAAATTGGATCCAGGAGGGCATTAGCTGCATCATCATTAAGTTGGTGTTTAATAGGTTAAAATTAATAAATCATGCCAACCAAAAGGAGTATCGGAGAAGAGAAATTATTGAATGCACACAATACAATTTAAACCTCACTGGAACGTGACGGCTTGCTGTGACTCTTTATTATTACTGTCTGTTCTGCAGAACGCGCTGAATCATTGATCCCTGTTTAGTAATGTTTTTCTTTGCTTTGTTATTGTTTGACTTTAAGTCATTAAATGTTGTTAGTGTGTTAGTTATAAGGTTACAATTGTAACTAATTTTATATTTCTAAGTTTCTAAGTTTGTGCTATCTTACTGCCTTTTGTTACTGTTTATCTCCAATAAAATAAATAAATAAATAAGAGTTTTTCAGCTGAAACGATAATATTAATGGTATATTGCAGGTGATTAAATTATATTTTAAAAATTCCTATATATTTTTGTTAAAAAGCTTACCCGTCTTCCAGCCCATTCCACCAAAAAGGCGGAAATGAAAACAGAAACTACGGTGACGATTGCAGAAATGACGCTGCAGACGGTGGGAGAAGTGTCAGGAATTGCCTCAGCGAACAGAGGCGCAGCGTACACCTGCAGAACAACGAAGCCCTGGAATACAGCTGCTGTGAACAGCGCGATGGCCAACAACAACGCTCGCTGCGAAGACCTGGATTTTTCTGTAAAGTACAATATATTTTATCTACGTTGATCTATGCTTAAACATTCTTTTTTTTAATGGCCCCCGCTATTAGGGGCCTCTCGTACCCCTATCTGGTGTGGGACAGGGACTTTTGTTATAATTTATTTAGTTTTTCACATATTATTTTATTTTCTTTCCCTTCATGTATACTTCTTAAGTTCTTTCGTTCAGTTTTCTTACATATTTCTCCTTTCATTCCCTTTCGTTCTGTGACCTTTCATTCCTCCCTCGTTACACATTACATTTTATCTTTATTTCTATTTGTTTACATTATTATCACATTTTGTATATTACATTTTATCACATTTATTTCTTATTATCTAAGTTTTCCTTAACTTTTATTTTTGTCTATTACTTTTATAATGATTTTTTGCAATATGCGAGGAAGTCTTTTTTGGTGTCTTTTCCGCTTATCAGGGAGGCTATTGACTCCTCCCTGATTTTAACGCCAGACCGGCACTCGAAGTCGAATGCTTAAACATTCTTTCTACCATGTAACAACATTCACTCTTACTACTTTAAGAGTGGCACCTAAGTAAAAGCTTCATGGGTCTTCTCAGTCCTAGCCCAGTAGCCAACAACTTAAAGCGATGCCTAAACGAAATCAGAAGGTTGCGTGTTCAAATCACATCGGGGTCACCATTTGTGAGCATCACTTTTGGTGAAATAATATAAATTTCCTACTGTGTGCTATTGGTATTTATTTCTAGTTATTGTTTTACAGTTTTATATGTTCGACATTGTTGCATGACCATGTCACTTTTCCTTCCTTCCGGTTGCCACACCTGGTTCCAAACTTAACTAAATGTTGCCGCCGTAAATATTAAATAATATTTACTTGAGTATGTGGTTATTCATCACAAACTTTTCGACGATGCTTTAATATTTTGACTCATCTCTGTATGGAGTTCAAAGCTTCGAGCTGGTACTTCTATCGATTCCACAGATAACTAAAGTATTGTACTTGAGCTCCTACTTAGAGACATAGGAGCTGTCCTGGTGTAAAATACAACCAAACCTTCACCAGAACACCCAGCTTTTTAGCAGCTAATTATTTTTTGTATAGAGTAACAAATAATAATCTTGGAAATTTTAATTAAACCTGTGTCGCGTACCATGCAAAGGGCAACATTGTTACAGAAATATTATTAAATTTACTTACTAAAGAATTGCCATGTAGACATTTTGGGTTTTTCGCTTGTTTTTGGCTGTAATTTTTCCACTTCTGGATTTTCATCTGAAAATTATTTAATAGAATCAGTCGTTACCTCACGGAAGTCCATCCTAAGTAAGAAAAGGACCAATATTTAGCCACTTCCGCACATGCAGTGGTTGGAGTTGGACTCTGTGTTTGGCACTAATCAGTGTAACATAACTCCTGAAGATGGACCACCACCCCTGTGGAGGGGTGAAACACGTTTTGAGTAATTTGGCGGTGTCGGTTGTGTGATTCGCATTGTTTGCCGCATACGCATTTAACAGCGGGCTGGCGGGCGGTGCATTTTATTGCACGACTACCACTGCATGTGCGGAAGTGGCTAAATATTGGTCCTTTTCTTACTGAAAATTAATCACAATCGATCGTAATATTATTACAAACTAAAAACACGTAAATTTATTATTCTACAGGATGATTGGTTATAGATATTAAAGTTTTAAAGAGGTGAATGTGTAACACATTTTCTGTCAATCAATGTTTGGTACATCCAATCCCAAAGTTAATGGTTAGACATAATAAATCACGTAATGTTAAAAAGGAAGAACAGCGATTTATTCATGATTAAATTAGTTATTTATTACTATCTGTCGTCAGTGCAGATATCGTACTGCCAGATGTCATTGACCTGTAGCTTTCTATATAAAAAATTAATTAATGTAATATATTTCAGAAAGATCACTTTGTGATTTGAAGTAGGTATAAAATGTTTAGAACTTTTATGCCTTAAATCATTCATCCTATATTAGCTTTCGAGAGAGACCTTGACATCCTGTATAATGTAAGAAATATCAATGTAATGTATTTTTAAAACCATTGAATAAACATAGGAATTAAGTTTTAGTTTTATTATTAAATTAAATCGTAAAAATTTGAATGGCCGTATCAAACCGTGACAAACGGAAACTTTATGAAAATCATATAATATCATTATCATTAGAGCAAAAATCGTAAAGAACAAGAATGTTCTAGAAACAAATGTCTGAAAGATATACTCAGTAATATTGCGTGGTAGCATCTGTGGTAGCGTCTCTTAATCTCTCAAACTGATTTTCTGGGTATGAAACAGGGCCGGATCACCCACTGTGAAGTTTTTAAACTTCGCGCATTTCATAGTTCGCGCTAAATTTGTGCGTTTGGCAGTTCGCTTTGAAATTCCCATCTATAGCAATTCGCTTTGAAATTCGGGAGTTTGAAAGTTAGCGTTAAATTTCCCGTGTTTGACAGTTCGCTCTCTACTTCGCGCGTTTGCCATTTCGCTTTCAACTTCGCAAGTTTGACAGTTCGCTTTGACATTTGCGAGTTTGACAGTTTGTGTTAAATTTCCCGGACAGTTCGCTTTCTACGTCGCGAGTTTGAAAGTTTGCGTTAAATTTACCGTGTTTGACAGTTCGCTTTGACATTTGCGAGTTTGACAGTTTGCGTTAAATTTCCCGGACAGTTCGCTTTCTACGTCGCGAGTTTGAAAGTTTGCGTTAAATTTACCGTGTTTGACAGTTCGCTTTGACATTCGCGAGTTTGACAGTTAGCATTAAATTTCCCGTGTTTGACAGTTTGCTTTCTACGTCGCGAGTTTGAAAGTTTGCGTTAAATTTACCGTGTTTGACAGTTCGCTTTGACATTTGCGAGTTTGACAGTTTGCGTTAAATTTCCCGGACAGTTCGCTTTCTACGTCGCGAGTTTGAAAGTTTGCGTTAAATTTACCGTGTTTGACAGTTCGCTTTGACATTCGCGAGTTTGACAGTTAGCATTAAATTTCCCGTGTTTGACAGTTTGCTTTCTACGTCGCGAGTTTGAAAGTTTGCGTTAAATTTACCGTGTTTGACAGTTCGCTTTGACATTCGCGAGTTTGACAGTTAGCATTAAATTTCCCGTGTTTGACAGTTTGCTTTCTACGTCGCGAGTTTGAAAGTTTGCGTTAAATTTACCGTGTTTGACAGTACGCTTTGACATTCGCGAGTTTGACAGTTAGCATTAAATTTCCCGTGTTTGACAGTTCGCTCTCTACTTCGCGCGTTTGCCATTTCGCTTTCAACTTCGCAAGTTTGACAGTTCGCTTTGACATTTGCGAGTTTGACAGTTTGTGTTAAATTTCCCGGACAGTTCGCTTTCTACGTCGCGAGTTTGAAAGTTTGCGTTAAATTTACCGTGTTTGACAGTTCGCTTTGACATTTGCGAGTTTGACAGTTTGCGTTAAATTTCCCGGACAGTTCGCTTTCTACGTCGCGAGTTTGAAAGTTTGCGTTAAATTTACCGTGTTTGACAGTTCGCTTTGACATTCGCGAGTTTGACAGTTAGCATTAAATTTCCCGTGTTTGACAGTTTGCTTTCTACGTCGCGTGTTTGACATTTCGCTTTGTACTTCGCAAGTTTGACAGTTCGCTTTGACATTCACGAGTTTGACAGTTCGCTTTAAGTTCCCCGCTTTTGACAGTTCACGCACTAGATTTTTTATTCATGTTTAATCATTAAACGAAGTAATCATACGTATAATGAAACATATAATGAGCATTAACATATAATGAAACGCATTATATTAATTTATTTATTCCATTAGAATGCGATAACTCTTGGCAGTGCAGTTACCCAGGGTAGATAGTATGAACATAAATTTATTTGCATATACTCTAATTAAATATATTATGATATAATTAAAATAAAACATACCACAATTAGGTTCCAAATTCATTGTTCTCCGTATAGCTTGCATTTCCTCTTCAACTAACTTTGAATTTACTTTGGCGCTTCTATAGTATGCGATGACCTTTGCCGCATCCTATATCAAACAAATAATTTTACAAAATAATGATCCCAGTAATAATAACCGATTGTTCGTTCTTAATTGTCCGTGGATCTAGCTATGACACGTACCAATTAAATTGATGTCGTAAATTAAATTGATTAAATGGTCGTCGAACCATGAACCATTAAAACAGTATAGATAAGTAGGTACCAATTAAACTGCACATAAAATAATTAGTCAATTAATAATAGGAAAATAGACTAAAATAGAATAAGAAGAGTGTAGTAATGTGTGTGTGATTTAAAAAATAGGATAAGTAATAAAATAAAGAATAAAAGAAATGTACCTAGCCACCTAAGAGTAATAAGATGATGGAAGGAAGGCGATGAAAGCAAGAAGGAATGAAAGAATAAAAAAAATGCAAGATATTGCGAAGGATAGAAGGTAAGAACAAAAGAAATTGAGATGTATGAAAGTTAGTGAAGAATAAAGATAAAACAATTGAAAAACTCATTTTGTAAATAAAGTCCCTGATCCCAACAAATTAGGGGTACGAGAGGCCCTCAATATCGGGGGCCATAAAAAAACCATGTACCATTGTCTGCCGACCTAGTTGTTAATTAGACCATACTATTACATGTGATGATAGAGCTAGATTTAAAATGCAACTTGTAGTCAAAAGTTGTGTTTATTCATGGCAATTGAAACTTATCTCCTCACTAGACGAAAACTACGCTAATACTGTTCTCTAACTGTCTGGATGCCCACACTATTCACGCCACGAACTCTAACCTACGACACGTGCCGACTATCAGAAGAAGAAGTCAGAAGAAGAACTCCGCGCCTTCCTCTAAACCTCCCTTTAAATACCGCTAGTAGGTAATTTCTAGACTCACGAACTCACGATAACGCGATTTAAGCGACTAATAGCGCCATCTGTAATTTTTTTAGAGTACTTCTACGACTTACAAAATGAAAATCTAATCATTTTGAATATTCTTAACCTAATAATGATTCAATAATGAATGTTTATTAATTTAAATCAAAAATAAATATTGATAGGCCAGCGGACAATATTGAATCACAAAATTCTTAACGTGAACGAACTATGATAATGACACAAAACATAATAATTGTTGAAATTTGTTTGAGAAAAAAATTCATAAGAAATTCACCAACCTTTTCAAAGCCTTTCCTCATCAGATGTATCGGTGATTCTTTCATCAGCAGAAGCAGTACAACTCCAGTTGACGCCATCGACAGGCATACATAGGTCATGATATTATAAGTAAAGAAACCCCCCATTAGATAGGAAACCAACATTCCCAGCGCGTAAAACATCATGGCACCAGTGGTCAAACTACCACGGATTGATTCCTGGCAGATTTCGCTGACATATATAGGTACAACTATCAACAGGCATCCGCTTATTCCGGAGATAAACACCGCGGTTAAAACTGCCTCCACTTTGCTACATGTAGATACTATTGTCCAGGCGAGCTGTGGATAAAAATAATATTAAAAACATTACAATTTCACAACATTAATACCAGAACGAATACGATGCGCTAAATCTCTGTCAGCATTTATAAAGATGGTAAAAAAGAACTTCCTTGACCTCTAAAATATTTGTATATCTTTTCCAGATATATATACATATATGTATATAATGTATATGTGTATGTAAATATATGTGTATGTTTGTATAAATTTATGTGTGTATGGTAACGAATGTATTTGTATGTATGTACACCCTAAACTGCCCCCTCTTTGTCTCTGGTCTCTATCTACAGGTTTTTTTTTAATGACCTTGAATCTTGTGGTGGGACAGGGTCTTTTTTGGGCAATTTTTTTTTTCACTTAGTTTTTTTTATTTCCGTTCTCTGCTTCCATTCTTCACATGATCTTTCATTTCATTCTTTTATACCACATTTCTTCTTTCTTACCCTTTTGCTCTGTTCGTCTATCATTCTTCCCTTTTTCTTTTTACATTTTTTTTTTACATATAATAACTTATTCTATAATTATTTCTATCACAGTTTTGTTTTTATTTACGTTTTTAATCTATTTATCTTTTTATACTCTGTTTGTTTTATTTCTTTCTGTCGCCCTTTTGGCGATCTCTTTACAAAGGGATATGAACGCCTGTTTGTCATCGCCGCCTATCAGGGAGGCTATTGCCTCCTCCCTGATTTCAACGCCAGACCGGCACTCGAAGCCGTGCCGGAGTCCCCTGAATGCGGGACACCGGGCCACAAGGTGGATCACGGTCTGGTCCACGCCCGGTTCACAGAAGCACGAGGGGTCCTCCTTGAGCTTGAACCTGTGGAGGTACTCAGAGAACCCCCCGTGCCCCGTGAAGAGCTGGGCCGAGACCGCGTCCACCTCGATACTGCGGAGCACGTGGTAGGCTGAAATGACGTCCGGCAAAAATGTCCTCGTTACTGAAGCCGTCTCTATCTACAGGTTGTTTAGTAGAGATCGCTTCGAGAGATAAGAGCGCCTCCTGTAGCTCTACATATATTTTTTTAGTTATTATCTATGGTGAAACAGATAAATACCATTTTTTCATGATGGAAATCAAAAAAAATTATGAATATCTATGTTTACAATCATCACCGACATCATCATCAATAATTCAGCAGTAGGATGTTCATTGGTGGGTTTAAGTCAACTTCTTGGGTTTCCATTAGGACAGGCTAGAAGCGGCTTGCATCCAGATACTTCCAACTGGCGGATTACAATGTCTTATGTCTATCTTCTGTTTACCGGTTAGATCAGAGTTCCCAAAACTTTTATGTGTCGTAGACCCCTAGCCATGTTTTGCCGTGTTGGGTAGACCCTCTACTTACCTGATATTGATTTCCTGTAATTTTCTAACTATAGTGAAGTTCAGTGTTAAAAACTTAAAGTAAGAACACATGTTAATTTATACATTTATTAATTGAATTTAAATTTAAACTACTCGAAATAAAATTTTGTATCTGTTATGTAAAATATACGTAAAATTAAATAAACATTTTTTTTACTTCATAGGTACTTTTATAAATAATGTAAATCTTTTGATATTATAAGATAGTATGATGTAAGTAAATAGGTACTATCAGTGTATGTGTTGAGATCCACTATCGTGGACCCCCATTTTCAATTTTTTTTTCGCTGACGTAGACCCCTTGCAGGTTGTCATAGACCCCCAGGGGTCGATATAGACCACTTTGGGAATCACTGAGTTAGATTATGTCTCTTCTATGACCTTAACTCTTTCGACGGCCCACTCACGCCACTTCAACCATCTCGTGGTCGCCTTTCGAAAACCTTTCTACAATATTAAAAATAGCTACTTACAGTTTGAAGTAGAGCAAACAACACGCAAGAATATTTCCTCCCCACCCGATCTAGAAGACAACTAGACAGTGGAATGCTGACCAATGCGCTGATAGAAGATAGACTGCCAAACAGCGAGATCTCTGTCTCTGTCATAGGCCGGTCCAGGGTTGTGTTTGCAGAAGAAAAGAGCTTCAGAGTGGACGATGGCCATGTGTACATGATGCCTAGCATCAGGCATGGATAGCTCACTGGAAAGAATTCATTTATTTAATTATTGTTCATTTCATTTATTAGTCTCTGAGTTTGACTCTGTGTTTGGCACTAATCGGTGTAACATAACTCCTGAAGATGCCCCGTGGAGGAGTGAAACACTTGTTGAGTGATTTGGTGGTGACGGTTGTGTGATTCGCATTGTTTGCCGCATACTCATTTATCAGCGGGCTTGCGGGCGGTGCATTTCATTACACGACTACCACTGCACGTGCGGAAGTGGCTAAATATTGGTCCTTTTCTTATTTCAGTTTAGTCTTTCTAAAATTCTTGCTACTTTTATATTTTTTAATTCAAATGTTTATTAAGGATTAAGTTTTGTAAATTATTGTAACTTTGTCTTTACTTAAGTGTTTGTATTACTTTAAATGTTGTGTTTTTTGCGGCTCACAAAAAAATTAATTGACCTCTTGATTATAAAGGGTGCATATCCCTGTTGTGGATAATGACATAATTTTATGGCTGTAGAAATTTTAAAAGTTCTTATACAAAAATCGTGACACTCCCTAAAGACCTTTCAAGAGTATGAAACAGGTTGAAATCTGAAGACACAAGTTCAGAGTTCCATGGCGGATACATTTTCATTGCCCAACCAAACTCTCTTAATTTTTTCTGAGTTACTAAAAATGTGTTTGGTCTTGCGTGGGACCATACTCCTTCTATTGATTAATTTTGATCGTTTTCTCCAAACTTTTTGCTTTATTCCCTTTAGTTTTTTGCAGTATATATCCGAATCGATGGTTCTGTCTAGTGGTCAAAGCCCATAAAACGCCCTTCCAATCCCACCATACACATAGCAACACTACTACGACTTAACACGTTCACTGCGGGCCCAATTTTGAAAAACTTTCAGCTGGTGCGGCTGAGGTCGAATCAGCCTCAAGCTGAACTTCCTAGTAGTGCGGTTGAGGCCTTTTCTGCCTCATGTTCATCAATATTTTTTTACAATATTGAGTCAATGCTTCGCAGACATAAAGAAAGCTATATTTGTCTTTGTCATAACTCATACGGTTGAGTGTAAACAGCCGCCGCACTAGAATGAAAACACGAGTTTTACGCGCCGCACCAGTGCAAAGTCTACCATGAGGCTGAATCGACTTCAAGCCGCAGTGAACGTGTTAACTCGAGTCTTATCAGTCTGTGAAGCCTGAACGATCTTCTATGAGCAAAATCTTAAAGGAGGTAAATAAGGACGTCCCAAGATGTGGTACATTCCCTGAGTAGACGTCCTTACTCTCTGGCGAATATCCCCAAACGCAACATCCTGTATCTAACTCACACCCAAGCCAATAACTTCTCATTAGCCAAGGCTTCGGTACAGACAGGTTCAAGAATGCTCACCATCCACCAGGCTCAGGGGCTAAAGAGCGAGGCAGTGATTGCTCATCGAACAAAAGACACCCTCGGGCTGTATAACAGTGTCTATCATACGGTAGCATTATCACAACACACGTGCGTGTATTACACGGACGAGACTCAAGATGCGATCGCAAGATTCAACGATGTGAATACGGCTACCGCCGCATAGATACTGGCGCACAACTTGATGGCAATATGAAGTAGAAATGAGGAAGTGGTCGCACGAAACGTAATTTTAAAAACTGAACATCGTTATGGCGTCGTTAAAATAGATTAAGCGAATAATAAATGTAATTTAATAAACGTAAATGTAAAAATAAACGCACTGTCGCTGATGTCTGTGGAATATAGATCCAATAAAAAAAATTTGCTTAGCACATTCTTGTCGTACGTGATAGACTTTTCATCACCAGTTATCGATAAATAATCACAAATAAACGCACGGCTGAAGAATAGGAGAACGAGTAATAAAAAATTTAACTAAAAAAAGTCGATTATGTAAAATTCCTATACCGAATATGGTAGGGGGAACGAAAGGTCCCTAAAATTAACGAACTGTTCATTACAATTCTTATAGAGGACTTGTTTGGTAGGCAAATATGAAGCATTTGTATATACTCTTTTTTAATTAGGTTAAAATATATTAGTGGTCAATCTTTTTCAAAAATGTCATCCATTTTATCTATTGCTAGTCGACTAGATTAGGGTGCATTGACCTTAAAATTGCCTGATTCAAAACGCCTAAACCAACTTTTTATTTTTAATTTATCACTCTTTATAATAAACGTTCGAAAATTTATACATAGTTGTATATTAGATAAGAAAAAAATATATATTCCTAATGACACTTATTATTTCAATAAACGTCACAATTTTTTTGCGGCTTGCGATGATTTTTTTTTTTAATTTAAAGTATTAAAAATTTTAAAACTTTTTCATGTATTTTCATCATTATACTGTTTCATTTTGGCAAAAAAAAAACAAATATTTTACTGACTTTATTTAGAAGTTAAAAAGAATTATATATACAAACTATTTACAATAAAACTTTTTTCGGGAACTAATATTACGTAAATCATAGCCTCAAAATATATATATATTATTTTAAAATCAACAGGATTTGTAAACTTTACGTTAATATGTTATGTACCATATATAATAATTTAGAAATTGACATTTTTAATCCTAATACTGATATATTTCAAACTAATTTAGATTTTTAGTCTTTTTTTTAAATTAAAATATACAAAATAATACTATGAGTTTTTCCTCTATCAACACAACTTGTATACATAATTAGAGATCCATCATAGATTTAACTTTTATTTATCTTAAAATTAAACTTAAAATAAAACTTAATTAATATCATATTTTTAATAAATTATGTTATATATAAATTAATTAATAATAATTACCCATGCCCGCAGAAATCACTTGGATAATTACGCCCATAACTCCGGTTATTTGCCGCTTTACTTTTTTTTAGGTAACCGCTACCGCAATGTTCTATCTATGATTCAAGGCGGTTACTGAATGAAGTTAGATCCCACAACTGACTTTTAATTATCCTTTACTAGCTCTTATGCGTTGTAAATTATGTGTTAAATATGCTAGTATATATGATCTTTGTGCAAACAGAAGTTATACCTCGATGATTAGATCCATAGCTTCAGGTATGTGCACACAGATAGACAAAATATATTTTTTATCAAACTCACATATGCCCACCACAACGCATAAACCTCCCCGAAAGATGTCTTTGGAGGGTGTGAATGACCACGCTTGGGCGGGTTGGTAATCCCAGTGTTTTTTTTTATGACCCCCACTATTGGGGGCCTCTCGTACCCCTATTTGTGGTGGGATAGGGACTTTATTAGCATTTAATTTATTCACTTAATTATTTTATTTTCATTCTATTCTCTTTCATTCTTCACATAATCTTTCATTCTGTTCTTTTATACCACAATTCTGCTTTTTTTCCCTTTTGCTCTGTTTTACCATTCTTTCATCCTCTTTTCATTTTACATTTTTTTAATTTCAAGTTCTGTTGTATCACATTTTTATCTTTATCTTTATCACAGTTTAATATTATTTATTATTACATATCTTTATTGTTTTTGTTTTTGTTTGTTGATGCCTAACTTTTATTTTTTTTTCTATTGCATATTGTATAATTCTTTTGCAATAACTGAGGAATTCTTTCATGGTTTCTTTTCCGCCTATCAGGGAGGCTATTGACTCCTCCCTGATTTTTACGCCAGGGTAATCCCAGTGTTGGTACGCAGAGGACGCTGCTGTTTGTACTCTGGAAAATTATTTATGTGCAGTTGTAATTCTATATTAATGTACAAAGTGTGAATTGTATAACATTCTTCTATTCACGGGATGGATGCCCCCTGCAAAGCCTCCCCCAAAAATCGGTACGATGTTTTTGCACTGCATGTATCTTTTGACTTCCCGCTAACTTTGCTATGACGTCTGTCAACGTACTTACCCAGGCCTCGTCTATCGATTTGTGGTCGCCACATTTTATACTGGGAATCGAGCCTTCGATGTACAACCTCTAGACTATCAATACTCGACACTTAACAAAAGGGAGAGAGAATGCTTCCTCAGCTACCGCAGGAAGGTAGTAATAAATGCAATAGGTAAAAATAAAACAAACACTAAAATATAGAAATTAAAGGAATATAGTAGTACCAAAAATAGAGCAATAAATAGTATGATATAAGATGATAATTACAAAGAAAATACGTGTTAAATATTTGAACAATAAATAATGTTGCAAAATAAAATAGTAAGGAAACCTAGAATGTCGTGGTTGAGGATGGATGTATGGCTAATGGAATGAAAGAGAAAGACTGGGAAAATTGTAGAATGAAAGAAACAGTACAACAGATAAGATGATACATGAAAGAGAAGAATGATAATAAAAAAAATGTGAATAAATTACTAGAATTAAAAAGTCCCTGTCCCACACGAGATAGGGGAACGAGAGGTCCCCAACAGCGGGGACCATATTAAAAAAATACTCGACACTTGGACACCCTGTAACATCAAAATATGACAAATTATGATTTATATAAGTCTGTATGGAAATTGAACCTAAGCTATATGTAACGCCAAATTGTTAACCCACGAGTCCTGATCGAAGTTACACTTTTTTTTTATTAATTCTAATTTGTATCGCTAGTAATTTTTTTTCGCTTTTACTAAACGCAGACAATTGGTAAAGGGTTGCCGCTATTTGATACGTATCTTTCTTCTCCCAGATGCGAGGCAATACAGCGTTTTATAATTATTTACAATTTTTTTCACACAATTTTCTCTTATTGGTAAATACAGCTAAAATTTATGTATATTAACTATACAATTTGGATCTTTATATTAGTTGGTACATTATTTCATTTCAAGTCGCTACCAAGCGCTACATACCGTTAAATGCCTTGAGGTTTACGACAATGTCCCGGGCCAACTCATCAAAAGATTCTGCTGTAGATTTTTTCTTGAGGAGATCCAGTAAGTTGAACGGAGGTATATTAAAGTTTTCACATAAGGTCACGTGGTCACGTCTTTTGGATTCGAATCGGGAGCAGTGTCTTAGTAAGTGGTGAAAAGTTTGTACTGTGGAGTTAGACATTACTTTCAAAGGGTACTTTGATAGTCAACGGGAAGCGATACTTGTTATCTAGAGCTTGTAATCGTAGCATCGCTTCGCATTTACTGTGTATCCGGCAACTTTTAAACATGTTTGTGATGTAAATACAATTGCTTGTCATAAGGAATATAAATTTTAACTAGTGTAACACTAGAATTCTTGATTGCCATTCATTTCCTTAGATGCGTGTACGTTTTTCATTGGCTGTCCGAAAAAATGTCCACTATTACAAGTTGTATGGTTAAATTGGTTAGATTATTTTAGATAACGTATCATGTCCGGTTCTGCACTACCCGCATCCAGTAACTTCATCAACCTTGACTAATTCGTCGGACCCCCTAGTAGGGGGTCTGTTGTTAAATATATAATATATAACACAACGAATAAACGTGGAAGGGGAGATGACAGGGGATGTATTGCATTTTTCTGTAGAAGTAGTTACTTAGCCCTAAGGCTTTTACAGCTTCATCTGAACTAAGTTCACGAAGCGAAAGGGTCCGTGAACTTAAAAATGAATATGTGAGTGAAGCCGAGATATCACATGTTTGTTAAAAAAAAGTATATAATTATACGGGGTATTTGGTAATAGATGTAAAATATTTAAAGTGGTGCCAACCAATTTAGACTTTGTGCAGTTTAATCGAAATTTACTCACGAAAACAGAGGTCTGTGACCTCAAAACTTTTTTGGCAAATTGTATTTCAGTTACATTGATAACGTTTGCATAAAAAGGAACTATACACGTGTAGGTGTAAATGTAGTGACTGATGTGGGGGGTAGGTTTACGAAGCAAGGACTATTCGGAAGTCGGGTCGACCATGATCCTCGCTTGCACGAAGGCGAGGGTCATGAGTACAAATGTTATGAATTACCGCATCGCGACAGGAGACCGAAGTGGGATGAATATCAAGCGTATACGAGGAGGAGAATTTTTTTAAACTCCGCTTCAAGAGCAACGAAATCATCGAATGCTATGGCCAGAAAATGCTCCAAAGGACCGGATGCTGTGCAGCGTTTAGCAGCTAAAATAATTACCTTGTCAAGGTCTATTTCTGATAGATACTGTGCGAAGGCTGAGTGCCTCGGCAAGAGAGGGAGATACGGCTAGGTTTTTATAGAATTAAGACTTTTCTCAAGAACCGCTTAAATAGCAACTTTAGGGAGAGTAGGCTTGCCTCTCCAATAAAAAGGTTGAGCGTAAGGAGGGCTTAGGGGTGAAAGTAATAGGTTTCGTGGTGGACTTCGAAACTTTTGCCACGGGAGTAGAAGAATGTATGCTAGAGTTGTTTCCTTGAATGGCACTATCTCCGGGGGGGCGGAAAGTACAGAGGTGAATGCAAAGCAGATTTGTCAGCAAAAAGACTTTACTCTTTTACATCTATTTTCAATTACACTGTATAAGTTAATTACTGTGATTTTAATTTCATTTATTTTTCATTCATTTTTCGACAGGCTAATAAGTTCTGGCAATACAAAGTCTACAGGGACAGATATATATATATATATATATATATATATATATATATATATATATATATATATTGTAACACACAACAAGAGAGAAGCTATTTATATATTCTCTAGTATAACTAAATAACATCGAGTAGGATAGTAGAACCTCGAATCAAAAATGAGAGGATCCGCGAAAAAATCAAGGCCACCGACGTAGCTCGGATTGGTTGTCTGAAGTAGCACTGGTAGAGGTACATCGTTGCGGCAGGTTTTCGACCACACGCAGTAGACGCGGTATAAGCAGCTTCTCCACTAGATGAACTAACGACACGGTTGATGTCGCGTGAAGTAGCTGGATGTTGGCAGAGTAAGACCGATCCTCGTGTCGATCTTCGGGGAAGGCCTATACCTTGCAGTGAACATCTATCGACTAAAAATGAACATACATCGATGTTTTGTATTCCAGAAGAGAGCAATTCGTACAATCCATAATTTGATACCTAGACACTTTTTTAGAGATAAGTTTACATAGGAAAATATTATCACAGTACATATTCGATATATATACGATATTCTATTATGCTCTGTGTAAAACTATATTTGTAAACATCAATCGTTCATTGGCTGAAAAGAAGATGCTTTTTAAATTACACTAATACCTCGCTTTGCGTCGTTTCGTTTTGCGCTTTTTTGCGCTGCTTAATTAGTAATAATAAATATTAATAAATTGTTAAAGAAATCCGTGTAAAGTTCACTATAAAATAGCTAGTTATTTAAATGTCAATTCTTTCTTTCTTTGTTTTACTTATTTAATATGTATATGATGTACGTTCGTTTTGCGTTTTTTTCGAAGTTGCGTCGCTGCTTAATTAGTACTAATTTTCCCTATGCGTTTCGAGGCTGCGCTGTTTTGGGTTCGAGCCTTTTTTTTTTCCTAAAAAATGGCAACACTTTTGTTTCTAATTGCGCCATACCATCAAAACTCGGGGATTCCCTTTCTAACTAAAAATCAACGCAATTTGAAAACAGTTTTATTTTCACTTTGTTTTGCTAATTTAAGAGTTCAGTTTCAATTATGTAGTGTGTTGTGCTTTTTTTTAAAAGAGAATAATAGATTTATATAAATTTTTACGTGTTGTTTCTGGTTACAAAAAAGGTAAATATTATTCCAATAAATTTATTAGCAGAGTTAAATTATTTTTGTTTTTTAAATGTTTACGTTTTTCAATTTTCATTTTAAAAAGTAGTATTTTCGTGACCCTGGAACCTATCTTCGATCTTTACATGGTTTGCTATAGAAAATCTTAATTCACTTTGCGGCGTTTCAATTTGCGTCGTGTTTTTTTGGAACGTAACCACGACGCAAAGTGAGGTATTGGTATAATTAAATTTAAATTTAGTTTTTTGATATATTTATTTAGTTGACTATACGTAATGACATTTTTAGTTATTTTTTTTTTTTCAAAAGTTGCATATACCTTGCAATGACAATGGTTAATATTAAATTTAACATTTTCCTCAAACCACTAAGAATTGAACATATAACGAAAATGTTGATGCAATTTCTTATATAGTATATTTAGTAATCATTATTATATGTATATGATTTCTTACGTTTCTCTCTTAAGAACCATATATTATATAAGTTGGGGGATAAGCCATCGCGTTTAAACATACGATTAGTGAATCGTAAAACAAGATGAAGATATATTCGTAAATACCATACACGCGTCTGCTTTTCCTAGATAAGATTAGAGAGGCGTCCACATTTTTCATCATATTTTTGCGCCATAAATACAATTTTAATTGTGTAATAGCTATGTATATATAGTATGACTTATTACAGAGATGAAAGCTTTAAAGAAGTTAATATATAGCTTATTAACTATCATAAATATAGTATTAGAAATGATAAATAACGTATTAATCATATAACAAAACCCAGGTATCGCTGGATCGATCGCGTTGAGGCAGACTTGCGCGAATTGAATGTCAACCAATGGCAGACGATGGCGCAAGATAGAGGAAAGTGGAAGTCTCTCGCTTCGGAGGCCAAGACCCACTTTGGGTCACTGAGCCAGCGGAGTAAGTAAATAAGTGTAAAATCTTCGGATTACCTTAAAACATACTTAGGCGCTCGAATTCGTACTAGAAAGCATTCATATTTCATTCTTTCATCATTCATTCGACGCCGACATATACAGGATGATTGTTTATATATATAAATTGCTTAAAGGTTATAATTAGTGTAAGAATTCAAATTTTTTTTAGAATTGCTTAAAAAAACTTTTATACGACCTTTTTTTTTGTACAGCTTATGTAAAGATTCCTGTCTCTGTTGTGTATATATAGTGCAGATATATATGTACTAATAGATATATAAAATACATGGTAAACAGTATTTCAGAGTTTAAATAATAATGTATTGTATTGTATTGTAAATGGAATATATTGTAAAAGAAGTTTAAAAAACTAAATATCATTCAATATTACCTAAGTTATCAAATATAATTATTTGGTAAGGTTACCTATATATTATATGATACATAAACCGCTCTATATGTTATAATACTTCAATACCATATATGTATACGTTGCATTATTTGATATGTATACAAACATGTTATTCTTAACAATGTAATAATAAACATTTAAACTCAGAACTTATTGAATCACGTTATCATAGAAAAAAAAACATTATATATGTATGATGATAATGATCGCTGCGACACACTTCACATATTTATTCAAACATTGAATTTATTGCATAAATATCGTGTTGAATGTGTTTTAAAAACATATAAAAATATTTACCAAGTATCACTTCGGCTTTATATCTATCGGGTAATGTTTAGTATAATGTGGTCGGTGTAAGCAAACGAATTATATCTAGTCTTTTCAACCAATATAAGCCAGAAAGGCATAAATCTTCAAATTCAAATATATCTATGGAATATATACTATAATCTCCACGCTTGGTAGGTAGATTGACAATCGCATTCTGGTGTCATAGTACGCAAAGGAAGCTGCTGCCTATACTTTGGAAACACGTTTGAAAGCAATGGCAAAAGCTATATAATTATCTAAGAGATTCAGGCGTTACCTAGCGGAAGTCCATCCGAACTAAGAAAGGGACTAATAAATAGCTACTTCCGATATGCAGCAGTAGTCGTGCAATGAAGGGCACCGCACGCGAGCCCGCTGATAAATGCGCGTGCGGTAAACAATGCGAAACACAACTACCACTTACCGAGTCAACAACATACTCGGTGTTTTGCACTGGTCAGTATAACATCGCTTGAGGAAGCCCCGTGGAGGGGTGAAACACGTGTAGAGTAGATTAACGACGATAGTTATGTTTTCGTGTTTGCATTCTTAAGAAATCGTTTTGTTATAACGTTAATTTTAACGTAGCGCCGTGATTCCCAAAGTGGTCTATATCGACCCCTAGGGGTCTACGACAACCTGCAAGGGGTCTACGTCAGCGAAAAAAAATTTGGGGGTCCATGAAATGAATATAGGGATCCACGATAGTGGATCTCAACACTTACACTGATAGTACCTATTTACTTACATCATACTATCTTATAATATCAAAACATTTACATTATTTATAAAGTACCTATGAAGTACATATTTTAAGTTATTTTATTTGTAGTTTATTTAATGTTACGTATATTTTACATAACAGATACAAAATTTTATTTTGAGTAGTTTAAATTTAAATTCAATTAATAAATGTATAAATTAACATGTGTTTTTACTTTAAGTTTTTAACACTAAACTTCACTACAGTTAGAGATTTACAGGAAATCAATATCAGGTAAGTAGGGGGTCTACCTAACACGGAAAAACATGGCAAGGGGTCTACGACACAAAAAAGTTTGGGGAACTCTGACGTAGCGCATCACTATAAAGTTTTTTTAATTTTGTAAAACTTTATAGCGATGTACATGTTTCAGAACGCACGCCACAGGAATATCAAAAACAGACGACGTATAATGGCGATTTCAATAAAACTTTATTATCTATGTTCCCTATGTAAAAGTTCATTATAACCGTGATTACACGATCTTCCCAACATAATAATGTTTTATTTATCACCAATAATAAAATATAGAAGCTAGACACTACTAAATGATCCAGATTTATATATAAATACAATAAGAAATATAGTTTGTATATTTGTATACAAAAAAGTGACCAAATATAACGCTTGAAAATAAAACTGTCAACAGCACTAAACCAGTTGAGGGCGTTCGTCTCTACATTAATTGTATATAACCTTTATTCATAGGGACGACAAGGGCATGTAAGTATGGGTGAGCCGGGATGCAAAGACATATAAAAAAAATAGATAATGATTTCTTAGATTTGTTGCTATACTAAAAAAGGCGATTTTTACAAATTAAACTACCCTATCGTTCCACTAAGTGAGTACCTACCCTTGCCGCGTCTGTTGTAATTTTTACTTCGAAATAAAAATTCTAAGGCTTAAAATAGATATATAGAGAAAGGTTTATTATGTCTGTGTGTATATATGTGTCGGAACTTTATAGTTTCGACCAGTGTCGACAGATGGCGCTAGGTGTGCGTAAACGATTCAGAGGCATATACAAAAGGTATATTCAACCATAGATATGTTTGAGCGATGCCAATATCTTGTAGGCAGGATTGTCTTCTGAATATCAAAATGCCACACTGCGATCGTTAAGGTATATTCCTCTATAGATATTTTTATGGAAGTCAGTTTTGTGGGCAGTAGTGTCCTCTGCGTACCAAAATACCACAATACGATTACTAAGATATATTCCCCGATAGATATCTTTGGGAGAGGTCAATGTCATTCCTCTGCGTACTAAAATCACAAACTATGATCACTAAAGTATATTCCCCTTAGATATCTTTGGTGGAGGCCAATGTCTTGTGGGTAGCAGTGTCCTCTGCGTACTGAAATACCACACTGTGATCGCTAAAGTATATTCTCCCATAGATATCTTTGGGGCAGGCCAATGTCTTGTAGGCAGGCCTGTCTTCTACGTACTAAAATACCACACTGCGATCGCTAAAGTATATTCTACTTAGATATCTTTGGGATAGGTCAATGTCTTGGTGACATCAGTGTACTCTGCGTACCAAAATATCACAACACAATCATTAAAGTATATTCCACCAATGATATCTTCGGGTTAGGCCAATGTCTTGCGGACATCAGTGTCCTCTGCGTACCAAAATACCACACTAATCGTCAAAGTATATTCTCCTATAGAAATCTTTGGTATAGGTATGTCTTGCGGACATCAGTGTCCTCTGCGTACCAAAATACCACACTATGATCGCTAAAGTATATTCTACTTAGATATCTTTGGAACAGGTCAATGTCTTGGGGACATCAGTGTCCTCTGCGTACCCAAATACCACACTGTGATCGCTAAAGTATATTCTCCCATAGATATCTTTGGGGCAGGCCAATGTCTTGTAGGCAGGCCTGTCTTCTACGTACTAAAATACCACACTGCGATCGCGAAAGTATATTTCTCGATAGATATCTTTGTGGGAGACTAGTGCCTTGCAGTGGGCATCTATGGGCGACAACGACTGCAATTGTAATTTTCTAGCTTTCAATTTCAGAATAGCTCCGAAAACTACTGTTTATCAGCTGAAATATGTGCTTAGGTGATGGTATCTTACTAATATACTTTTTTTAAATCTACCTATTTTGAAAAATAAAAATGCCTTAAAAATGTAGATTTAATTGCATACATATTACATTTAATAAATGATTCGATTAATTAAAAAAAAAGGTTTTTGTAATTAAAAAATTACAAAACTAAATTACGCAATGCTAGCCACTAGCTATATTCTTAAAACACCGAAGGTTCAGTAAGAATCTTCTTCACTCTCCATTGGGACCACATCTTGAACGCCGTCCTTCTTTTTAATTCTAATTCTGAAAGAGATGGTTATATTTTCTTTAACACATTGAACTGTTTTATCGAAATTCCTCTTAAAGCTACTAGATGGCGCTAGTCAGTCAGCGTCATAGATGTTGTGCTGATTTACCGACATTTTGGTTTCTTTAAAAAGCACTCCATATGTGTGATATCTAAAAACTAATAATTATTTGTAACAAAAATTATGTTTCTGTATTCCTGGACCTTGAAGAGCAGTCTACCAACGTCTGTTATTTCATTCAGTACCCCCCCACTAGGTAGATCAAAAGACATGGTCAGGTCAGGTTGACATCTAGAAGGTGATGGATTATAGGTGAAAAAACTTTCAATGAATGTATAGCACATTTGCCAAATCGCTTTTGCACCTATTTCCGATCACTCTGTATATTGATCACTGATATATGGTTCATTAATTTTAATATATAGCAATTCGAATTTTAAAAGATTTCTCTTATTGTATTACCATTACGTTATTTATTACTTCCAATACATTAATTTTTGGGTATGGCAATATTTTTAAACCTTTCATATGCCATGCTTCACTTTAGTCTATCTAAAATTCTTACGCCCCCTATGTAACATTTATATTTTTATATTAAAGCGAATGAGTAAACCCGTGTCGATTTCACTTTCGAATTGCCTTACTTAACAAACAAATTAGCCCTCAGTGGGGCGTGAAATATCTTGAAAGCCCTGCTTCGTTACTTATCTCAACAGATCAAAAGGTAGGTAAACTATAAAGTTTTCGTCATCATTTCTGCCGCAGGATGTCCACAGCTGGGCTTAGCCCTCTTTTACTACCAAAACCGATTGGAAACGACTTTCGTTTAGCATATTCCAACTTCCTTAAAAAGGTACTCTGTCCAGGATGTGTATGGCTATCCAACGCCATGCTTATCCGGATATCCTCATTCTTGATTTTTTCTGATTAGTTGGTCACCTGAATGGATTCTCTGTGGAATGATTGGACACAAAGGCCCCCCAAAAGGCATATCTATACTGACCGTTTAGGGTACGGCTGTTTGAGATGAAAAGTCCTATAATGCAGCTTCATACTGTTGCTCTGTGTAAAGCGCTTGTCACATAGCGGGCACTCGTACGGCTTCTCGCCTGTGTGGGTCTGCAATAAATCAAAAATAAAACGTAAAGTTGGAACACGAAACCTCCTAAAGTAAGAAAGTCTTCACAGTGACCACGGGGAGTACAAAAATAGTTTATTCGATTAAACTCAGGTGTTTATACAAAAGTTATATGTATTCTAGTACCGTGGTTAGTGAATAAGGTGAGACGCGCTCAACACAGAATAAAAATGGCGACAAAATATCTATTATTTGTTTAGATACAGTTAACAATTATAGGAGGCATTAACAGGTATAAAGATCGTCCACTGCAAGCTATAGGGATCTCTGAAAAGATATCTATGGGGGGATATACCGTAATCGCCAAACGCAGTATGGTAGGGTGCGAAAAAGACGCTATTGCCATAATCTGATTTATTTTAGTCAGTAGCAATCCTGTATAATTAATGAACAAAGTATGAAAAAAAAAATGTATCCCGTGACCTACGATCGCAAGTCTCTTCTACCGCTTGGCTACCCACTGTTCATATGTATGTATATATATATATATATATATATATATATAGAAACTAGCTGATCCCGCAAACGTTGTTTTGCAAAAAAAATTAAAGGTTTTAATTAACAAATATAAGATAAGGGTTGATCGTAGAGGGGTGAAAATTTAGGTTTATATGTATTTTTGTATGCTGTATTATAATAAAATAAAAACCAAAAAAATTGTCTAAAAAATTAAAAATAAAATTTAGGGGTGGACCACCCTTATCACATAGGGGTATGGAAAATAGATAGTAGCCGATTCTCAGGCATACTGAATACGCATGTAAAATTTGGTAAAAATCGGTCAAGCCGTTTCGAAGGAGTTCAAGTTCGAACACCGTGACACGAGAATTTTATATATTAGATAGAGAGAGAGAGAGAGATATCTATTGTTAATTTTTTTAATTTCGCGAGTGTCGTTGATCCGAATCAAAATCCATATCCTAAATGAAATAAAAGGGAAAAAAAAAAAACATTTATATCTATACCAATCATTCTGTATAGTGTATAGATAGTTTTTAATATTTTTTTTAGTTTCGGTACGTACCACTAGATGGCGCTTAAGACCAGCTGTTGAGTGAAACTGTCGGCCGCAGGTCTCGCAGCTGTGGAGCTTTTCACGCGTGTGGATGTTGTGGTGCATTGCTATACTGCCAGGCTGTGGGGGAAATGTGCAGTAAATGATATCATTTCCATTTCATTCATTCCCACATTTACACACAGTTCAAACCTTACAATAAACAGCCTTTTAAAAATAGCTGCTTTAGGAGTTTTAATATTTGGAATCATTTACAATTATATACAATTTATAAAAATAAACCGTATTGTATACCTAATAAAGTGTATATACTTACATTATATATATATATTCGAATACGATATAGAACGTTTCACCCGATCAGAATAAAATACAATAATTGACATTGTAACCAAAACCATCAGTCTACTCTTACTAGCCAGCTTGAGAAGGAAAAGAGACGAATGCCGTGGTTGCATTCACAATAGTTAAGAGGTTGTTGAATGAATGATAAGGAGATTGCAAAAGGAATGGTTTGAACCAATGGAGATCGGAAATGCGGTATAGACTAAGGTAGTATTGGAAGAGAGATTAAAAAGTATGGGGAATAAATGGGAATTTGGCAAGTGAAAAAGGGGGGAGAAGGTTTCAAGAGTCGAAGGGTGATTAGAGTAGAAGAGAAGTTTGGATATGAAGAACGTGTAGTACGTATGAGATCGGAGATGTGAATCGTAAGTTGGGAAAGTAAAAGGTAGATTTAGAGAAGTGGAGAGTGTAGTCGGAGTATAGTACAAAGAGTAAGAGAGAGAAGTTACGTAAGAGAAGGACCAATATTTAGCCACTTCCGCACATGCAGTGGTAGTCGATGCGAATTGTTTGCCGCATACGCATTTATCAGCGGGCTGGCGGGCGGTGCACTTTATTGCACGACTACCACTGCATGTGCGGAAGTGGCTAAATATTTGTCCTTTTCTTACTTAGGATGGACTTCCGCAAGGTCACTTCCAGACTCACCGCAAGCGATACGCCGCAGATCTCACAGATGTGCCGCTCACTGGGCGGACAGAAGGAAGTACCCGGGTGCTCTTGATAATGGTGAGTCATACACTGCGACTGCGTTTCAAAATGTCGCCCACACTGCAACATGTCGCGGTGATGTTTGTTTTTGGATTATAATACTGTGGCAACTGTAGCGAACTTTAGTATAAATCGCATCTACAATGCGATTAAAATAAGAATAGGACGGGCTCTCGGCTAACTTCACTCATAAAAGTACGGTCAGCATTAAACATATAAAATAAAAAAAAAAATTGTTTTTGTTGATTGTTTAATTTGTTCTACAATGAGCAAAAGAGGTAGTGTTTTACATCGGCGAGCTCGAGAGATTATCAGCAATGTTGAAAGTACTTCGAGGAAGAGAAAAAACGTGCCATTATGTTGTTGGACCAGTTAAAACAAGCAAGAATTGTACCAGGGCCAGATGGCAATATTCATATATCGCGTGATGTATTTGGAAGTTTAATTAAGCATTTGGAAACTGCTCCGAAGGTAACCGAGCGAGTGACTTTAGCCACTGGTATTATTTTTTAACATTGCTTTTTTTGCACACTATACCAAGTTCCCGTTGTGACGTCACAACATGGCGCTAGGCCGGTCCTATTCTTATTTTAATCGCATTGTACCTTACGCTAGCGTTCATTGTTTACACCTTTCTTTTTGCAAAATTTTATACTCCACCAATCGCTAGTGTTTAGCATGCTATATAGCTTTAAATTAACAGGCTATATATATAACCCGCCGAGTACTGATACGGGTTCGGAAACTCGAGTCTTGTAAATTTTATGTAGTTCACGAACCCCCCCGTTCTGTGAACTCATTACCGATGAAGCTGAAAAAGCCGCAAGGCTAACAGCACAAACTTCACACGAGACTATAGACTAGGCTACATATCTTGTCCACTTCTAATGTTAAAATTTTATTTTCATCACCTAGCTATATAAAATTTCTACAATTCAAAATGGCTTCTTATCATTTGAAATAGTTCATAAAAGTATCGACTAAAATGTAGCTTACCCATCTTTTACGGTATACATCCTTTTCACAAAAACACACCTTTTTCAAATTTATTAATGCCATGTTAAAACAAACATTTTATGTGATACATAACGCTCCATATTTATTTTGTGACGTATTGCACTCATAAAAAGCTCCTGAAGTTACTGGACTGCGGGGCGGTACCGCCCCAAAGTTATCTACCAATGGGCGGTACCGCCCCATGATCGAACTGAACCAAAGTAAATGAACGAAAATATATAGTATATAATAAAATGGTGTATATTACATGATGACAAGTTGTCGGTTTCTTCCTGTTGGTCCTCCCAAACCTCAGCCTCTTGTGTCTCCGTTTAGGCGCGGGTACTTCTTCGTGTTCTGCTTTCCTGGTGCCAATATAAAGTTAAATGTGTACAAGACTACATTTAAATCGTTTAAACTAACTGACATAGCCCGTTATTTTCTCGTTCATTCATCATCATCACCATTTCAGTCTCAACCCCTCCCCCCCCATAGAATCCTCCCTTAGGACCGGTTGGAAGCTGACTCTATTCATCGTCTTTTCCAAGGCTGTCTTTTCACCAGGTACACGTCCCCTGCGCTTGCTTTTAAATCCCCACTGCCAATTCTCGCACCACCCTACAGTAAAATGATAATTGTATGGTAAACGTAAATAAATCGAGACAGTGAGTGCTAGCACAGTTGTCGCTTGTACTTCTGTAGCATTTAAATCTCTGAATACATTACCCTGGTACTGTTATATAAGAATATTCCCTGAAACTGCTACCTTCATCATCATATCAGCCGACAACCCCACTTGCAAGTCATAGGCCTCACCCGAAGGTCTTTCTACCAGTCTTGCGCTGCCGGCATACGACTTCTCAGGATCTTGACTATTTCATTGGTCCACCTACTACCAATACCGCGTCTACCCAGGGTCAGAGGGGGCGTACTGACGTCGAGTCTATCGTCTCTTATGGAACTGTATTGTGACCAAAATTATCTTAGTGATGACAGTGAAGCTGAAATCATACTTAAAAACATGAAGCAAAAACGCTACCGACGATGTATTTCAGACATATTTCAAAGGTAAGCACTAAACTCTGTCGTCCAAGAGTGGCAAATTTATGCCAGTTAATCAAACCTTCAGACCATAATTATTAAAACAAGACTTGGGATATCCCCTGCCTGTCGTTAGAGCGATTAAAGTGCAGGCCTTCATTGCACTGTGGAATTCTTCCTAGGGCAGATAGTCTTGAAGTATTTACAACGCGAAGCCTAAAGAAATTTGTATATTCGTTCCCGTAAGTGAACAATTATATTTCTGTGGATTTCCCCTTTTCGAAGCGCTGCTGACGATGACGTAATGTTGCTGCCATAATACCCATGTACATTTTTTTGATACCCATATTGTGGTGGTTGTGGAAAAATATGTACCTAGTCCGCCATATTGGAACGACGTCCATCTTGAATTTTAAATTTTGACATAATCATCGTGTTTTACTAGTGTAGCCCTTTCATTTGATGCCCATATTGAGGGGGTTAAGGAAAAATATGTAATCCGCCATTTTGTATCGGGGGCTATCTTAGATTTATAATGTTATTGATTTTATTATATTGTATTGTCATCTAAATTAAATGTGTGTACTAAATTTCGGATCAATCTGACAACGGCAAGGTGCTTAAATTTCAATTTCTAATTTTGACCCAAATAAATAAACAAATAAATTCCGTACGGGTCGAACTAAATAAAACCGTTTAAAAATGAGTCAAACCAAGTTCTAAAAATTAGATACGAATCTTATCAATATGATTAAAAACCGGAAAAAGGGGTTGTTCTCAATCTAATATATAAAATTCTCGTGTCATGGTGTTCGAACTTGAACTCCTCTGAAACAGCTTGACCGATTTTTACTAAATTTTATATGCGTATTTAGGAGGTCTGAGAATCGGCGACTATTTATTTTTCATACCCCTAAGTGATAAGGGTTGTTCACCCTTAAATTTTTTTTTATTTTTTTGACGAAATTTTTTGTTTTTATTTTTTTATGATACAACATACAAAAATACATACAACCCTAAATTTTCACCCCTCTACGATCAACCCTTATTTTTAAATTGAAAATTAAAAATACTTTTTTTGCGAAACAACGTTTGCGGGATCAGCTAGTAGTATGATAAAAGTTTCCTCTCAGGGGGGACCACTCACTCAACGTCAGCGTGGAGGGCAGAGGATCGCAGGTGCTCTGTGTAGGCTGCCACCGTCTCGAACTTAATCTGGCATCGCTCGCAGAACGTCGTACTGTCTTCTTGACCTACAGGATGTTCCTGACAAGACATGTTCCAATCTCTTTATTTTTTTGTGACCACTTATATAAGTTATAGGAAGAGTCAAATTTTACAGAAACTAAAATCAGATTGAACTCCCTTTTAAGGGGGGATCCTTCACCTTAAAGGTACGAGGCTTCCAAATTACTTTTTGATCACTTTTATATCATCATTAATATAATCGAAAAGTATATATTATTTAAAATAGTTAATTTATTATTTCCTTGTTTGCACACTTTATACATTTTATATATGATCTGCTCAGAAGCCAATGCCAAATGCCAATTCTTTTTTTATATTTTCTGATTTTTGGAAAATTTTATGAAATAAATGAAAATCTTATTACTTATTAAAGGATGTACTCATTGGTTACTTTTCTCTAGGTTAGACAGCCCTTTTTAACAGCTTCTGAATACATTGTATAGTAATTTCAAAAGCCATTGTAAACATTGAAATAGAAATTAAATAATTCTTTTTTCGATCTTTCCTGGTAACACTGAAGAACTAGAAATTCATAGTAACTGTAATAGTTACTTCTAATTAAACTTGTTTGAGTTTTATGCATTAGCTTATCTTTTTCAGCTGCCAGATGGTATACGTGCTAAAATTTTTAAGATGCTGTCATTTTTTCAATAAATACTATTACTAACTACGGTTTTATTTAAACACCTGTACAGTAAACGGCGATAAATATTTTATTATATAGATAATTTCTGCTTCGTATAGAACTATCTCTGTCCCATACTACCTATTTGACGTTTTGTCAGTTTTTCGGGCTGGCGGGCGGTGCACTTTGCAGCACGACTACCACTGCATATAATAAAGTGGCTAAAAATTGGTCCTTTCTTACGAATATGTAGGTTTCGACCGCAAGAAAGCTGCTAGATTTTGATGAATTAGAAGGTATAAAGTGGAAGACTAATACAAAGTACTCACAGAGACACCGACGTGTGTGACACGCTTGTGCTGATGCACGCCCGCCTCGCTCACAAACGAGGCTCCACACACTGTGCACACGTACTTGCTTCTGTGTGTGCGTAAGTGCGTATAGTACGTCGACATATGCCTGTTGAAAGACAATACAACCTTCAAAGTTAAAATCATGAGATGATCAACAAAAGAACCAATATTTAGCCACTTCCGCACATGCAGTGGTAGTCGTGCAATAAAGTGCACCGCCCGCCAGCCCGCTGATAAATGCGTATGCTAACAATGCGAATTACACAACTACCACCGTTAAATCACTCAACACATGTTTCACCCCTCCACGGGGCATCTTCAGGAGTTATGTTACACCGATTAGTGTTAAACACAGAGTGAAAGCACTGTAGCTAAATATTGGTCCTTTTCTTACTTAGGATGGACTTCCGCGAGGTAACGCCTGATTCCATTAAATACATGAGATGATCATCTAATAGACGCCTACTTGTGGGAAACATCGCTTCATTAATTGACCATGAAAGTCGCCAGACCTTTCTAGAATATTGCAGAAAGCTAGAGGAAAATAGCTATGATACTTGCGATAAGATGTAAAAATAAAAGAAATTAATAAATACAGATAAATTATCAAAATAAAAGATTGTAAAAGAGCAGTCCACGAGGAAAGGGTGAGACAAAAAAGTTGATACATGGAAATGCAAAAGAATGAAAGATTATTTGAAGAAAAAAGATGAACGAGTGAGAAATGTGGAGACAGACAAAAGAAGAAAATTGTGGGTTGTATGGTCACCAATAGCGAGAACGATCATAAAAAATACATTTAAAAAACTTTTAAGTTAATCGGTTTTTTGATACCCATATTGTGGTGGTTGTGGAAAAATATGTACCTAGTCCGCCATATTGGAATGACGTACATCTTGAATTTTAAATTTTGACATAATCATCGTGTTTTACTAGTGTAGCCCTTTCATTTGATACCCATATTGAGGGGGTTAAGGAAAAATATGTAATCCGCCATTTTGTATCGGCGACTATCTTAGATTTATAATGTTATTGGTTTTATTATATTGTATTGTCATCTAAATTAAATGCGTGTACCAAATTTCAGATCAATCTGACAACGGGAAGGTGCTTAAATTTCATTTTATAATTTTGACCCAAAGAAACAAATTCCGTACGGGTAGAACTAAATAAAACCGTTTAAAAAGATAGACGCCCACATAAACCATAGGTTATCCCTGCAAACTTAAATAAGATCGCACCATAACATAAGTATGCAGCATAATCTAGTTTGGTCCATACAATAGCGTCATGGGAAGAGCACTCTGTGTTTGGCACTAATCGGTGTAACATAACTTCTGAAGATGCCCCGTGGAGGGGTGAAACAAATGTTGAGTGATTTGACGGTGACAGTTGTGTGATTCGCATTGTTTGCCGCATACGCATTTATCAGCGGGCTGGCGGGCGGGGCACTTTGTTGCACGACTACCACTGCATGTGCGGAAGTGGCTAAATATTGGTCCTTTTCGTACTTAGGATGGACTTCCGCAAGGTAACGTCTAATTCTATTAAAAGTCATAGGAAGAACTTGCGTCTAAGACAAAGGTTAGGCGTAGTTTAGATGCCAGTGTCAATCTGAGAACTAAGTAAGAAAACTAAAAATTTCTTTAGTAAGAACTGTTGAACTGTGTATATTCACCTGAACTGTTCTCCGCAATGTCTACATGTCCTGGTAATTCCTGCGTGTGCTTCTTCGTGCATTAGAGCTGTGGTTCTGGAAATTTTTACACATTTATACATTCTTACAATGGTAATTTGTTTAGCTAGTAGAATTTTGGTACGACAACTTCATTAGTGCTGCAGCAAGTGTGCCATCCACTTCTGGACATTCAGACCTCTCCCCAGATTTCCTATAAGACCGTTTGGAAGCATATATTAATTTTTTTAAATGACCCCCGCTATTCGGGACTTCTAGTACCCTTTGTACTCTTTGGGAAGGACAGGGTCATTTTATTTCATTTAATAATTTTTTTCACATTACTTTTGTTTGCGCACTCTTCTTGCATTCTTAAAACCTTTCGTACTTCATCTTTCTTTCCACATTTCTTCCGTCTTTCTCTTTCATTCGATATCATTCATTCCTCACCTCATTCCTCAGTTTTACATTTCTGTATTTTATTCTAAACATTTTGCTCTACATATATTTCATTTTATTTTGCCTTGTTTCCTATTTTATTGTTTACACTTATTCTTATTTTTGACTTGCATTTCTACTGATCGCTTTTTCTGTAATTTTCTTGCAAAGTTCGTGGAAGAATCTCTTTTCGTCCTCGTTTATTAGCGAGGCCATTAACTCCTCGCAGATCTTCATGCCTAACCGGCATTACGTTCAGATTTCTCCGACGATATAGAATGATGACCTGAAAGAGGAAGCAAGTACCGAAAGCGCAGGGTAAAAGTCCACTAACAAGATGAACAGATGATCTTGTTAAAGTCGAAGTAACGCCTTTCCAACCTATCATATCAAGGTAACATAAATTCGCTTCATTGGGGCTGGAGTACCCAAGGTTCGTCCCTAGTACCAATACTATACACTTTACACCAAAGATATAATCATCATCATTTCTACCGTATATTGTCCACAGCTGGACATAAAGGACATGTTGGACATGTTGGAAGCGACCTGCATGCAGCGTTATCCTTAACAAAGTGATCTGTCAGCCTTGTGGTCAATCTTGAAACCCAACTAAAAGCTTCAAATTTTAAACCCATGTCCAAGTTACTTTTGTTGGTCTACCGAACTCCTCATTTCTTATGGAGAAATCTCTAGTATTCTTCTCCAAGGTTCATTAAGTGACTGCGTCCATTTCCATCAGACTCGAATTGAAACCACAGCTCTTCCGTAAATCATAACTAATTTACACACATATGTTATGTACCTTCGTCTTTACACACTAAGGTAAATATATTCTTTTAATTGTTCATGCTTTTGAGGACCACTCGTTTCTCTCCTTATGTGGGACAGGGACGTTACATTTCGGGTACACGAGTTTTTAAGGTTTTTTAATTTTATTTCTATACTCCTTCCTCTCTTCATAATATCTTCACATCTTTCATGTTTTCCATTTGTCCTTGACATGTTCTATCTTTCATCATTTGCAAATCTTCTTCCATACATCGCCTTTCTTCCCCTATCTACATTCCCTGATCACTCTCCACTATACTTTTTTTTTCATATTGCCAATATTGCTTTATATATGATTTTTATCAACAGTTTTATTTTTATTTCATGCAAGTCTTACTGGATACCATTACTTTTTTACAATGCTCAAGGAATATAGGGCGCTGGTTGTCGTCTACCATCAGGGAGGCGATACTAACTCTCTCTATCTTTCCTCCCGTCTCGACCTCGGAATCAAGGCAGAGTTCTCCCAAAGGAAGTAAATTGAAGAAAATGTTAATAATGTAATCACTTTGAATCAACTGACCCTTATTTTACCAGAATTATAACCCAGGCCACATAAGGGTCAAAATGAGTAGGTACCTACTGAATCTCCGTACTTCATCTTCGACCATTGCTTTTCCATCAGGCGAGATGGTGATCATAGATGGATGCTCTAAAAACTGATCACTTTTGATAGAACGAAGTCAGTTAAGATAGTGATAAAAATAAAACCTTCACCGGTGATTACGTGACAGTGTTCATCGATCCTATTTCTTGTAAAGCCTTATGTATAATCAGTACAGCCTTCAAATACTCACTCGATAGCGACCACAAGGTTGCAGACCAAGCATTCGAACCTTGTGTAGTGCATTCTGATGTGTTTTCGAAGGTGACACTCCAACCTGAACCGAGAGTGGCAGAAGCGGCACTCGAACGGACCTATGGACTACACACAACACCCAATTAAATTACTTATTTATATTATTTTCACATTTATTCATTCATAGTGGTTGTAAATTGTTATAAGTCAATGATGATTGGTTATAAGTCTAAAAACTAGACAAACTGCACTGAAAGATCGATGCTTTTAAAATGTTTAATGGAATCAGGCGTTACATTGCGGAAGTCCATCCTAAGTAAGAAAAGGACCAATATTTAGCCACTTCCGCACATGCAGTGGTTGTCGTGCATCAAAGTGCCGCCCGCCAGCCCGCTCATAAATGCGTATGCGGCAAACAATGCGAACTACACAACCGCCACCATCAATTCACTCAACACGTGTTTCACCCCTCCACGGGGCATCTTCAGGAGTTATGTTACACCGGTTAGTGCCAAACAAGACTCACTCGGTGTTTGGCAACCACTGCATGTGCGGAAGTGGCTAAATATTGGTCCTTTTCTGGCCTTTAAAATGTGCTGCTGGTGAAGAATGCTACACATATAGACTGTCAAGAGAACCGAGATCTATTCTCGATCAACTCCTTATAAAGACATACCTCTCCATTATCTGCTATAAATGGATTCTTGGTTACTTTGACCACATTGCTCTGAGCCAACCAGAGAGTCCAGATATGCTAGTTGTTGTAAGAAGTTGAGGAAATACGACCAAAAGAGCGATCAACAACCCGAAAATAAATTTCACGTATCACATTATTTATAATTTCTGAAACCTTTTCTAATAGGGTATTCCATACATTTGAGCTCATAGACGACAATTGCAAGACGTTGGCGTCCTCCAAAGATACTAAGGGGATACCATAATCGCCACGCTTGGCAGACGGGTTGGCGATCGCAGTGTTATGGTACACACTGGACTGGATGCTGCAGCCCATCCTCTGGAAACTTGTTTCTGAACAGTGCCGATATTAGACTATATCCCGGGAATCGAATCCGAAACCTGTAATCGCAAGTCTCAATCCTCTACTGCTAAACTACCACTACTCAGTACTATACATGAATTGACATGAAATAAGCTATATATCACCCCTTTATAACATTTTCATCTATAACCAAACATCCTATATAGAATACCAAAACAGCTAAATTTGATACAAACTAAAATATTTTTTTATTTATAATGGTATCCTTCAAATTGAAGCTGCCAGGATTCCAAAGCCTACGACATCCAAGAAAAGCCTACCACAAACTTAGTAAATTCAAAAATAATTTTGATACAGTAAATATATATGTATACAAGAAATATAAATAATTCATAAAATATAAATTTTTAAAGATCCATACTGGAATACAGAGAATTCTAACCTAAGTTAATTCAAAAAATATTACATAAATATCCTAAGAAGTTTATTCTGGGCTTTGAAAAGACCTTTGTAAAAACATACCGGATTATGTTTCAACTTGAAATGTCGTATCATAATGTCTTCTTTGGAGAAGAACTTGTAGCAATCCTTACAGTGGTACATGGCTTGAACGTATTTAGGATCACTGGCTCTCTTCTGAAACTCTTTCACAGCTTCTTCTTCGGTTAAACTAATCTTTCTCCATTTACTTGAATCCAGACATTTCTTCTGCCTCATTGTGAACTTGTATTTATTCTCCCTAATATTTCTAATGCTATTTATTTTCTTATTCTTTCTTTTCGTAACACATTTATTAATAATTAAATCATTACTTTCTATTATCTCGGTGTTCTTAAATATTTCTCCATCTTTACTTTCTGCTTCAGGTATTCCTTCTCTAGCTTCTTCTGTCTTAATTACATCTTTTTCTGGGATAAATATTGTGTTTAAATCACTTAAAGTATCATCTTCATGTAATTCATAATCTGGATCATTGTCTACTGTGCTGTCTGAATGTGAAAGCTCATCATTTGTAAGCTTTTCAACTGCTTTTACATCATCACTCACATTATTATCATCAGGTATGTCATCTAAATTTTCATTGTCATGATCACCATTGTTAATTTCAACATCATCTTTATCTAAACTCGCTTCCGTGACTTTAATCTGTTTTTCATTAATAATATAAGTTTTAACTCGTTCGTTACACGATATTATATCTAAAGATGGAACGAAATCTTTACTCTTTGATTTCAACTTGTTTATGGATTTATGTGTAATCTAAAATTAAAACAATACAAAAAATAATTAAATCATTAATTACAATTGTCTCAAATGCTATCACTAAATGACCTAACAGTACCTATATTTTATACTATTAATAGGATCGATTGAAAAAGACCACCGTTTGGATACAGTTAAATACTATTTCTGGTCTATGGTTCTCCAGAACCTTGAGGCTCTAGTGACGATCTGTTGTAACATATATACTGTGATATTTAAAAGTAATCAAAGATATTAAGTAAGACATTAAGCAATGACTTTGGAAGTTGCTTAATTAACTTTATTTATCAGAATGAGACTAAATGTTTCAGGTCAGAGTCGGGGAAAGTTCGTTAATATGCAACATAGAAGCTGGAGTTCTTCAGGAATCAGGGCCTAATTATGTATATGGTCTTCGCTTATGCTGATGACATGGCATTTTGCAGGAACATATAGATAAAGTTGGATCATGTTTACAAAAGTTGTGTATAAAAACAAGTGCTTCTATGTCTACGCATGTGGCATTTACCTTAAAAAAGAAAGACTGTCCACCATTTAAGCTGAATGTAACCATCATACATCACCAAGCTACCATTAGATATCTTAAAACACATCTTTACAGAAACCTTACATGGGAAGATCATATCAAAGCCCAAAGATATCAAGCCAGTAAGAAATGAAGAGATACATACTGGCTATATATAACTATTGTCTTCCTTGTCACTGGCAATACTTACAGGTCCATTGGGTAGTATAGCTTTAAGTTCCGTGATACCTCGGTGACATTTTTGTTTGAACTTATGAAACTTGTACAACAAGGCGGCACATTCATAACAAAAACTGTGCGGCAACTCATCTCTTCTATTAATCTGTTAAAATAAAGGAAATTCATTATCTTGTATAAAATATAAGTGTTAAGAACTACCACAATATTAAAAAACAAATAGATGCCCACTATAATTTATAGATGTTTTAGGGGCAATAAAACATAATCTCCAATCTTGGAAGGCAGGTCAGCAATTGCAGTGTGATGTTATGGTACCTAAAGGATCTATCCTTTGGAAACTTATTCATGAGCAGTGGTAATTCTATATAATTAATGCAGAAAATGTGAGTTATATATAAAACTGTATTTTGGTAATTGAACCCATGATCTACAATTGCAAGTCACAGTCCTCTACTACTGGTCTAACATAGCCCACTGGCAGTGGACTCGATGCAATATGTGGCCTGAGATGTATTGAAGTCATCATTATTATACTATTATTCAGCTGTAAGATGTTCAGGGCTGGACATAGGTCTCTCTCATAGATTTCCAATAGGACCAGTAGCAAGCAGCATGCAACCAGCGTCTTCTAACAAGCTTCAAATAGTGGTCAAATTAATTCCTTATGGTAAGTTTTTACATATATTATTCAATTTCAGATACATAAAGTATATATTTAATCATTGCTATTTATTTATCTAGTCAAATAAGAAAATCAACTTGTGAATATAAACTTTAGCAAACAGCAGTTGCCTCTTGTTTTGATAAAAAATATAAATAGCAAATTAACATATTTCACCGGTAATATCAATAAAAATATTCTAAATTCTTATAATGCAAAATGAATGTTTACATCACCAAATTTACTGAAATTTCTGAATAAGTTGTCAAAGCATATTGACTGAATACTATACTCTACTTTTTTAATAATAACTAAACAACACAATGTCTAAAAATTCTCAAATGCTCAGCTAGTGCATTTCACTTTGCATTTTTAATACTTACTTACTTTTAAAGATGAAACATCTTCGTAATACATCTTCAATTGATATTGATCGTATTTATACATTTTTCCACCCAAACGGAGACAAATTCTGCAAATTTTTAAATCTGCCATGATTAATTATTGTATACTTTATGTTTATTTTCTTTAACATTCGTTATTTTGTTCAACATAAACAAAATATACAGATAACGCTAGAAAGACGTCATTGTCATATAGCATTTGTCAAAAATGTTTTACAGATTAAATATCGCTTATTATCAATTAATTTTATTGAGGTTTATCTATTCTAGACAACATTGGTAATTTTCTCAGGATTTTAAAAGTTACTATGCATAGTATTAAAATCTTGATATTAATTAAAATTAAAAGTACGTATAAAGGAGTGGACATATTGCGACTAACGAGTCACATTTGGCTCTTTGAACGATTATTTTTGGCTCCGATATTATTGTCGAATTGTTTCAATATTTAAATTAATATAACCTGTTAGCTCCTGGGAAATCGAAACAAATTACTGGTGTGAATAATAATTATTTTATTACACCTTAACATTAGCGAAATCCAAATACCGATCATAATTAACTAATCGGCATCTTAAGTATTATTATTAATTAAAATAAATATGATTTTAGTTAAAAAAAAAACTTTTGCATGTTAAAGTGTGTATTCAATTGCCGCAAAAAATTTCAAATTTAGAAAAATGGCCCGCACTATTAAAGGGCTTGGCCACTTCTGTTATGTAGTATTAATGTGTGGCGGCATTTATTGAGACGCCATATAGTAGAAAAAAAAATGTCTGATATTTAGAGCTTCATATAGAACTGGAAAAACAGATATTTCGAGTAGTGTATAACCTCCTCAGTCCCGAGTATATTTTTGTTCGTATTTTTTGTAAAAAGTGGTAACCATGGACAATATATATATTTCTAGGTTTGTTAAGACCCAAGGAAAATAAAAATTATGCGGAAAATGCTCTTCCAATATGTCGCCATACGGCGACATCAGGTCTCAATGCTTTAAAAAGTTGAAAAAACTCCATATATTTTTCGAAATCTTTTATTCAAAAAGTAATTACTGTAAGCAACTGAAATAAAAAACAATGTTATTGGTTGGGACAAAGAATCGTTACTTTCATTCGTGGTAGTTTTTATAGCAGTTTCTCCCCGAAATCTCCCATAAAAATGGAACAACCTGGAGGTAATCGGGCGGACAGGCGCATTATTACTTTACCACCAATATCTAAAGATTGGAATCTATCATCTTCAATTACGCTGTCCCCTTTACCTTCGTAAAGAAAAAAATCAAGTGGCAATCCTTTAGGACAGGCTAAGACAAAATTTTTCAACCCCACAGGATTGAGTTTTCCTTTTATCATCTGCCTTGCCTGATGTTTCCCATAAAAAGGTATCATCTGCTCGTCAATGCAAACATCTGCCGACGGGGAATTCAGAAGACACCCATTGCGAACACAAGAAATCAAGAGCTGGACCTTCCAGAACTTGGTGCTACTTTTTATTTCCTCCGGAATTTCGGAATCATTTAGAAGTTTCAATGAGGCCCTCAGTTTGAAGTACCGATCTCTAGTTATTCTGTCTGCAATTGCTGGAATTCTGGACTTCTGATCCCAATACATCCTGATCCTAGGAAATCGAAGGTATGACATCATGATAGTTACACCAAAGAATGTTCTGATTTCTTTATCAGATGTGTTCAAATTAGTGCCCGTCTTACTAAGGTACGTTTGGTTACTATGAAATGCATTTTGTTCGTAAATGTCGCTCGTTAAATACTTTGCCACATAGTCGTGAGGAGGCAAATTGATTGCCACAGTGTTCGGTAATTCGAATCGTGGGGCTGGTGGCAATGGATCGAAATTATCTGATGACTTCCAAAATACACGTCTTTCGGAAGTACTTGCTGTGGAAGGGACATGACTCGATGTCGACTGATGAGAGCGAACCATTGTAGAAAGGCTGTTATCCTCTTCCTCATTTTCTTCTTCATCTTCCTCGTCATCTTCTTCAGTAATTTCGGGAACATAGGCCGGATCATCCGCGATATCCTCATCACCAAAATCATAGTCTAAATCAGAGTCCTCCCCAGTGATTACGTCGTATAGGGCATCCTCCAGTTCCTTATCTGGAAAAAGTATATTATCTAAGATCCAAATAAATAAAAATTTCGTGGAAATATAACCAAAATATCTAAATTAGGGGGAAAAAAGGAGGTACGAAATTATATGGCAAAAATGTACTTTTTTACAGGTTAAAACCCAGAGTCTCCAAAAGGCGACATACACGTTTCTATGTGTGCGTGTAACAGGAATGAACAAGTTCGTTTGTTTTTTTTCGCGCAATAGTTAGTCTAACTATTGAGAAATATGATAACTACTTTGATTTCAATATGAAACATAAAATAATGTACACAGTTTGCACTTACCTTGGCCGGAATCGCCAATTATGAATTTTTTTCGCGCACTCATTTTCAATCACTTGCATAAAATTAGCGGTGCAATTTTATGACAAAACTTATAAATGAGCGGTAGCGGCATATATCGGAGAGCAAGAAACTACTACAACGTACTGCCGCTGCTTCAAAATACAAGGCTTTTACCTACCTTTCCTCGATGGCGTTGTATGTCGCCTTATGGCGACGTTTGGACTGAGGAGGATAAACATGCTAAGGCGTAACAAGCAAATTCACATTTGAGACTTTTTTCTTTTGTTTCAAAGATCTACGCCATTGATCGACTTTACTATGCAGGCATGGTCGCAATCTTTAAAGATAATTATTGAAGCTTCGCATCGGCGTTATCTGTGAAACCCCAAACGAACAATTAGGTATGAAGCCGTAGGTAGAGCTCATTTCTCTTTTTAATTTTGTATTTATAAAAATAATATTAATATTTTTTTTATCTGACAAAAAGAAAACTTTTTAGTCTTATAATGCGAACATACATGCGAATAACAATATTATAATAACTCAATAATATCTGTTTATATTGTCACAAGTATTTGGCCTGTATAGATTTATTTCTTTCTAATGCGTAGAAATGAAAAAATATCTGAATCTAAAATTTGTGTGTCTATTTATAAGTAATATTGTGTAATATACGGTACATATAGCAAAATAACCTTTTTTATTTTTGTCGGTCTATTCCGATTTGAAATTGCTGGGCCGATTTTGACGGGACTTATACTGGCAGGTAGCTAATGTAAAAAGGAATGACTTAGGCGACTTTTATTTAAGAATTTTTTTTAAATGAATAACAAAGTAAATGTCTTTGTTAAATATCATGCGGATGGAGTCGCGGGCACAGGTAGTGTAACATATTTTTAAAGTGAACACTTTATTGTCAAAATAATTTTTGATCAATAAAAACTGAGCCATTATATTTTTTTATAATTTTCATGTTTCTGGGCCACTTAATTTTTTTTTCTAAGAACTTTTTTTGAAGTGTTAAGAAACCAAAAAAAATGCATGGGGTCGTTGAAGGTTAAGTGGCATAGCATGACTAATGGATACGGGAATTAATTTTGTTTGCACCGAAATTTTATTTGGAATGGCAACACTTAAATAGCGACACACACTTTCATAACACAAGGAAATCGTGGAACATTTAAACATTTTATTATTCTTTGCAAATATAATATTACATGGTACAACTCATTTTTATTACACATAGAAAAAATAGTTTAATAATACAATATTAGACATATTTTTACAATCACACATATAAATGCAGCAAAACAATAAAATTAAACTCATTAAAAGGTTTTTCTAATAAATATATTTTTTTTATTTTAACGTAACCATTTCTTTACTAAGACTCCACTTTATTACAAAGTATTTGCCACAATATAATCCATGTCGGAAATAATATAGACGTGGCAACATTGTACAACCAGTTACCGTAGATCTGTAACAAAATTATTTCTATTATTATAGGTTATAATATATCTATTTATAAGAATTTTTTGTTTTAGCAAACGACTATTAAAGTATAGCATATTTACGGATGACAGATGACATTTCTGATTATGACAGTCGAGACGAATAAATCTATAACTATAAGAAATTGCGTATCGATGCGTTCACGTTATATGCTTCTCCATTAGTGAGTCTAGTACATACGGATCAAAATTCTGTTACTGAAAAATATGGTTTAAAAATTCCCGTCATGTACAGAGTTTCGGGCGTTATTAGCAAGCTAATAGTCGCTCAACGAGTCATGGCTACGCTGGGACAGGAATTATGAGTTCTATAGACGAACGACAATAACCGATATAAGTGTGAGCCTACAGCGCCTAGGAGTGGATGGCCGTTGGGGTCTTAAAGTTCCAGAGAAGAGGCCATAGACCAGCAAGTGCAACGAAGGTCTGTAACTACAAGGTGGACCGTCTACCTTGTTGAGGTCATCGGTCGTAACAAGAAGCAGGACTACAGACAGAAAGAGGGATAGATAGAGATAGCGAAAGGAAGATTAAGAGAGGGAGAGGGATATAGAGAAATAAAGAAGTAGAGGGGGTAGAGAGAGATATGGAGAAAGAGGGACATAGGAAAGGGACTAAGAGAAAGAGGAACAGATAGAGGGATATAGAAAGGTAGATTGAGAGGGATAGAGAAAGATGGACACAGGAAAGGAATGGAGTGAAAAAGGAATAGTGATAGAGGAATATAGAAAGGGGGTAAAGAGGGGTACATAGAAAGAGGGATAGAGAGAGATGGAGATAAAGAAGGAAAGAGATAGAATATCAATTTAGAAACTATAAAACAAGGAAGACGCTGGATGTAGCTTGTTTCCAATTGGATCTATAAAAGATCTATTGAGTAGACATGTCCAGCAGAGGAAGTGTAAAATCTGATGAAATATATAATATTAATAAAAGAAACAAATGAACATCAGTATGTTTATATGTAGATTGGAATACTTACCAAGGAGTCGACGATGGAGAACATGACCGCTTGCATGGCGGCGTCCTTACCCCGGCTGATCATGCTCATCAGACCTTCTTCGGGGAATAGTACACGGCTGTATGCGATCATTCCAAGGGACAGCATACATAGAGGTTGAAGGAGTAAACAATATAGACGCTTCAAGAACAATACCACTGACCTGTAATCATAGTAAATCGACATACATTTAAGTAGGCATCCTATACAAAAAAAATATATTTCAAAAATAACAAAAAATAAAGTAAGAAAAATTGTTTTGAAATTAATATTACCCCATATTTAAATTTATTATTGTTTTCTGTTTGTCCCCGCAGACTTGGTTCTGAAGTTATTGTCATGTCGCATTCAAATTAAAAAAAAAAATGTAATGTTACAACAATCAGCTGCAAAACCAGTAGCTATATATATATACAGTAGTATATATATACATACATTTATACACACAGTATATATATATATATATATATACATATATATACATATATATATCTTTCTCTATCGCACACATCTTAAGTCGCTCTCACACAAACGACACGTGTGATTGGTTGAAAAGTAGAGGTTGTGATTGGTTGTTTAAATAAGGTTATTTCAAGGATTGATTAGCGTAACTTTAAAAGGCAAAAGAGGCAGTCTGTTCTCTGCATTTGAGTTTCAATTTTAACACCAAGAGACAATCACCTAAAGTAACATATTTCAAAGTGATTTCTTTATATAGGGTGTTTGCAAATAGGTGTAATAGCATTATCTTTAAATATCACTCACCGTTTAGCTTCCTTCTCATCAACAACCGACACTACCAGAGCAAGGGGTGTATATATAGTTGCCACCACAAGCCCCAGCGAGAAGTTGTGCATGCCAATAGCCAAGCAGGCGGTGGCCAATTCGATCAGCACCAGGATATTGGTCATCGTCATCTCCTCACGGTTTATGGGGGATATACGAAACAGACGCGGTATGAACGGCGTTATAACCACTAACGGTATAGAAGTGCCTATAAAACCGACGTATACTGAAAATTCTGAAGGGTAGTCGAAGAATTTTGCACCTGTAAAATATTAAATTTATGCAGTTGTAAGAACTTGAATATTTAATGGAATCAGGCGTTACCTTGCGGAAGTCCATCCTAAGTAAGAAAAGGACCAATATTTAGCCACTTCCGCACATGCAGTAGTAGTCGTGCAATAAAATGCACCGCCCGCCGGCCCTCTAAGACAGAGTCTCTGTGTTTGGCACTAATCGGTGTAACATAACTACTGAAGATGCCCCGTGGAGGGGTGAAACACGTGTTGAGTGAATTAACAGTGGCGGTCGTGTAATTCGCATTGTTTGCCGCATACGCATTTATCACCGGGCTGGCGGGCGGTGCACTTTGTTGCACGACTACCACTGCGTGTGCGGAAGTGGCTAAATATTTGTCCTTTTCTTACTTAGTAAGAACTTGAACCTTCAAAGTCCCTCAGAGAGCAATAGAAATGAAGAAGTCCGTAGAAGAACCAAGGTCAACCAACCGATGGTCATTGGGGATGAAAGATTCTCAAGTTGTTGACCACTAGCCGGTAGACGCGACTTGGGTAAGCCCCTCATTAGATGGACCGAGGAAATAGTTCGTGGGAAGTCTCCAGATGTGGACACGCAAAACTGGTCATCATGACAACCTTTGGAGAAGGCATAGACTTAAGTGGACGTCTTTTGTCTGATGATAATGATGAAGAAGCAACAGAAAGATTCAGAACACACATTCACACACGAACCAAGGGTAAGAATAACATGAAAATAATTTAAAGAAATGTATAAAAAAGGTCTACGTTCAGCAGTGGACATCTAACAGCTAAAAGATATTGATGATGATGACATAAATATAAGTGAAGTCACATATTATCCGCTCAAAAGGTGGACAGGCGGCAATGTTAAGAAAATCTAAATACGCTGGATTTAGGCGTCCAACCACTTCTATAATAAATCTATAGAGACTATGTCCACCAGTGGACATCCTAATGCTAAAATGATGACGAAAGATATAATTGTCCATAAAATTACTCACCAATCTGACTTAAAATCACTGGAAAATTCATCACGGTGTACCCTATGAAATGTACACAAAAATAATTCGCTCCCATATTAACTATACTAAATCCATCATCACACTTTATATTGCCTTCATTCGTCTTGTCATCTAAAAGTCTTTCATTTTGATCATCATTTCTTTCCTTTTCATTACTTTCTGATTCTTCTTTCTTTGTCTCTTTAGACTCTTCAATTTCTCTGGAATTCTCTTCTTCTTTGGTCTTATCATCTGCGTGTTTATCTGTAAGATTGTCTTTGACATCATTATTCGTTGCATCATCTTTTGTTTTTCCTGTAACTTCTTCGTCCTGTTGTATACCAACCCATAAGGATAGAGCTCGAATTAGCATCGCAGCGCAAAGTAAACAAAGCGATGGCATGTATTGTCCTGAAATACATAGAGACTATAGTGTTAACGAAACCGCTGTACCGCACCTTAGGAGAGGGGGCGAGGTGGGGGAAGGCGAATAGAGTGTGAGCGTCGCAGCGATCATTGATACACTGATGGAATGAAACGGCTGATACTACAAATATAGGGTGATTGGTTATAGGTGTAAAAGCTTTGAGTGAATGTATAGCTCATCTGCTATCAATGAATACTAAGTACACTTATAGTAAGAAAAAACATCATCAAATTTCGGATTACTACATATTAAAATTAATTATTATTTTCCGTTATTTATGTACAAAATCGTGACGTGTTCGCTAATGGTGGACTTCATAAGAAGGCTGAAGGTCACCTAAGGGCAACGAGGATATCTGCAGAAGAAGCAAAGTCACCGACGTAGATCAAAAAATGTCTGAAATGGCAGTAGCCAGGGTATATTTCTCGTGCCAATCGAAAGCCTTTGGTATCTAAAGGTTCCAGAGTGATGACCACGAAGTAGACATGGTGTGAGTAGACCCCTCCATTAGGTAGACCGTCGACTTAGCCAAGATCTCGAGAAGTCGCTGGATGTGGGCAGCGTGTCCGGTCATGGTGGCGATCCTTGGAACTTGGATCCTTGAACCTAAGCCTTGTCGTAGGCATCAATCTGCTGACATCAATGATTAATCATAATTACTTACCAATTGATATAAACCTATTCGTCCCAGCGAGAAGATAGAAGAAGTAACTCTGATGGAATCTTTCTAGAAGATTATTAAGAGATCTCAGGATACTCTCCAGAGCCACTCCGAGCCTGTAGAAGTTGGCAGTCGGTAGAGAGTTGACCTTTGGTGGTACTCCGGCTGGGTCGTTCACGTCTCGACCTTCTAGGGTCACAGCTTCGATTCCAAATCGATGGAACAACCCATGGTTACCAGTCGGTACCTATAGCACATATACAGGGTGATTAATAATAGATGTAAAAAGCTTTAAATTGGTAAATGTATAGCTCTTTTGCTGTCAATGTATGGTACATCCTATCCAAAAATTAATGGTTTCATAAATAATAAATAATGTAATGATAATATTAATGTAACATATTTCAGAGTGATCACTTTAGGATGATTGTAAAAGCTATTACACTTATAATCAATCACCTGTATATCTAAATACTAGTATTATACTACAACAGAAACAAACTAGCTGTAAAGTTTATATTAAAAATTGTGACAATATCATCAAAATCATTTTATCAGGACGTCCATTTGTGGGCATAACACTCTCCCAGCGGCTCTTAGGAAATATTTAACTAAGTTATATTACAAACAAGGAAGGTAAGTAAATAAATGAGAAATTATAAAAACTGTGTCCTAGAGAAAAATTTAAATAAAACAAAAACTGAGTCTTAAACTGTTATACTGTAAAATAAATTGATTTAGGAAAAATGGGGGAAGGAAGACGATGGAAGAGGAAATGTAAGAGAAGGTGTGAGATGTGAGGGATGAAAGGAAGTATAGAAGAAATTAAAGAGCAAGAAAATACCATTAAATAATAAACTAATGAAAAAAAAATATCGATTTTATCGTCCCTGTTCCTTATAGGGGAATGGGAGACCCCAAAAGTAAGTCCTTAGAAAAAAGAAAACCCTCTGTGGTGGTGTGTTCTTCGACTTCTTCCATTTCAACTCGTCAATTCGGTAGGCTATGTATGCTCTAGTAGAGAAATCCCAAGTACAGCCCTGTATGGTGATATATCCCCAGAAGATGCTAGAAGCGAAGCCTTTGGTAAACCATTTTGAACTTCCTAATGAGGTCCTCGTATGAGATACCAGGTTTCAATACCCTAAGACATATCGCTAGGAACTGTTCACATAGAAATGATGTAATAAAACGAATTAATGTAAATGTAGAACCAAGGGGAGAAAAAAATGAAATCGAAGCGACGTGTGAATGGAAAAAAACTGGTAAGAATGAATGATAATGTGAAGTGAAGAATGGAGAACTAATGGTAGAACGTTAAGGATGTAAGATAAGTATTAAAATAACAGATCACATGAAAAAATTAATACTGTATGAAAGACCCCTGTTCACACATGGTAGCGGAATACGAGAGACCCCAAAAAGAACTTCTTGATGATTTGAACTAAATTGAACTTACCCCAGGAAACTGCGTGTTGACCATGCTCAGCATAGTCCAAATTCCATTTACCCACTCATCCATCTTCGAACGTCGGATCCAGGAGTAACTGTGGGAATATTAATTCAGTTTTTTTTTAATCCAACAGACACATGTTTTGAATCTTAACTAAAGAGAGTAATATTTTTATGACCCGCGATGAAAGATCCTGTAAGGTCTTTCAAGTTGCAAGACAATAAGTGAAAGAATTCATACATATCATAAGAACTAGTCCATGTTTCTAGAGCTTTAATACGCAAAGTTAAATAGTACGGTGCGATAACCCCCCCCCCCCTCCTAATCACCACCACCCTCTCCCCTATATCACACACAGAGACGTATACACGCATACATACACGCACGCACATGGGCCTCCGGCAAACCATAGAACACCACCGTCATATATAAAATGTTTGCACCAAAGCCTTATCATTATCATTTCGGGTACAGGACACCCACTTTTGAATGAAAAGGTTCTCAAGTGGCGACCACGAGCTGGTAGACGCGGTGTGGGTAAGCCTCCACTAGGTAAACCGACGACATAGCTAAGGTTGCTGGCAGTCGCTGGATAAGACTTTGGGGGGAAGGGAAGGGAAGCCCCTACTTTGAAGTGGGCGAAGTAATGTTAATAAACCATATGAGTATTAATTATTACCTGTATTTATAAGAATGATGTATTCCGGACTTCACACAGAGTTTATGCACCAAATTAACAAGGTCCAGATTGGGTAGCTGTCCGTTCAGTCCTTCTATTTTAACTTCCACATATTCTGCAAGAAAACATGTCAACATATATAACATATACAACACACACACACACACACACACACATATATATATATATATACACACACACACACACATATATATACATCAGATCACGAAAAATATTTTTTAAAAATGGTGCATATTTTATTTAAAAATTACCATATATAGGTAAACAATATATAATGAACTAGATATAGAATACTATAATTATTCTACAATATACTACTGTGATTAAAAAGTAAATTGAAATTTTCATTTTAAACTCTCGGGCATTAGGAATGCAGATAATTTTTATTTTTTAAGTTGGTAGGACTGTAAATTACTTTTACCAAGCATCTGTTTGTCAAAAGTTGGAATATCATTTGGCTCATCCTAAACTAAATTAAAAAATGTTTTGTGTCTTAAACACATCAAGACTTGATGAGTTCCCTACTGAAATTTTTATTCATATTGTTGTACAACCACCAAATTCGCCGGATTTGTATCAATACGACTTCTGGTTATTCAACAAACTCAGAAGTCCAATGCGAGGGCACTATTTTGGCACGATAAAGGAAATAAAAATCAAATCTAAAGTCTTCAAGGATGTACTGGAAGAAGACTTCGGTCTATTTCTAGATCTACAAGGTATTCGAGCTGGTTAAAGACACGGGAAGTCGCTGAATACCGGCAGCGCAGGATCAGTCATCGTTCCAATCTTTAAGGGAGGCCTATATCTTGCAGTGAATTGTTATCGGCTTAAAAGAAGAATTATAATGGTAGTGAATAATTGTTTCTCGCTGTTAACTCACATATTATTTTTGTTGTAACAGGCAGACCTAAGACCAGTGAATTGGTCAGTAAAGAGCCTTTATAAATTCTATTGGCGATAGTTTAGAAATAAGATAAAATTAAAAACAAAACATTAAGTAAATAAGAAATAATGGCTTCCATAAGAACTAAAAAACATTGTAAAATTTGTACAAATGTAACTCACTTATCTTTGGCGTATCAAACTCTAAATTTATAGCTGCCTGAATGGAACCAGATCTGCCTTGCAATTTCCCAGGATTCAAACACCTGGTAGTATCCTCTCCCCAGTTTACAGAAGATAACAGCTTCCCAAAATCCATTGGTGGTGCACCATGTTTCGAGAAGCCACCAAGACTCGAGTAGAAAGTCTCGGGTTCATTATTCAGACCATGGTAAGCCTCCAGCCACGCTTGCATTCCCAGCTGTTCATACTCGGTGACAAGAAATATTATGTCCTTTGCCCAATATTTTTGTGCTGAAAAAAAATTTCTCTACATCAATTAATCATGAATCATCCTGATCAAGATCATGCTGTATGTCTTTGTTTGTTCTTAAAATTTCAAAATGAAGACCACAGACCACAGATAAAAATGGAAGAAATCCTCCCATAATGTATACAGATAACCTTGTCATAAAACACTGCATGAAGGCCGCTATCGTTTGAAAAATTTTTGAGGAGTCCTTTGTCCAGCAGTGAACATCCTATGGCTAAAATAGTCCCAGGAATAAACCTTGGGATACTCAGGTAAGAAAAAAACAGAAGAAAAAAGTTAAATAGGCACTAGATAACCAGGGCCTGAAGGTTCTGGAGTAGAGAGAGTTTGTTATCTAAAACCCAACTTACGTCTAGCAAACTGTGCAAAAGCCAACATCAAAGCAATCCCAGCAGCCGTTCCCTTCTGGTGTGAAGACAGGTATCGGAATGGTGCTGAAACAACTATGGCCTCCAGCGAGGCTGTTCTAGCTGCTCTTAATATCCCATATACATTTGTACCCTTGTAGATCTGGAGGAAAACAATAAGCCATTTTAAACTGATTACAATCACCACTGTCCACTGTTAAGATTTAGGCCTCCACCATACCTCCAATAGCACCAGTTAAAACTAATATAACACATAATCTTTTATGACTTGGTTCAAATATCCACAAATATCACAATATCTTTGTGGCAGGCCTTTTATCAGCAGTGAACTTCCTAGTCAATAAAATAATATGTAATAAATTGGAGGTAGGAGCTTGAGGTCTGTATAACCAGCTAAAGGATTTAGGCCTTCCAGGAGGGGATAAACTAATTTCTCTCAAGATATCTGGACAATTTGTAGTACTACAATGGTGAACTTTAGTAATTGTGGAGTAAGATATGGAGATAAATATAATAATAGGTTCTGTCATTGAAGCCTGTTAAGAGAGCTCATACTTAAAGTAAAGAATCTTTATTCATATGTCAAGGAGACAACTCTAATGTATGAAGCTTGCTAAAATGTCCAGCCATTCACATCCATTCAATCATTCATTCACAGATTCATCATCATTGTGTCGTTGATAGATGTCTCCTGTAAGGCTGATGTTGCTGACCATGGCATTTGCCCACCTAGTGGAATACCCAAACCCTGTTTACCAGCTTGGTTGCAACTCTTTTATATTTATTGTGTATATATATATATATCCGACAGTAAACATACCTGTCCTTGTCCCATTGGATAATTGAGAGTAAAGTTATGTGTGTACACTTCTAAATGCAGCTGAGACATCTTTCCGACCAGCCATGGTACAGGCATCTCGCCTGTTTCTTCATATTTATCCTATAACAAAATAAATAACCTAAATAGCAACTTTACAACAGTTACATTTGCATACATTTAGAAATAGTGATTGAAAATAGATGTAAAAGCTTCAAACAGGTGTATTTTCAGCTTATATGCTGTCAATTAATGTATGGTATGTGCAAACCAAAAATAAATCATTTTAGAAATAATAAATAAAGTATCAATAATTTAGTAAGAAAAATATTTTGAAATTTCTGATTACTACATAAAAAAAAAATATATACATCTATTTTAGACTTTGTACTGGCAGAAGTAATCAGTTAAATTCCAAACATATTTTCAACTTTATTATATTTATTAATGCCTGAATCTATTAGATATAGAATATTATATTAGTTATATACCGAGTATAACTATGACATTTGAAATCAATTTGCTTAGTTCTACTATTGTCAATGAATAATGCTTAGTAAATGTTACGTCAGGAACTTCAATTTACCATTCATCTTCAAAAATTGATCACTAAAATCTTGGAGATGGCAGTTTTCATTGGCATTTTGAAGGTTTACTTGTATAACATTGTATGTATTTAAAAATATATATCTAAGTGTTTTGTTTGGTTGCATTATGAAGAATCTAAGTTACAATATTTAGTTTACTTTTCAATAAATTATGATGTCCTGTTGACATTTATTCTATTAGAAACAACTGAACAGAACATTTTGATTTAATTTTAGAACCAGGCAACAAAAAGGTCAGAAAAAACATATTTGTTTAGAGATATTCATTAAAATATATTAGTGTAAGTAGTAACAGCCTTTAAATAGAAATGCTGAATTATCAATTAAAACCAAGTGTATTAAATCTGAAACACCAAAGCATTCCTACCAAAAATATTATTTTTCAGTAAAATTTAATCAATATTGAATGTTATATTAATATCTTTATTATTTAGTGTTTTGTTATGAATAATTTATACAGTTATTGGTAATTTAAATATAAGCAATACTAGCATAAAAACGTTTTAAATATATTTATTTTTGTGTTTATATGCGGCAGTGTGTAGGTTAAATTGAAAAATATTCTTAACCTCCATTTCCTGTAAAAATTCGCTGTAGAATCTGTTAGCAGACGATTCTGCATTAAATTCCTTTGTGACCAAGCCCGGAAGCAGGGCGTTCTCCGAAAAATATGTCTCATTATTGAACTCCTTGTTTCCCAACATCAAAAACCAACCAATTGCTCCGACATAGCACAAGAAACACAGCGGTCCTTGAATTCGTTTGAGTATTTTAACCCATTTTGCCGATCCATATTCAGGATCGGACAATAAACCCATTGCGTTTTAACTTTAAATGTATTAATTGTTGTAGATCAACAAGTTTTTATAAACTTGAGTTTCAAATTAGAGAATCAATACATCTATCACATTGACAACTAAACATTGCGTTCGGAAATTTTGGTTTTAAAAAATTAAATTGGTTATATAATATCGATGAAAGTAAACATTTAAAAAATCAAATTGGATTATCAAATCAAAACTAATAAAAATATTTTTTTTAAATTAAAATAATATATTTTCTGTCGAAAATGTTAATAGCAACCTATTCGACCTAGCTGAGATGTGATTCTGTCGAATCAAAACTTGTATCTTTTGCACATAATCACTTAGCTGACTTACGATTTAGGGAAATAGATAAAGTAACGACATGAGCTATGTTAAGGGTCGCAAGAGAGCTCTGGCGATTAGCGGAGGAGCTATCTCAAGCACATTTGAGGATTGAGGCCAAACATGATAGTCGTTGCTCCATTTTTTCTGTTATAAAATTATATGGGATCTTGTACGATGGCATTCCACGCTTTCATAATTGTGCTAGTTCAGCAAGTACATGGACGTTCTCTAGCCCTTTTACTCTGTATATTGTAGACAACTATAAGCTTCTCCAAATTTCTCGAACTGATTTCTTAAAAATTCTATGTAAGCCAACTATACTCTAAAAGTAAATTAAGAAATAACTATTTATAAAATCAACTTTAATTCCTGAAAAATGAATCATTCAAATTAATTATTTATACATATATATAAACTTTAAAAACTTTAATTCTTCCAAAGTCCAGAGCACTACACAACAGATAAAAGTTTGATCTTGTTTTGCCAACATTTTTTTGTTAAAATGGCAACTAAGAATATTATCTATAATCTAACTATCGGGTGATCGGGGAATATCTTGTATTGCTGGTAAGAGATTAGAGGAATCTACTAAGTTATAAATCTCTTTATACAAGTACATTATATGATATTTCTTGTGGCGGATGTGTAAGAATGTCATTTAGAAAAAAATTAATCCCTGGTTTTACACTGCTGTATATTCTATGTATTTTGATAAACTTAAAACTATGCAACTGTGCACAGATATTAAAATTTTCGAACTTTCGAAAGATTTTATCAAACTAGAAATATTATTATTATTAGCATTAATAAAATAAGCTACTAAGCGGTCGACGTGACTTGTACGGAATTATCTATGACGGCTCTCAAATCATGTCAAGTTGTTAAATATAATTTATTATATAATACAACAAATCAGCGATGTCATCTTCTCATGTTATAAAAATATAAATTAGTATTTATTGAACAAATTATTTATGTCAAAATAAAGTGTCTTTTTTTTCTAAAACTCTCATTGAATATCTAATAGATTCAGGCATTACCTTGCGGAAGTCCATCCTAAATAAGAAAGGGACTAATATATAGTTACTTCCGATATACAGCAGTAGTCGTGCAATGATGCACTCGGTGTTTGGCACTGGTCGGTATAACATCTCCTGAGGATGCCCCGTGGAGGGGTGAAACACATGTAGAGTGAATTAACGGTGGTAGTTGTTTCGCATTGTTTGCCGTACGCGCATTTATCAGCGCGCTGGCAGGCGGTGCACTTTATTGCACGACTACTGCTGCATAGCGGAAGTAGCTATTTATTAGTCCCTTTCTTACTCTCATTGAAATTAAAAAACATAATATTGAACGTGCGAATTTATTTTGACTTTTTTAATTTTCTTCCTATTTGACATAACACTTGAACCGGTTAAATAAATAACTTCGAAGACTATATTGAACCGAACAACTTGGATATGCTTTAATTTTAAATAATTCAAGATTAATAATACATGAATTACTCGATAATGTAAATATACATTAATCAAGTGCAGACACTTAATATATTTAACTGTTCAGGTATCAATAAAGGTTTTTATTGCTGTTTAATTATTTTTTATTGAGTTGTTTTCGTCTTTGCCCTTGAACGCCTGTGATTAAAAAAGATGTAGCGTTCAGGCTCCGTATTGCTGGCCAGTACGGCCACAATACTTTTATTTTAAATCATTCTTGGGCGTTTCGAAATTCGAACGCCGATTTGAATTCGGACGCCATCACTGACGTGGTCGCTGTCTTTGTGTCAGGGTCGTGTAAATTGTAAATACTCTCTGTGTATATATGAATACACCATCAATATCAATCTTGGCTATAATTTTCCTTTCCAACGAGTTTACTGGTGACCCTGAAGTAATCTAAGACTATCGACCCATTTGGAACAACGGAGATGTTACAGAGACGTAAGTAGTGGTGGAAAAGTATATTATACACCAAAATGACGCAAATTGAAACGTCGCAAAGTGAATTAAGATTTTCTATAGTAAACCATGTAAAGATCGAAAATAGGTTCCAGATACACGAAAATACTACTTTTTGGAAAGAAAACTGAACAAAGTAAATATTTAAAAAAGATAAATAATATTATAACTCTGCCAATAAATAAATTGGAAAAATATATACCTTTTTTGTAACTAGAAACAACACGTTTAAGTTTATATAAGTTTATAATTCTCTTTTAAAAAAAGCACAACACACTACGTAATTGAAACTGAACTATAAAATTAGCAAAATAAAGTGAAAATAAAACTATTCAAATTGCGTTATTTTAAGTTAGAAAAGGAATCCACGAGTTTTGATGGCATGGCGCAATTAGAAACAAAAGTGTTGCCATCTTTTAGAAACAAAAAGAAAATTTAAAAAAAAATTAAAGACTCGAACCCAAAACAACGCAACCTCGAAAATCTAACGACGCACAGTGAAAATTAGTACTAATTAAGCAGCGACGCAACTTGTAAAAAAACGCAAAACGAGACGACGCAAAGCGAGGTATTGGTGTGTATACATATTCTGGAGCAGAAAAATGAATGATTATGGCGGACGAAAATCGTTTAATTATTTATTAAAATCTACCAGCGGCGGGTGAATAATATTATTGTTGTTGCCATACTTGAACCAACATTATCGCGCAATTGCTAACCTGGGAGTTCTGGCTGACGCCACATTTCAATCAAGGAGAGGATAGTCTTTATATATATATACGCGATGAACTTCGAATTACGTCTATAATACAACAGGACCACGTTGACCACTCTTACGCCGTGGGACAATGAACCTTTATGTAACTATCAAATAAAGTATTCCGTATGTAACATCACTCTTTTTAGAATGTAATAATAATAATTATTATTACAACAAATAGTAATAATAATCAAAACAGATGTAATTATGACAACTATAACATCAACAATATAAAACCAATAAGACTGGAGTCGCTCGATGAATGGAACAGGAGGTATATGGAAGGAATAACGGCTTCAGTGACGAGGATATTTTTCCCCGACGCCTTTCAGCCTACCGCGTGCTCCGCAGTGTCGAGGTGGACGCGGTCTCGGCCCAGCTCTTCGACTTCGAGTGCCGGTCTGGTGTGAAAATCAGAGAGGAATCAATAGCCTCCCTGATAAGAGAAGTAAAACCAAAGAAGGGTTCCTCCTACTCTGTAGAAAAATAATAAGTATAGTAATAGATAGAAATAAAAGCTAATAAAAATGTTAACAACAAAAATAAAAAAAGTGTAAAACCAAGTGATATTGTAATAATCATATATAGAAATAAAAGAATAAAAATGTAAAAGAGTAATGAGGGATGTATGAAAGGCGTTACAGAGCGAAAGGGAAAGACAGAAGAATTGTGGCAAGAATGAAAAGAATGAAAGATCATACGATGTATAAAAGACGATAATGAAAATAAAAAAATATGTGAAAAAATTAAATAATGTTGAATAGTCCCTGTCCCACACAAGATAGGGGGTACGAGATGCTCCCAATAGCGAGGGCCATAAAAAATAATACAAATAATAGCAGTAATAATAATAATAATAAATTTATTTATCAAACAGAAATGCATAGTAGAAACAGTGATATAAAGGATACATGTATAATTGATAGATGTTTGCCAACATAAGTACTGTTGCAATCCACACTAGGCAAGGCCTGTAAATAAATAGAGAACGGAAAGAGAACTACTCTGCAGATAAAGCTCTTCTCTTAAATCATTATCAACCATAAAATATGATGCAATACAAAGGACTAAGTGTTATCCTGTGCCGTTATTAGAAGAAAAATATACATATATTTAATTAAGATGGGTAGTGGTTGTTGGCAGCAAAAGGCAAAAAAGAGAGGCACACAAAGAAAAATATGTATGTGTTTAATTATCTAAGGGTAGCGGGCAGAAGGCCTGGTCTAATTTTGCACCGCAGCTCGGTACTCCCCTGATGGTGGTGGTAGGCAGTCGCACGACCTCCCAGGACTGGTCAGGCGGCTGCAAGTCGAGAGCAGGGAGCGCCGGTAGGTAGCAGGATGTGATGGTTCCGGTGAAAGTTGATATGAATTTCAACAGTGTAAAACTCGAAGCGTAAAACTTGCAGTCTAAAACTTGCAATGTAAAACTTGCAGTCTAAAACTTGTAGTATAAACTTTGCAGTATAAAACTCGAAGCATTAAACTCGCACCTGTGAATAAATGTTACAGTTATGATATACATATATAGGTATATGTATAATTTGCTCCGCTGACAGTAAACCCGGAGATGGCTTGCGATGAAGTAAGGGCAGAAACCGAAAGCAGTTGATGTGATTGTTTACTTTCAGAACGGAGTTACAAAATGTAAAGCATGTAAAACAATGATAGGAGAGATAAACAAATAAACAAATTGAAAAGTAATAATGAATACATAATGATGGAACTATGGACACAGACAAAATGTTGAGCTCTAACTTATAGATAAAGATGATAATGATGTCTTTATAATATTTGTTCAACACTTACCCCTTGGGGTGCGAGACGATGTAAAGGTTGTGGCGTGAACTAAATGATGCCCGGAGAATGAATAGGACCAAGGCGTGAATTTATAACGTAAATTCTAATTGGCCCCGGCGCGTATGAAGACACATAGCTGGTGAACGCAACCGACACAAAGAGTGTGCGTCGGTGCGTGAGACGACACCTAGCTAGTGAACGCGACCGAGGCCTGGATCCTTCTCCCGAGCACTCGTGTAAACTCTGTGTGCTGGTGCGCGGGCGCATTGGAATTTTTGTTATAAAAACAAAGATCCGTTAAACCAATAGCATGCTCCCACGACCCCACGCCACTTGAGACGTACCGTTACCCGCTAAGGGTAGAACAATTTTTTGCTGTATTGCGATTTATGAGACGTTTCTCGTGATAATATTTTTTTGGTTAAAATTTTAACTAAGATTTATGTGACGTTAACTTGCAACGTTACAATCCTTTTAAAAGAATATCAATAAATATCTAATCAAAAACATGAGAAATTAAAATTACAAATCAACATATACCAATGCATATAAAATTAACATTAAGAAATAATATACATTAAATGAATTTTAAAATATACATATTAAAAATGAAATCTATCAAAATTGTCAATTATTAACCAATTATCACAGGAAAATAAAAAACGATGTTGAAATTTTTTTATCGCTTTCTCATGACTGATGGCCGTGGTCGAGTATGTCAATATACCACCACCACCTGTTTCCAGGCTGTGACCACGGCGATGTTCCACGATCTTGAAATTGCCAACAGGTTTCCGTTCCCTGGACTCTTTACCCTCCACATTGCCGACAAGCTTCTCTACATTGTCCGAGCTCTTTCGTGGCCGAAGTAACATAACATTCTACGCAAATAGATTGTGGATAGTGGGCCTTTATTTGTTCTTTAAAGATAGACGAATTCAACTTCGGCAAGTTGTAGTGGTAGTTGGCAAGCCGCATGGTGAGCAGATGGCAGCGAGAGTCCTATGGTACTGAGAGGATGCCATGGACTGCTGGCAAGGTGAACTACCAGACGACTTTGTTAAAATCGCTAGATACAGACTTTCAACCGATTCTACTGGAGTATATGAATAGGGGGGATAGAAGGGGGGGGGGTGTATGTCCATCTGTGAGCGTCTTAAAGTTAAAATAATGATACATTACATTTATGATTAATATCGCGAAAATAATGTGTTCATAGATTCCTATACTATGAAATATCTTTTATCTATTCAAAACACGCCAACATAATGCTATAAAGTCTTCAATTGTTCTTTGGCTTGTCTTTTTGCGGCATGGTCGACCAAACGCCATTCAATATTCGTTTTGTTTTTTTCATTAATTCATTTTCACTTTGGTATTTAACACCTGGACTATTGTTTATCTTTTTAATACATTTGTCATTCCGTTTGCGGACAGACTCTCCTAGATTTTAATATTAATATGTTAAATATTTTATAACCTCAAAAAGTTGATAAAATGAAAAATTTTAAATGTGTATTTGCAATGTTGTATATCGTTTTAATTTTAGTAGTGAACAGCAAATATCATCATAAAAGTGATGACGCTTATGACAGTTTAGAAAATTCATCACCGGATTCTGAGAGCAAAGAGTTTGCCCGGGAAATAGTTAAAAACGCTGTGAAAACAATCGACGAGGAGATACATTTTAAAAGCAAAAATGTTACTAAGCACAATTCTATTAAAGGTAAGAATTTTCTTTTCATTTTTGAAGCTTTTATTCTTAATTTAAAAAAGTGCTTTACACAGACTATTAATAAAAATAATAATTTATTTTTTTGTAAAGTAGAAAATAAATTACGTCGTAGTCATTTCAGCCCATAAACATCCATTGCAAGGCATAAGCCTCCCCCAAAGATATATATGAGGGGACATACCATAAACGCCACGCTTCGCGATCGCAGTGTGGTAATATGGTACGCAGAGAATGCTACTGCTCATCCTCTGGAAACTTGTTTGTGTGCAGTGGTTACCTCTAGCGACTCTATGTTGCTCACTAGTGAGACTATGGTTCTTCCTCGATATTTTCTTGCAACCAAAACCGGTGATCCGCTCTTTCAGCAGGTAACTAATCACTAAGTGCACCACGGTCTGGTCACGTTCTGGGTCACAGGTGCACGAGACTTTCTCTTTGAGCCTAAACCTATGAAGGTAGCTTCCATGGCATCTCCCATGCCTGATGAACCTCTGGACCAAGACCGTGTCCAACTCAACCTGATTAAGTACGCGGTACGCCAAAACGCGTTCAGGAAGAACTTTCACGTTAATGAAGCCGTCGTACATTTCATATACTTCGTATTCCATTCGCCAAGCGTATCCAATCCAAGCTGTCGCTTGTCAAATGAAATAGAGACTCCTTCATACTCTGATCTACATTTACCCTACCTTACCTTTCGGCCCCAACGACCGACGGTTGCACTAGCGATGTGGCCTGTAACTGCAAAATCAGACGAGCAATTCTTTGAGCTAAGTGTAATGACTTTGGTTTTTCTACGGATCTCCTTTTGATTAGATCTTACATTGAATCTTTGAACATGGTTCTCTACATTCTCTGAGTAATTTTGAGCCTTATTATGACCAGTGCTTTCCTCCAATTTCGAACCGCGACGAGATGGGGAGAAAGATAGAGGGAGTAAGCATCGCCTCCCTGATAGGCGACAACAAACAGCGCCATATATTCCTTGAGTTCTAAAGAGAGAAGACCTGACCCTACATATTAAGGGACATTAAGATTCGCAGGATATAATAAAAGGCAAAACAATGAAAATGAGTCATAAAAATCTGTGATATGTAACATATAATTGTTATCAGAGAATGTAGATGAGAGAACAAAGGCGATGTATGGGAGAAGATTTGCAAATAATGATAGAACGTGTGAAGGACAAAAGGAAGGCATAAAAGATATTGTGAAGGAAGAAAGAAGTAATGAAATCAAAGCTTAAAAACCTTAAAAACTCATCTTCCACACATGGTAGGGTGAACGAGAGATCCCAAAAAACAGGCGTGATTTAAATAACCAATCTAATATTCTTATTTCAGATCAGAAACCAAAAAGCAAAGGTGACAAAGCGCACAAAGTGAAAAGAGGATCTATAAAGTATCCTTTCTCCGTGTCAGTGCAGAGGAAAGGCACTCACTATGCCACCGGTGCTCTTATAGAACAAAGATGGGTGTTGACTGTTGCTGGAGAGTTCTATAAGTATGCTATAATACCATCACAATTCTTTTCTTCCCTTTATCTCATAGAACTCCACCGCAAGACATAGGCATCAACCAAAGAAATTATGATGATATATGACTTCATTTATATATCTGTACGTATGTATACTTTTTCTTCCTGACACACTACAACCCTTTAAGTGTCTTTCGTCCACAATTATCTTCCATCTCGCTCTATTCTTCGTTCCATTGTTTTCCAAGATATCTTCCTTCCGATACTCCAAAGATCTCGCTCTAAACATTCCAGCTACTTCCTAGGTCTTTCTCAGGTTCTTTTTTAGTACGGGGTGCACTTAGAGGTAGTTTTAACAGATGATATGGTTCTTTCTTTCCAAGTTGCGTGTCCATCTGAGCATTTGTGACTTGCAGTAATTGATAATAGTTTCATTGTGATGAAAATACGATACAATAAACAAGCTTGTCTTCTTTCCTAAAGTTTTAATGACTGTATGTGAGTAATATTAGGCAAACCGCTATCGAAGAGATGCTATACATGATTTTAAACTGTGGTTGTATTTTAAATTATAGTAAGGTATAGTTATATGGAGTTTTCGCGACTTTCTCTTCTACTTCTTCAGCATGTAGACATCCACTACGTGGCAATGGTTTTTCCCCAAAATTGCTATGTGACCGATCATGCGCTGTCCGCGTCCGTCCACTTCTGTTGACCTCATCGGTCAAACTAGTGGGGTTTACCCACGCCGCGTCTGATGTCTTATCTGTGTTAAAAATTACAACAAAGTTTTACATACGAAATGTAAAATTAGGTTTAATTTGTTCACTTCACCGCTGATTAAGTTACTAACATACAGTACACGATGATAACTATTGCACATCGACTTTTGGAAAGAGACAAGCGGCTTATTTCGGCTTCGTAGAGCGTTATCTCTGTCGCACGAAATACGCCTGACAAAACGTTACATAGGTAGTGTGGGACAGAGATAATGCTCTACGAAGCCGAAATTAACCGATTGCCTCTTTCCAAAGGTCGATGTGCAATATTTATAATATCGCCGGGTACTGTACACCAAAATCACATTTTTTTTTTAAATTTTGTTTGTCTGTTTGTTCCGGCTAATCTCTGAAATGGCTGAACCGATTTTGACGGGACTTATTCTGGCAGGTAGTTGATTTAATAAGCAGTAACTTAGGCTACTTTTATTCTAGAAAAATTCTCAAACGAAAAATACCCAAATGAACTAAATGATTTTTTTTAATTCTTCGCGGACCAAATTGTGGGTACATCTAGTAACATATAAAACCTTTTCATATATACATAGCTCTTTTTATTAACAATACATGCTACCAAGACTTTAAAAAATAATAAATGACGTAACGATAATAAAAATCCCCGAATTCTTAGGAATTTAAAAGAAAATAATTGTCAAAACATCAGCTCAATTGAACCAAGTTTAATGTAGGCTGTGACGCAGAACGTAAGGCTCCGTTTTGAATTGTGTGTGCAATTAAACAAAGACAATTAAATGACATACTTTGTAAGAATTAACCATTTACATTCTTTCGTTTTATTTTTTAGCTCAAAATTTTGTACATACGATTAATTTTCTTAAAGTAAATTTTTTACTTCGTTTTCAGCGTTAGAGAATCGATAAAATTCTTCAGGGTGCGGCTGGGTACAGTGAACTGTAAGAAAGGCGGTACACTTGTACCGATCAAGAAGGTAGAGATACACCCTTCATATAAACATAACTGGCCCAGCTACGACGTGGCACTGCTACGTTTGGCATCGCCAGTTGAATTCACAGACACGCTGAAACCTATCCCCCTGTCCAGGATTAAAGGGAAGGTGCTTAGTGCCAAATTCCTGGCAACATACTGGCCCAGGTTAATCGTAAGTATTGACAGTTATATATACATTTTTTTAAATTTTATTATTCAATATTTCACAGTATATTTGCTGGCAATATTTTATAGGTTATACATCTTGTTTCTTAGGATGTATATTGTTAATATATATAAAGTGCACCGCCCGCCAGCCCGCTGATAAATGCGTATGCGGCAAACAATGCGAATCACACAATGCCTGATTCCATTAAATTATATTCATTTCTTATATAATAATAATACGACTCATATAAAAATGAAATTAAATGTATGTAAATAAAAATAAATGTTCAGATGTAAACTGAGCAAAAAAATTCATGAACGGTTCAATCAAAATGGCTTCAGCGAAAAAGATTGTATGTTAACAGATTTTGGAATACTGGCCGTTAATAATATTGACAAGTTTTGTTTTTTTTTTACAACGTTTCATACATTAATTTAAAATTGCGCCATAAGTCATAATTTTTAATTTATTTGGAAAACAGATCAAAGGGCGAGTGTTGTCTTCTTCGGCACAGGAGCGAGTTCAAGTGAACAGCATGAGGGTGTCAACGCAGAAGATGATACCCTGGAGCTGGTGCCATAGCCTCATGTCCACCCTGAACTACACCCTGGAGGAGTCCAGTCTGTGTTTAGACCCGATTATATCACATCACAGTCTTTGTCTGGTAAGCTGCTTTTAATTAAATTTGCTTTAAATTTATTTGGATCAAAATTAGAAATTGAAATTTAAGCACCTTCCCGTTGTCAGATTGATCTGAAATTTGGTACACACGTTTAAATTAGATGACAATACAATATAATAAAATCAATAACATTATAAATCTAAGATGGCCGCCGATACAAAATGGCGGAGTACGTATTTTTCCTTAACTCTCTCATATTGAGAGGGGTATCAAATAAAAGGGCTACACTAGTAAAACACGATGATTATGTCAAAATTTAAAATTCAAGATGGACGCCGTTCTAATATGGTGGACTAGGTACATATTTTTCCACAACCACCACAATATGGGTATCAAAAAACCGTTTAACTTAAAAGTTTTTTAAATGTATTTATTTAATTTATAAACTATGTTACAACTGCCAACGTTCTTCTCCATGAATAAGTAAATAATTTTAAATAAAGAATTATTTCAAACTGTCATTTAAAAAAAAAACTTTTTTTACAGCCTGATGCCGGTGCACCCGTGACAGCTGATGACGGTTTGTGGGGAATCACCTCTGGATGGACATCAGAACATTGTCTTTCCCAGCCAAGTCCAACTATCTTCACCCGTATATCTTCAACACTGGTTCGCACGTGGTTGGACTCAAAATTGACTCAAGTTTGATTAGGCGATAGACTGCATGGCATTGGCGTCTTTTGAACATCACCAAGATGATCAATCTCGCGCTGCCATCAACCAGTGAAATGATGAACTATATAAACATGCTCTAACAGACAATGATAACAATGTTAAAGAATATAGTGCCATTTTAACATAATTAATCCTCAGAAAAACAAATCAAAATATCTTTATTCAAGTATGCATTTACATTCGCTATTGAATCGTTGAATATTTTAACATAAGCAGTATAGATTTTTTTTTCATTTGTACATTATAATATCAATCATGTAAATATGTCCACGAACCAAAAACTCTTTTCATTTAATAATATACTTTCAATTTTAGATTTAAAACTAAGAGATGAAAGGTTTAAGATATCTTGTGGAACTATATATGCGTACAATGTTACCCACGATTTAACTATTTAAAAATGAATCCTTTTCGTATAACGCGCTCATGCGACCTCGTATAACGCCTTATGTGCAATTGATTCACGTTTAAATTTTGGACATTATATAACATTTTTTTTAGAACTTTATTATTAACGAAATATGTTCGTTTAATTAAATTTAAACAAATGATAGTTCAAATAAAATAGAGCATATCTTGTTAAAGTCATTCCATGTATTTACTGCATCAAATATGATATGTTTTACGTTAAGAGTGAAAGATAAATATAGTACAAGGATATAACTTAAGTTATTAATTATTATTTTATTTATTTAAATTTTAATAATAAAAAAATAAAAAAGCTGTTTGTTTTTATTTTAATAATTATTGTCTTTCCAAGGTACGAATGATAAATGATAATTAATATATATATGTGAGATTTCTGTCTATGACAATTCTGGAATATTCCTTTCTCCTAATAGAGATCAGCTGATAACGAAATTTTATCCACAAGGAGCTTGATGATATGTTCGTTAAAAAAAGTAACATTTCCAACCAGCATAACTCACAAATGTATTTGAAAAATAGGAGAAATTCCGAGAATAGCCCTCTCCATCGCTCTCTGGATGACCTTGAGCCTTCGTATGAGGCCCTTCATAAGTGACCATGTCCCGGATCCATATGTCTTGTTCATTTCAGTCGACGGAGGTCTAATGCAAGGCATATACCTCCCTCAAAGATCGCCACGACAACTGCTCTTGCGCTGCACGAATTCAGTAACTTCCCGCGACTTTTACTATGTCGTTGATACCCAGTTCACCAGCTCGTGGTCGCCAAAACCTCCCCAACTACCATTGTCAAATAAATCACTTAATATAGGGTAATTGGAAACAGATGTAAAAGCTTTAAAAGTGCAAATGTATAAGTTATTTTTGTCATTTAATGTATGGTACACCCTGTACCAATGTTACCCAACGTGGGGTCCACAACCCACTGAGAGGCAATTTGATTATTAAGTAAGGCAATTCGAAAGTGAACTCGATACGAATTTAACCCTTTCGCTTTAATATAAAAATATAAATATTATATAGGGGGGCATAAGAATTTTAGATAGACTAAGGTGAAGCATGGCATATGAAAGGTTTAAAAATATTGCCATACACAAAAATCGATGTTTTAGAAGTAATCAATAACGTAATGATAAATTACTAAGAAAAATCATTTAAAATTCGAATTGCTATATATTAAAATTAATTTAAATTAAAATTAAATTAATGTACCATTTATCGGTGATCAATATACAGAATGATTGTGTATAGGTGTAAAAGTGATTTGGCAAATGTGCTATACATTCATTTAAATCTTTTACACCTATAATTCATCACCAAGAATACGTCGAAGACAGTTGTTAAAGAAGAGTTGGAGTCGCGAGATATCTTTGGTGACCTTCCACGTCTCGTATCCATATAGCAACACGGTTTTCACATTGGACCGGAATATTTGATAAAGTTACAATAAATCCACCAAAAGAATACGATTGTAGTCCGTACTTTATTTTGTCTCATCGCCTGCCAGCTGTAGCTGTACTGAAATTCCCTGAACGGTTTGACTGCTAAACAGCGCAAAAGCGCTGCATTATTTCATCTCTAAAACCGCGACGGAGCGATTTTGCGCTTCAAGTTTCAGTATGTCTTTGTTGTTCCATATTAACATATTTTTCCCTCACTGGTTATATTTTCAAAAACGTTAATTTTCTTAAAAAAAAACTATTTATGTTTAATATATTTTTATAATACCAATAGAATTATTATTATTTGTCTAAATGAGAGCGTTTTATTTGATAAAGTCAAGTCAAAATAATTCCCATATCTCCTGCAGTTACTGTTATAGACGCGCCGTCAGCCCCGACTGTGTCGTTCGTGAAATTCGTTCTTTGTTCCGGCGGTCTTGCATGTATATGATATTTGTTGGCTTGCATAATATTTCTATTTAATAAGGCAAAAGCCTTCCTTCCTACTTTTAAGGCTGCGACTAATACTTAATGTACAACAAACTACAGGACTAATTTGTTATTCTTGGACTGTGCGATACGATTTAATGAATTTCCTCAACAATAGGATGTTTGTATATTTAATACGAAAAGCACTAAGTAGACAAGCAAAACAGTTCTTTGAAAATGACTTATTCATCCTTTTTTTTATTTTTGCCTAGTTTTATCATATACCTATTAAATGCATTATTTCTAATCATACATGTAAAATTAGTACGCAAATAATATAGCTATGAAAACTTGTTTTTAACAATCTGTTATATTTTTTTTCATAATAGTATAGTATTATTAATGTGTAATTTTTTTGATAATGATATAACATGACATTTAGCAGAATTTTTTTTTTCAACTAAGAATGGATTTTATCAAGATTCATCCACAAAGAAAGTTCAAGAGACGTTCGTTGCAAAAAAATGATATTTTTAAACTGTAGTTGTTATAAACTTTACCATCATATTTTTTTGTCATTTCAGAAAGTACGTATCATGTTTTTTTTTAATGTAATAGAACACCCATAGGACAATTAGAGAACTAATGAATAATTACGCTGATATTTTTTTAAAATTTTTTTTTTATAAATATTTTGTTGTTCACTTTTTTTTAAAACTCGCCTCTATCTCCTCAACACTTTTGCCTTTTGTCTCTGGTAGGAATATGAGTGTGACAAGAAAACCTAAGAGATTTACGACGAAAAAAAAGAAGAATATTGCGTGTTGTCCGAAATAGCCGACGATGGGCTTGTATAGACTTAATTGGATGAATGTCATGAACCAGGCATATGTCACCATCAGGCCCATCACCTTGGCGCGGATCTGAAATAAAAAAATATCTGTTAGATGTCAAAACTGAAGTCTCCACGAATATTTTTTTAATTTTTCCTAGTTTAGAGGCCCCTAGTTCCCGTATATTAAATCTATGACAAGGAATTTTATTTCACATGTTCCGACATATTTATATCGGATCTTTGTTCTATATCTTTGCTTATTGCCGACTCAACTGAGCGCTCTCCTTTTATACTCCCATCTAACTCTCTTAAACAACTAGATAAGTGTTTTTGTCCAAAAATATATCATAAATACATGTAAAGTGTTAAAGATTGGATTAAAATCTCACCTGGAAGTTCAGCATTTCTGACATCATGATGTAAGGTAGTGGTGAAACACCGGCTGCGTATCCGAAGACAGTACACATCATCGCCATTACAGGCAACCAGCTCGGCGTGGTAACACCATGAGATTGGAGCAACATTGCGCAAGCCAAGCTTCCCATGGCGATGGAAGTTAATAGCAAGCAACCAGCTAGAAGTAGCTGAAAAGGTTACTTATATTATACATTTATTTGTATTATAAGACAATAAAAGATATAATTATTCTTTCGAACAGGCACCTTTGAAAAGTCAGGACATTCACTATATATATATATATATATATATAGATTGAATATAGGAGTTGTAAAATATGCATTTTATCATCTTACATTTCATTTTATTTAACAAACTATGGGCGTTGATAAAGTATTGTTTGATAGATAAACGTCAACAAAAAAGATAAATTCTTCATCACTCTGAGTGTACGTATCTCTCTCTCTCGCTCTCTCTCTCTCTCTCTCTGTCTATATATATATATATAAATAAATAACTTTTCTCTGTACAACTTCGCTGTCGACTTTCTGTCCCCTAAGAAATGCCACGGTTTTTTTCTGCCTCCTGAAATATTTTAAAATCCTTATACGTCAACCTGATTATTATTATTATTGAACTTTATGTTAGAAACACTACAGCCAGGCATTCACTGGATCTAATAAGATTCCTTTATCAGCATCTACAGGATGGTTGTTTATAGGTTTAAAACCTTTACAGGGTGAATATATAGCTCATTTTACAACATATAACTAAAGCAGTGGTAGTTCAGCGATGACTATATATATATAAATTAATGTTTGTCTGTAAGTCCTTTATGGAATCGTACACTATGAGTTTGATCATATGATGATATTTACCACAGTTATTATGCAAAAGCTCACGGTTTCTTAGTTAGTATGACTAATTTTCCATAGATGGCGTCACTGTGATTCCAATGAATTTCATATATTGCCGTGACAGTTGATGCTGATTTAAATTGAAACGACAACAGCGAACGAATGATGACGTTTCGTGTTGTGTGTGACGTAAGAGTTTATTTAAACTGTTTAATTCATATCTGGGTCACATAATTAAAATCAAAACAGTACAGTAAATAAAAATCATTCTGTACTCTGCATTCGAGTTTTATTTTCAACTCCAAGAACAATTATCTCGTAAAGATTTGATGGTGAACAATAAATACAAATTTTACCTTACGTCCAAATCTCTCGACGCAACCCATTGAAACTAAAGATCCGAAGATCATAACAACGGGGAAACTCAGTGACTGAAGTTCCGGGCTGATGCTGTACTGGACCCCGCAGGATGCAAGGGTGCTGGATCCGTAGTTTATTATCGCAAACGCTCCATTATTACCATGTGCAGTCATAATCATTAGCATAAGAACAACTATACGTCGCCATTTTTTATTTCGGACTGTGACGAAAAAAATACATAAAAATTGTAAAACCTTTATACAAATGAATTATATATATTTATCATTAATTGAGGAGGTTAAGAAAATATATACTTTTTTTTTTTTTCAGGAAATGTCAAAAATAAAAAATGGATGTGCATATGGAATATAGACAATTTTCTTCTTTATTGGCAGTGACAGTTTAAATCAGTGATTCCCAAAGTGGTCTATATCGACCACTAGGGGTCTATGACAACCTGCAAGGGGTCTACGTCAGCGAAAAAAAAATTGGGGATCCATAAAATGAAAATGGGGGTCCACGATAGTGGATCACAACACATACACTGATAGTACCTATTTACTTACATCATACTATCTTATAATATCAAAACTTTTACATTATTTATAAAAGTACCTATGAAGTAAATAATTTATTATATATGTTTATAAAATTGTGTAAGTTGTAGGATGTTGGTATTCGCTTTGTGGTCGCAATACATTTTAAACTTGTAAACGTACGTATATTTTACATAACAGATACAAAATTTTATTTTAGGTATTTTTATTTAAATTCAATTAATAAATGTATAGATTAATATGTGTTTTTACTTTAAGTTTTTAACACTAAATTTACAGGAAATCAATATCAGGTAAGTAGGGGATCTACCCAACACGGGAAAACATGGCAAGGGGTCTACGACAAAAAAGTTTGGGGAACTCTGGTTTAAATGAACTAAATGATATATGTAATTTATGACATAATATATTGATAAACATACCAAATATATAAGAAAATATTTTTAATGTCACCTTTTGATTTTATACAATGTATATGTCATCATTTGATTCATGTGTTTAATATAATATAATTAAATGTCACCTTATGAAATATAGTAAAATGTGACATTTTTTTTTGATTCAATTAGCATATCAGTGTATATTTTATCTACAAAAATGACACGTTTTGGTTTAAAACTCTCCACTACTTTTTTAAACTAATGTAAATGTTACCTTTTTAATAGAATACTGCATTTATTATGTTATTCTCTCTTAAAAGAAGTCACCATTTAAGAAAGAAAAGGACGGGGACGGGGCATCTTCAGGAGTTATGTTACACCGATCAGTGCCAAACACAGAGTGAGTCAAGTTGGCACTAATCGGTGTAACATAACTCCTGAAGATGCCCCGTGGAGGGGTGAAACACGTGTTGAGTAATTTGGTGGTGGCGGTTGTGTGATTCGCATTGTTTGTCGCATACGCATTTATCAGCGGGCTGGCACGCGGTGCATTTCATACCACTACCACTGCATGTGCGGAAGTGGCTATGTATTGGTTCTTTTCTTACTTAGGATGGACTTCCGCGAGGTAACGCCTGATTCCATTAAATAGTCACCATTTAAACCAAAGGTGTTCGCAAATTGATAAAAATCATGGTTTTGTACTCCATAAATTTTTTTAAGCTAAATGCGTAAATATCACCTTTTGTGCCTAACCTTTTCAATTATTGTTAATCATCTCAATAACAAATCATCCTGTACAAGAGATACATGGTTTGTAACTTACATATGGAGAGTAAAGATATCTTTGGTAGAGATTGAAAATACAGCTCCTGATTTTTCATAACATCAATCTCTCTCTGTACAACTTCGCTATCGACTTTCTGCCCCCTAAGAAATGCCACGGTTTTTTCTGCCTCCTGAAATGATATAAAATCCTTACAGGTCAATCCTCTGAATTTTATGTGTTAGAAACACTACAGTCTGGAATTCGCTGGATCTAATAAGAATCCTTTATCAGCATCTACAGGATGGTTGTTTATAGGTGTAAAACCTTTACATGGGTGAATACATAGCTCATTTAACAACATATAACTAAAGCAGTGGTAGTTCAGCGATGAGGAATATATATTTATATATATATATATATATATATATAAGAGAGAGAGAGATAGAAAGAGAGTGAGAGAGATAGATATAGGCGCCCTCAGCATAGGCCTCCTCCTAAATTCTACTATGACTGGTCGTGCGCTGTCCGCAAGAAAATTCCCGTGATCTTAACCATGTCGTCGGTCTACCTAGTGGGGGGTTTGCCCACGCCACGTTTACGGTCCCGTGGTCGCCATTCGAACACCTAACGGCCCCAAAATCCATCGGTTGCACGAGTTGCATCTATAATATATTTAAGTACATATAAAATTGAATGTGTCTGTCTGTATATACGATTATAAAACCATACATATTTTCGCAGAAGCAGGTAGAAGACTGAAACTCGTGATTGTAGGTCGCAGATTCGCGTATCGGGATGCAGTCTTATGTAATTCACACTTTGTGCATTAATCATATAGTATTGCCATTGCTCATAAACAAGTTTCCAAATGATGGACAGCAGCGTCTTCTGCGTACCATAATACCACACTGCGATCAATCACCCGCCTGCCAAGCGTGGCGTTTATGGTATATTTTCCCCCCTTAAATATCTTTGGAGGAGGCTTCTGCCTTGTAGGGGCCGTATACGGGCTTAAAGACGATGACGACATATAGTTTTAATGATAGTAAAAAGTGTTTTCAAAATTCGAACAATTAATTTTTAAAATTACCATCCTTTGCTATTGGTCCACGTAAAATTTGTAATTTATTGACCTGTTGAATTCCGATAGAAAAATAATTTAATGTATCATATTTCAGTTGAGACATCATTTTATACAGAGTGATTGAATAGGTGAAAAATCCTTCTGCCTACAAATGAGCAATATAAAAATACATTGACCCGTTTATAGATTTTACACGCATAACGAATCACTCTGTATTGAAAGCCTTTCACAGGGTAAGATTTAAATGTATCTATAAAATGGTTTCATTCATTATTTACAACAATTTAATAGTGCCAACAACACAACTTTAAAGCCTTATTGAATGTTACATTACTACGAGTATTTCAATTTATATACGCTAAATCACCACGTCTAAATATATTGTAGTTAAAAAAAGGTAGTTAAAAGTCTTTCATATATATCGTGGAGACACATGTCCAGTAGTGGAAATCCTACAGCTGAAATGTATTTATTATTAATAATATTATAAACGTTTTATATTATTATATTATCACTACGATATTTATTATTTTTTGGATAGTATCTATTTGAGATTTCTATATACTCATCACGATATCTCTGGAATTAAAAAATTTATAGATATAAAACTTAGAATAAATATTAATTACACTAAGTAGATATCAGCTAAAAAACCATTGTATTAAATTCTAACATAAAGAGATTACACGGTATGTTTGTGTAGTTCAGTAATGAATACATTTAAAAAACTTTTAAGTTAAACGGGATTTTGATACCCATATTGTGGTGGTTGTGGAAAAATAGGTACCTAGTCCGCCATATTAGAACGGCGTCCATCTTGAATTTTAAATTTTGACATAATCATCGTGCTTTACTAGTGTAGCCCTTTCATTTGATACCCATATTGAGGGGGTTAAGGAAAAATACGTAATCCGCCATTTTGTATCGGCGGCCATCTTGGATTTATAATGTTATTGATTTTATTATATTGTATTGTCATCTAAATTAAATGTGTGTACCACATTTCAGATCAATCTGACAACGGGAAGGTGCCTAAATTTCAATTTCTAATTTTGATCCAAATAAATTCCGTACGGGTCGAACTAAATAAAACCGTTTAAAAAGACGCGGGACAGCTAAATCATAACAAATATATACTCACTTCAATATTTCCTTTTTTAACTAAGAAAGGTGGTGATTCAGAAGCTTTGATCATCAAAAGAGCTGTTACTATCGGCAATGGACACATGATCCAGAGAATAGTGTAAAAGTCCAAATAAGTTCCCATCAGGTACATGATAAGTACACCAATATTCTGAGTCATGATCAACAGTGAACCTAGCAGCCCTCGTATGTCGTCCTGGCTTATCTCTTTCACGTACATCGGAACAACTGAAAAGGAACCACCGGCACCGACTCCAGCGAATGCTCGCGCCACAACCAATCCCACTGATGATGATGACGACAGTTTGGTTATCCATGATCCCTGTGAAATAATTTGAATCAAATATCATCATTTTAATCATAGAGTGTCCACTGCTTGGCACATGGGCACATGGATTTCCAAGGTTGGAAGATGACATGGTACAGCAAATTGACAAGAGGAAATGGGCAGACATAAAAAACTTCGGAGCGAAGGCCACACACCAAACTTAGCTTACTAACTTAGCAAGCGCTTTCATGGGGATGGAAATCTATGGAGGTAAAGTAGTGAAGGAGGTTACATACAAAAATAAAGGTTAAATTTAAAAAAAAATAAGGTCTGGCATGTAAAAATGAATAATAATAAACTAAATGATATCAAAGAATGCGACGAAGGAAGTGAGGCAACGCGTGTAAAGAGTGTAAAAGAAAGCAAGAGAACAGAAGAGAGTCTGATTAATTAAAGAGGATGTAACGATAGAAGTTGTGAAGTATGAGATAGGAGAAAGAAAATAAAATATTAACAATGTATGTAAAATTATTGATAAATAATATCGCTGTTCCAAATATGATAGGGGGAATCCGAAGCCCCCAAATAACTGGGGCCAAAAATGATTCGACACGAGTTTAATCCTTTCGCTCCGGATTATTTAAATACAATGTTATAATTTAGTGTAAAAACTAACATTAAAAGCAAATTCTTAAATAATTATTAAATTTACAAAGGAGGGCATTATTATTTTGAAATGCAAAGGTGTGCCTTGTCTCTAAACAGGAAACACGAGTTTAATCTATAATTAAATATACTGATTGAACAATGCTAGTCCAGCGGAAGGGGTAGACTTGCGATCATTGGTCCCAGTTTCGATTTCTTACATGATCCACACTTCTTATAAAGAAGTTTCGTTTAAGTTAGTTAATCAGGTTGAGTTGGACACGGTCTTGGTCCAGAGGTTCATAAGGCATGAGAGATTCCGAAGCTACCTTCATAGGTTTAGGCTCAAAGAGAATGTCTCGTGCGCCTGTCACCCAGAACGTGACCAGACCGTGATGCACTTAGTGATTAGTCACCTACCGTATCATCATAGGACAAAACGTCCAAGAACCCAAACTTCGAGAAAAAGACGATTTGCTGCAGCAAACTCTGTTACCCATCGTTTGAAGCTATAAAACCACTCCTTGTCCAAAATACTGCAATTTTTGAAGACGAAGGTCTTTGATTAATGTGTGTTGCCAATGATGACACATGGATCTGTGACGAGGTCACTTACAACAGGCCTCATAAGGCTCAAGATCAACCAGGGAGGAGGGACCATAGTCTCACTAGTAAGCAACAAATAGAGTCGCCAGAGCTAACCACTGCACACAAACAAGTTTCCAGAGGATGAGCAGCTGCGTCCTCTGCGTACCATAATACCACACTGCGATCACCAATCAGCCTGTCAAAAGTACCAGGCCTACGTAAATGGTGAGAGAGTGGTTTGAAGGTGGCAGTTGTGTAATTCGCATTGTTTGCCGCATACGCATTTATCAGCGGGCTGGCGGGCGGTGCTCTTTGTTGCACGACTACCACTGCATGTGCGGAAGCGACTAAATATTAGTCCTTTTCTTACTTAGGATGGACTTCCGCAAGGTAACGCCTGATTCCATTAAATAAATAAATTACAGAAACTTACCGCAATAAACAAGGTTGCTATGATCATAGCAGGTTTTCTTCCATACATATCAGCGATATTTGTGTAAAGAGTAACACTGATAGTGGCTGTCATGCATAGGATGCTTGCAATCAACGAGATATTATTATCTGACACCACTCCCACGGGGGATATGTCAGATTGCAACACTCTCGTCATGGGCGACATCCAGCCAGCCTCGAACCCATAAAGGATTAGTGTGGAATTCGCTAAAAATGTCATCACAAAATTATGATTAATATATACAATTAGTTCCACATTTTCATATCTTTTTTGTTACCTGATTAATACGTTTAAAACGTACATATATATCGTATAAAATTTACATGAAAGATACGATTTAATTTAGGAATATATTCCGCATATTTAAAAAAAAATATTTGTAAACATCTCTAATTTTTTTCCAAAAGAAATCGTATAATACAAAAAAGTAATAAATAAATAAAAATTACATAAGTGTTTAGAAAACGAAAACAATTCATTTTCAATTATAGAAAAAAAAAATTAAAATTTAAATTGAATCTACAGTAATACCCCGCTTTACGCGAGGGATACGTTCCAAAAAAAAATCGCGTTAACTGAAATTCGCGTATAACGAGGTTTATGATTAAACAGTCAAAAATTATTACAAAAAAATACAAACCATTTTAATCAATCACTTTAATTCTAGGAACACTTTATGCAATACATACTCTTATTTTTTACGGAAAAATACATCTATTGTCTTTTGGGCAACGTTTTGTTTACGTTCTTGTAAAATACGTTCATAACACCCAACACTGTTTTTAATTGTTGATGGTCAAGACACCATAGAGAAGTTGATGACTACATTATATTTATACGCACTCTTTCGCGTAATTCGAGGCATTTGAGCGCGAAATTTGCAATTCGCGTTATAGTGAAACCGCGTATAACGGGGTCGCGTAAAGCGGGGTATTACTGTATTAGTACAAAATATAATACTGTGATCAGAAAGTAAGGTGAATTTGTTTATAAAATGTAAATTCTTTATTTATTATCTCAAATCAATTCCAAAAACAGAGTAATCTCTCTCTTTGATTATGTATTTATGGCCTTTTGAATTTGCTGAATTACATCATGTACACATGCAGTATGACATCTACCAATCGAGACATAGCGCATTTAAGACATAAAACATCCTTCAAAATGATCTGAGCCAAATGATATTTCAACTTCTGACAAATAAACGCTTGGCAAATGTTATAAACAGTCCTAGCAACCTAGGAAACCAATATCTTCCTTCCTAATGCCCGAGAGCTTGTAAATGACAATTACAACATACTTCTTGATCACACTAGTATATATATATTGATATTAATCATAAAAATAGAAATACTATCATCAGGAGTTACACAAAGCTCTAGCAAAACTGTTAAGTTTGAAGAACTCCATCTTCCCCAACTGTATTTTATCTGTATGGAAAAATGTCAATTAGCACTGTCAAAATTATAATTCAAACTTTTTGGTTGGAATTAGTGTTATAAAAACAAAATCTTTTAAAAAAAGAATTGGGTGTTCAAAGCTTATTGTCATTTAAAACAGAATTAAATAAAGATAATAATAAATTAACATATTTTTTCGAATCTTTCCTCTAAGATTAAGATATATATATGATTTATGTATATATGTACGTATGTATGATCCAATTCGAAGTTATTTTACCTAATAAAGCTAGCATCCATTGCACTCTCGTGTGTCCGGGAATCTTTTCTATATCTTTCTCCAACATTTTTCTTTCACATGTAAACACTTCTCAACTTATCACAAATCAGTCTTAAATTTAATGAATAAATATTATTATATCTCGTAAAAAGGTCTTTCTAAAGTCGTCGCACCGCCATTTTGGAGCAATCGAATCAACACGCTCGCAAATAGATAACGCTTTATATTCACATATTGTTTATATGATACAGGATGTTTTATATTATTTATGCTAGCCTTTTTAAATGTAATTAAGGGATTTATCTAGAGATACGTAGACAAACAAAAGTAACCAACATAGCCGCTGGAGCGCCAGGGTTCGGGAGTGGAAACAGACCAGCAAACACATGTCAGGCGCTCACAAGGTGGACATGACCTTGTAAAAGTCTTCGAAAGACGTTGTAAACAGGTCGATCCTCACTGGTCTTATTGGAATACTTAGGGCGGGGGGGGGGGCTATGTCCAACAGTGGACGTCTTATAATGATGATAATGAGTGACTATTGATCTTTGGACGATTGGTTTTTTAAAGATTTTTAAGATTTTTTTTTAATCTTTTACATCTGTTTTTAATTTCTTTTCACTTATCACGAGACAATATGAGTATATATATTAATAGATTCGTTATATTTCTACTTCTCTTTAATTTAAACGTGTACTAATAAAAATTTCTGTTCCCTGCGGAACAAATACAACTAAAGACAGTCCATAGAAATAACTGGTACAAACAAATTCTTCACCGGATCTTACCACCATGTTTAATAACGGTTTGTTTTCTTGTAAAGACTAAGAAACGAACTCAGTGACCATCTCAAATCCTAAAGAGAACATCGTTCGCAAAGTTAATGCTATCCCATTATTACTTCTGCAGCAAATTTCTCGAAATATCGTCGCCAGAATTCAAGAGTGTACCTGACGTGATAGACAACATTTATACAAAAAACATTTATATACTTAAATCCGCATAGGTTTTTATTTTTAATAATATTAAAAATGAAAATTTACTTTGAAAATTATGTCTTTAATTTGATTTTAAAGTTCTAGTTCTGCCACCGGACACTCGTCATAATATCGAGATCTCTATAACCTGCTAAATGAACTATTATCAGCTCATTTCTGCAACGAGCTACCAAAACATCATTCAAATTTGGCTGCAGAATGAACTCATGGTTTCTTAAGTTTATGCAGTATTATCAGTTAAGAAAATATACCAATATATAGTTACTTCTGCACATGCAGTCGTAGTCGTGCAATAAAGTGCACCGCCCGCCAGCCCGCTGATAAATGCGCATGCGGCAAACAATGCGAATTACACAACTACCACCGCTAAACCACTCAACACGTGTTTCACCTCTCCACGGGGCGGTGTAACATTACTCCTGAAGATGCCGCATGTGCGAGAGTAGATATATATTTGTCCTTTTCCTACTTTGGATGGGCTTTCGCAAAATAACACCTGATTCCATTAAGTATTATCAGTTGTCTGGTTTTTCAGGACCATACATACGCATCAGCAATATAGAACAATTGTTGAGTTTCTGGTCAGCTATTCTTAGCAGATCTCTAGCCTTTGAAAGCTTGCATACATACAGACTACCTTTTAATAATTTTAAATATAATTCACTAATCCAACGAGCATGTAAATGGATATTTGAATTAAAAAAATCGTAATTTCAATATTTTAATTATTGAATCTTGTGTGTTCCTTTGTTAATTGCCTCCTGAATATCTATTCGGTTATAAATTAATTTTATTTCATATTATTATATACCTTTTTACCACTGTACAAAACCTACATGAACAGGATGACGTGATCAAGTTACTAGATGTTTAGTAAAATTAAAAAAAAGAAACTTAATAATTCAAGATGGCGGACCGTAAAAGATGGAGGATAGAATTATATTTTTGCACCTTTTATAAAATCATTCGAAATTTGAACACTACTATATTGATACATAGAAAGCTTAAATTATTAATTAATTATTCCATAAATATGCAAGAATTGTACAAAATAAAAGTGAATGTAAACACGCCATATAAATGCATAAATGTCATCCAAGTGAATTCTAAACAAACATAGAGTGACAGATTAATTTCGGAACGAATGTTTGTTTTAATTAAATAATTTTAATGTCAGACAAATATTTACTTTGACATATTTAACTAATAAAAGATGTAAATGTTACTGAACAATGGATACACTATGTTTATAAATAAAAAAAATTGGTCACATCTTTTGCTAAACGCTTATCTTTAAATATTTTTATTAACACGCGAGTTTCTTATGGTGGGAAAAATAAATTAAAACATAGAATATACTCAAAACATCACATTTATTCAAACCATACAAAACAAGCTTTTGACAGCTTGTCAATAAAAACAAAAACAAATCTTTGGTTGCAGTACGACGTCCAACCACCAGTAAACAAATCTTCTTTAAGGTTATCGGAAGACGCTGAGTGAAGTTTGGAAATCTATGGTGGAGGTCTATGACTGGCAGTGGGCATTATAAGGCTTAAATGACGACGATGAAATCAATAAATAAAAAAATATTTTGAGATTACAAAATTTGTCATAGCATAAAGTATGTTCAACGTTGGGCTTCCTACGACTGAAATAATATCAATCAGCCTGCTTTCGTTTAAATTGATACGTGTAATAATATAATAATATAATAATAATATTGCTACATAAAAAGCCGCCATATGTGAAAGTTCCCGCGGGCGTCGTCACAACGCTCAAACGTTTGCTCGTCTCGCCCACTCGTCTCGCTCACTCGCACGGCGTGCACTATACGCGCTCTTGCTTGCGCCTTGGCAGGTAGCCAAGGCGCAGCACGTGCGCCCGCGGCCGTTGCAGTTCTCGGGGAGTCGGATTTGAACTAAAGAACGACGCGCAACCGCTTGTGAGCGCACTATTCATTTTCCGGGCACAAATTATGTTAATTATTCAATAAACGTTTTTTCACATCACATACGTCAAATATAAACATTATTTGATGTTAAACGTTAGTATAGAACATCCTGTATATCACGCATGCAACATCTCGTGTACGACTAAAATAGAATACCAACAAAACTAAGGGCATCATAAATTATCATATGATATCCATCTAATTTTCCCAAAGCACTAATCAAATAAATACTGCACACCGGCTCAGATTTATCTATCAACAAACATATATACTTCCCTTGTGTTTACACGTTGACATTGACGTAGGTATCTCGATTGTTTTTATCTGAAAATATCAAAATTACATACAGTACCTAGCAATTAATATTGCACATTGACCTTTGGAAAGAGACAATCGGCTAATTTCGCACTATCTCTGTCCCACACTACCTGTGTGACGTTTTATTAGTCGTTGTATTTCGTGTGACAGAGATGAAGCTCTACGAAGCCGAAGTTACCCGATTGTCTCCTTCTAATTTCGATGTGTAATATTTATCGCCGGTACTGTATATTAAGTCATTCTATTGATTTAAATTTGCCAATATCGGTGGTTGATTATTTTAGGAGGTGATTTGTCGTTGTTGTACCAATAAATGCTGCGTAGTTGTCCGCTTATAAGATGCACAGATAGCATCCTGCTAGGAGGACACAGGACAAAATTAAGGTCGTGGAAAGTCTCTGAAAGAGTCTGAGAAAGGCTGATGTCTTGGAGAAGGCGTGTTCAACTAATATGATAAAAACCCTACAGGCTTATTCCGACCTTATTGGTTATCTAAGAAGAAGGAATTTGACCTGCCATTCAAATGATCCAATGTGTAATAATGATCTTATTACCCTTGATTCAAACTGTTAGAAAAATTTTAGATGGTCAAATTTGACTTCAATATTTATTCTATCCAAACCGTCTTAGCTATAAATTACCCTTCGGCAATTTACATATCGTTATACCTTCAAAAATAATGTTCTACACAGTGAACACTTGTACACATCATAAGAATTCCGTAAAAGTCTAGCTTCATCGAAAGTAAGATAAAATTGAAGTACATTATAATGCATATGAATTCAACTCGATGTTACGTGGGTTTCAAAGGTGACCGAACAGCCTGCAACAAACTCGGACAAGATTTTTAGCAGTACTTAGTACAATGTATTCTAGAACAAATAGATGTTTTAATCAAAAAGTAAGTTTAAATTGTCATTTAAAACTGTCTGTACCAAGGCTGACCAAACTGCGGCCCGCGAGCCACATGCGTCTTTTTGAACGATTAGTTTTGGCTCCGATTGATTGACGAATTATTTCTATATATAAATTTAAATAACCAATGCCAGCTCCTGGGAAATCGAAACAAATTAACCAACATCTAAATTATTATTAGGAGTGCTGTCATATACGTGTGGATATATCTAACTTCAATACATATATTTTGTACTGTTGTCATACACTTTCAATAAATATAATTTTTATATAAAAAATCTTCGTTTGCGTGTTTTAATTGCGTATTGAATTGCAGCTAGAAATATTTCAAATTTCGAACAATGGCACGAACTATCAAGGAGGTTGGTCACTTCTGGTACCTTTCCCAAGCATCTGTAAGTCAAAAAAATCAATTATCGAGTTACACGTGTTTTTATCAAATGTTTCAATTTCCTTAAACGCGTCAAGTCTCGATTGACGCTAAAACCCCTCAAATAAAAAAATATTAAAAACTCGACTCATCGACTAACCTAACCTAACCTAAACCAACGTATTCACCTAATTTAGCTTCGTGCTGGCTTCTGGCTGTACAGCAAACTCAAAAGGCCAAAGCGGAGACGTCGTTTTGACACAATTGATGAGATAAAAACAGAATCGAAGAAGTTCTTGAAGGCTTTACTGAAAAAGGCTGCCCCGTTTTGACACGATTGAGGAGATAAAAACAATCGATCGATGAAGTTCTTGAATGCTACACTGTAAAAAGAATGTTTCGAGTACTGGAAGAAGCGTTGGCAACAGCGCGTTTATCAGACGGAGATTCCTTTGAAGGTGATGAAATTGATTTTGAAAAATAAATAAAGAATTTACATTTTATAAACAAATTCAACTTACTTTTCGATCACAGTATTCATTATGATCCGTTTTCTTAGAAACATAATATATATGTCTATGTTCTATTTATGTATACGTATTCTACTAATTTACTAAACTACCAAAACATTTTAGTAACTTTTGGCATTTAAACGCAATCTCTCTTTCTGGGTCGCATTGGCAAGCTAACAGTCCATCAACGAGCCATGGAGATGAATACGTTCGTGATTTTTCTAACAGATCAGAAACGAGGAGACAGCAGCAGTAGTAGTAGAGGAAGTAGCAGTAGACAGACCACATATGCACAGAAAAGGTGGCCATTGATGCCATTAGGTTCAGTAGTAACCGTGGACTGTTAAGCCCAGCGTAGCACGTCCACCCACAAGGTCAAACCTTGTCAGAAGACACTGGATGCAACTATTCAACCAGTTGTATTAGAAATATGAAGTCTATGTTCAACAGTGGGTGTTCTACGGCTAAATTTGTGATGAACTGCAAAGAAAAAGTCGACGACTTCGAGGTTCCAGAGACAACGGACCTTCAAGCGTGGGACCTCCATCCAAAAAACGAAGACGACCTTATGTTTCACAATCATCATAAGAAGCACAATTAGAGACAGATATAGAAAGTTAAAGAGAGATGTCAATTAGTGAACTGAAAGATATAGAAGTTTCTAGATTGAAGACGCTTCTAAACATTTCTGTGAGATCTAAGAAGTTGACTTATATCTAATAGTGGAAGTTCTAATGCTTAATAATTAATATGTTTGCAAAAACACACTCACAAGATCGACAGACTTCATAAAAATCATCAGAAGATGCGAAATGCATGGTCGCTTCTGATATTATTGTAAATCTATGAGATAGACCTATTTCCAGCTGTGGACGTGTTATATCTAAGATGATGATTATATAATCAATAAATGTAATTATTTCTGGTAAAGATTATAATTATTTGTTACATTTTGATTTTTTCAAAGCTTTTCGTAACATCTAATTTAGTTTAAATAAAAGTTTAGCAATATACATCAAACTTAACCTATGTAATCACGTAACTGAGAGTTGAAATCTCATGTAATGTGTACAATAGCGGATGCTGTTTTAAAAACTAAATGAAACAAATGTAAGCGTTTATTATACTCGACCATTGTTCGATGTGAAAACATTCACGTTGTGCGAATCCGCCGACGAATGTTCTCCGTCCCGTTGTACATTCAACTACTTCAAGATTCAATCTAATTTAATATGGAAAGATAAATATGGGCCCTGGATATAGATTGGCATTATCGATATCCGTAATAATTGTATCTGTTAGTATTGAAGCTAAAACTGAAATTGATACTGGTAAGACATTTTATTTCACTTGTTATTTAAGACCTTATTATATGTTTACAAAAAAAGATTTTTATTTGTTAATATAACTGTAATTATCTAACTGAAACCATTTCTATAATTTTATGACGTTAAAATAAATTTATTTAAAAAAAAGTATACAAATTTACGTTCTGATCGACAATGTTCTGATTTTAAAAAAATTTATATTAACTTTTTAAATTTTTTCAATGACTATCTGAGAGAGATATGCAATCTCTTTGCTATAATCTACGTATATAAAAATTAATACAAAATGTTTTTACAAATTTAATTCATGGTTTTTTTTAATAAGTTTTATTAATACTGAAGACGTTTTTTTTATGAAAACAATTACTTGAATTTAAAAAAACTCATTGGAACATCACGCATTTGACAGTTCGTTATAAATGTCGCGCGTTCGCGCGTGAATTGAAAATTAGTTCAGTTTAATTAGTAATTATTGTAACACAGAATTTAATTATGAATTAATTTTTCGTTTAATAAATAAACTTAATAATTACTGTGCACCTCTGTCAGTATCGCTAGAAAATAAAATTAGGATTTTCATACATCATATACACTCCTAGAAATACCAAAAAGAGGCACAGATAATATATTACGTATGAGTAATTATTATTTATTGTATAATTCTACAGAAAACCATAGTTAAAATACGAATAGTTTTTTTTTACATTTTGCTTCGTTCGATTTTCAAATACAGAAAACAATATTTATAAAATAGTTAAATGCAAGTTACTTTAAAAACAAATTGATTACTCTATTCAGCGAAATATCTTATCTACAATATTTAAAAGACTTGTGCAATTATTTTATAGGGATTTATCTGTTTAATTATACTTTATTACGTTATATTAGAGCAGGACTGAGCATTGATAGCACAGGAATATGAAACAGTTTCATTTACTTTTCGCTTGGAATATTTGGAACCGAACTAATTTGTACTCCAAAAAGAATAGCTTAGTAACTTTTTTTTATACATTTATAATAATGGGCAGTGATAACCCTTCAGTAGAGTAATTGTGACTTGCGATGGTAGATCACGGGTTCAATTTCTGGTATACAATTTTATATAATTCACACTTTGTGCATTAATTATATATATTTATCACTGCTCACAAACAAATTTCCAGAAGATGGGCAGCAGGGTCCCCTGCATACCATAATACCACACGGCAATTGCTAACACGCCTGCTAAGCGTGGTGATGATTATATATCCCTCCATAGATATCTTTAGGGGAGGCCTATACCTTACAGTCGGCGTCTCTAAGCAAAAACGATGATGATATAATACTGTGTAATATATACCATATTAAAATTAATAAAGGGATTAGTAAGACCAAAGAAATTTAGAAATATTTAAGAATAGATAAAAAAGTACTAAATATGAATAATAATAAATTAGTTTTAAATAATCTGTGATACTTTGAGGAATGGAGAAGAATGATGCAAGGCTATGGTTGAATGACAATAATGCTTAGGGAGTCAAAGATTTTATGACGGATGAAAGAAAGAAAAAGCATAAAAGATATTACGAAGGAAGAAATAAGAGCAATGTTAATTAAAAGATATATCTAAACTAATCTAAACACTTATTCCCGAAGTTGTAACGTCCCCTGTCCCACACCATACAGTGGGAACGATATTTATATATGTATATATATATAGAGAGAGAGAGAAAGAGAGAGGGAGATATATATATACGTTTATTTTAGACACAACAATTAAAGCCGACTTAGAATGCGAGTTCCCGCCGAAAATGGAGGAAGACCTCACTCATGTTCGGAGGAAAAGACTTACAACAGAGACGGGACTTGTTTGCCTAGAGGACTATCCATACACGGTGTCAATAAGGTAATATTAGAAAAAATAATCAGCAAACTTTTATTCTGAAAATAGAGTCATTTATATAAACATAGACGATGAAAAAGATTGACGTTGGGGCCAAGAGGTTCCTTAGTTAATTTAATTATAAATTTTTGATGTTGATAGCCAAGTATGATCAAAGAAAGTGATTCACATATGTATAAAGATTATTTACAATTTACACGTGCCTAACGCAACGGCAGCGACCGCGTCACTAATGGCGTCCGAATTCAAATCGACGTTCGAATTCGGAACGCCAAATGCAAAAAAATTATTTTACATAAAAGTATTTGTAACATTAGTGGCCAGTAATACGGACACAATACTTTTATATAAAATCAAATTAAAAAAAAAAAAACAATTTTTTTGACCACGCCGTGGTGTTACCCCATTGTAGTTTGACAACTTAGTCAAGGTGAGTGAAGTTACTGGATGCGGTGCAACACCGGTCTTCGTTTTGATCTTTAGGGGAGACCTTTGCAATGGGCATCTATCAGCTGATATATTAATGATGGTGATGATATGTATGTGTTGTAGCTTTTATATGATAATGTTCAGTATTGCTGGCCACTATGGTCACGATAATTATTAAATTTAAATTATTCTCGCATGTTTAAAATTCAAATTCGAACGTCGATTTAAATTCGTAACAGTGTAAAATAGTAAATAGTATACAATTGTAAATATTCCCTGTATATATTAACTATACACCACATTGATAACACATGACTTTTATTTTTCTTTTCATCGAAGAAAGAATATGTATTTATTGCTGTTGGCGTGCGTGTGGACTGTATAATCGGATAAAAATAAATTCAAATGATACTGGTTATTTAAATATAATTTCACAAAACAAAGTCACAGTAAATTGAAACGTAACAATAGACTGAAACAAAAGCACATGCAGGACGCCTAGCGACACAAGCTGTCAAATATAAAAAGTATAAAAAAACTAAAAGGTTTTAAGCGGCCCTATCACTCGCTGATAACCACCAAATAGGAAGATTGACAAGTTGATCGTTAAAAATATATTTTTAATGAAACGCACCCTTAACTTCATTTGCGTGCAGAATTTCATAAAATACGTTCTTAGCTGATTTTGACTTAACAAAAGATATATTTCTATCAAATTTCAAGTTTCTAAGCCTTATGATTATACAGATATCTTGATGAGTCAGTACATATGTGGACAATATTTAAAGGAATCAGGCGTTACCTCGCGGAAGTCCATCCTAAGTAAGAAAAGGACCAATATTTAGCCACTTCCGCACATGCAGTGGTAGTCGTGCAATAAAGGGCACCGCCCGCCGACCCGCTGATAAATGCGTATGCGGCAAACAATGCGAATTACACAACTGCCACCGTTAAATCACTCAACACGTGTTCCACCCCTCCACGGGGCATCTTCAGGAGTTATGTTACACCGATACACTAATCGGTGTAACCACTGCATGTGCGGAAGTGGCTAAATATTGGTCCTTTTCTTACAAAAGTGGATAAGTTGTTTACATATAAAGATAGATATGCATAAATGTTTTAGTATTATACCGTCTAAACTGATATTTACCTACCTGATTTATTATTATCTGTGCATCATATTGAGGAAACTGACAGAATACGGCTATAAATCATTAAGCCGGATATTATATAATAAGTAAAGAAATAAATGTGTCACATATATAACCCACGCGTGGTCATCGCTTTCTTTGTCAGGCTTCACGGCAAGCATTGGTGCGGTGGCGCTATCGTGGGCAAGAGTTGGGTGCTTACAGCAGCGCAATGTTTCGATTAGTAAGTGATCATAACATAACTTATTTTTGACTTAACTCAACTAGTTTTGATTTAAGTTAGGTTTTAAAACCTAAAAATTTCTTTAACTATATATATATATATAAATGAAATTAGACTCTGTTTGTAATATTAAAATAACTGCTTTTACTACATGCGTATGAATATATATATATATACGGTACATATATCAAAAGAACGTTTTGAAATTTTAATCTATCTCTCTGTTTGTTCCGGCTAATCTCTGAAATGGCTGGATCGATTTTGACAAGAGTTATACTGGAAGATAGCTTTTGAAATAAACAGTAACTTAGGTCACTTTTGTGTATAATTTTTTTTAAGAAAACAAAGTAAGTAACTGTTTCATTAAATTTCACGCGGACAAAGTCGCGGGCACAGTTATTCTCAAATTAAATCAAATTAACGAAATCAAATAATGTATAAATTTTTTTTTAAATTCTATTAATGAGACTTACTTCAATATAAATGTGCTTACCCAGCCTAGAAAAAAATGCTGTTCATATCGTGACATGCCATTAACAACTGTTATTTTGTTTTAGAAAGTAACATTGCTTTCTTAAGTTAAATCCACATGACTACGTTTTTAAGAAGTTTTTATTTCTAATCAACAATATATTCACCTTCGTTATCGACCTTTTGCCATCTAGTATACAAATCAATGCCGTAGCGGTAACAAATCAATCGATTTTTCTGTAAAATATATCGATAGAAACGACATTACTTTTCGGTCCATCTAATATTTAATTTTATCTAAATAAAATTATAAAAAATATATAGGTATAGATCCCTATATAATACCAATCACTTCAACAAATATTAAATTGTAGACTGATTAAGAAGAATCTATGGAAAGGGCTATACTCGGAATTTCTCTATGAAATTTAAACAAAAATGGAAAGATCTGACGACGTTTGAAAGTAACAGGGATAGCCAAACAGTTTGACAGGTTGAAGTAGCAGTAACCAGGCAACATAGCGCTCAAAACAGATGACCAGAGAGGCCTTAAGGTACTGGAGCGAAGAGTACGAACCGGTGTAACTCTGGATGGATATAGCTTTCAACTGATCTTACTGAATCCCAAGCTAGTTATGGATTAAGTCAATACAACTTACATTGACTTAATTTTCCTTCCATTGCTTACATATCATCTGCATTTCATCGCATTCCTTCATCATCGTTATTAGATCACAGTTTGAATCACAGATAAATTTTTATATCACAATATTGACTCATTTATTTATTTTTATTTTTCACTCTTACAATATTTACTACTGTACTTAATTTACTTGTCTAAAGGTCTCGCTCGACTCCTTTATTACTCTTAAGTCGTGTTTTTATTTATTGCACACTGCAATATCTTTCTGCAAAAACATAAAAATACGCAGTTAGTCGTCGCCTATTAGAAAGGCGATGTTATCTATTTCTATTTTTACTCCCTTCTCTAACTCGAACTCAGAACAAAACCCTTAGACTTTACATTGCCAGAAGTTATCGACCTATAGCATCCCAATAGAAAGGATAACTTAATTTAACATTATAGGAGCAATATCAGGTCATTGTCAGCGGCACATCGAAAAGGGGAATTCCTCAGAAATTTAATTCTTTATTTACATCGGCATTATGGCAGCAACATTTCGTCAACGTCAGCGGCACATTGAAAAGGGGAATTCCACAGAAATATAATACTTTATTTACATCGGTATTATGGCAGCAACATTACTTCAACGTCAGCGGCGCATCGAAAAGGGGAATTCCATACAAATATAATTATTCACTTATGGGAATGAATATACAAATTTTTTGGGGCTTCGCATTGTTAATACTTGAAGACCTACCGACCCTAGGAAGAATCCCACAACATATTTGAGAATAATTACTATATACAGGATGATAGAAATAAATAAGCTTTCAAAATTTGTAATTACAAATGAGGTAGACATTCACAACCTTAAAGTTTTTACACTTATTCAATCACCCTGTATATATTAAGTAAGATCTAAGTAATTAAATATCCATGTATGTTTTAAAGTGTGTCTAAGGAAGAGGTCACGGTTCGTATGGGGTCAGTATTCCGTGATTTCGGTGGTCGAATCCTGTCCGTGACGGAAGTTGAAAGGCATCCCGAGTACAAAATGGACCAGTACTATCCTGAACATAACCTCGCCATGGTGAAAGTATGTTATCCTTTTTTACCCAAATTTTTATTTAATACATTGTTTTACTATGTAGGTATATCTTCTAATATATAAAATTCTCGTGTCACGGTGTTCGAAATTGAACTCCTCCGAAACGGCTTGACCGATCAAATTTCATATGCGTATTCAGTAGGTCTGAGAATCGGCTACTATCTATTTTCCATACCCCTTAGTGATAAGGGTGGTCCACCCCTAAATTTTTTTTTAAACTTTTAGACAAAATTTTTTGTTTTTATTTTTTTATGATACAACATAGAAAAATACACACACCTTAAATTTTTACCCCTCTACGATCAACCCTTATTTTTAATGTGTTAATTAAAAACTAGTTTTTGTTTGCAAAACAACGTATATATTTGTCACGCAGTAACTTTAAAAAATCAATTGTATAGATTTCATTCAGGTTTCGAAAAGTCCAAAAGAATTTTACGCATAAAAAAAATTGGACGCAGAAATTTAAAAATCATAACTCTGTAAATTAAACTTAAAGAAAACACTTCAGGAATGTTCTAGAAACAAATACATACACTCAACGTGTTTTTAGGTGAACGCACCCATAGCGTTCAATAACAGGATCCAGACGGTAGCTTTACCGCTACCGGACGCATCGCTACCGTTCATGTTTGGAGAAACAATAGTCACTGGATATGGTTCTGTGGTAAGAATTCAATTTATATATTTCCACCATATATCATAAGAAAGTTTATTTTTGGTCTATTAAAAAAGAAAGTCTACGTTCAATATGTGTTGCATTGACTTGAGGGGTGTTCGTTAGTACAGGCCCCGTAATAGATAATTCGATGTAAAGAAAAACACTTGCCGAATGGTTAAACTTATATAATATCACAGAACAAGAAATCTCAATCTGAGTTACAAGTATTTCCTTTGTTGAACAGCGGTTGAAGCGACACGTCCGCTCGGTAGCGCGGTGCGTCAGAAAGAGGGCGAGATGTACTGAGTGTAAGAAGGAGCATGCCAAAAACAGATGCGTTCACAGATAATAAATTTGGGTGCGTTCTGATGAACGCCACAGACTTATGGCTGTGAAACCTGATGTTCACACTAGGCTATTTCACCCAACGAGCCATGCTATGCTCGGGATATCTGTACGAAATTGTATAAGTAATGAAGACCCATAGTGGATTGGTTAGTTGGTGATCATCCCTCTGATCTTATTTTAAATGGCTCCATTATTTGAAACCTTTCGATAACCCCTAACTTGAGAAGGACAGAGTCTTTATAATTCAATTTAATATTTTTTTCCAGTTACTTCTTGTTTAATTCTCCTCTTCTATGAACTACATTTTATTTCGATCTTTTCGTTTGTGGGCATTTTTCATTTGTGTTCTTTTTTCATTTCTTTTCTCCATCCATACCTCACCGTACCCTCTACTCCACATCATTATTTTTCAAAATCACTTTCGTCTACTGACTGACTGACTGATATGATCTACTATTTTGCATAAAATATTAAATGGACAAATCTTTTATAGAAACCTTTTAGAGTTTATTGAGCTGCAGGTTCTATGCCTTTTTTTAATGGAATCAGGCGTTACCTCGCGGAAGTCTATCCTAAGTAAGAAAAGGACCAATATTTAACCACTTCCGAACATGCAGTAGTAGTCGTGCAATAAAGTGCACAGCCCGCTGATAAATACGTATGCGGCAAATAATGCGAATCACACAACCGCCACCGCCAAATCACTCAACACGTGTTTCACCTCTCCACGGGGCATCTTCAGGAGTTATGTTACACCGATTAGTGCCAGTTATTTGACTCCATTAGTTGACTCTGTGTTTGGCACTAATCACTTTATTGCACGACTGCATGTGCGGAAGTGGCTAAATATTGGTCCTTTTCTTATCTATCCCTTTTGTCTTGACGCTGGATAAAAGCCTGCGTGAACCCATATTAACCATCACCACCGATGGAAACACTACGGAGATTTACTTACAGCTTGTGATGACCAGGTGACAGGTCAAATCCGGGAGGGGGAGAACCAGGAGCTGCGACGCATGATCGTCCGGGAGGTACCACGCTCTGAGTGCCGCCTGGTGTACGGCAACGACTATCACCTCCAGCACGACCACATCTGCTTCCAGAGTATAACAAAAGGCGTCGCATTATGTGCTGTCAGTATTTTATAACTTTTAACTATACGTTATCCACTATTTTAGCATATGCTATAAACATGGCCGTTATCTGCTATATATTTATGTTCTAAAAACAGTATTCGCAATATTTTACCTGCCATAAGCTATCTAATAACTAAAATGCTATTTACTATATTACTAAATGGTGGTATATAAATAAATCCAGTTTTAACAATATTTTATCTGCTATATCTGATTTATAACATTCTATATATCATCTGCTATTAACTCTCTGCTAACTGTTATGTACTATCAACTTACTGTAATACGCTATCTGCTATATCAGTATAAGGAAACAAATGCTTAATCTTTCGAATAGGCTTTGCTACGATAAATGTAGTGGTGATAATATTTTATCTTCATTTATACAAATTTTCTACATACAGTCTGCTATAATTTAACTGCTATCTGTTATACGCAATCTGCTAACTGTAATACGCTGTTTGCTATATTAGTTGATAGTATCATAAATGTTATATTCACAATATTTTATATGCAATATTCTTTATGCTATTTGCTTTATACTATTTTCTATATACTTTTGACGATAAGCTATTTAGTCAATTGGGCTTAAAGCTACATCCCCTTTGCGATCTGATATCTTTTATCTCAATATTGTTGAATACTTATAGCTCTATGTAAAATGATGTCTATTACATGCTTTTATTTTTGTCTACTATACAGTTTTCTATTTGCTACGTGTCGTAAGACATCGGCTGTCTTTTATACGCTATCTGATAACTGCTATATCCTATCCGCTATCTAATATGCTATTTGCTATTATAACAGATAAAGCTGTAGGCAGCCATTGTATCAAATGTCAATTTTATTTAGTTACCTGTTATAGATTTTTAACTTTAAAATAGTATCTGCTATGTGGTTGTCGCAGATATCTGTACATTGTTTTGACTATATTATTATTTAGTATATTTGGGACTGTCGATGGAGAATACAACAAAAAATACATACGTTCATATATTACAATCGTTATACTTATTATTGTTGCATCTTTTATTACATAGTCTTATAACTTATGATTTATACTATATGTTATATTGTATCGATGTACTATTTTCAATATATTTTGCATGTTATTTTTATTTTTAGGGAGACACGGGCGACCCCGCTGTTCACTTTAGCGGCATGAATCGCGCGGGAACCCTGTATGGCATCGCTTTGTTCTCCGGCACCGAGGAATGCGCTTATAAATCTAAACCGGGAATATTTGCCAAGGTAAACATACTGGACAGGTTTTCGAGTGGTTAACATTAGTGCAACCCAAATTAGACAGGCTCCTAGGTTGAGCGACACATGATGATGAGAAGTCGGTTGATTATTAACCCATCGACAGCATATGTACCTTCAAATGTAACAGCTATGATGCCATTAGACAAATCTGGAAACCCATGGCGTAAAATAACGTAATAGAGTTCATTGTTGATCATCAGAATAACTTTATCTATTGTTATCTATATCTGTGTCGATAAACATCAAACTGTCAAAAATAATTGGCTTTTCGCAATTTATTATCCGAAATAATATACATTTGGAACTTATTACCACGACATAGCTATTTATTTATTATCTTGATATATAATAAATTATGATTGCTTTTAAAAATAAATTATCTATTTTTTAACACTACATGATATTTATAATTATATAATTAATCGAATCGAAGAGGGACTATACGGTCGGAAGCGACACGGACCTCTCCTGACAAAACTCTCTTAAACGCGGGTGATTCTGTTACGTACTTAATAGCATAGAAAATCAAACGACAGAAACAGCTTGAAACAGATCTCGCAACGCTACAAAAACGGCATGAATTTTCTTTTGTTAAAGTTATATGCTTATTTATACATTGTCCTTGTACCAAGAAATTTTTTTTCATATTCCAATAAGCTATTTTATAACTACGTACAGCTTACATTATGTTATTAGTTAACTTATAGTGCGCTGGCCGCTTCTAAACCTTAAATACGTGAAATAAGGTTTATTAGAGTTGAAATAAAATGTTCGAAAAAGAAGCCGCCCATAAGGCGCTCGTGTTTGATAACGGCTGGCCGCTTTTGTCATATCATTGACGTACCGTGATGGTCCAAGACGATGCTCTTAGCGTTTCCGCGCCCCTGAGACGGCGGCGCCCGTGTGCAGGGGCAAAAGGCACCCCTGATTGTGCTAAATAAAATAATAGAACGTCAATGCCAGAAACAAAACTATAGAACAGTCGCGTGGCGCATATGTTATGGCCCTGTCGCACTTGTCTGTTAACAAGATTATTTAGGAGTTTTATTTTTCAAAAACTCTCTTGTCTTGACGAATGTTAAAAAAGATATAAAGAGGTAATTTATTGTAGTATTTTAGGAGCGGAAAAGAAAGAAGGAAGGTGATGTGTATAAGGAGACAAATAAGCTAGTAGAGTGTGAGAAAATGTAAAAAAAAATGACGAATAAAAGAAATTGTGAAGAATGGAAGGAGAGAAAGAAAATAAAAATAGGAACGTAAAAAATATTTAACACAGTAAAAAGATCCTGCCCATTCCTAGATAATGGCGAACAAAAAAAAAATAAAAAAAAAACCGTTAAAAATGACGAACTGAATAAATTGTTAGCAAATTTTAAGCTAAAACATTTGTCGATTCATTATTATTTGTATAAAACATATCACTCTAAAAGGTTTAATTATTTAAATATTTAACATGAATAATTTAAATATATATTGCTATATTTACTTTTTAAGTATACTACATTTTATCTCTGCACTATTTACTTTCGACAGGTCAATAATGCCTGGCACTAAAGTCGCCTGCAAACGTATTTGTGTAAAGCTAAATAAATAACCTTTAAACCAGTGTAAAGATATCTAATAGATTATATTTTTTATCTGTACGCTCATAATATTTCAAACTATTCGATTTAATTTTGGTTTATAACAGTAAATACACGTGACACAAAAATAATCTAGTATGAGAGTAAGACGTTAAATTATTATTTCGTATATATATTGAAAATATTCTTAGATAATTTAATTATCCTTATAAAATATACAAATTAATAAGTTAAATAATTAATACGAAAAAATTACAACAACTAAATACAATTTAAATTCATTTGATGTGGGAAATTGAAGATAAAATTATCAGATTTAATCGTGAGAATGTCCTCAATACATCATTCTTCTCGGTTGGTCTAGCGAAACAGTATAAAGATAAAAAATATACCAATATATAATATAATAGCAAAGACCAAGATATGATTTGATTCATTTTTATGTAATCTATTTTATTTGTATTTTTAAATTTTTAAACCATGATTAACTGCTAATAGTAAATGTGAAGCGATTTTATATTTAAAAAAATTGTATTCGTAATTTATAAAAATTTATGTTTGGATTCCCCTCGGGGTCGGCAATTTCGGAACAGATAAATACATAAACAATAGGAACATTGATTATCTGTCATCTTAACACTATTATAATTATTTTTTAAGTTCTCTCTTTTATTTAATAAATAGACATTTTAAATTATTTAATCAAAATTAAAATTTTACAGGTATCCTTCAGCAGGATTTGGATAGATAAAGTTCTAAGCGGCAAACCTGAACCTGTTGAAAGTGTTGACAGCGGAGAAAACGAAATACCACTCGATATTATAACTACAGAGTAATTAAATTATCGTACAAATATTAGTGATTTTATTTTTAACCATTTAAGACATTTTTTAGCTTTTTCGTTACATTTACCATGTTTTTCATGTTGTTGCTTATGTTTCTACTTCTCGTATAATTGCAAGAAATATATTCTATAAAATATTAAATATAATATTATTAATTTAACGTAAATATATTTTTGAATTATTTTGGTATAAACTTAACACTTAAAACGACAACGCTGTAAAATTTTAAAACTATAACTAAATTTGATGGAAGTAAAGTGGAATAAGATATTTAAAATTGTGTAATTTTACAAAAGTAAAATCACAATTGCCATATTAAGAATTCTGAAACAATTGTCCTGAAATTTTAAAGAAATTTGAAGAATCATACCTTATTGTCATTGAGCGTTAAAAAATTAGCTGTTGCCATTATCCATTATTTCATAACGAATAAATGAGATATATTAACATAATTAACAAAAATTCTAAAATTCTTTTTAAAATTCTTCAATTTCTTTTCTTAATATAAAAAGACAAAACAAGTAGGACTCCATCACAGATCTTTTACAGTAACTAAGCTCAGAGACCTTAGTCATATACCTTAGGATCAGGAAAGTATTGTTTTAGGTCGCTTAAGAAAACTTTTCATATAGTGTATGTCAGAAATCTTATTAGACTATATATCTGGAAAAGCCTAACGAAAATTACAGATATACCCTTGCAAATATAAAACACACATCTTTTTCAATTAATAAATAATATTTAATTACATAAAATGAACGGGAAAGCAATAAAATGTTCATTAAAGATTTTAGTTTAACTAAATCTAAAACATCGTAGTTTTGAACACAAAGTCACAAGCAGCTGACTTCACCTGTCACTGTCATTTTTTTATACAAATATTTGTATTAAAAGGGTTATGTTAGTTAAATCTGTTGATATTAAATAACAAAAAATACATTTATAATAATCATTAACAACAAACCCAATCTTTGAAGATTAAATTTGTAAATAATATGGTTGTTACCTTCCATAAAACATGCGAACATTTACTATTATGATCTATTTTAAGAGCGAAAATTTTTGGCCGGGTACTGTTCAAAGGTTAAGGTTTTTGGTATGAGTTAGTGTACATTTGGAGACAAGGCATACCCGTCTAACGCGCGGTAGATATGGACGAATTCAAACTAAGAGCTGCGGAAAAATTCGACGCCATACACGTGAGTATAATCCTTGTCTAAACATTGTATTTATTATCATTTTTTACGAGGTAACCCATAACAAAAAAAACATATATCTAAGTTTTCAATCAATATTTAGGTCTACATAACTATTTAAATTTACGTTTTATTATATATTTTATATCCTTGTGTTAGTTTATAGTGAAAATAAACATTACACTTATGTAACATTGTTTGAAATATATTTTCGTTAACAATCAAACGAGGTCAAGTTATACTGTATAATATATGCATGTTTATTTATCCTATAGCTCTACATTGAAATTTTACATCCTTTTTGATAAGTTTGGTTTATAAATATATAGATTATAATTATAATGTCCCCTTGTAGACGGCAGCAAAGGCAGTGGCAGATGGAGGAAAGAACAGAGTCCATGATGTTGCTTCACAAACATCTGAGCTGATCCGAAAGGTATTAATTATATTTTTTAACATTTGGCTGGCTTTCAATATAAGGACCTTGAATAAATAAATGTTGTAGTCATCAAGCCAATTCTCATATGCCTTGAAAAGTGCATTAGATATACTTTATGCATCAGTAATAGTTTGTGTTTGCAAAATTAATGTTAAAAGTTACCAAATCCTTATGAATCTGGTTGAAAAAATTGGTATTCTAATGAACTTTTGATAACATATTATTTCCATGCCATAATTCAAAAAATTTTTGAAAAATAGTGACACACAAGATAAATACAAGAAATTAATATAAACTGGTAACACCTTAATTTTGTTTACATGTAGTTAATAAATTATTAAAATCTCCTAGCGTACATATATATAATAAAGTTCCTCAAGATATCTTAGATCTTCCTTTTCTTAGTGTTAAACTTTAATTAAATATATATTATTGGATAAATCTTATTATAACATTCAAGAATTTTTAGTTGAAAATTTGTGAAACTCGCTTAGTAACTTGATCAAACATTGTTAAGTTTCTTTTAAAAAATGAACTGTTCAGTTTCTGGCTGGCTTCTAGCAGAACAGAAAGGCGCTAGCTTAGTACTTACAATGTTAATATAATTGATGACCTAAAAGTGTGTGTATATGCCTATTTGAATAAGGAGGGATATTTTGAATATAGAGAAATCTATGATTCATAAATTTAAAAATAGAATTCAATTTATTTATTTGTTATGCTTCATATAACCTTTGCTTATATGGTTTGTTGCGTCATTGGCAGGATTGATATAATAATTCTCCATGTATCAGCTTTCTGAGCTGGTTGTTACTGATCATACAGAAATTTCATTAAAGTTGAAATTATAAAAGTTGATTTATTATAGAAAACACTTGCATTGAAAAATCCAGAAAATAACAAGCTTAATTTTGTTTTTAAATTATTTAATATATATTGTAATATGTTTAACGAACATGCTATGAAATACATTTTCTTATAAAAAAAATTTTGTAATTTTGTAATAAATTAGTTTTATGTTCTGATTTACAGAATTATATAAACAATTACTTATGGTTACAGTGTTGCCTGTTATAAAAATAAATATTTTGTAAATAAACAATAGCATTATAGTTAATAATGTTTTCATATCCATTATATTCTGGCAATCTTTTCATTATGTAAATATATAAGTAATGATTGTAAAAAAAAGTTGTAAATAATCCTGTTTGGATAGTTACATAATTAATTTAATAAATAAATTCTATATATAAATATATATTGTACAACATTAAAAATAGTGACAGAGACATGATAAATACAAGAAATAAAAATAAACTTGTAACACCTAAATTAATTTTTCAAAAAGTTAAATTCTTCATTGATGCGTGTGCACACATATATAATAAAGTTCTACAAGATATCTAAGATCTAAGGAAGATCTTCTTTCTTAGTTTTAAATCTAAAATTGATAGTAATATTAATAAATATATCTAATTAGAGCTTTTAAGAGTTTTTAAATGAATCAAGATGTATGAAACTTGGTTTGTTGACCCTTTTACATGATTGATATTATAATGTATACTTGAAAAATATATTGTTAAATTTTAAAAGCAATTGTTGAGTTTCCAAGCTGCTCTTCGCAGCAGATCAGCGTTCCAAGTCAATAGCAGCTATTCAAATTTTTGGTATATACCAGGTTATATTCCTAAATAATTGCCTGGTGTAATTACTAAAAATTGCTATACAAAGTTAATTTAGATTTTTATGTTAACATTAAATCAAAAGATATATCACTAAGTCTTCTGTTTAAGCTAATGTTATATAAAAATAACAATAAAGTAAATAAAATAAAGCACCATATTCTGATCCTTCAAAAGAAAATTTTAAATCTAGTTTATTATTATTTTGTAGATCTGTTTGATAAACAAAGGCTTTGTACCACATCCATACAATCCTGTTTTACTCACTCCGTTCCAGGTCACCCTTGCTTCTTGCTTAATGTCTTCCTTCCACCATTTTTGTGGTCTACCTCTCTTCCTTTTACTTTCCCTTGGGTACCATCTCGTAGTTATTTTGCTACATTTATTGTTGGCTTGTATCATATGCATCGCTATCTCCATTTCAGTCTCCCAAGGTAATGTGATTTGTATTAAAATATAATAAGATTCAATATCTATATTACAAATATTTATATTAGATAGTTCATTTTAGGTTCTTTCAGCTGAATATTGTGAAACTGGTGACCTAACCCGCCTACTGCCATTTCAGACGAGTGTTTCTTTGAACTAAGTCGTTGACGGTTTTTATGTAGATTTCCTCATTTCTGCGCTGGGAAGCTCCTTGTTTAGCACTATTGCTATATGACCTTGAGCTTATCTATCTAATTAGTCAAGTTCCAAGTGCCAAGTGTCAAGAGCCAAAAGGTAATAAAAAATGCCATAAATAAAAATAAAACGATAAAGATGATTCGGATATTGCAAGAAAGTACGTAAAGAAAGCACCAAAATAATAAAAATAGTAAAAGTATTAATTAATTTGTAAAATAAAAATGGGTAATAAATAAAAGTGGCTGAGGATGGATGTAAGGATAACAGAATGGAAATGAAAGACTGGATAAACTGTAGGAAAATAAGAAATATGCAAGAAGAGAATGAAAATAAATAGAAGTGTGCGAATAAATTTATAAAAAAATTTAAAGTCCCTGTCCCACATAAGATAGGGGAACAAGAGGTCCCCAATAACGGGGGCCATAAAAAAAAATTGTCAAGTTCTATTTAGTTCGTAAGCGTTACTTAAATAAATAACTACGTCTGAAATGGCAGTGGGTGGAGCACATCGCTCTTGCAACCGCTGGCCATTGGTTATAATATTATAATGTATTTACGATGAGTCTCATAAGAATGCGCAAGGTCACCCAGGGCATATATCCGTAGAAGCACTAATGTTACCGATGTAGCTCGGAGAATTTTTTGTCTGAAGTGGCAGACGGAAGAGCACATCTCTCGAGTTACCTATGGTTGTTGGAGCCGATAGGTTCTCCAGTGTCGACTACGTGCCGGTAGACGGGGCGTGGGCAGACCGCCCACTAGATGGACCGAAGACATAAGGTCGCGGAAAGTAGCTGGATGCGGGCATGGGGGGATTTGGGGGAGGTCTGTGTATTGCAGTGAGCGTCGATCGGCTGAAAAAAAACTACGTACATAAATCACTATAATCATTTCAGATTTCAAAATTCTATCTGTACTCAAAAGATGTTTTTATTCACGGCACCGAGATAACAAATAGCCACGAACGTATCATGATTCCTCGCGTATAATTTTTTAAACTACGCTAATACTATACTGGAACTCCCGGAATACCCTCAAAGTTCACGCCACGAACTCTACTTTTAATATCGCTTCATTGTCACACCGATAGGTCAGAGTAACACCCCCTCCCCTTCCTCGATACCACTCCTTAAATACCGCTAGCATGTAATTTCTAGACTGTTCGACGCCGGGTAGAGAGTTGAGGTAAAGAAACAAAGTCATTTGAAGGTCGAGCCTATATTTTGGTTCATATTTTGTTTCAACTCACCTTTTGTAAGCTACAGTGAAAGGGGCTCTTATACTTAATTGTCTTTAATACACAATTTGCACATTTTTGATACGCACCGTCAGCCCCGACTGGCTCGTTCGCAGAATTCGTACTTTGTTCATATTTTGCATATTTTGAAGAACATTATGAAGTTGTTTGTCCGTCTGAAAAGCCCACAGGCAGTGTGCACTTGCCTGTCCTGATCTCTATAATCTTAACCTTCTATTGGACATCTGTTCTGCGCACTCTGGTGGTCTACTCACTCCCCTTTTATACTGGCCTATCCGCTGGTCTGTGTCGTGTTTCCTTCAACCAAAAATATCCTTAGTTTTAATACGATCTCATAGAAAAATCCTGATCATAGCTCTCTCCATTGCCAGCTGCAGTGAAAGGAGCTTTTATACTTAATTGTCTTTACACAATTTGCACATTTTTGTTACGAGCCGTCAGCCCCGACTGGCACGTTCGTAGAATTCGTATTTTGTTCCTAGCGGTTTATTTTGTCTATGATATTTGATTGGTCGTCACTGTAACTCAAACTGTGATGTGTGACGTGAAACGTTCGGTGTACGCGGGGCGACCGCAAGTCACGGAAAATCGAGTGTAGCCAGGCACAGGGCCTTTATCACCCCTAAAGATACCCACGTATGTTACCTAAGTAATAGAGTGTCTATATCTTTTATTCCAGATTCGAGAAGTCTTCACAGAGCTTTGGCGAAACGAACTATTTATAGAAAGTCGTGAGAGGGTTTCTGCTTGGACGAGGGACGCAGTGCAACGAATCAAAGATGGCACACCGCCGTTGTCACCAGTTCTGTTATACGAGGAGTTGGTCGCACTGTTCAAAGACAGAAGTAAGTTCCTTCTATCTTTCATATTGAAACTTAAAAGAATCCATGAAATGACCTAAAGGTTGATAAAAAAATCGATCGAATTAAAATATATTGAATATCACGAATTTATAGTGCTACCGAAACCGCTGTACCGTGCCTTAGGATAAATCGGTGAGGTGGGGGAGGCGATGAAGGTAGGCTGACGGAGTAAAGCGCGGCGCGATGCAGGAGATATGGTAGCGCTATAGAAAAAGAATGAGGTTATAGTGTAAAAGATTATTTAAATGATAATACAGAAAGTAACAGTCTCCCACTATATGGACCACCTTGAAATAAAACCGACGTATACTGAAAATTTTGAAAGGTAGTCGAAAAATATTTAATGGAATCGGGCGTCACCTTGCGGAAGTCCATCCTAAGTAAGAAAAGGACCAATATTTAGCCACTTCCGCACATGCAGTGGTAGTCGTACCAAACACAGAGTCTCTGCGTTTGGCACTAATCGGTGTAACATAACTCCTGAAGATGCCCCGTGGAGGGGTGAAACACGTGTTGAGTGAATTAACGGTGTCAATTGTGTAATTCGCATTGTTTGCTGCATACGCATTTATCAGCGGGCTGACGGGCGGTGCATTTGTTACACGACTACCACTGCATGTGCGGAAGTCGTCAAATATTGGCCCTTTTCTAATCTATTAAAAACAATTATAAATGATACGTAGACACGTATGGATTTGTTTTAGGATCTTCTAAGATCAGGTCACGTATGAATCTTTCGTATGTGTGTTCTTTTCAAGTGTGGCGTAGAAGTGTGGCACTGTTCGCTTTCGGAGCAGTGCTGGGTGGAAGCGCTGGTTTGCTGCTAGGGCTTCGGGCGTCGGGGCGTACGCTCAGCGGACCGCACGCTCGTGCCCTCATCGCCCAGCCGGACCGCGCTGTGCTCTTGGTGGACGACGCAGTTACACCAGGTTTGTAGCGTCAACTGGTAGTATACACACTTCTAGATATTGTACCCAGTGCAAAGGTCTTATTATATATATATATATATATATATATACAGTAATACCCCGCTTTACGCGAGGAATACGTTCCAAAAAAATCGCGTTAACTGAAATTCGCCTATAACGAGGTTTATGCTTAAACATAGTCAAAAATTATTACAAAAAAAATACAAATCATTTTAATCAATCGCCTTAATTCTAGGAACACTTTATGCAACACATACTCTTATTTTTTTACAGAAAAATACATCTATTGTCTTTTGGGTAACGTTTTGTTTACGTTCTTGTAAAATACGTTCATTACACCCAACACTGTTTTTAATTGTTTGACAGATGGTCAAGACACCATAGAGAAGTTGATGACTCATTATATTTATACGCACTCTTTCGCGTAATTCGAGGCATTTGAGCGCGAAATTTGCAATTGGCGTTATAGTGAAACCGCGTATAACGGGGTCGCGTAAAGCGGGGTATTACTGTAAATATATCTAACATGACTGAATGAAAGCGGCTTACATATAGCATATTTTGAAGAACATTATAAACTTGTTTATCCGTCCGAAAAGCCCACAGGTTGTGTGCACTTACCTGCCCTGATCTCTATAATCTTAAGGCTCTTTTGGACATCTGTTCTGCGCAATCTGTGGTCTACTCACTCCCTTTTTATACTGGCCTATCCGCTGTTCTATGTCGTGTTTTCTTCTACCAGAGATATACTCTGTTTTGATACGATCTCATAGAGAAATCCTGATCATAGCCCTCACTATCGCTCGCACCCTGTACTTATTTGTGTAATTAATGTACAGGGTGATGGGTTATGGATGTAAAGGCTTCAAAGAGTTAAGTGCATAGTGCATATGTCAGCATAAAGCTCTCAATCATCCTGTATAATGATCACTATGAAAAAAAAAACTATAGGAATGCGACAGACCAATAATTTCTGGCAGATGATTTGGATAGACAAAAAACTATATATTCACCCTATCACAACTCTTACACCTGTAACCAAACATCCTGTATTACTCTTGTCATGTCGTCTCTCAATTATTAATAGATATTTTATTATGAAGAATTTAAATCTGATTTGATAGAATAATTAATTAGAACTAATAATCCTGCGTATATATGTGACAAGGGTTGTGTGTTACAGGTGCCGGTCCAGGAGAAGTGTTGGTACGCGTGCAGGCGTTCAGTGTGTGCGCAGCAGATCGCAGCGTGCTGCGAGGTCGAGCAGCTGCATTACGTGGACTTCTTACACGCTCCCAGCTGTCTGTTGGACGAGGTTTTGCAGGTGATCACACAAAAAAGAAAATAACCATCCCCCCCTCCCATTCCATCCCCCAAAGGTGGCCGCTATAACCGTTCTTACGTTGCCCGTATCCAGTGACTTCCTGAGTCATCAGTACACATAGTGGAGAGTCCACCCATGCCACGTCTACCAGATCCTGGTCGTCATCATCATATCATCCGATAGATGTTCATAACCCTCCCCCTAAGATAGCAATGATGACCGGTCTTTCTGTGTCGTGGTGGAGCGTACTCAAGCCGCGTGGATATATGTTCTATGGATTCGTGTTCGCTGCTCAAGAACCTTTCATCCTCAGTCATCAAATGCATGAAGGATATGCCAGCTCCCCTGCCTTTCCAGGTGTTTCCTATTCACTCTAACTTAACACATACGTATGCGGGTGCTTCATGCTGCAAGACGATGCCTAGAGCGATATTCAATATTCAAATAAATCGCCATAAATTGAAAGAACACATTCAAAAAGAAATGTAATCATCAGAGTTCTGTAGATATAAAAAGTGAGCTAATACGTCGTTTCAATCCATTAATAGCATCCTACAAGGTAAAGGGCTCCGCAAATTATCTATGGAGGGGGGGGGGTACCATAATCGCCACGCTTAGCAGTCGATTTGGCGATGGTAGTATGATGGATGATTCGCAAAGGAAGCGAGGCAGTAGCCTATCTTCTAGTGTGAATTATAAGGTTGTATTCTGGGAATCGAAACCTTTAACGGTTTATCGAAAGCCTTTACTCGGGATAATACTTTCAGACGTATTTACAAGCGACCCACATACTACCTGCAGTCTATGAAAAACATATATATATGTGATTCACTCTTTAGTACTAATCGACTAATAATGGTTTAATATACGTTTCTATTATACGTTAAATATAAATCGCCAGTAGGTATATTTAGGTATTAAAATATATGTGTTTATAAACGCATCTTTATCTCCGATGAGCCAAATAATGCATTTACACTGTCAACCGAATATAATATATATGTATATAATCAATATTTTAAACATTTTCATCAGACATTGTAAATAAAAGGCTTGTCTTATCGAAGATAAAGATGTGTTTACATTTAATTCTCGTTTGAACGAAACGAAAGCGTTCATTGCTTGCTTTGAATTGATTTATAGAAATTATTTTATTAATGTAAAGGTAAAAGATAAAAAATTGGCCACATGTAAACGCATTTTCATTTTTCAATTGTCGCCTTTTAGAACGATATTCTCTTTCACCTGTTTATCAAAGTGCGAATGAAAGATATGCTATCTAATTGGAATTTAATAATGTGGTATACGCTGAATTTCTAATGAAATTTACAGGTGTAGTTCTCGATGCTGGTGCTGGTGTTTCCTTGGAACTGGGGGATGAGGTGTGGGGATGCGTCAGCGAGTGGAGTGGTGGGGCCGCTAGCGAACTTCTCACAGTGAGGAGGTGAGTGGAAACATTCATAACTTTTTTATTCCTGTGTGAAACTTCTCGAACGTTTTTATATCAACTAAAGAGAGTTTAGCAAACGGAATATGGCTCGGACGCTTTTTGATTCGTTTAAAGCTCCAAAAGTTTAAAAATATTGACCTTATTTCTACATAATACATAAGGTTAGATTTTGCTTGTCGTATGTAAATACTAAAAGTATATCTTCATGCGATATGTAGCTGACAACGTGAAATTTCGATGCCATCACTATATATATATAGGAGTTGATACAGGTTCTTTGTTCCATTTTTTTGAATAGGTAAAAATCGAAGACGAACCAAAACACGTGCAAGCAAAGCAGCTGTCAACGATTAATTGTAAATTCAAAATGGCCGAACTTGTCAGCATAAGTGAGAGACATATGTACCAACATAACGCCACAAAAAAATCGAAATTCGAATATACGTAACACGCGAAAATTCAAAATTCGCGATACTTTTTGTACACACGTTGTATATATATATATATATATATTTATGAATATATGTGTGTGTGTGTGTCTGTGTGTAATATTTGTTTTTATTTTGTTTTACAGTACAAGAGTAAGCAAGCGACCACGTGGTCTTGCGGCTGATACGGCGGCTTCGCTTCCATGGGGAGGTTCACTGGCGCTTGCAGCTTTGGACCAGGCACCGTACGGACTGGAGGAGTGGAAGGGGAAACGGTAAGTGCTATGTATATTCTTTCTCTTTTATCACCCCCCTTTTTTAAAGATTTCCATATAGATATATACGGTATCGTCTCCTAGATGGTGCTGGTGGTTAGTTCAAAAGGAAATAGAAGATGTTACAAAAACCCTTTATAATACAGAGATACAGAGAGAGAGAGAGATGGAGAATTAATTTTTGAATCGTAATATTAATAGATAATATACAGAAGTATACAGGCTGATTGATTACACGTATAAAAGCTTTACAAGGTGAATGTATAGTCATTTGTCAGCAAAAACCTTTTACACATATTTTCAATCAACCTGTATAAAGTATGTGTATATGATCATTATCATATATGTTACTTTTTTCAATTAGAATTAAACTGTACAATAACTTCTAGATGTACAGGAAGGTCTGCAGGAACAGATGTAAACAATAATTAATTTTAATATGTAGTAACACCGAGTTTTGAAAATGTTTTTTTTTACTATATCAACATTAAGTTATTCATTCTGTAACTGTTTGATTTAACTTATTTAGAGCTTTTACATCTATTAGTAATCACCCTGTAGATATATTTTCCTGGACAAGTTCTAGTATGAATACTTGTATGTGAGATGACGAGATATGTTTGGTTCCAGGGTGGCCATCTCCGGCGCTACGTGCGGTGAGGGTCTGGTACTGCTGCAGCTTCTCAGCCGCAAGGGGGCGCGCGTGGCCACTGTAGCACCACGCTACCACCACAGTCTTCTCCATGAGTTTGGTAACTTATATTTGTTTTCTTTTTACTCTTTATTGTAAACCTTAGAAAATACATACACCATTGCTTCATAGATAAAAAAATGTGCAAGGGCCGGTCATATCACTATATATATATGTGTGTGTGTCTGTGTGTGTGTGTCTGTCTCTCTCTCTCTCTCTCTGTGTGTGTGTGTGTGTGTGTGTGTGCGCGCGTGCGTGTGCGTGTGTGTGTTCATTTATAGACTTCTGTCTCGAAATATACTTTTAAAAACATAATTTGAAACCTTATATATACTACATATAAAAATATACTCGTGACGTTGCGTGTTTAAAAATATGAAAAACCGTCTATGAGTCTGTACGCATATATTATAAAGTTCCACAAAATACATTAGACTTTCCTTTTCTTAGTTGTACATATAAAATTAAACATATATTATTAAATAAATCTTATTTATTTACTTTATTGGAGATAGACAGTAACAAAAGGCAGTAAGAAAGTACAAACTTAGAAGCTTAGAAATATAAAATTAGTTACAGTTGTTACCTTATAACTATCTCACTGAGAACATATAATGATTTATAGTCATACAATGAAAAAACAAATAAAAATAAAAATATTACTAAACAGGTATCAAAGACTATGGTTTATATATTTATATTATGTTTGTTTATATATTTATATTATGGTTTAAATTTCATTGTATGTACTCAATAATTTCGATCGAAGCATTTATAGCATTAAGCAAAAATCTTTACAGCCATTACATCTTTTTTCAAGTGAGGCTGTTCCATGAACAGCGAAAATGTTACTAGACTTTTGGCTTGTATGTGATTGTAAGATGTTTCCAGGTGCAATGGAGTTCGTGGACGGTGGTGAAGTCAACGACATCGCTGGTGGTTCGTGGAGTGGTATCGAGCAAGCAGCAGTCCGCTGCGGACTGTGGGACGCGATGTTCTGCTGCGAAGGGGCGGGCACTCCACACGCCCCGCCCACCTGCATAGCCGCTATGCTCAAGTATGTATATATAATCAGTTTTTTGTTCACAGTATATTACTACTGTAATATGGTATACGAATTTATTTTATACTGACCATTTGAGTATGACTAGATGAAGATAGGTTCTTCTCTACTTGATATAAATGGGGTATCTCACCAAACTATGTGAATTCTTTAATTATTTTTTTTCATTTTCCTACTTTTTTTACATTGACCTACACAAATACATACAAACATATTTATATATATGTATGTATATACACGTGTGTGTGTGTGTGTAGGTGTATCAAATACCAAAATGCGATAACTAACAAAAAAATATATAATTTTGTACGTCAAATATAAAAACGCGACATTGCACTATCAAAACAATTCAATTATTTGTGTGCCAAGTATCAAAACGCGTCAATTTCACTATCACACAAATTGGGTTATGTGTATCGATTATCAAAACGCGTCAATTCTACTTACAGAAAAATTAAGTTATGTGTGTCAAGCATCAAAACGCGTCAATTCTACTTTCAAAAAATTATTGATATTATTTTAATGAATCTCAGGTTGATATTTTTTGATATTTTAAAACGATGTAAACATATCCTTACCAGTGAAACGGTACAGTGTTATAAATAAATTTATTTATAAAAATGTAACCATTTTGTGAAATAATATTAAATATATAGATATATGTGAATATATACATAAGAAACGTAATAGAATACTCTCTCTCTCTCTCTCTCTAACCTCACTTAAATTAAATTAAATTGAATTACATTAAAAAAAGAAGTTCTTCAAACGTAAATGATAAAAAGTCGTAGTCGTAAAGAGGGTTTTTATGCGATGATACATGTTGGAGTCTTGACCCTGATCGTTGCATATGAACCCGCATACCTACCTATCCGCAGTGGGTTTCCTCTTGGGCTGTCATTTCAAGCATTTAGGATTCCGACCCAACGTCTTCCGACAATTGTTCTAATAAAATAAATCTAATATATAAAATTCTCGTGTCACGGTGTTCGAACTTGAACTCCTCTGAAACGGCTCGACCGACTTTTACCAAATTTTATATGCGTATTTAGTAGATCTGAGAATCGGCTACTATCTATTTTTCATACCCCTAAGTGATAAGGGTGGTCCACCCCTAAATAATTTTTTTATTTTTTAGACAATTTTTTTTGTTTTTATTTCATTATGATACAGCATACAAAAATACATACAACCTTAAATTTTCACCCCTCTACGATCAACCCTTATTTTTTTTGTTAATTAAAACCCTATTTTTTTGCAAAACAATGTTTGCGGGAACAGCTAGTTATATATAGATTTGAATATCGTGAAATGTTTTTTTAGAGCGACAGCACCTAAGCGCGCGTTCATTGACCTCCGTCCCCGCGCTCTTCTCACTGACCGTCTGCCCACCCCACTTTGGATCCTATTCTGCGCTTCTTTCTACACCTACAGAGTTCTAAGGGTAAGTATATATTTATATAAAGTTATAGATAATGTCTGTTTGTTCGTTAACTAATAAGTTTAATAGTTGGATGAGAAAGAACAAATAATAAAGTTCACCTTTAAACGGTTTAATTTAGAATTGAGCACAGTACAGATAGGAAGAGACAGAAACTAATAAATAAAATACGATATTATGGTAAAGCGAAAGAATATAATGCAAGGCTTATTACGTTGCAAATGAGTTGGCAAAAATCGCGGCAGCTATGTGCATCTAACAATGGCGGGCGGCGGCCGAAGATAGCCGAAGTTGGCCGATGCGCCGGCGCAGGGAATAAACGCTCGCGTAATGTAGGGTGCGATCTTAGCGTTACTAAAGGTGTGATGATTTAGTGTGTGTATAATGATTTAGATCGTCGCAAAGTAATATGGGTATTGATAAAAATTAAACTTAAAAATAAAGATATAACGTCGGATAAGCGAAATGTAGTAATTTACAAAAAAAAAATAATAGGAAAACTACGAAAAAAATAGGAAAAAAACATTATAATAAATAAAATTAAATGTGACACCGATTGGTATTTACAAATTTATTCAGTAAAATGGTTTAGGCAATAAATAAATTGTGGTAAAAAAAATTTGAGGAGTGAGGTGAAGAATGAAAGGCGATGAAAAGGAGAATAAAAATGAATGAGTATGTCAGAAGACCGAATGAATGATGTTAAGAATAAAAGGAGTAAAGAAATAAAAAGAAGTGAAATGCGAGATGTAGTCGAACGAGATGCCTTCCAATAATGAAGACTATAAATATTTATTTAAATATTTTTCGGCTGAAAAGAAGAATTAATACAGAGTTCCCCAAACTTTTTTGTGTCGTAGACCCCTTGCCATGTTTTTCCGTATTGGGTAGACCCCCTACTTACCTGATATTGATTTCCTGTAAATTTCTAACTGTAATGAAGTTTAGTGTTAAAAACTTAAAGTAAAAACACATGTTAATTTATACATTTATTAATTGAATTTAAATTAAAACTACTCAAAATAAAATTTTGTATCTGTTATGTAAAATATACGTAACACTAAATAAACATAAAATAAACTATAAATAAAATAACATAAGCCAATAAGTCAATATTTTTAGTGAGAAGGATGAACCTGATGCTTTAATAATAAATTATCAACATTTGGCGTCAATTTTGTTAGGGTTAATCTTAAATCTCATAGGTACTTTTATAAATAATGTAAATGTTTTGATATTATAAGATAGTATGATGTAAGTAAATAGGTACTATCAGTGTATGTGTTGAGATCCACTATCGTGGACCCCCAAATTTTTTTTCGCTGACGTAGATCCCTTTGCAGGTTTTCATAGACCCTTAGGGGTCGATGTAGATCATTTTGACAATCACTGAAGTAATAGGACGTCTCCATCTCTTGTCGTTGAAAATATATGGAGGCGGCACATATTCAGTAATAGACGTCGCTGAAATGATGATGGCAAGCCTGGGTTGAGTAATTTGAGGTGATCGAGATGTTTCAGCTGTCATTGGGAGGTGGTACGCATACGGACTGGCTGGAGCGGCCCCACCAGCTCACTCCTGGTCTTGAACAGCTCGCGGCGCTGGTGGACTCCGGTTACCTAACCCCCACCCTTGATAAGGTAAATATAACTTGTGTGACTTTATAGCCATGCATAGAGTTTCGCTGCGAGAGTGAAAGAGAGATGCGAATATGTAGTGAAATTAGGAGAAGGACAAAAGTTGGATGTAGCTCGAAGAATCACTCGTTGGAAGTGGCAATAGCCAAAAGATTCTGGAGTGGTGATCACGTGTCAGGAGACGCGTGGGTAATCACCCACTAGGTGGACCGCCTTATAAAAAAAATTAAATTGTTGTCAGCTTTTTATAACTGCAAGTGTCAAAATACTTGCCGCTTCTTTTCGACGTATATCTACCTTCCAAATGGGTTAGTAGAGTAAATATGTATATATAAATCTATATTCATATATCATTTTTATGTCGTCATATATATATATATATATATATATATATATATATATATATATATTGTATATGAATAAATTCCAGGTGTACCATCCGCAAGACTTCGAGGCAGCGTTAGCACACGCCTGCAGCGACGAAGCCTTCGGAACCACCGTCATCAGGTTCCCGTGACACCTCAATGACGTCACGACTGCGACCACCTGGAATCCTGAGAACACGTCAGACCTGAATACATCGGTACCTGTATATATCAAATAGAATATCTTTAGGACATTCAACACAATCGTGGTTATTATGTAATGGTCAAGTATCAAGATGTGTTAATTCCTTTGTCAAAAAAATTAAATTATATGTATGGCAAATACCAAAATGCGTCAATTCCTCTGTCAAAAAAAATTAAATTAGAATCGTGACGAGTATCAAAACAAGACTATATCACTATCAAAAAAATAAATTTTGTATGTCAAGTATAAAAACGCGTCATTTTCACTATCAGTAAAATTGGGTTATGTGTATCAAGTATCAAAACGCGATAATTTCAATATGAAAAAAAATTAACTACATATGTCTACTTCAAGAATTTAAAGGCAGAATTCCACTATCAAAAAATTAAAATGTGTGCCATGTCAAGTCTCAAAACGCGTTAATTCCATTATAAAAAAATTATGTGTGTCAAAAATCAAAACGGATCAATATCACTACCAGAAAAATTGAGATGTGAATGTGAAAATGTGATGAATTTCACTGTCTAAAAAAATTAATAATATTATTATGATGACTCGGTTTGATATTTTTTGATATTTTAAGACGATATAAACACATCCTTACCAGTTCAATAACCAATGGAATTGGTAACTTTCATTTTCTTGATTTAACTCTATTCGGATAATACAGTGTTCTAAATAAATTGAGTTATAAAGAAGGAAATGTTACCATTTTGTTAAATTTTAAACATATATTATACATGGTAAATCTGATTTGTGTATACAGTCTTCCGTCCAGAATTTTTTTTTAGTAAAAATAACGAAAGGCTTCCATTTAATTTTATTACGTACAAAGTAAATGTTTTTCAGTTAAACTGCGCACAAATTAAATATGGCGTTATCGATGCGACCAAAGTGATTCGAATTTTGAACGATTTATTTTTATATATTTCTACTTCTTTTAAAATTTAACTAATAGTTAATTTATTTTATTTATCTTTCGATTCTCGTGATATAATCTATAATTAACAGTTTGTGCATTAATTATATAGGATTGCCACAGCTTAAAAACAAGTTTACTGAGTATACTATAATGCCAAGAATGGGGACTATTGTATATCCCCCTCTAGTTTTTGGGGAGGCATAAAATGACCATGTAGATATTTTTTTCTTTATTATTATAATTATGTGCATGATTTTTAAAAAAAATAGTACACGTTTTGGCGGGAAATGAACTGTCAAACGCCATATTTTTATATTATCTGTATACGTATGTTTGAATTTAAATTTTTTTATTTATATAATTTATCTATAATGTTTTATATAAAGTAATTGTTCATATATCAAGCAAATGTAATCTCTGTATGGAAAATTCATTTTATATGTGTAACATTCGAACTATTTTTTAGTTTTTATGTTCGAAATATGAACACTGAGAAGCGTCCTGTTCAGTATCCCAAAATATGTAAATACGATTGTTTATAACCAAAAAAACGTGGTCTTTAACTTTGGACTTAATTGTCGAGCTTACAGTTGCTTAATTAGCCTTGATTAGTGTTTCGAAATGACAGTGGGCAATCTACAAAGCGCACAGAATGCTGGGTACTTAAGATTCTGGAGTGAAATGAATAAAAGGATCCCACTGCGTGGACTAATCATGGAGGCAACGGGAAGCCTATGCCTTGCAGTGGCCGTCTTCCGGCTGATGTGATGGTTATTTTTAAACTAGCCAGTTTTTTTTAGTGGCACCTACATTTAGTATACGGCATTTGATTTGGCACATTGAGCAGAATTTTTTTTTACATATCGATTACATTTCTTGTTGACGTCAAGTTGAGTCTGCCCTCTGTTAGGATGATAAATATCTAACACACGAGGAAGAAACTCAGCGAAATTATATTATAATAATTATATATTTTTTAAAATAGTGTAAAACTGAGTAAGACTAATGTAAAAGGCTATACAGTTTTATAGAGCCTTAGTTTAATCGCACATCTCTCTGAGAGATTGAGTACATCTATAGTTGTAATTCGATGTGCCAAATCAACTGCCGGGTGCAATGCTCGGTGAAATTTTTTTTAAAACACGAAATATATTTAAACCGTTTCATATATGCTTATATGGTTTAAGAAAATTGTGTTTTTAATAATTATTTCTTGTATTTCTCTACTAGGCACGCATCACGTTTCTGTTACAATAAGCAATCAAAGACTATTGAAACCAAAGTTACTGTGTAGTTTATATATGCCAGAGTTGTGAAACCTCTTTTGGGGTTATCCAAATGTCAAAATAACACGTCTACCACGTATATAATACTGTGATCAAAAAGTAAGTTCAATTTCTTTATAAAATGTAATTTATTTTTTGTTTCAAATTCATTTCATCCCCTTAAAAGTGATCACCGTCTGATACACTTTTGCCCAAGCTTTATCCAGTATTGCTTTCATGACTTTTGAATCGGTTTTTATCTCCTCAATCGTGTCAAAATGGCATCCCAGCATTGGCCTTTTCAGTTTGCTGAATAGACAAAAGTCGCATTGAGCTAAATCAGGCAAATACGGTGGTCGCAGAACGATATGAGTCGATTTTTTGGCAAAAAAGTCGAGAAAAACCAATGCAGATATCTACCAATTGTGTGTTTTGAGACAAAAAACATTCTGCAAAATGATTTGGCCTGAACCAAAAGATATTCCAACGACAGTCTTACCAATATAGAAAAAAAATGCCTTCCTTCCTTATGGTCGGATGTTTTAAATAACAAATGTTTCTTACTTTTTGAACACAATAGTATATGTAAATAGGTTTATTACATTTTATATAAAACCACCGTACATATAGTGTCTTGTATTATATATATATTATACATATAAGTAAGGCATACTCAAATCTGTTCTTGTGTGACCAGCTTATGGAAGTATCAAACAAAACAAATTTAATTAAAATTAGAGAGACCGGAAAGTAATGTCGCTTTCTTATGTTAAATTCACACGACTACATTTGTAACAAGTTTTTATTTCTAATCAGCAATATATTCACCTTCTTTATCAACCTTTTGCCATCTAATATACAAATCAATGCCGGAGCGGTAACAAATCAATCGGTTTTTTATATGTAGGTAGAAACGATATTACTTTATGGTCCCCCTAATATTTATATATAGTCATAGTAAAAAAATATTAATCTGGTACAATACTAGTGAAAAACGTCACAAAATCTCCTCATTTATAATTTATAAAAAAAAAGAAAATCCCTTGGTACTTTTTTGTCTAAAATAGATAATTTTACATGCTCGACTATTATATATCAATAATTTATTATTTACTACGAAATAAGTTTTTTTATGAGAATAAAAATTTGGATACGCACAAACCATTGATTTTTGGATAGGGTATAAAAATACATTGACAGAAAATGAGGTTTTACATCGCATTAAAAGCAATTAGTCCAGCGGTAAGGGCTGAGATCGTATATCACAATTTCGATTCCCGGAATACAATCTGATATAATTTCACACTTTGTACATTAATTATATATGATTGCCTCTGCTCACAAATAAGTTTCCAAATGATGAGCAGCAGAGTTCTCTGCGTACCATAATACCACACTGCGATCGCCAAATCGCCTGCCAAGTGTGGCGATTATGGTACATCCCTCCTTAAATATCTTTGAGGTAGATCTATGCCTTCTATGGGCGTCTTTTGGTTGAATCGACTCCTCAAGGAATCTTCTACCTGCACTACCTTAAATGAGGTATAAGCTAGGTCTATCTATCTGAATCTATCAACGCCATTTGGGCAGCAGTGGAAGTTAGGTTAATAAATGTGGGTAGGTAAAGAAATTATTGTGTTAACAGCACACCACGCAATCGGACAGCGTGAGCCTGGAGGAATACAGGCACACGATTAAAGTACATCCTTCCATAAATATCTTTAAAAAGTCTATATATGGCTGGCGTCTATGAGCTGAAACAACGAACTTTTACTAACACCCTGTATATCGTAAAAATCATTGTCTCATAATAGTAATTTGTAAAATTTTATTTTCGATTTTTAGTTTCCATCATTAAACATATATGTATGTTATATGCAATGTAAAAGACAATATTTAGTCCATACATACAAATTGTAAAAATTATAATGTACATAATGAAATATGTTTAATAGAAATATGTATGTGAATATTTAGATAAATCGTCGGGCGTTTCAAAGGAGTGTGCAATGTTTATATACAGCGTGTTTTAAAAATTTATAAACAGGTCTACAATTTAGGTTAAATTTTTAATATATTGACTTCATCATTGTAAATAATTAAAAGATACGAAGTTAAATGTATGTACATCAAAGTGTTATTTTGAAATAAATGTTTTAATATGTTTTGTTGGTTTTTTATTGATTGAAGTTTCAGCTGGCATTTACAAATTTTGTAGGTCATTTTAGGTAGCAAGGTCCAAGAGCTTCTTCGGGAATATTGAATTGAGAATCCACCAAGGTTTTTTATCACTTTAACATCCTTTTCATGGAGTGACCTGACATAGTCTACCGAATGAACACTAATGTGAAATAAAATAAAGCTAAAATAAACAAAACAGAAACCTATGTAAATATACAAAAATTGTTTAATTGTGAAAGTAAATACACCAATACCTCATTTTGCGTCGTGGTTACGTTCCAAAAAAAACAAAACGCAAATTGAAACGCCAAATAAACACTTAAAAAACACAAATAATATAACTCTGACAATAAATAAATTGGAAAAATATTTACCTTTTTTGTGATCAGAAACAACACGAAAAAAATTATATAAATTTATTATTCTCTTTTAAAAAAATCACAACACACTACGTAATTGAAACTGAACTTTTAAAATTAGCAAAACAAAGTGAAAATAAAACTATTCAAATTGCGTCGATTTTTAGTTAGAAAGGGAATCCCCGAGTTTTGATGGCATGGCGCAATAAGAAACAAAAGTTTTGACATCTTTTAGAAAAAAAGAAACTCAAAAAAAATTTAAGACTTGAACCCAAAACAACGCAACCTCGAAAATCTAACGACGCACAGTGAAAATTAGTAATAATTAAGCAGCGACGCAACTTCGAAAAAAACGCAAAAGAAACGACGTAAAGCGAGGTATTGATGTGTATATATTAATTAAGGATGTTATATATTATAATTAGATTGTAATGCTCTGTCCTATAAATATAATACGGGAGAGCGAAGCCATTAAAAATAAAATCTTCCAAGAGAACATTCAATTTTTCTATCATTCCCACTTCGAAAAAGACAAGTGTTGGAGAAAGGGATTAGTATGACAATCTTTAGTTTTCTGGGAAGTATTCATACGTTTAACAAAATCAATATAAAAGCTAGAAAAAATGCATGTAAACGCATTCTTACCACTTTATTACTATCAAGTTGATTTTATTCCAGTATTAACTGATCAGGGAATTTCGAATGTAGTATGAAATTACTAGAATAATAAAATGTATCATCTCAAGCTCAAATGTGTTCCGTAATTTTGTATTACAAAACCAAAGAACTTACGTATCACTTTCAATCAGACACTGCCTTGTTTTTAGTATAAAAACACTACATTCATTCGAAATATAAACATTTCTTTAATTAAAAAATGTTATAGCTCTTCTAAAATCTCCAAGTAATCCACTTTAAGAGACCTGAGGCAGGACTTTAAGATTCTGGAGACCAGGTTCCAGCAAGCTCAGTTTTGGTGGACAGACAACTTTGCTAAGTTCATCAGAAGACGATAGATACTAACAGCATCTAACTAGTCTTATTGGAAATCTATGTGGGATGTAGTCCAGCGGTGGGCATTTTCTGGTTAAAATGACGAGTTCATACATACGCTTTATTGAACAGACGTAAACAGCGTCAATTACTTTTGTTGTAAGCGAGATGGTTATTTTTGTTTCTTCATTACTCTTGTTTCTCTCGTCTCTCTCGAATAAGTGTTTCATTTAATCCCACTCTTACCTTCAAGTGCTCTCCAAACGACAGTAGACCTAAACCATGATGAATGTCCTAAATAAAGAAAGAAAGCTATGGTCTCTAAGACCTTCAGGATATAGCATTGAATATAAGGGGCTAGGAAACCTAAGCAATAAAGAAGATTGAAAAATAATCAGATTATTTTAGTGGGTAGAATTAAAAGTCTATTGTATTTCGAACCACATATATTTTTCAACACAACCGTATGTCCCATGCGATAGCACTAAACTCATATAACAGCCGCTCTACTTGAACATTACCTGCGTTCTGAACAATTACATACTTTTACTGCTTTAGTTTAATAAATTGCCGCTAGATGGCGTTCAAATTGGTCTTACGAATCATCGGTAAATAAAAGATATAGTAAATAAATCAAATTTCCAATTCCAGTCAAACATTAACAATATACATTGGTAAATTGACCATCATACCACATTTGTATTTATAAATTAATATAAAACATCACATTTATTCATTCCAAATAATATCAAAACCAAAACCTTTGATCGATATCGAAAATTGTCGTTGAATCATCACATTGCACTTCATATACAGTACCCGGCATTAAATATTGCACATCGGACGAAATACGACTGTCAAAACGTTACATAGGTAGTGTGGGACAGAGATAGTGCTCTACGAATCCGAAATTAGCCGATTGCCTCTTTCTAAAGGTCGATGTGCAATATCTATCGCCGGGTATTGTAAATGAATTTCTGATCGACATATAGCTTAAACATAACAAACCAAGACTACAAAATATTTTTTTTGTACATTTTGTCAAAGGAATAATATTACATAATACGTAATTAAGTTTCATAGTCTTATGAACTAAAATACGTGTAGTATTGATAATAATAATTATTCATGGATATAATCAAGAATACAATGAGAAGAAAAAAAACCGAAGTTATATGAAATTAGTTACTAAAATTACAATAGATGGCGTTATACATTGGTCCATAGATAATAAATAGAAGAAATGATAGAATAGTAAATATATCGTCTTATAGGCGATACTAATTTGAAATATCATTGGAATGTACAGTAAAAATTAAAAAGATTATTCTTTCTCTCCATTAAAATATTACATCAGCTTTGAAAGTGTCGTGTTTCATGAAACTACAAGATTTAAGGCTTAGGTTGACCTCGATCAAGTGATATAACAAAATATTTACATATATAGTATTTTTGTAGCATTATGGCACCAAAATTACATTATTTTGTTAATTGAAAAAATGAAAATTGGCCCTTGTCCAGCTTAGACCTTAATCCATTGGATTAGAGGTCATAATAATCTGACCCCAAAGTGATTCTTGATAAAAGCATTGACAATATTGGACTACTACAATATGGCGTACTAAATTATGACTCAAAATAACATATATATATATATATATATATATATATATATATAAGTTTAGCTCGTCGCAGGCACTTTCAAATGTCAATGCTAAACGCATATTGAGTAACATAAGAAAACGACCCACTTACGTAAATATATACATACATAAATTATTTAAATTCAAACACGACCTTCTCAAAGTGCGGTATTACTTTTACAGAACTTCAATCAAAATATGTCAAAATATTTACAAAAATCCAACGTTAATGATTCATACAGTACAATGAAATCATTATAATTATTGTAAATTAAAAAAAAACAATTAATTACAAATTATACATTGATTATACAAACAAAAGATATCTTCTCTAAACAGCGAATTGTTTAAGACATTTCATTTAATATAATACAAATAATACATTGGAACATTTTGCATGCATATTTACATAAAGTTCAAGTGTTTATTTATCACGGAATTTTGTATCCACTGAATTTCGCGATGCGAGTATGGGAGTACGACGGCTTATATATATATCGGCTACTTCCGTGAACTTAGGTGCTTTAAAAAACATTTTTTTTATTAAATTATCAAGCAACTTATTAAAAGTCGTCTCCATAATAAGCGATAATAACTTTAGATAAAAATAACTTCAAATTAGATTTGTTACCATTGGGTACTTCCTGTTCAAGTTTCATTTAGTAAACCAGGGATACCATGATTTTTAATTGCGCTGGAATGTCCCGTTTATACCCTAACAATATAATGTAATAAATACAGTTGTGATTTTAATACTTCAATTATTTTATTGAATTGACTATATCAACTTCAATTAAATTTAGGGTAATATATTGCAATTTTTTAAATATTAGTTTATATTTCACATATAGTAGGTGAAAAAGCTGCAAAGGGTTGTATGTATTGCTCTTTTGCTGTGAATTAATGTATGGTACGCTCTTAATAAAAATCAATGGTTACAGAAATAATAAAAACGTAATGATAATTTAGTAAGAAACTCAGATTTCATAATTAAGTATTAATATATTAAAATTTATTATTATTTACTATCTGTACGCATAGACTTTGTTCTGCCAGAAATTATTGCTTTGTCATATTGCAATAAAAAAAAATTAAGAGTGTTCACTTTATACAGGGAGATTGGAGATATAAGTCTTGTACTGTCAAATAAACTATACATTGACCCTTTTAAAACTTTTTTACCTATAAATCAAAAATTTTGATCTGTGAGCATGTAAGACAAAAATCTATACCTTGTTCACAAGTAATCTTTCGAAAATTGAAATTTGTTTTGTAAATTTGTCTTCGAAGGCGACTTTATAATATCTAAATAAAAAAAAAATTGACGAAAATTTATTCCACTACATCTTTTTTGGTAGCCCTACACAAACCGAAAAAATTAACACAGATAAAATAAAAATAACCTCCGGCATATATTTAAAGATATTTAACATTCGTTTAAATATATATTCAATTAATAATAATAGTATAAATAAAATATAACATTAAATACATGTAAATACATTCCATACGTCACCTTGTGAGAGCAAATGTCGGCGGCCATTTGCAATACATTCTTCCTACGTTAACAAACGAACAGTAAATTTTCGAAAAAGACCATTAGTATAAGAAATTGAATTATTGCTATAAGAGATCAATTATATAAATACAATTTTACTAGCAATCATTATTACTTGTCCACGGATTTACATCAATATTAAATATCGATATATGGATGTCACGTAACATCGATTTTATATCGATATTGCAGTTACTATGAATTTAATAATTTTGTAACTAATATTTCCTGTTTATTAGTGAACTATATATCAGTATATCATCTAATCTACTCATCGATTCTGTATCGATTTTTAATCGATGTTATGTAACATCGATATATCTTTTTTTGTATTTAGACTAGTATAGTACTTCAGTATTTTGATGTATAGATACGTTACAATACATTTTGATTTTAACTTTTTAACTATTTTGTATTTGTATGTAAGCATATGAATTTTGATATCATTATGTAGTAAATAAAAAATAAAATCAATATTAATAGATATTCATTAGTACAAAATGCTTGGTAAGATAAGAAGAGAATATAGATAGTAATTAAAAAAACATCAAATTTCTCAAAATTACAATATCGATATTTGGTACAGATATCGATGTCACAATACGTTGATTTTTATCGATATTTACAATACATTGCTGTATTGATCAGTAATATTGAAATATATACATGATTATACTATTGATGTATCTGTTTTATCGATATTGAAATGTTACAAAAATCAATCTTTTACGATAAAGATAAAATATATCAAAGCAGTATAATTATCAAATATCAATTATTTTGTAATAAATTACACACTTGCAATTGAATTTCATTATCATATCCGTAAATAGCGATGTAAAAAAATATCGATTTTTTCTCAACAAATTCCATATGTGATTCGATAAATTCAAAGTCAATTTAATCGATATCGTCACATCACAATATCCGTACTATAGTGATATACACTGTATATCAGCAATAAAGCGATCTCACAATAAATTGATGTATTCGATGGATAGTGATGTAACAAAACATCGATTATTTCTCGATAAGATTACATTATGATATATGCAATTCAATAATTTTGAAACAATTTTTAAAAATATAGTCACATAACTATATGGGTACTGTACAGCTATATATCAATATAGTGATGTTACAATATTATCTCGATAGACAATGATGTAAAAATATGATTTTTTTTATCAACGCATACTATAACCATACTATATGTGATTCAATAAGTTATAGAAGCCAATTTATTCGACATAGTCACATCACTAATATAGATACTGTAGTGATGTACTCTGTATTTTATTAATATAGCGATATTACAATACACGATATCCATAGATAGCGATGTATAAGAATTTCCTTTTCTTTTCGATAAAATGACATTATCATGGTTCGATAAATTTGAAGTTATTTTTAAATGTAATAGTCATATTACTATAATCAGTATTGTATAGTGATGTACAACAGTACATTATCGATATAGTGATATATGATATTATATCAACGGATAGTAATTTAAGAAAATATCGACTTTTCTCGACAAAATCACTATATAGTAGTAAGTAATCGCTTATTTTGAAGCTATATTTAATCGACATAGCCACATCACTATATCGGTACTGTATAGTGATGTACAACGGCACATTATCGATATAGTAGTGTTACAAATATATAACATCAATAAAAATCGATTTAAGAAAATATCGATTTTTCTTGACAACATTGCATTACAGTTGCAGATGTATCGATTATTTTGAAGCCATTTTTAATCGACGTAGTCACATCACTACATCGGTACTGAATAGTGATGTACACTGTATGTCATCAATATAGTGCTGTTGCAATACATAGATATATTAAATCAAATATATCGATATAGATCCGTGGATAGTTATAAAGTCTATAACACTAAAATATTAATTATTATAAGTAACAATGGTCTAAATTCTATTAGCTAAGCGGTTATATCGGAGCTACATAATAGAGAAACAACGTATGCCTTGACGCATGGCAACCTTTGGCAGTAATTATACGATAAGTCATGGAAGCATTGTTAATGACGTCACGAATTCAAAATGGCGCATGCCATGCAAATCGATATCTCGCTTTTGAGCGCCTGGAATAGAAAATTACATAAATACATAAATTGATCATTGCTAGCGGTGATTGTTTATAGGTTTTAACACCTATAAACCAACTTGTATCTCCACTGTTGGGACTCAGAGTTAAGGAAATCCAATAATTCAACAGATCACCAAGTTCTGTTAATGTATAGATGTTACCTTACTAAGACACAAATTGTTATTGCAATGTTTTAATACAAAGTAAAAAAATACCCGTTGTTACTGGAGAAAAATTGACACAAATGGAGAACTGGACGCTGGAATAAAGATGTAAGAGCAGGAGAGATCAATAGAGGAGAGATATTACCGAAGGAGAGATGTTACTGGAAGAGAGCTATCAATGGAGGAGAGATATAACTGAAGAACAGATGTTACTAAAGGAGGGATGTTACAGAATGAGAGATATTGACTGAATGAGAGATGTTACTGGAAGAAATCTGTCAATGTAGGAAAGATGTTACTGAAGGAGGGATGTTACTGGAAGAGAGTTGTCAATGGAGGAGAGATATAAATGAAGGAGGGATGTTACTTGAAGAAAGCTATCAGTGGACGAAAGATGTTACTGAATGAGGGATGTTACTGGAAGAGATCTTTCAATGTAGGAAAGATGTTACTAAAGGAGGGATGTTACTGAAAGAGATCTGTGAATGCAGGAAAGATGTTACTGAAGGAGAGATGTTACTGATGGAGGGATGTTATTAAGTGAGTGATGTTACAGGAAAAGAGCTGTTACTGCCGATGAGTTACTGAGGGAGATCCATTACCTAAGGAGTGCTTTTCTGGATTAAAGTCAATGTCAAACGAGTAGATCCATGACTACATGTGACTTGTTACATGTGAAAAGCTGTTATTCAACAAGAGCTTTAGCTGGGCAAAATGCTGTCGTGAATGAAGCAGATTTGTTACTGGAGGAAAGGTGTTATCAGAGTAGAACTGTTGCTGGTAATGTGTTACTAGAGAAGAACTTTTACTACAAAAGACCTTTTTCGAAGGAGAACTGTTACTGGATGGAAGCTATTAATGGGGTAGATCTTTCATTTAGGAGAGCTGTTATTCGTGAAAAGCAGTTCCTAAAGTAGAGTTTTCGCTAAGAGAGAGCTGCCAATGGAAAAGAGCGAAGTTTATAGAGAACAGTCCTTGAAATAGATCTGGAATAAAGGAAGAAAGCTGTGACTTAATTAATGTTACTAGATGAGAGATGACACTGGAAGTAAGGTGTTACTGAAGCAAAGCTGTAGGTAGAGCTCTAGATGAAAAAAAGCTATTTTGCTGAAGAAAAAATGTTCTATTAGAGAGCTGTTACTAAAAGAGAATTGTTTTTGGAGAAAAGCTGTTGCTAGCAGAGAGCTGCCAATAGAACAGAGCTGTCACTCGAGGAACGCTTTTACTTTAAGATCTTTTTTCGTTACTGGATGAGAACTGTCAATGGAGTAGGTCTATGAATGAAGAAGTGCTGTTATAAAAGCAGTTACTGAAGAAAAGCTTTAGTTAAGAGAGAAGAACAGCTTTAGCCGTGAGAGAATAAGAGCTTTAGCCGAGTGAGAAGAAGAGCTTTAGTCGAAAGAGAAGAAGAGCTTTAGCCGAGTGAGAAGAAGAGCTTTAGTAGAAAGAGAAGAAGAGCTTTAGCCGAGAGAGAAGAAGAGCTTTAGCCGAGAGAGAAGAAGAGCTTTAGCCAAGAGAGAACAAGAGCTACCAATGGAAAAAACAGCAGAACTTAAAGAAAACCGTTCTTGAATTAGAGCTGCTATTGAGTGAGATGATATAAGCGTTGACACTGCAGTAGCAATGTCTGCAGAAGAAAGCTTATACCAAGACAGAACAAACTAGCAGAGTGCTGTTAATGGAGTAAAGATGTCCCTAGAAAATAGCAGTTATTTAAACATTTTATTACCGAAGAAGTGTTGTTATTAGAAAGATGATAGAAGAGGAGAGTAGAAGATCAGAATAACAAGCATACCGTGTTTTAGTAGAGGAAGAGCTCGGGCAGGCACTGGTCTTGTGCCCGACGTAACTTGGCGCTGGGCGAGCCGCCTGCCAGCAGCGGCTCCTGGGACAGCGACGAGAAGATCTCTTGCAGCTTGTCCTGGATCTCATACTGCGAAGATCATTTTATTTTAGTTAACAGATTTATCATATTTAATGTTATTGTTACGTCTGCGCGTGTTTACTGCAGACAATAAGCAGAGTAAGGTGCAACAGATTATATTTTTTATTCTATTTTATTTATTTATTTAATATTCTTTATTGTACACGATAAGATACATAATATACAGATACAATAATATATATATACAGAAATATATATATATATATACACAGAATATATATATACAGAAAAGTACAATGGGCGGTCTTATCACACAAGGCAATCTCTTACAGACAACCATAGTAAGGAAAAAATAAAAGTACTTATAAAGGGTAGTTCACGTGTACAAAAAAATACATATTCACAAACAAATGAACATAAATATACATAAACATGCATAGACATACATACATAAACACACATACATACGTATATAACATATATACTTATAATAAAAAAGGTTTAATACATATTATAAATATAATACAATAATAAAAAAAACATCTAACTGACTTCGATCAGTATTGGTTCGATCGCACTTGCCTCAGAAAGAAACAGAAGAAGAAAAAGAAATGAATTAACAGATAGATAATTACAGGTCTAGTAAATGGTTCTTAAACATTTTCTTGAAAATAGGTAGTATTTTACATATCTAGAAAATCTTATAGATTAAAAATAAATACTAAATATCAAAACTTGAGTACATATGATAATACAGATTGGTTATAACGGAGGTGGATCTCATATAGGATTTCCTCAAGAAAATAAAGTATACATACCTTAGGCTGCGTGAGGTGCAGCAGGTAGTCGAAGGGTGCTGTCCGGAAGGTGTTATTCAGGGTGGCCCTCTTTCGCTCCGCTTCCCTCTTCTCGGCCTCGCTGGGCCCGTGGGCCGCACGCCTCAGTGCCTCCAGGCTCACGCTGTCCGATTGCGTGGTGTGCTGTTAACACAATAATTTCTTTACCTACCCACATTTTTTAACCTAACTTACACTGCTGCCCAAATGGTATTGATAGATTCAGATAGATATACCCAGCTTATACCTCATATAAGGTAGTGAAGGTTGAGGACTCCTTGAGGAGTCGATTCAACCCATTGAAGGCATAGATCTACCGCAAAGATATCTAAGGAGGGATATACCATAATCTCCACACTTGGCAGGCTGGTTGACGATCGCAGTGTGGTATTATGGTACGCATAGGAAGCTGTTGCCCATCTTCTGGAAACTTCTTTCTGAGCTGTGACAATCTTATGTAATTATTGCACAAAATGCTGGAAAAAAAAAACAAGTACAAAAACAAAGTGTAAGATTGAATCCAAAATCCTTCCACCGTTTTTTTAATAATTATTATGTATTTATGATATATTTCTCTTCTTTCTTTTTCTCTTATATCTCCGCGTGTGCTCCCCTTGCCTAACATGAAGAATATCACCACTCCCACTCTTACTGGGATGTCGTAAAAGACGACATACAGGATAATATCTTCTACCGTGCCGATCCCACGCCAGGATACAAACGAATGATGTGTAAGTAAGAAAAGAAAAGCGGCGACGTACTGTGCTCACTCTGTGTTTGGCACTAATCGGTGTAACATAACTCCCGAAGATGCCCCGTGGAGGTGTGAAACACGTGATGAGTAATTTGACGGTGGCAGTTGTGTGATTCGCATTGTTTGCCGCATACGCTTTTATCAGCGGGCTGGCGGGCACTTTGTTGCACGACTACCACTGCGTGTGCGGAAGTGGCTAAATATTGGTCCTTTTCTTACTTAGGATGAACTTCCGCAAGGTAAAGCCTGATTCCATTAAATATGAATGATGTCTAGTTAGGAAGTGACTAACTACGAAGTAACGCAGTGAAAATAGACAACTTCGTCGCTATTTAAAACAAGAGAAGGTTACATGAGCTCAAATCCAATAAAATCTCTATTGAAGCATCATAGGTAGACACCTCAGTCATAAAATTATATCCCCCCATCTCGAAGTCACAGTTCTTGTTCACGTTTGGGTTCCCACAGATGGGATTTAAATTTATGCCTCCTAAAATGTTTCTTACATATAAAAATAAATGAAGTCTATATATCCACTATACAGATAATAATATAATGATTTTATATGACTGTATCTAAAGTTAAATTTAATATGAATCTAAACGGTATACATCAACATTCTGTAAATATTTACATAATATCATGTATATATATACCACATCAAGTCTTTCTTTTCTTCCGTAGCTCTCTGTTGTTTGGTGACTCCAATTCCAAAATTCAGTGTCAGTGCGCTGCGAGGCAGATTTAGGTAAGAACTAAAGAAGTACACACTTCTCTTTTTTATCAAACTACTCTTCTTTTAGAAACGAACTCTATCATAAATAATGGCGTATTAATTTTTAAAATTGATAAAAACTGCGCCTTTACTTTCTGTAATGGTTATTGGGATTGGTCAATGTGGACACTGCTTTCTAGTTGACAGTGGTCTAATTGGCCAAGAGGCGTGGTTTACTCATTACTCAGGAGAGGTAAGGGGGGTAGTCACTAAAGTTTTCGTTTTTGGTAAACGAGGTGAGAATGAATTTTAATTTCCAATTACATTGTATTTTATTCCGATTTTTCTTCTCCTCCCGTTTTTGGCATGCTTCTCGCTGTCTTATCTCTTACTCTTTGACAGGGACGTGTGATTCTAAATAAGTTTTTTTCAGTGTTTTTTTTTTTAGAACAGAGATGGTTACGTCTATCTCCTTCCGCAGAGGAGACGGAGTAACAGAAAAGGGTACCGTCCCCCAGAGTCAAAGATCAAAATCGCTTCAAAGAACGAAGGGGGGAGTCTCGTACTTTTAAGACTACCTTTTAGTCTCTTTGATTAACGGACTCGGTGAAGTCCGTTGCTCGTGTTAAATGTAAAGACCGAGAAAGAACGAAAGAAAGAGAAGGCTAGATTTATCACCTGAGACAGAGATATGAGGGACAACTGACTATAGTAAGTCTATGTCTATAATAAAGGGAAGACGTGAGTATATTCCACAAGTGAAATAGAAAACTTTAGAAGTCTTTCACTTCTGGTAGACGGTATATTGAAACGTACCACATTTTTAGTGGCAACCCTAACATCAGTTACTAATCAATGGTGAATAGAAAACCATTAACAAACACTTGTATTTACGTAAACGCCGAATCGCAGCATGATGGCTCGATGATTCCGGTTGTACTTTTCTATGAACATCCTGTATTCTTCGTCCAATGCGTCGTATTGAGTTTGCTGCGGCGGGATAATATCTCTTAGAATATCATGCAGTTTGAGCAGTTTTTTTCCGGGTCATAAAATATAAAGAGGATGTGTGAATGAAAGGGCATACGCACGTGTCTACGTATGTATATCTCTCTCTTTCTCTCTGTGTTAACATGTAGGTATGTGTAGGTTAATGTGTTTGTATGTACGTACCCGCTGCACGCCGGGCGAGCTATTTGCGCTGTCCAGCTCTGCAGGTCCTGCCGCGATATCCGCTAAGCTATCACGACCTTGGGCAGCTCCTAAATGGAAACACTCTTCAATGATTACTCTAGTTTTGTTGGACATGGATTTTCGCAGCTCTTTCAGATTTTCGCTTCGAAATTTCTTTCTATATATAGATACATATGATGAAATATGAATAAGTATGAAAAAGAGGTGAACCACATATAAAATTATAAGTATGAAAGAGAGATGAATAACGCATAAAATTCTTAAAGAAGATTTATAAAGGCAGTCTGAGGATGTAGTAAAAGAGATGCATATAGCGCGAAAGAGATGGAATAACTAATTTTATTTAGATCATTATTATTTTTCAGAAGGTGCTTTGTACATGAGCCTCCTCTAGCTTACAGTCACTGAATCAACCGAGGAATTTTTCTACGAGATCGAATCTTCAAATGAAATTTACCGACATGGCCCAGCTGATTAGTTAAAATAGCATCGGGCAGACCAAGTCAGAAGAGATGGCTACTGGAGCAGTAAGGTTCTGAATTGGAGACCATGAAAAAACGCAGCGTGGGACCCGCAAGGATCCAAGTTCCCGACGGGCCCTATTATAAATGTGAGGAATTTTTCCAACAGTGGACGTTACAATTGAAATAATGACAATGATGATGAACTTTAAAGAGAAAAATCAAAGACCGGGACCACGAGGATCCGTAGACCAGAGACCGGCAAACGCAGCGTGGGATGTCCAGCCACAATGGACAGACGACATTATGTTCATCGGAAGATACTGGATCCAGGTGCAAAGCTGGTTCTATTAAAAACGTGAAGCATGTAGCTATCCAAGTAGCTGTTCCTTGGTTCCTTTTGATATATAAAAATTAGAAGATTTACTCTTTACGCGTGAAATACAATACAATGCGATTAAAATAAGAATAGGACGGGCTCTCGGCTAACTTCACAAATATAAGTACGGTCAGCATTAAATATATAAAATAAAAAAATAATAATAATTGTTTTTGTTGATTGTTTAATTTGTTCTACAGTGAGCAAAAGAGGTAGTGTTTTACATCGGCGAGCTCGAGAGATTATCAGCAATGTTGATAAGTACTTCGAGGAAGAGAAAAAACGTGCCATTATGTTGTTGGACCAGTTAAAACAAGCAAGAATTGTACCAGGGCCAGATGGCAATATTCATATATCGCGTGATGTATTTGGAAGTTTCATTAAGCATTTGGAAACTGCTTCGAAGGTAAACGAGCGAGTGACTTTAGCCACTGGTATTATTTTTTAACATTGCTTTTTTTGCACACTATACCAGGTTCCCGTTGTGACGTCACAACATGGCGCTAGGCCGGTCCTATTCTTATTTTAATCGTATTGTACAGAAGGTCAATATCCATGATGAAGTACTGTTATCCCCCTTCCCCTCCAGTTTATTATTGACCAAAGAACTCACCAGCTTCAACCCAGCTGTGCCGATGTGCCAAGCCCGCCGCGCTTCCCGAACTATACGGCAGCGGGGACTGCAGTCTACTGGTGTCGATACCGCAAGCTTTCAGACACTCTGCCAGCGCCATCTGTAACAAAAGTACATACATTTATACTGGTTACATTTTTTTTTCTCTATCTGGATATTTCCTTTTTATTTAACCCGTTTTAGTGACCTCTTTTGCTCCCCTACATTTTAAATAATTTTTTCACATAATATTTAATATTCATTCTCATCATACATTCAATTCAACGTATACCATTCATTCTCCTATCTTCATTTCACATTATCTATCATTCCTTCCCATTCTTTTTTCACTTTCATCACCTTTTCTTCTGGATTCTACATTTACATTTATTCATTTAATTACCTCTTTTCTTTGGCTTTAACATTTATCTCAACTTTTCTGTTCATTCTTTATTCTTATTCTTTTTCTTACAGGCTAATATCACAGATTAAAATTATCACGAATTTAAAAATTTATCACAGGTTGAAATTTTTTTTCTAGATGCTGCAGCCTTATTGGACTTTATATATTACGAAACAGAACGCTAAAGGCTTATAAACCTCAACTGTAATATTACTCGATTTTATAGGAAATCTATAAGTTCTACATCCCAGATGGTTCTATAACCCCAAACATGAATTATAATCTAAATGAGTGCTATGAGAAAGATAGAAATTATGAAGGATGAAAGAGGAAAGAAAGAGAGAGAGAGAGAAAGGGTGAAAATAGAAAGGTTTTTATCCCTGTTTCAAAAATAAGATGGAGGAAAGAACAGTACCCAATAACGGAGGCTTTCATTAAAAGTGAAACTGAAATGTTATATAAGGAAAAGAGAAAAAAGATGAATTAGTTACCTGATCAATCATCAAGTAAGGCAGTTTCGAGGGCATTCGCGATGGAGACAGGTTGTCGTAATCTTCTAGAAGCGGTGGCAGAAGATGCGGGGCCTCCTCGCGACGGGCTTCAATAATCTGTAAAATATATTACATGACTTATGAACGTTTATATTCTAAATTAGATTTTTAGTCTGCTACCTCATCATTGTAGTTATAAGACGTTCACTGTTGGACATAGCCCCCCCTCCCTCTCATAGACTAATATTATTTATTGGCGGCCTGGGTTAAGTCAAGTTTTCCAACGAACTTAATAAGAACATCATCTCTTCTGAGTCGCTCCGTGGTCTTCCCTCTCCAGAACTTTAATGCCATCTGTTCTCCGTGCTATATAGCAAGATACTGCTACGACTGCAGATCTCATAGATCATCATGGTTTATACTATGACAACTATGTAACAATTAAATTATTCAAAAACTTCAATTGCAAATTATTCACTCTAAATTGTGTGTTTACAAAAAGATACATATCCAATAATGATTCAAAACAAAAGATAATAACAAATAATTTTGGATATCTCTTTGATATTGCTACCATATATGCTTTTGGGTGACTTATTTTGAATTTTATTTTACAAATTTTTCCTCTAACATAGTCAGAGCCTTTATTTACTAAATATCTAGACGGGGGGTGGGGGGAATCCTCATTGGACGCCTGGGAATAGAGGGCCCAGGCAGTGTCAGACTTTTACTGACTAAAACTGGGGTGACTGACTGACTTTGGTTGACTGTTATAGCTGGTATAGAATAAGATATATATATCTCATCTCACCCTGGATACGTAGTCTTTGAGAGCGGGTAGGGGTAGCACGTGTGGGGGTAGTGCACACAGCGAAATAGCTACCGCGTGGAGTCTGCATTGTTGAGAGCTACTCAAGACCGGATTGCTCAGCGCTGATTGTTGAATACTGTGAACACGAATTTAAATTTTAAGTAAATTTATTCAAATAGCCCGTGTACCAGCTTTCAAATCGTCAATTATTTTAACATTATAAGCAATAAGCTACCACCGGCTAGCTGATCTAAGAGCCGACCAGAAACTAATAATCAATCGCACTTTATTAACAACCTATTTGTTAAACCTATGTCTTCCAGCCGTTACTTCTAACAGAAGAAGAAAAGAAAAAAGAAAAAAAATTTCGATCACTATATATTAAAATTATCTAATAGATTCAGGCGTTACCTCACGGAAGTCCATCCTAACTAAGAAAGGAACTAATATATAGCTACTTCCGCTATGCAGCAGTAGTCGTGCAATGAAGTGCACCCGCTGATAAATGCGCGTGCGATAAACAATGCGAAACACAACTACCACCATTAAACTACCCTACACGTGTTTCACCCCTCCACGGGGCATCCTCAGGAGATGTTACACCGACCAGTGCCAAACACCGAGTCAAAAAGACGATGTATAGGGCGGACGGGTGGTGTACTTCATTGCACGACTACTGCTGCATAGCAGAAGTAACTATATATTAGTCCCTTTCTTAGATATTAAAATTAATTATTGTTCATTTTATGTTTTTGAAGAGTTTGTACAGCCAGAATTTATTGGTCTGTTGCATTGTTATACAGTTTTAAAGTAATAACTTTACATTTGATTGTAAATAGGTGCTCAAGCCTGCTAAACATTCAGTACATTAAAATTTTGACACCGTTAACCGAACATCCTGTATACATTAAATTCCTCCATAGTTAGATTATTTATTTAATACTAAGCAATGATTGTGTTTAATGTTGTTTAGTGTTATTTTTTTATGTTATTATCTACATTCAATAAATATTAACGTCTGTGCCTTTTTGGACGATTAACATATCCGAAAAAAAAAAAAGTTTTCTCCTCACGTTTTTGCATATTACAGTATTTACTAAATCTCTAAATATATTTTAACGACGCCATAACAATGTCCAGTTTTTTAAAATTACGTTTCTCGCGACTACTTCCTCATCTTTACTCCATATTTCCATCATCAGGTTGTGCGCTAGTGTGCGGCGGTTACCGTATTCGCCACATTGATGAATCTCGCGATTGCATCTTCAGTCTCATCCGTGTATCACACGCACGTGTGTGACGTGATACTGCTTCCACCGCATGTGACACTGTTATACATCCCCAGGATGTCTATTGTTCAACGGACAACGATGACTGCCTCCCACTTTAGCCCCTGATCCTCGTGGTTTCCGTGCCACAGCTATTGTTGTTTGGTGTCCATATCTTCACTTACGCCAGTATGAGTTGCAGCATATCACACACCGTCTCCTCAGACGCCAGCTCTAAGCAGAGTAAAGCCAGGGTCGTGTAGATCGATTCCACGTTCTCTACCGTGTTCGACTCCAGCTGGAGACCTGGAAGTACCATGATTTTGTTAATAATCTGCCAAATGGCATTTGCAGACTTCATGAAGCTTAGCCTAAAGTTTCTTTTCGTTGTCGGTTCAGCCTATAGACGACCACTGCAAAGCATAATCTTCCCAAAGATATCTACGAGGAGATATACCATAATCACCACGCCTGGCAGGTGATTTGGTGATCGCAGTGTGGTATTATTGTGGTCAGAGGATGCTGCTGTCCATCCTCTTGAAACTTGTTTGTGAGCAGTGGAAATCCTATACAATTAATGAACAAAGTGTGAATTTAAGATTGCATTTCTGAAAGACCAGCTACTTTCGATCACAATTCTAAGTCCTCTATCACTGCTTAAAAAGCCCATTATATAATAATACAAAATTAACCTGTAATTTAGTTTTTATTCATTTTTTAGGCAATTACTTAGAGTCGTTGAATTGCAGTGTGAAGCGATTGAATTCGAAATTATACAAGAACAGGTCATTGTGAACTTAACTTTCTAATTTGAAATGATTTGATTAATTACACAATTTGGCTAGCTGGGACATCTCTCCTTGGCTTATATTTAGAAGTAAACATCAGCTGAGATGATTATGATGATAAATAATAATATATAGTCAATTAAAAATAAAACTGGTCATTGTAAACTCAGATTTCTAATTTGACGCGATTTGAATAATTATAGGGTGTGGCTGGATTAGACATCTCATCTTGTCTAATATCCAACGTTGGACATAGCTAAAAAACGGGTCATTAGAAAATTTACTTTCGAAACGATTTGATTCGGCTGAGAATTATTACACTCACCATCATACAGTGAGCTGAAGATGGCGTAGCCGTGCTTGCTGATGAAGATCAGGTCAGGTCGCGAGCACTTCTCCACCGTCAGGCCCAGTTCCGCATAATCTACACTGAAATATGTAACACCTTTGAATACATCTATCTCTCTTATTTCCATGAGATTAGACAAAGAGATCATATCGTTAGTTACCTTATTTTCAATATTCAAACAAGTTCATTAAAAAGGAAATATATTGGGCCACAGTTAATGGCAGTCACATCAGTTTATTGACCCCTCTCCCCTTTTGTTATCTCTCTCTCTCTCTCTCTATCTCCACTTCTTACGAATGATTAGTAATACAAACACAAGTTATTAAATAATATTTAACTGAAAAATCAATTCACATAACCACTCTCCTTTTGCTATCTCTCATTCTATCTCCACTTCTTACGAATGATTAGTAACAAAAACATAAATTATTAAATCATAATTAACAGAAACGTCAATTCATACACCCACTCTTCATTTGCTATCTCTCTTTCTCTATCTCCACTTCTTACGAACGATTAGTAACATAAACATAAATAATTAAATCATAATTAACAGAAACGTCAATTCATACACCCACCCTTCTTTTGCTACCTCTCTTTCTCTATCTTCACTTCTTATGATTGAATAATAACACAAACATAGAATCATACCTCCACCTACTCTCTTTATCTCCATTTCCTGTAACGGTAAACAATTACAGACCCCTTCCACTTCGGAGTGACTAGTAACAGGAATTTATCACAGCCCCCCCTCCCCCTTTTGCTACCACTATTTTTGTGATATTGTGTGTGCTTACGTTGGTAGAGCTAATAGCGGTGCGTTTCCACGTCGATCAAGCAGCGTGTGCAGGATTCGCTGCAGCAAAGCACGCGTGCCTGCTTCTCCTGCTCCTGACAACCGTAGCAGCGCCTCCAGGAATGCTGCAGGGAAGGCCTTGCTTAACTCCGTCGTTTTATACGTCGTACCTACCTACACAAAGACATAACACATTTTTAAAACAAAAGTGGAGAGATTTCTATTATTTCTAATTATTTTTTTAAATGGTTCCATTTAGTTCGACCCGTACGGAATTTGTTTATTTAGGTCAAAATTAGAAATTGAAATTTAAGCTCCTTTCCGTTGTCAGATTGATTTGAAATTTGGTACACACATTTAATTTAGATGACAATGCAATATAATGAAATCAATAACATTATAAATCTAAGATGGCCGCCGATACGAAATGGCGGATTACGTATTTTTCCTTAACCCCCTCAATATGGGTATCAAATGAAAGGGCTAGTAAAACACGATGATTATGTCAAAATTTAAAATACAAGATGGACGCCGTTCCAATATGACGGACTAGGTACATATTTTTCTACCACCACCACAATATGGGTATCAAAAAACCGTTTAACTTAAAAGTTTTTTAAATGTATTTTTTAGACGCCCACTGCAAAACCGTCTCCTCCTCGCAGCCACGGACTTCCAGCTACTTTGACTATGTGGTCGGTCCAACTCATAGGTTACTCATCTCTTGTCTCCCGGTTCGTGAAAACCTCTCTATCCTAACAGACATTGGTTGCACGATCGATGTAGCCCCGCCCACTGTCACATCAGACATTTTGATTTACATTCACACTTTTTTACTTATAATTATAAAGATAAAATACAATTTTTGAAAATAGAATTCTTTTACATCAAGACAATTCTTTGCATTGGTACTAATAGTATGTATATACATTTTAGTTAGTCGTAAGATTATACAGGGTGATTGGTTATAGGTGTGTTTTAAAGAGTTGAATATATAGTGTATTTTTTAGCAAAAAGCAATATACAAGTTGATCATTTAGAATTATGTTTTTATTTAATACGACTGACCAATATCTTCTAGCAGTACAAAGTCTGCAGATAAGCTTTATATTTACACAATTAACGATTTTACAATCATCCTGTATAGCTTCGACGACTTCAACCCAGTGTGTTGTATTTACACGCCACCACTAGTTGTTATTCCCCACCGACTCCAGCTTATATTAATCCATTTATTGCTTTTATACCTATAAGTAATCACCCTGTATAATCAGTTCTAATAAACGGTTAGTGCATCTTTTTAATACGTTAAGACTAAAACCAGTTGAATCGCATGTTATTGGTAAGAAGATATTTACCTTCAAGAGGGACTTCAAGAGGATGCTCTGCAGCATGACGTCAGCCTTGGTGGCTTTCCCCCCACGTTGGCTGCTTGGGATCTTGCTTACGATGAACATCATGATATCTATCTTCTGGAAGTCAGGCAAATGATCCGCAAACTCTCCCAGCGCGTTGATCAATGCATCCTGGAATTGCTTCTCGTCGCTCTCTTTCTGTAAAGAATAAAGAGGATGAAGTTCTTTCCAGCTGTAATACATTTCTTTAGAGCTTCACTATCATATCAGCCAATATACGCCCACTGTAAGGTTCAGGCCTTCCTCAAAGACCTCCATGATGATCAGTCTTACGCTGCCCGCATCCAACGTCTTCCTATGACCTTGAATATATCTTTGGTCCACCAAGGGGGAGAGGGGGCTAACCAAGCTGCTCTTAATCCCCTCACTCGAGATTCAAATTAAGCCCACTGCAAGGCATAGGCCTTCCTCAAAGATATCTATGGCGAGTAACCGCAGATTGGCAGGCGGGTTGGCGATTGCAGTGCGGTATTATAGAACGCAGAGGATGCATACTCTGGAAACTTCTTTTGTAAGCAGATGCCATTCTATATAATTAATGCACAAAGTGTGAATTATATGAGATTGTTTTATGAAACCCGCGACTTAGAGCAAGTCTCATTCATCTAATAACTTGTTTCATCTAATATTTATTTTATCTAAAACTAAGAAATATAGGGTAGGCCAAAAATTTTGCAAATAGCAACACTTGATTTCTCCAAAATCGTGAGAGTAAGGGGCCAACGGCGAGACGGAGCACATCTCGACGATGTAATTTTTAAAAAATAAATTTTAATAAATGATAATTACGATAAATAAATCATAAACAAAATAGCATTTGTACTTTTATTTCTACACTTGTTTCAAAAGTGCAAAAATTTATGGCCACCCTATACAACAAACAACGTTTTCACATCTTCACTATTCGGTATATTTCTTGTGGTTATCATATCACTTCCGACACCAATTACCCAGAAATACCACAGCTGGACATAAACCTCCCCTATTTTCAAAAAGACTGAACAGAATCGACCAGAATTCAGGATCTTCCAACAAACTTCATAAGGTCATCTATCCAGTTTGTGGGTAGATGTCTCTCGCTGGGGTTTCTGGTCTGTCGTCTCCTCACCCTTAAAGCCTTATCGTCTGCCCACTGCCATTTGCAGGTTAATTTTGTTCGTCATTCCACATTCGATTTTGTAGATAAATCCCAACACTCCTCCCCATGACTCGTTGAGTGCCTGTCAACTTGCTGATGAAGCCCAGGTTGACCAAGTTTCTCTGCCAAGTCATATAACAACTTTTATACTAACACATTCAAATTACCTCACAGTCCCTGGCGACAGATGCCCGCAAGTTTGTTAGAAGATTATTTATTATCTCCAATACGGATGGACCTGAAACATATCACGTGGATAGTTTATTAAAAAAAAACTTTTAAGCATTGGAAACAGAAGATAAGTACATGCATTTATTAGATTGATTAAGTAGACTTTAAAAAGTAGCCGCATGTAAACGCATCTTTACATTTCATAACAATTTGTCAACGCCCGCTACGATCATCCGTCTCTTTCTCTTATTTAAAAAAAATAATTTGATTGTAATTCATGCCGGTAGTCTGAGTAAGTTCATTTTGCTTTATCAATCAATAATAAAAGTGATGGCCCAAATCGAAGACCTTGGTAAAAAAAGGACCAATATATAGCTACTTCCGCCATGCAGCAGTAGTCGTGAAAATAAAGTGCACCGCCCGCCAGCCCGCTGATAAATGCATTTATCATCGAAAGTAGCTATATATTGGTCCTTTTCTTACTTAGGATGGATTTCCCCAAAATAACGCCTGAATCCATTAGATATCGAAGACCTTGGGGTAACCCTTGAACTTAATTATTGCAAATTCCAAGCCTTTATGCAACCTATATTAAATGTTTATCTATACAAATAAATAAAATTGAAATATTGAAATGACAGCTTTTTACTACATGCACATGAATATATATACCGTACATATATTAAAATAACATTTTTAAAATTGTCCGTCTGCTTGTTCCGGCTTATCTCTGAAATGGCTCGACCGATTTTATCAGGACTCATACTGGCAAGAAGCTGATGTAATAAGAAGTAAATCAGGCTACTGTTATTAAATTAATTTCACGTGTGAGAAGTCGCGGGCACAGGTAGTAGGTAATAAGTTGAAGGGTGCAGCCTGTATATATATACCTTATTAATACATTAAATTACTTATTTGACCCTAGTTTTTATCAAATTGATATCTTCAGTCATTCTACACCAGTGTTTTTCAAAGCAGGGTCCACAGCCCACTGGGAGAATATTTGATTGCTACGGGGGGCAATTCGAAGGTAGACTCGACACGTGTTTAACCCTTTTGCTTTAATATATAAATTATATATGTTACTTTGGGGAAGGGGGAGGGGGGCGAAAGAATTTTAGAAAGGCTAAGGTGGGGGCGTGGCACAAAACAGGTTGGAAAATGCTGTTCTATAGTACAATGCGATTAAAATAAGAATAGGACCGGCCTAGCGCCATGTTGTGACGTCACAACGGGAACTTGGTATAGTGTGCAAAAAAAGCAATGTTAAAAAATAATACAAGTGGCTAAAGTCACTCGCTCGGCTACCTTCGAAGCAGTTTCCAAATGCTTAATGAAACTTCCAAATACATCATACGATATATGAATATTGCCATCTGGCCCTGGTACAATTCTTGCTTATTTTAACTGGTCCAACAACATAATGGCACGTTTTTTCACTTCCTCGAAGTACTTATCAACATTGCTGATAATCTCTCGAGCTCGCCGTAAAATGCTGACCGTACTTATATGAGTGAAGTTAGCCGAGAGCCCGTCCTATTCTTATTTTAATCGCATTGTATGATCATTGTAAGTTAATGAAAGTTATTTGGGAAGTAGGCAATCCTCCCACTAAGTATACCGACGATATGGTTAAGTTGGATCTTTGAGAAAGGCTGTGTTTACCGCAGTGATCATCATATTACATGATGATGAAGAAGCTTTTTAAAGTTTATAATAATCTGGTATCTCACCAACGCTGTCGGCGGCTGCGATGGCGACGATGTTGCTGAGGACAGAGGCCCGAGCGGCCCGCACACGGGTCCTTGCAGGTCCTGCGCCAGACCCAGCGCCTAAATGCTGCATTAGCGCCTCCACTACGCTGTAAGAGTACTGCGCCTGCAAATCCAAAGAACAGGGTGATCGGTGATGTAAAAGCTTTGAATGGTGATTTGAGTAACAAAGCTAAGGATGTCAAGTTAAAATAGTAGGATACTAAAAATATGTGATAGGGGGAACGAGTGGGGCTTACAATATTAGTAGGCCTACTGGAAGAAATTTCTGGTTAGAAATAAGTAGTGCCTGTTGTGTCAGTTATATTTGTATTGTTACTTTAGTGTTTTTATTGTGTACAATAAACTGTTAAATAAATAAATAATACCGGACGATTTTTGTCCGGTATTATTTATGTAAAAAATACCGGTATTTCAATATTACATTAGTTGATGAAAAATTGAATTTATGCACGATATAAATCCGATTTAAAATAATATTAATTTCACTGTATTAAAATCTATATCAGGTATATTTATTACACAAACATCGCCGAGTATGGCGCCATCGAGAAGCGACGATTTCAGCAATATAAAGCAACTGTTTATGTTTTACGTCTAATGCCCAATGAATATGTCTTGTTTATACATATACATAAAGTATGTAACACGAAAATTAAATTGTTTAAATTAGATTGTTACATTTTGCAAATCAGCTATAGTGTAAACAAATTAAAATTGAAGTTTTGATTGTTTATGTTTTTCAAGAGCATACTTTAATAAACAAAACGCAAGTTATTGATATTATTTCATAAATACTTTCAATTTAATTATAATTTTTGCTTCTTTAATTATATAATACCTTACGAGTCTATTATATGTAAAATTTAACATAGAATTTAATATTGGATTTCATATATTATTTGTTAACAAGTCAATATAACAACTGAGGTAAGTAAAAATGTAACTAGTAATTTTTTATTAACAACTTTATGTTATTAGCGCTGGAGTAATTGCAACTTGCTGTTTTATAATTAGTTTTCGCACGCCCTTTATTAATTTTATATACAAACCCCGAGAGATTATTCTCGACATTTATTGATACATAATTGTTAATTATTATAATTGTTACAGTATCAAATATAGCATTCTATAACACTATCGCAATAATAAGTTGTTAAGCAGAATGAAATTACAAGTTATTAGAAGCAATCTTTAATTTTTGATCATCGCGGGAGAGGAAAAAGAAAAGATCGATGAGCTTAGTATTTTTCCGAGGATAAAATCAGACCAAAAATCTAAAAGAGATTATATGGATTTGATGAGGATGTTGATGCTGTTGTTCATCAAATTTCAAGTATCAAATATCAATTTTAAGATTTTATTTCGGTATTGTAAGCCCTAGGAACGAGAGGCCCAGAAAAGTGGGGCCATGAAAAAAGGGGAGATCCTCAAAATTAATCACTGTATTCTGGTATTCCAAGTGGTTTTAATTATGTCAACGTACCTGAATCGAGAACATGATGATCTTGAAAGTGTGCACGGCGAAATCGTTCGGTACCCAAAGTTCGTGTCGATCGAAGTGGCTGAAGAGAAAATATATAAATCATACTCCCACTTTATACTATAGAAACAAAGCTTGTACCATCTATAAACGTCTACGGTAAGGTATATGTCTCCCCCTAAAATATTTATGGGGGGGATATAGCCACACTAGGGAGAGGGGCTGGTAATCGCAGTGTGGTATTAGGGTTACTTTTAATTAGTGCACAGTGTGAATTGTACATAGATTATCCCAAGCATCGAACCTCCACCGTGCAGTGGTATCCCAGCGGTATAGCATTGTGACATTTGAACATATATATTTAAGTTTAAAATATATTCAATACCCGAAGAGCTCTGAGCTTGTAAGATGTTACCACGGTGTCAGTGGAACGTATGAACGTACTCTCATACTGTATGGTATTTGTTGCCATATCTGTTCAGAATAGTGAATAGGTAGTATCCCTCTCCACCCCTTCTTCAACCTGTGATGACCATTCGATGTGTGCAACCAAGTGTGTGGCAATGGGAGGGCAAACATCGTTCGTGAAACTGATACATACTAGTTTTTTTTTTTAATTGGCCCCCGCTATTGGGGGCCTCTCGTACCCCTATCTTAGGTGGGACAGGGTCTTTATTGGCAATTTAATTTTTTTCACATAATTTTTTATTTTCATTTTCCACTTTCATTCTTCACATACTAGTTGGATCAATGACATAGATCAAGGTCATGGGAAATCACGGGATACGTTTACGTGGTCATCTTGGGGAGATATATAACATAGTGGGTGTCTATCATTCTCTACCAATAACAGGGACCTGAGGAATTAAAACGGGATATAAAACCAAGATATATCCGGGGGATGATTTCACCGCATGTAAAAGATTGATGGGTAAAAGCCTGGCTTGGCATTCCACGCTGCAGAGTTAAACACAGCCTGGTATGTTTGATAGTCATCAAAATTAATCTGGTTTTCCACCGCTGATCGTCCTGACGGATATGCATAAGCAGGTTGTAGCGCCATCTTTAGGATACCGATGACACCTTTTTCTCCCCCTAAAGGGAAGGATATCTGCCCCTTAACCCAAAAAAAAGTCCGCGGAAATTGTTAAATCATTGTCATCCTAATGAGATGGTTATATATATTATAAACATCAGCATTAGCTAATTGTAGGTTATTCATCAGTAATAATAGAAGATTGTAAAGTGTGTAAATGTAAAGATATTTTATTTCAAACTAAAATACTTATAAGAAATTTTTAGAAAGTTTATTTCGTGTATTTTGAACCTAGTTCATCATCAGATCGTAATGAGGACTTACGTAAGTACAGGGCGAAGTACACTTCGGATGTGGCCGAAGGAAGCACGCCCCACCAGCTCCCGGAGGCAAGCCTCTGCCAGCCGCGTGGGATCCTCTTCAGCACCATCACGGGTGTCTGTCTCCATGCATGACACCGTCTCGTATTTTTCAGCCACCTATAAATTGAATTACGCTATCATGTCAACCGGTACACGCCCACTGCAAGGCATAGTTAACAAAACCTTTGCGGGTCTGACTGTACGCATATGCAATAAAGTTCCTCAAGATATATCAGACCGTCTCTTTTCTTAGTTACAAATCTAAAATTAAAAGTATATTAGATTAATTTTATTATAGCATTCAAGAGTTTTTACTTGATCGAAATTAAACTTGGTTTGTCGACTTATTTACATGATTGATATTATAATGTACATGTGAAATATTTTTAAATTCCTTTTAAAAGAGCGTCTGTTGAGATTCAGACTGGCTTTTTTCGGCAGATCAGCCTTCCGAGCCTGTGCTAGATTATTACTTTTTTCGGCAAACCAGCCTTCCGAACCAGTGCTAGATTATTACTTCTTCTAAGTAAGAAAAGGACCAATATATAGCTACTTTCGCCATGCAGCAGTAATCGCCCACTGATAAATGCGCATGCGACAAACAATGCGAATTACACAACTACCACCGTTAAATCATTCAACACATGTTTCACCCCTCCACGGGGCATCCTCAGGAGTAATGTTACACCGATAAGTGCCAAACACCGAGTGAATAATCTAGTAATAGTAATGATTAATTAAGTAACTAATCGGGCTGGCGGGCGGTGCACTTTATTGCACGACTACTGCTGCATGGCGGAAGTAGCTATATATTGGTCCTTTTCTTACCTAGGATAGACTTTCGCAATATAACGCCTAAATCCATTACATTATTTATACTGTTAAAATAATTAATGATAGTTAAGCCTTTATAAAAAAAATTGCCACGTGTAAACACATCCTTAGCTTTTCTTTTATTTCAAATGTATGAACTTTAAAAAATAAGTTAATTTGAATTTGATGTCTTTTTATTTTTTTAATGACGTAACAAATTATTTTGAGTCTCCGGACAAAATCGTTAATTTTGGTTTTGATTTTTGAAAAAAATTATCACCTGCATATTATAGAGAAGCGATGGTACAATCTTGTCCATATGCTGCGCCTCCCAAATATTCTCCACCAGGTCGTCGGACACTGTTTTCCTTATCACACCCTGAAATACGTGAAACCTTTCAAAACATCTTCAAATTATTTCTGTAGATTAAACACACGTGGCTTCATGATAGAAAGAAATATGCAATTTTAAATTTAAATAGTAAATTCTCTTCATCGTGAATACTTGAGATATCTAATATATAAAATTCTCGTGTCACGGTGTTCGAACTTGAACTCCTCTGAAACGGCTTGACCAATTTTTACCAAATTTTATATGCGTATTAAGTAGGTCTGAGAATCGGCTACTATCTATTTTTCATACCCCTAAGTGATAAGGGTTGTTCACCCTTAAAAATTTTTTTTATTTTTTTGACGAAATTTTTTGTTTTTATTTTTTTATGATACAACATACAAAAATACATACAACCCTAAATTTTCACCCCTCTACGATCAACCCTTATCTTACATTTGTTAATTAAAAACTTTAATTTTTTTTGCAAAACAACGTTTGGGGGATCAGCTAGTATTTATATATATATAGCAATTCTTCTTTCTATGAGTGACAAAGTAATTACCTTCTTTAAATATATAGAATAGGATTCTCTCACCTGCAAGCCCTGGATGCCGGCCAGGCGTATCTTGTCCCTGGTGGGTTTATCGCCATGGTTGCTGTGGCACATTGCCGAGAATTTGGACACGAAGAAATCGTACCTCCTATGGTATGAAGGCGTGTCCTCCTCTATGTTAGCGAACCGGACGAACTGAAAGCAAGAACAATAATGTCTAGCTAAATATATTTATATAGCTAGACATTCACCCCTTTATAGCTTTTATACCTATAACCAATAACCTAATAAAGAAAGCTAAGTATTTAGTAAAAAAAAAAAAATTTAAAAAAGGGAACGAAGGTTGGATAAAACTCACACTCTGCGTGGCCAATATTTGAAGCTGAGGGTCCGTGGACTCTAGAAGTTTCTGCACCATCTTGAGGAAGCTCTCTACGAACAGGTTGAGGGTCTGGGAGTGGCAGGCCAGTAGCAGCTGGTCCATCGCCTCCATTGCAATGATAACGAAACTGAAATCAATTTCACTGTTTTAATTCTTTTTTTTCACTAACATGATGGACAGACGTCCTGGAAGATAATAAATTTTCCACAGAATTTAAAATGTCTACTCTCCCCTCTTCCTTCGCCTTATACCTCTACATTGTTGTAACAATTCTAATTTTTTTATTTTTGATCCTCATAAAAAATGAGGATCAAAAATAAAAAAATTAAAATTTTATATTAATTAAATTTTTCTTTTGTATCCATTATTTTTTTATTCTTTACTATTACACATGTCTATATCTCAATTTTTATTTCATTTTTTTAACACTGTTCACAATATTTTCAACCCTCCACCTCCTCCTCTTTTAACCTATCATGGGATTTAGAGCATATAACACTCTATAAAAGTAACCATAAATCATCATCAAGGATTAAGATCAGTCTTCGACAGTGATGAAGTTGACGTTGATATCATCATTTTAACCGCGGTAAGTCTACTGCTATACATAGGCCTCCACCAACACAATTCCAATAAGATCGATTGGAAACCGCATGCATGGTAATGATGAATTCCAAATTTAAAATGTAACATGTTTTTTTTTTAACTGTAAAAGAATTTGTGGCCAGACTTATCACCTAAGGTTACAACACCTCCAAATAAATAAACGTAACTTTTTTTTCTTGATTTTTTGCAATAGTTTTGATACAGTTTCACATAGTAATACCCTTGAAATGTTTCCGCATAAACATTCGCACAAGCGCATTTAAGTCAAGATAATAGTTTTATAAGATATCTTTATCTGAAGTGGTCACCGGATGGGTTTAGGTCTTCACTTCAGCTGACAATTAGAAACTATGATCCAATAAACTAATACGCCATTATTTTTATCTATAACTAATTTCCTTTCAAATACATCTACTCTGATACAAAGCTATTCTATCAACAGTTTTACACATAGTCTTAAAATCTACAAAGTGTTTATACATATTACACTACAAATCAAGACATTAACAATGGTAACTCCAGGGGCGTCTTAACCTATAGTGCAGGATGGGCAACGCACACGGGCGCGGCTGTCTCAGGGGACGCCGCGGCGCTCCCTGAGACAGCTAAGAGCATCATCTTGGACCATCATGGTACAACAATGATATGATAAGCAGCCAGCCAGCGCGTTAGCCAATTCGATACATTCCGCTTCTATTTCGCTGTCCATAAAACTTAAAACACAAGACGTAACATGAACTATCGCGGTTCGCCGCTTAGTTTCGCAACAGAGATATGCTACAGGCGCATAAAAACAATGAGTGTTATTCTGCCGTCATTAAAAGAAAGGCCGTAACTAATACCATACTGTAAGCTACACCTACTTATAAAATAGCTTATACTTATAAAAAATTAAATGTAAACCTGTAGTATTCTGGTTGGAAGGCGACAAAAATGAGGTGATGAATGAAACGAATGAACGAATTTGGGATGAATAAAAGATGAAAGAATAAATGAGAACGCAAATAAAGATGAAATATTTTTTTTAAATAGTCCCTCTTTACCCAAGATAGGGGATGATGTGGGGTCGCCAAATAGGAGTGCCATAAAAAAATAGTGGTGGAGGCCTGGGCTTTGCAGTTAGCGTCTATCGACTGATACAATGGTACAAAAAGTTTTACTTTTATTTCATATTTTACAATTAATTAAAATTAAAATTACCATTTTCAATTTTTTTTTAATTTAACTTAACATTTTTAATTCAAATTTTTAGATATCCTCCATCGCTTGTTGACAACTAATTTTCTCTATATCGACACTACAAATGTCAGGAGCACAGTGACATTTGGCGCCATTTGTAAAAATCAAGGCGCGTTCACACTATGACATTACTTTTGCCCACCTGTTATATGTCTCTTCTATGCCCTACACCAGTCTCGAAAGAAAAGCTCATCTCCGAAGTTGATCGTCTTAAAACATAAATAAATTTAGATATCACTTACCCATGCCTCCGCCTGTATATATCCCTGGAGGCCTTCTGGAACAGGTACTCGCCGATCCTGTCCAGCTTTTCAGGGCTGGAGAGTGAGTAGAACGTGAGCTTCTCCATGTTGGATTTGACCAGGCCATCCTGAGGTGACGCGGGGAAGATGTTGTCCACGAGACGCTTGTACCGGGGCCTTAGAGCAGAGAGGCAGCCGCAGCAACCTGAAGAAGAGGAAATGTGTAATAAAGAATTAAGAAAGTAAAATAAATGTGTAAATAAAGATAAATTAAATGTAAGATAAAATTAAAGAATAAAAATAAATAAATTGTACCTAGCCACCTTAGAGTAAGAAGATGATGGAAGAAAGGCGAGGAAAGAAAAAAAGTATAAAAAAGAGCAAAACGAAAGATATTGTGAAGGACAAAAGTAAAGAAAGATATTGTGACGCGTGAAAGAGAGTGATAAATAAAGAAGACTGAAAAAAAATTATTAAAGTCCCTAATCCCAAAAAGTTAGGGGTACGAGAGGCCCCCAATAGCGGGGGCCATAAAAAAAAATGAAGAAGAAGAGAAATAATAATTCCCGTTAAAAATATAGAACACAAGTGCGCCGCGTATTGTTTGCAGTCCTATGCTGAAAAGGTCCGCTTACACGAATGTACACAAAAACACAGAAACACACACAAACGTACACGAACACTAATTCTTTCGAAATAAATAATCAAAATTTACATGAATTTCTCTTATTGAAAATAAAATAATGTGTATATTTATATATCTTATTTTACACCAAAAAACTATATAAACATATCTAAAAAAATGTGACTAAAGCACATAGATAATAACTAAAAATTAAACAATTAATATAAAGGTACAACAGGCGGTCTTATCGCTCGAAGCGATCTCCATCCAAAGGTTGTTTACCGTTTTTGGATGGAGATGAGAGACATGAAGAAAAGGGCAGTTTAGTATGTATATAGTAAAAAAATACATTAAAATATATTATTTATTAACACTTTTTGGTACACCACAGACAAGAAATAGAGGAAAAAAAACAATTCATATGGTACAAGAGGCGGTCTTGTCGCTCGAGGCGATCTCTACCAGAGAACCTTTTGATGGAGACGAGAGACATGAATGATAGGGCACTTTAGGATGTACATACACACAAATACGTACATTACTATACAGACATACCTATATACAAAAATACTTATTTATACATATATACACATAGACATATCTATATGTAAAAGGTATTACATAAACACGAATAAATAACAAATGCTACACATTATCCTATTTTGGAGTCCAAGGTAGTGCCTTTTAGAGGCCAAAGTAGTACTCTTTTACCATTTTTTTAAATGCTGACATCTGTCAAAAATTAATCTCTATTGAACGCATCTTATTGGTTCTGGTAATTCATTCCATAACCTGACAGCGACAACAGTGAAAGACTTCACCATAGAAATAGGATGAACAGGCACAGACAATTTCAAGTTCTCCGATGATCATAGATATCATGTGAGCCACGTAAAATTAAATCTAGATTTAAGGAGTGAACAAAATACCATAGAAGGGAAAAGATGCGGGCATTCCGGCATAGTCGAATTGGCAAAAACTTGAGCTTATTACAAAACTGCCAAATATAAACCCAATACAAAAATTTTGAAGCCGCTTAAGCATATTGAGTTGTTCTATAATAATAATAAAAATTAGTGTCAGCATAATCAAGGATAGGAAGAAGGGATTATACCTCTGAAATCTTGGCATCTCTTTTTATGTATATATTTTTTTATTTAATTCGATTGTATTGTGTTTAATAAATACATTATTATTATCGTATTACTATTATAAATAAATACATTTAAAAACTTTTAAGTTAAACGGTTTTTTGATACCCATATTGTGGTGGTTGTGGAAAAATATGTACCTAGTCGGCCATATTGGAACGGCGTCCATCTTGAATTTTAAATTTTGACATAATCATCGTGTTTTACTAGTGTAGCCCTTTCATTTGATACCCATATTGAGGGGGTTAAGGAAAAATATGTAATCCGCCATTTTGTATCGGCGGCCATCTTAGATTTATAATGTTATTGATTTTATTATATTGTATTGTTATCTAAATTAAATGTGTGTACCAAATTTCAGATCAATCTGACAACGGGAAGGTGCTCAAATTTCAATTTCTAATTTTGACCCAAATGAATAAACAAATAAATTCCGTATGGGTCGAACTAAATAAAACCGTTTAATAATATAGCTGTCAGCATAACCAAGGATAGGAAGAAGGGATTATACCTCTGAAATCTTGGCATCTCTTTTTATGTATATATTTTTTTTATTTAATTCGATTGTATTGTTTTTAATAAATACATTATTATTATCGTATTATTATTATCAAATATGATACTCTTCTTCAACAATCCTTATTCGGTGGTTTTTTTATTACTTAGACATAAATCATTCCAGTGGCTACTATATGAACACATTAGCTAACAGAGAATAAACATGTGATTTGGTGTTCCATCATAAACTAGTAAATGGAATTATTAACCACAGTACCATTCTTTATTTGATTAGACAAAAATATCGCATTAGTTAATTAGTCGATATAACTTTGTGGTCCTTGTGTCTCGGAGTAACTCTATCCAAGCTTCTATATATATGTGGTAATCGGGATGCAGGGATTGAATTTTAAAATCCTTCGTGGGGCACAAATATTTATTTTAAAAAGAACTCCTAACCTAAAACTTTGCACGCTCTTTCGTCGTTCAACCGTAGTCCGTCTCCCTTACTCTTACACGCCTCTCGCTTGTACCATCTGACATTTCTATTCAAGCATGCTCTAACGTTCCATTCCACATATATACTCAAGATATAAAAGTCTGATATTAAATTAAGTTAACAGTAAGTTACTATAGATAAATAAATAAACATCGATGACTAGAGTACTTCAATCGAGCCTTAACCCTTTCCACTCCAAGGCTGTTATGTAGCATCGATAAAATTTAATTGAATTATAGTATCTTGCGATTCTAGAATATGTTTCATTCATTCGTGATTCAAACGTTTTAGTAACAAAAATCATTCCTGTTTTAAAATTTTCCGCAAAAAGAAGTATTACACCATGTCGAGTATCACTCGACAGTGGAGCTTGTGGAACAAAATCAGGGTCGAGTGACACTCGACGTTGGAGTGGAAAGGGTTAAATCGAATTTTTAAGGCTTTAAATCATTTAGAGGGTTACGCTGAGCTTTGCCTTGAATCAGAAATGAGGTCTGCAGATGCCGTCTTAAGTGGCAGTATGCCCGAAAAGTTATCTAATGTCTAGTAGATACCAGCTGGTAGATTAGCAGGTGGACCAACGTTATATTCAAGTTTGCGGGAAGTCGATAATCGTGGCGATCTTTGAGAGCTGATCTTTTTACTCATTTATAATTCAATTTCGCTGCAAAGTCACTATATACCTCCACCTTCTTGCTGACCTAGCACCTTCTATCTCCTTTTTAGCCGAAGGACACCCACTCTGCATGGCATATGATATATCCACGTTGAGCAGTTTTGGACACTCTTAAATCATCATCCAAAATGAAACACTTCTACGTATATCGACATCATCAGACATACGTCTATTACGAGAATAAACCACCAACAAAGATCGACACGAAGACCAGTTTTCAACCACCTACATCCAGCGAGTCTTCTTAAACTGGGTTATATGAACCAATTTCTCCATGTAAAAAAAACCTCACACTCTTTTCGATAGAAATAACACTATACTCACCACAAATCAATTATCGTGAATGTAAAATAAAACGAGCACATAAAATAAACATCCTGTATAACAATAATTGAAGAAAAATAATGAAACTCACAGGTCATATATACAGTTCTGCTGATAGTGAAACAGGTCCGGTGAACAATCTTGCGCATGGGCTGCATTTGACTGACAGTTATAACACGACACTTAACCGGAACATTAAACCACAACTTCTATGACTAAACTGTATTTAAAAAGTTATTTTATTTAAAAAAAAAACTTTATGAGATAAATAGCACCAGTAAATATCAATTACATTCAATTAATAATAATATTGAATCAAGTAAAATTAGTACCTAGATATTAATACAGACATGCGTTCACGATTTGAAATAAAAATAAAAAAATAATTTCCCTCAACTTGAAATTATTAGGATAACAAGCTATTCGAGTAGTTAGATAAATATTTTATAATTAATATATAACAGGTGGCGCAAAAGTAATGTCATAATGTGAACGCGCCTTAATTTTTTACAAATGGCGCCAAATGTCACTGTGCTTTGACATTTATGATTTAGATATATATAGACATCGCTAGTTGAAAAATTGAAAATACATTATTTCCAGAGTACCATTTAAGATCTTAAAGTCGCTGGTTGCAGGCCGCTTCGAACCGATACTATCTATCTATGAGACTACTATCTATCTATCTATGAGACTACTATCTATATCTATCTATGAGACTACTATCTATCTATCTATGAGACTACTATCTATCTATCTATGAGAGAAGCCTATGTCTAACAGCGGAGGTCCCATTGCTGAAATGGTGACGGTGATTTCAGGTCATGAAAAAATACACCAATTGCTTCTGCTATTTATTACACCTATACGTCATTATCTCCACTGAAATACCCCCTGCAAAGTTTTGACTCCCCCTAAGATCGCAATAATTCGCTACATCTATAATAAAATTGTTTTTAAGTAATATAAAGTACCTACAAGCTGGTTAAATAAAAAACAAGTTGTTTAAAATTGATCACGTGTAGACACATCCTTAAAATCATTATTACCTTGAACCCAAATACAATCATACATCTTTATTTATTTATAAGTACTACTAGATACTGACAGGTCTAGCGCTGGCCACGCAGCCAGCGACTTCCAGAGATTTTTGAATTTTGACTATGTTAAAGTCAAAAATGTCTAGTGAAGGGCCTGTATACGTCTACCAATTAGTTGTCACTACTAGAAAACCTTTTGGCCCCAACCGTCGTAGTTTGCTCTATCGGTAGAGCCCCATACACTGCCACTTAGAACCAACAATTCCTCCGCCATTCACACAAAAATTCTAATGTATATTATTACTAGCTGATCCCGCAAACGTTGTTTTGCAAAAAAAATTAAAGTTTTTAATTAACAAATGTAAGATAAGGGTTGATCGTAGAGGGGTGAAAATTTAGGTTTGTATGTATTTTTGTATGCTGTATCATAATAAAATAAAAACCAAAAAAACTGTCTAAAAAATTAAAAATAAAATTTAGGGGTGGACCACCCTTATCACTTAGGGGTATGGAAAATAGATAGTAGCCGATTCTCAGACATACTGAATACGCATGTAAAATTTGGTAAAAATCGGTCAAGCCGTTTCGGAGGAGTTCAAGTTCGAACACCGTGACACGAGAATTTTATATATTAGATTTAAAACGAGTCGACATATCAACCTATTCACGTACGTTACAGATTTTACATTACATATAAAAGTTTACAGTGAAATGAACTGTCACAGTTTTAAATTAAAACACACACAGTTAAAACACCAGTTAAACTTCAGTTACTTTGTAATACTGGTGTATAAAGTCACGCCGTACTCGCAGCTGTGCCTTGGAACTGATAAGAATGATAACGTTACTCGACTCATCTATATATATAATACACTGTGAAATTTGTACGTATGTAACGACAAATTTTTTAACATATTGTAATATAAATACATTTAAAAAAACTTTTAACTTAAACGGTTTTTTGATACCCATATTGTGGTGGTTGTGAAAAAATATGTAGTCCGCCACATTGGAACGGCGTCCATTTTGAATTTTAAATTTTGACATAATCATCGTGTTTTACTAGTGTAACCCTTTTCATTTGATACCCATATTGAGGGGGTTAAGGAAAAATATGTAATCCGCCATTTTGTATCGGCGGCCATCTTAGATTTATAATGTTATTGATTTTATTATATTGTATTGTCATCTAAATTAAATGTGTGTACCAAATTTCAGATCGATCTGACAACGGGAAGGTGCTTAAATTTCAATTTCTAATTTTGACACAAATAAACAAATTCCGTACGGGTCGAACTAAATAAAACCGTTTAAAATATAATTAATGTAAAAGCTTTTAAAATAGTGAATTTATAGCTCTCTTAATAGCAAGCTGTGTTCACATCGACCAGTTTGCTGACTTTTAATTTAGGCTTTAAATCTTTTACATTTATTTCTATTCGAATGTTGGTATAATTTTTGGCAGTATCAATTCTACAGTAACAGATAATAAACAGTAATTAATTTTCATATGCAGTGCAAGACTTGGGCCTCCCTCAAAGATGACCACGGTGAGATGACCACATTTAGCGACCTCGTACAAACTTCGTCATCATTCATTTATTCCTATATCCCCAAGATGGGGCAGAGGGCGTCCATATTCCGCCGCCATCCCGAGCGGTCTTGAGCCTCGCGCTTTACTTCGCTCCACGTCATTCCAACTGCCTTCACTTCTGCAGTGATCGTCCGACGCCATGTTTGCTTTGAGCATCCACGTCTTCGCTTTCCTTGTGGATTCCATTCTAGGGCTTCCTTCGGTATATGACCATGGTCCCTTTTGTGTGGCTTATCCAGTTCCAGTGCGGCGTTCGATCTGCTGGTCGATCGACATCTCACCGCAGCGTTTCCAGAGATCTACGTTGGAGACTTTCTGAGGCCAGTATATATCGAGAATACGTTGAAGACAGTTGTTAACGAAGACTTGGAGCCGACGTGAGATATCTTTGGTAACCTTCCACGTCTCGCATCCATATAGCAACACGGTTTTCACATTATACCGGAATATTTTGAGCTCAACTCTCCTAGTCAGCTTCCGTGATTGCCATACGGAGCCGTGCGAAGGCTGCCTCATTTACAAGACATTATAATGTATATATGAAAAATTGTTAAATTTCATTTATATGAGCAACGACTATTGAGTTTCTGGCTGGCCCTTTTCAACAAATCAGCGTTTCAAGCGCATGGTAACTTATTGCTAATAATGTTAAAATAACTTAACAAACTTCGTCATAAGTCTGTTAATTAAATTTTTAATCAATTCGAGGTACAACTGTAAAACTACTATACACTTTTATAATCTCTTACTGCAAAACTAGAATAACCTAAAAAATTAATAGTTTACCAACAAAGTCCTAATTAGTCAATTAAAAAAAATACATCTTAAAAGGTAATTTGAAAGCAATAAAATATCACAATTTGAAGCCGCGTGGTAGACGCGATATTGTACCGGGGCCCGAGCGACGGGGCTGGATTCTAAAGATAAACTGGCGGCCGCACTGAAATAAGAGTCGATAAGGGCGAAACCCATCTCGGATCAGTTCACCACACCGGTATAGCTCGCGCCAAACATACAGTCCACTCTGAATTAATTCTAATTCGTATCGCTAATGTTTTTTTTTTTTACAATATTTATTTTTCGCTTAAACTAAACGCAGACAGTTGGAAAAGAGTTGCCGCTATTTGATACGGATCATTCTTCTCCCAGCTGCGAGGCAAGACAGCGTTTTATAATTTTTAACAATTTTTCTTACACAATTTTCTATTATGGGTAAATACAGCTAAAATTTATATATATTAACAATACAATTTGGAATACTCAATAATATATTAGTTGCTGCATTATTTTATTTCAAGTCGCACAGGGGTACAATCGAAAAGACAATTGTTTAAATAATATTCATATTTAAAATAGAAATTTTTTTATGTTGTCTTTGTAGAGACACCAACCGGCATAGATATACACTCTACAGGGCTAGGAGATGCAAAAAACTAGGAGCGTTCGTATTTATATACCTCTCTCTGTCGCACACATCTTCCGTCGCCTCACACAGACAACGTGTGATAGGTCGTAAAGCAGCGATTGTGTTTGGTTATGTAAATAATGAAAAGTATATGAAAATTCAAATTAAAAATTTGTCAACGGTTTTTCGTTACGTGTGTATATATCCCTACGCATATTTCTAGTCGTACATCACACAGTTTTGATAGTTTGTTATCATTAACTAAATGTTTCGGTTTAGCTTGTACCGCCATTCTATTAAAATTAATTTTATAACAATATATTGATGGTAGAAAATCTATAAAAAAAAACAATTTAAAAATGCTTGAATGGTCGCATAAATTTTTTAACAGGTTTATTAACTCTCTGTGATAGCCAATTAAGGTTGTGTGCAGCTTCTAATCATCTAAATTCAGCTAAAAAAAGGTGTGTGATGTAAACATTTACTTTGGACTTTCGTATTCGACCACCTGTGGACTATACCCGTGTTGTGTATAATGACGTGAATGGAATGATATAAAGATTTACGAAGCCAGGACTACTCAGGAGGGATACGGACCTCACTCGACCTCTCTCGCTTGAACGCGGGCGTTTAAATTCGAAGCATTAAGCAATTCTATCGTAAACACGCGTCCCGCTAATAAAAGGTGGCGCAAAAGTAATGTCATAATGTGAACGCGCCTTAATTTTTACAAAATTGCGCTAAATGTCACTGTGCTTTGACATTTAGGAGGTAGATATATAGTGAATTAATTGCCAATATGATGTAGTATATCTATATAGTGTTATAGTATATATGCGATGAATATTTTGGCGCCATTCGTAATAATTGACACAAGTTCTTATATGTCGCTACGATGCGACTTGTGGCGAAGTTCAGTTCGTACCATAAATATGGGGCGAGCTATACAAGATTGGAAAGTATCTTTTACTCACGCGTATCCATGTCGGTTATTTTTATTTCAATACACGAGTCATTCATGCGAATGAACATTTGCAAGGGGTTGTAAATACGTACTTTTTCAAATCATTAATTTTTAAATAGGTTTATTTCAATGTTAAATTTATTGCCACACTTTTAACATTTAATTAATATTATTCACTGATAAGAATGGCATATACTTAGATAATTAGATAAATAAAGTACTTAAACTAGCAATTATTATAATAATAATTATTATAATTTTGATGCGTCTTCACTTAACATTTTCTAACATTTATTACTGTACTAATCAAATAAAATTTTTAGTGAATGTTATAAACGAAACCTACTCGTTTTTAACATAGATTGAAAAAGATGTAATAATTTTTTTCCTAGACTCAAATCTAATCCTAATATTTAACTTTGTTATAAAAATCACTTATCTGAAATCTTATTTTAAAATGTTTATAACAAATGCATTGTATAAGGTCTAACAGATCATCGTTTTAAGTTCTATGAAGGCATGTTGTCAACAAAAAAAATCACAAATTTTTAAATATCATCCGAACTATTTAACTTAACATATGTGGGGGTGAAATACAGGGGCGGCTTAACCTATAGTGCAGGGTGTGCAATGCACACGAGCTATGGCGCCCTCTGAGACGGCGGCGCCGGAAGGAAGACAGTAATACCATACTGTAAGCTATACCTACTTATAAAATAGCTTGTTGGAATACGAGAAAACTTTCTTGTTACGACGCCTAAGTAGCCGCGGGGGGGGGGGGTAAGGCCTAGAGGGCGCCACACGGGTGCTACACGAGCTAGGGCCGCCCCTGATAAAATAGATATTTAAGTCTCCCTATGGATCATGGATATCGACGATGTATTGTCATAATTTTATGACATTCTGATGCGGAATGAATGATCAACAGAAATCCTTGGAACCAAGATTTATGGATCTCTGTTATGTTGCTATTGCGGCATTTTTCCTAGAGCCGGTAGGCCTTAAGGTAGTAACAACATGAAGCCCGAAGTAGAAGCAGGGGCGGCTTGACCTATAGTGCAGGGTGAGCAATGCACAAGGGCGCAGCCGTCTCAGGGGGCGCCACGGCGCTTCTTGACACATTTAAGAGCATCGTCTTGGTCGTCTTTTAGTTTCGCAACAGAGATGTGCTACAGGCATAAAAACAATGAGTGTTATTCTGCCGTCATAAGAAGAATATATATCTACATCATAAATGCTAAAGCACTGTGATATTTGGCGCTATTTGTAAAAATAAAGGCACATTGACATTATGACATTACTTTTGCGCCACCACATAAATAAATGAATTCCATGTATAAACTAAAATTATCAAAAACTGTTACAATATTTGTCAGTGTGCGTTGGATCTTGTTGCATAACAACATCCATTCGTTCATTTCTCAACTTTGTCGTTGAATCGTCCATTTTAAATCAAGGTAAAACATTTTTTTGCCGCAAACCGGAAAATAAGTTTTTTGTAGCCGTAAGAAGAGTGACAAATGTAACAATACTTTATATGACCTTAAATAATTCATTTTAATACATTAATTAAACAATTAAGTATTGAAAATGAAAAAGTCAGTTAGATGTTTTTATTTATTATTGTATTATATTTATAATATGTATTAAACCTTTTTTATTCGAAGTATGTATGTTATATACGTATGTATGTATGTTTAAGTATGTATGTCTACGTATGTTTATGTATATTTATGTTCATTTGTTTGTGAATATGTATTTATTTGTACACGTGAACTACCCTTTATAAGTATTTTTATCTTTTCCTTACTATGGTTGTCTGTAAGAGATTGCCTTGTGTGATAAGACCGCCCATTGTACTTATCGTGTACAATAAAGAATATTAAATAAATAAATGAAAATGTATCTTTATTTATATAAACAACAACTAAAAAGTCAGTTTAATTGCATTAGGGAAGCAGGTAATTTTTTTTGCCTAGGTTGGCAGGACTGTCTTTTACGTTTGCCAATCTGTCTGTCAAAAGTTGGCATATGATTTGGCTCAGCTCAAAACAATTTCAAGGATGTTTTGTGTCTCAAACACGTAAGTCTCGACTGGTCGACGTCATACTGCATTGGTTCTTCGCGACTTTTTTGGCCAAAAAATCATACCGTATCGTTCCGCAACGACCGCATTGGCTTGATTAGTCTCCGTACTTCTGGCTATTCAACAAACTCTAAACGCCTGTATCGGGACGGCGTTTTGACACGATTGAGGAGATATAAATAGAATCGAAGGTTTTTAAGGCTATGCCGAAAAAATTTTTTTCTGGCATAGCCTTCAAAGTTTACTATCGACCTTTTCGAGCATAATTATATTTTTATTTATTAATAATGAAAATAAAATAAAAAAAATCAATATCAATCCCTCTATGTACGCGGTAAATGATCAATTAGCGTAATATGTAAAAAAATATTGAAGCACTTTCAACTTCCCTTTGAATTTTAAAGTCGTTAAATATATAGCCACTAAATACGTAAATAAAACTAACATTTCGTAAACCAAAAATCCTAAACCTTTTTTAAAAAAATCGTATTAAAAAAACACGAGACATGTATGGTTATTTTAGGTATATGTTCCACTTTAAAAAAAAAGTGTAAGATGATTATCACATAAGAGTAATAAAATAATAAATTTTATCTATAGATCGATAGAGATAAATAAAATTGGATTGTCTGATTGTATATAAAAATAATCGGTTTTTACTACATGCTATGTATATATTAGCAGATCAAACGCTGCAAGTGGAACTGGATAGGCCGCACATAATAATGATTAATTCATAATAGTTTCTCTCTTCCATTGTATTTCTGCCAACTTAGTTCTCTAGTATTGTTATGTCCATAATAATATTTTCCTTTTCAATATTAATATAATAATTTATATTATTCACTAACATACAATATAAACATGGCAGCCCTATTTAATAACACCCCTACATTTATTTGTAACCAGGTACTAATGTTATTTCAAATTGCAGCCACCGCCAATATAAAATTTTATTTTTATATTTATTATAAAAATTAAATTTTAATGCACCTAATTATCACAAACCAATTAGAGTTGCACCTCATTGGTTTCCATGAACGGATTGTCATTACAAAAAAATCCACTTTATGTAACATCAATTACAGTTTTCTTATTTACTTTTTAGCTTATACCTTAATACAGGAGAAGGTTTCCTGCCTGATTTAAGTTAAAAATATTTTTCACACCTATTATTCATATATAAAATAGTATTAATAAATACTATGTTTTTAGAAAGTCTGTGCTTGTTTACGGTTTTGACTTAACTTGTATAAATAAAACATACAATATTATTTTTTTAGTCGTACATCTTTTAAGAGGCAGAACAAACAGGTACAGATTAGATTCCAGAGCACAGAGTATAAAAATTATAAGAAAATAAAATTTAGAGCATAGAAATCAGAATAAAAAAAAAACTATTTATAAGAAATATTCCTAATAAATGCCTGATTTAATAACACTCATATTATGGATGTAGTATTAAAATTTCCCCATTGATAAAATCTGTCAACATATTACAACAAAAAAACCGATTGAGATTTTCCGCTTTGGCATTAATTTATATACTAGATGGCAAAAGATTGTTAATAACAAAGGTGAATATATTGTGGATTAGAAATAAAAACTTGTTAAAAATGTAGTCGTGTGAATTTAACTTAAGAAAGTGACATTACTTTCCAGTCCTTCTAATATATGAAAATGCTTGCAATCAAGTACATTGTGTTATATTTTATGAATTAAACACTTCTAATGTTAAAGTATATATTCAAGTTTAGTAAAACATGTTTCTACTAATGTCTATTACATAACTATATGTATCATATTAAATTTTGTATGTCAACCTGTGACTAGTAAGATGATAATGAAAAAGCTTAACAAAATGTAGATTTTTAAGCTTGTCTTTAAATTTTTATTATTTATATTGAAATACTATCAATAAGTGGATGTGGTAAATCAAACATTGTTAAACAGATAAGTATCATGTACATATGTTTATGCAGGGGGCAGTGGTAGCATAGTGGTGGTGGACCAACTTGCAACCATAGATCACAGGTTCAATTCCCTAAATACAATCTTATATAATTCACATTCTGTGCATACATGATTGCTACTTACTGCACACAAACAAATTTCTAGGGGACAGGCAGTAAAATCCTCAGGATACCATTATAACACACTGCGATCACCAACCCACCTAACAAGCATAGTGATTTAGGTATAGTCCTTCTTAAATATCTTCGGGAGACACCTATGACTTACAATGTCTATAAGATGAAATGACAACTGCTTACCAAAACTCTACATTAAACAAAATCTGTCATCATAAATTTGATCAAATAACATTTTGAACTGGCGTGATGATTAGACAATACTGAAGAAGATTCATTGTCCTCATTGTTTCAGCCCACACCCTCAGCTAGGCATAGGCCTTGTCCAAAGACATCTTTGGGGGATACAATATGATATCAATGCTTCACAGAGGTGTTGGCAATTATAATGAAGATAATTTAGATGCACAGAATTCAAACCAGTCTGGGCAATAGTACTAAGTAGATAGACAAAGTATATTATTTTAAACAAGCACAATTTAGTTTGCCGCAATATGGCATACCTGTCAGTGTGGGAAATTAATTTTTTTAAATGATAAATGAAATATTATTGCTGTATGATCCTGTGGTCTGTAGTATATTGTATTATTAAGGTGATTCAATATAATGTAGTTATTTCAGGCCGATCTGACCCATTCACATCAGGAGAGTAAAGACAGATATATCCATAGGCAGTTGACAGGTTATCTATAGAATGCTATTATAACAATAGCTGTTTTATATGAAATTTGTTTAGTTTGTGCACATGATTGTCACCTACTGAAGCATGTGAACCAAGGTTTGTAAAGAAATATGAAGCCATCTTTTCTCAAACATCTCATGTGTGTCATGGCAATCATACCTTTACACAATTATTGTTTATATTTAATATTTACAGTTAAGTTAGTTTAAAATAAAATATGAAAAAGATCTTAAATTATATATTTATGATATTACACTTACAAATTTATACAATTAATGTTTACGTTTATCATCCCTATTGTCTCTACCATCCCGACTTGACTTTGACCTTTCATAGTCATCATATTTCCTCGAAGTAATTCTGCCTCTCTTGTCATCCGTCCTCCGTTCACGGGACCGATCCAATTCCCTTTCCCTTGACCTAGACTTATGTCTCTTACTTGAATAGTCTCTTTTACGATCATAAGGAGATCGTGATCTTCTCTCTCTTTTTTTATGACCGCTGCTGTGATATTTCGACAAGGGTGGAGTTTTAGGTGATTTCTCTTTCTTAACATCCCGTTTACTGTCTTTAGATGTTGATGCTGCTGGTGACGCTGCTTTATTCTCTTCAGCCCTGGCCTCTCTCTCCTTTTGTGCTTGCATATGTTTGTTCGCTTGGTAGATCTTCCGTAAAGTATCAACTTTGCTTTCTAATTCTTCTGGGTTAACTTTAGGTCTTTTGTACAGTTGTAGAATTCTTGAAGACACTTCTCTTATATCCTCTTCTGTTACTTTGAATAGGAGGAACCAATGAGGATTATTGGGTAGAGGTAAACCAATTTTACGTGCCGTTAAATAAATGCAAGCACATGCAATTGTTTCAGGTGGGAATCGCATAAAAACATCTGTTCGGAGTGCATCATTCATGTAATTCCAGGCCATCTGCATTAACTGTCTGTTTTTCTCATATTGCAATAACTGAAGATATACAACAATGAGTTTGTGTGGATGTTTCACATGGACACAAAAGCCAAGTTCTTTCAGGATCCGCCTTTCAGCTTTAATCACCTGGTTTTTAAGCTCTATGTAATTCTGATCTACAATCAGAGGTGATATAGTTTTCTGAGCTCTCACTTGCTTTATGTGATGGAATACGTTAATAACGTCACGTATTCTACAAGGTTTCTCCTCTACTTTTGATGCTAAATAAATGCTACCCATAGCTGTTGTCTCCATTGGATATCTTACGAAAGATTTAGAATAGTAGAACCTTTGTAAGTACATCTGACCGGTAGCCATTGCTACTTGAGGTAATTTTAGTAAAATGCCTGCTGTTTGTATCATTTCACAACCTAAAATCCTGAGGTCCGTTTCGATATCGACATCGAGTCCATCGATTTGAGAAGGAGTCTCTTTAAAGGCTGTTTCTGGTAAAAGACAGTTATGGAGCGTAAGAACAATCTTCCCGTAGTTTTTTTGCGGTTTAACTGGAGCTCCATTGCCGTTTTTCGTTTGGTTTTGCACTGTTGTAGTTGACATGGTGATTTCACTTTACACAATCACAGTAAAAATTTTCGTAAATAAAAATGGTTCTATTTAAACTAGCGTAAACAGTAAATGGAAGTTTTATTTACTACATATTATTAGTTATTAATAATTTTTACACATTATAAAAAAACACGCAGTAAAATCGTATCAACTAATCGTGGAACGAACGAAAATGACTGCCGACTAAACCAAGATGGCGCCTCGGAATTAAACAGATGTCAAGGCGGTTTGACTACATTTAATGCTTTATCCAGTGTAATAAACTAATGAAACCATAACTCACCGTGTGCCATTGTCGATTATAACAATTATTCCGTATATAACATTAACAATTACACTTTCTTTTATTTATTAAATACAGAATCACTCAAATCAACAACTATATATATATACATACATGGTTTTTGACATAAGCGCATTCGGTTTTTACTTACATTTTCCTTAATTTACAATTATTATTATTTTTTTTTAAATAACATTTTTTGAACAATACTATTTGAAATATTGTATTCATAATAACTTTCGGTTATATAAAATAATTTTCAACTTTCTCAGATGATATCGGAAGATTAGGTAAAACGGAACGAAACTCGAACCCGGGAAATTTAAATAGAAATCTTATCGATCAATAAAACTGAATTGGATTAAATAATGCTTACATCATTGAATATAACTGTAGATATCGAGATAATATGAAAAACACGCAGTAAATCGTGAAAATATATTTTTATATTGTATTGTGCATTTGTTAAATATTAAATAATTATACTTACATCCAGGATCTGTGCATTTTTGGACAAATAAATCCAAAAAGTCATGACCTTCTCCCGTTTCGAAACTACTTGTCACAAACGACATTTTAAAAGTATATGTGAATAAATAATTATAAAAATATAATAACTTTTAACACAAGTAAATAATATTCTTTCAGAATATTTTCACCAACAAACATAAGATAAGAACTTTAACCTAATAAGCACGTCCTTATTTATAACACCTTTAATAAATTGTTACTAAAATATATTATGTAAAAGAATACTTCGAGTGTAAAAACTTGAAACAATATTCAATAACAAGGTAATTTAACATTATAGTAACACTGTATTGCTTTAATTTGTACCCTAGTTTTCTAAAAATAATCTACTATGTTATGCACAGGTCAACAATGTCACATTTCGGACTTTCGTTTACATTTGCGTGGTTATTGAATATACAAGATGTCAACGCTGTCGCAGCAAATTAATTAGTATAGTTCGACTAAATTAAACCGCACTTGTGATAGTAGTATTTAAAAAAAAGGAATGTCATTTAAAGTTAGTAGCATAATGCGCGAACATACCGCGCATGTCAAAATCTACTAGCATTGTTATTTAACATTTTTCTATTGGATACTAGATGGCGCTGACAACAGTAACTATTTACTCTTTTTTAATTTTTATACATGGTCTAAAAATTATTTGTTAATGTGTGGAAATTAATTATGTGTTATTATTAACATGTTGGAAAACAAAATATAAAATTTAATTAATCATAGTGGTTCTCACGTACTAACCAAGAACCGATATACGAGGCACGGTTAAGCACTCCACCAGGTGGATTGTGAACATAATATAGTCGAAAATGACTAGATGCGAGCAGAGCAAAACCGATGGTGATTTCCGGTAAAAGCCTATGCCTTCTTTGTCCTTGTCTATCTGCAGACAAATTATGTATCATTTATTACATACGTAACTTTTCTTTTTTCATTTAGTTTATTAAGAGAGAATATATAAAGTTGACAGACAAGCATTGTTAAGATTTCACTTCTTGTATCATTTTTTCATTCGCAACTTATGTGGATAGTCATATTTTAGCTGTGTTATTATTTATCTTGTTTAAAAAAAACTGAAGGTGGCAAATCGAGGTTAAATTCAGTATTAACTTTAAGCAATTTGTCAAATGTTCTTTATTATGTACTACGTTGTTTCTCATATAGTCATTGTGTCGTCAATGTACCGCGGGACAATATAACTTTTAAATGTTGAATAAATAATTTCCTTTGGTACAATAGATTGTTGGATGATCTGGAATAACTTCAGATACGTGTTCGTGATGATGACAGTGAAGTTCGGGAGATCAGCAGGTCAAGAAGTTTTAGCCAAAAATTCCATGGGTCCGAGTTCAAAAATTCAACATTGTTTTACTCTTTTAAATTCTTTTTAATTTATTACAATGCCACGAACGTCAGTAACATTTCTTGATCAGACTTTGCGGTTTGATAAAATGCGGTGGCGTTGGCGCAACTTCTGATACGATGGTACTGGCGCAACTTCTGCTGCGAAATATTTAGCGCAACTTCTACTGCGGTGACGTAGCGCAACTTCTGCTGCGATGGTGTTAGAGCAACTTCAGCTGCGGAGGCGATAGAGCAACTTTAGCTGTAGCGGCGTTAGAGTAACTTTAGTTGCAGTGGCGTTAGAGCAATTTTTGCTGCGGCCATATAGCACAACTTTTGCATCGGTAATGCTAGTGCAACTTCTGCTGTGATATCATTAGCTCAACTTCAGATGCGGTGGCGTTAGAAAAGAGTTCCCCAAACTTTTTTTTGTGTCGTAGACCCCTTGCCACGTTTTTCCGTGTTGGGTAGACCCCCTACTTACCTAAGCTCTAAGACTGCGACTCTCAGGTATTTACAAGTTCAAAATGTATTGCGACCACAAAGCGAATACCAACATCCTACAACTTACACAATTTTATAAACATATATAATAATTTTTTACTTTATAGGTACTTTTATAAATAATGTAAATGTTTTGATATTATAAGATAGTATGATGTAAGTAAATAGGTACTATCAGTGTATGGGTTGAGATCCACTATCGTGAACCCTCAAAATTTTTTTCGCTGAAGTAGACCCCTTGTAGGTTGTTATAGACCCCTAGGGGTCGATATAGACCACTTTGGGAATCACTGCGTTAGAGCATCTTCATCTGCGGTAGCGTTAGAGCGACTTCTGCTGTAATGGCGTTGCGTAACTTTGTCATATAATTGTACCTAATCATTTTAAGTCTTTGTTTATTTATCTATGTTTTATTTAATAATTAGTACGCAACTAGAAATCAGGTGCGTTAAATAATACGCAATATTGATATTTTATAACCATAAATGTTAATTACACGTATCCATTTAGATATAAAATTCCTCTTTAAACTATCTTTAAGAAATAGCACCGTGAAGTTTTTGTTGTGAACACGAATGCCTTCGATTTATATGTAGTAGAACCTTATTTCAGAATTCGTTGAGATCTCTCACTAGCCGCTCGCTCGTTTAAAATTTTTAACTCGATTCAGTCGACCTCGAGACATGGAGGAGAACGGGTATGTTTGACGCCATATTGACGCTTAGTGGCAAACTACGCGACAGTGCTGTGATTTTATTTTAATGTCAAAGTGAATCGTGATTGTTTTATATTGTGATCGATTAATTTTAACGTGATATTCATTATTACTATTTCTGTGTTTACTGTGTCCGATGTTTTCAAGTTTTTAATTTTTAAATTATATAAACTATTTACATATGTTCCGGATGCTTTTGCCTTAGTGAGTATATATATATACTTTATGGTAACACATTTTTTTATATTCTATTAACAATTATAGCATGAAATCGATATTAAAAATTAAATTAAATTTTGCATAAAATCAATACGCATAACTTCCTTAATAAATACATTCAAACCGGATTTTTATTTATATTTTTGAGTCATCCGATATCTGTTTCGATCTTGATTTCGATTATAAATTGATTTATGTCAATAAAATATATTTCATAAATTATCTGTGAAGTATATTAAATATGTTATATAAAGAAAGGATAATAAAATAATCCTGTTTCTCACAGTTATTGTAACTACGCAGTTAAGTTAGGTTTTATTGTAAATTACACAATTGAACTTTTGTAACTGGCTGGCCATTAAGTTCACTCTCGCCGACAGCTTAACCTTTTCAGATCATTTGAAAGTAACATTTGCAACTTTTTCGTTCGCGGATCGTTCTGCAGATTCATTATCGAAAATATTTGAAATTAATATTCTCTTATATTTTGACATAATAATAATTTTCTGTATGACAGATAAAAAAAAGTTTAAACGTCAAAAAATCACGACGTAATTATATATTTAATCTGTGTTTTATTTTTAATCGAATGAATAAATTGTCTAATAATATACCATTAATTATTTTAATGTATCATTTAATTATACCTGGCCATAATTTCAAATACTAGTAAAACAATTATGATATAATTTATTAATGTTACTCGTACAATGTAACTATTTATTTAATGACAGCAAAAATATATCTTTTTTAATTTAAAGTCGTATTTATAAGTATTTATTATTATGTATATGGATAAATGTATTTATATATGTATTAGTTTGTTTTTTTTTTGGTCTAATATAGTCAATATATATTTATATTCTTTATTACGAGTATCTCGTATCTTCGTTTCCATACTTTGATTGCCTTAAATTATGTTTATGAATAATAAAAAGTATGAAATAGATTGTTTTACTCGAAACAACATTCATATTAATGTGCTAGTGTGAAAACTTTTGAAATATAAAATCATGCAATTCGATTTTTGAGTTATAAAACGATTTACTAACTAGACCAATAGTTTAATAAACCGCAGAGAACGTAATGATGTCTGCATATTTTTGATACGTACTTGTGTTTTTACAAGCCATTAGAATAACATTAACTATACTGACCTGAATAAGATATATATTTTTCGATTAACGCGTCTCGTATACGGATAAACGATGTAAATATATAATACCTAAAATTATATACTGATAAACAATAAAAATAAATTTGAATAAAGAACGCTTTTCGTTCTTTTTCCAAATTTTTGCCACGTCACCAGAATGTAATGCTAAGTTGACGTATGCATGTATAATATATTTTTATAATTCGTAATATCTTTTGATAAAGTTTTGCTTGTTAAGTGGGGTGTACACAGACAAACACTATATAGGATGTATAGCTCTATGTATATCTCGACGTCATCGTTTCATAGGCTTCCCCCATAGATATCTATGGAGGTATATGCCATAATGCCATACGTGGCAGGTTGGCGATTGCAGTGTGGCATTATGTACGAAGATGACACTGCTAAAATTGAAATTTGTTCATGAGGAGTGGCATTCCTATATACTTAATGCACAAAGTGTGAATTATATAAGATTGTATCTTGGGTGTCGAACCTGCTATACAAGTCTCTGTCCTCTAATGCTAAACTACCACTGTTCCATTAACAATAATAAAGTAAGATAAAGTATTTTCGAATCTGTTTAACATGTATAAAAATTAATTATTTTTGACTGTCTGTCCTTGCAGATGTACGGCCAGAAATTATTAGTCGTATTGGATCTTCGTTTTATTTTATTGAAGTCAATATTTATTAACTACTATAAAAGTTGTTTTACCATTACTTATTTAAGAAAAGAACCAATATTTAGCCACTTCCGCACATGCAGTGGTAGTCGTGCAATGAAATGCACCGCTCGCCAGCCCGCTGATAAATATTGGCTAAATATTGGTCCTTTTCTTACTTAGGATGGACTTCCACGAGGTAACGCCTGATCCCATTAAACCATTACTTATGTTATTGCATGATTCAAAATATTTAAGACTTTCCCAAAAAAAATATCTAGTTAGCTAGTTATTGAAATCTGCGAAATGGCATTTGCAGACTTCATGAAGCTAATCTCAAAGCTTCTGTTCGTCGTTCAGCCTATAGACGCCCACTGCAAAGCATAATCTTCTCAAAGATATCTACGAGGAGATATATCATAATCACCACGCTTGGCAGGTGATTTGGTGATAGCAATGTGGTATTATGGTACGCAGAGGGCGCTGCTGTCCATCCTGCAGAAACTTGTTAATGAGCAGTGGCAGTTCTATATAATTTTAGCAACCTACCATCACAAGTAACAGTTAGCTGAACTACCACTGCTCAAATCGATTATTTACATAATTTAAATTAATGCATTTTTAATCTATTTCGTAATTTGTTTTGTAACGTAATTTTAATTTAAGTAAATTTTATTCATATTAAGTTTTAATTAAAAATAACTGTTTAATTATTAAAATTCATTACACAATTTTTTTAATATTCTTATAAATTAGTCAATAAATAACATTTTTATGTTGAATATTATAATATAATCTCGATTCGCGTTAAAAAATAGAATACTGAATTACAATTTAGATAGGAAAGCAGGAAGTTTATAAGAGATATATTTTAATTATAGAAAAATCGGTTTATTGAACCACATGAGGCGTGTGTCAAAAGTTGTAAATAGGTTAAATAATAATTTTTAAAATTGCAATTACTACATATTGAAATCAATTATTTTTCACTATCTGATTCTGCGGGCATTGTGTTGCCAGGAGTTATTTATCTGTCACATTGCAATAGAATTTCATAGAAACCACTTTACACAGATAATATATTTAAAAATTTTATCTGACACGTAAAAAAATATAGGTATTTTGTATATGTAAGTAAGAATTGTCCCGAGGCGCAGTGTGGTCATCTGAATTATTAAAGCCCTTTCACGGGTCAATTACGTTATTTTATGCGTGCATTCGAATTCTGAGTCATTGGTTATTTCGGTGCTTTTAGGCGAAACAGCGCCTATTACGTAAATTCATGCAACTTGCCGACATACTTAGCGGCGCAACGTGAATGATTTTAGTGTTAATTTTTATGTCATGTAACATATCGGCAATAAGTAAGTACTGTGAGAGGAATTATAAGGATATTTATGGACTAAACTTTATTGAAAGATATACATAAAAGTTTAATGGACGGACGAATGCATTTAAGACAACGAAGGATGTTCGCCCACAAGGTAGACAGACCATGTTAACATCCTAGGTAGACACTGGATGCAGGTGAAGGCTGTAAAGGCTGTTTATTTAGATATTATATTAGTGTATATACGACTCCCACACAGGCATCCAACCAGTTGCACTTTTTTTTTCTTCTTAAGAAAATGTGAAGTAACCATGAAGATAGAATGCAAAACATTGTGACGGATGAAAGAAGAAAAATAAATAAAACTATACTGAAATACTAAGTGAAATCAAAGTCACTGTCAAAAAATATGATACGGCGACAAGAGATCCAAAAACGGGGGCCATAGATTAAAAAATCGATCGTACTAGAAATCTAAGGGGTAAAACTTACGTTCATCTAATTTTGTTTGGATGTTCAGATTAGTTTTAAAACCAATACTATTCATCTCTGTTCAGTTCAGAGCCAAGGTTCTCGTGTGGATACCACGGACCGGCCAGAACAGCGAACTTAAGTCATCGACAAAGGGAATAGACACTGGATTGAAACGTCTTTCAGCCGGTATTATTGGAAATCTCTAAAAGAGATCTATATTCACCAGTTTGATCGTGATTAATCTATTTAGACGTAATCATAGATTTGCTATTTGCTCATCTGACTCACTATGTAACATAACACGACCTTGTGAAAATCAGAGAAGTTCCGTATAATGTAACCTTAGTCAAGGTGGCGCTAGTTTCGCGTTTAATTCTTCAATATGCAAGTTCATTAAATCATAGGATAATTGCCTTAAAGAATAGAACTGGTATAAATAAAATCGTAACAAAATCTTTTCAATAATTATTTTCCACTTTTCATTAGAGACTATTTGCATAATGAAAAGATTGTCCAAGAAGTCCAATTTGATAGAAGATAGAATCAAATTGAACTGCCTATAGTAGCATTCTTCAACTTTATGCTAGGAGTTCCAAACGTGCTCAGATGAGGATAACCTATAAAATTTGACTCGGTATTTGGCACTGGTCGGTGTAACATCTCCTGAAGATGCTCCGTGGAGGGGTGAAACACGCGTACAGTAGATTAACGGTGGTAGTTGTGTCTCGCATTGTTTACCGCACGCGCATTTATCAGCGGGCTGGCGGGCGGTGCACTTCATTGCACGAGTACTGCTGCATAGCGGAAGTAGCTATATATTAGTCCCTTTCTTAGTTAGGATGTACTTCCGCAATGTAACGCCTGAATATATTAGATACCTTTAAAAAACTATGTTAGGATTTTAATTCTGCATGAAATAACTTATGCTTGGGTCAATAAAATTTTATATGGGGTTAATTTACAAAACTGCTTTAGTAGGGTAACATAGCACACAGAACAGATGGCGCCGTAAGCGTGATGTAAGGTGGACTTCAGAGTGATCACATCATTACATGATCTTGTTAAGTTCGTCAGAAGACGTTGGGTGCAAGCCGCTGACAATCGGTTCTATTGGAAATATAAAGGAGGTTGTGTCTGTCACTGGACATACTAAAGTTAAAATGATGAAGATAACAGCGACCAACGTAAGGTTATAAAAGAGATCAACTGCTAAGCTACCGCTCGTTTATCATCTTTAACACTTGCCAAATAAATTTCGCTTCAATCAATCCCACCATATTTTCAAGCGCTGACGTCAGACCACACTGCCGCCACGGGCGGCCCACACAGCGCCCTCGCAAATCTATTTAAATTATAATTAATATATTCAAGTGATAAATGGCCATTGGAATTTTTAAAATTAATTGTTATTTTTTTAGAGAATCTCAATAATCGTACAATAAATAACTGAACAAAAAAATTATGCGGCGAAAAGCGCGCCAACTAACATGGCGGGAAGACATAGCTGTCAGTTTGACATAATGCGTTTTTTATTAATAATATAAGGGATACCTTTGTGCCTATTTTAAAATTTTATTTCTTGTATATTATAATTAAATCAAATACAAAAAATAAACATTATTCTTTTATTTTAAAATATGCCGTTGATGTATTAACACTGTCATCGCGGTAGCGATTATAGGCGTCTTATGATTTATGAATTTAAATTAGCACCCAAGCTGTGTTTCTAAATGATTTTCTTTATTGTTATATACTGGCATCTTTTAACTAAAAGAAATGAGGGTTCCAAACGTGCTTGATCTGAGAAGAGCCAGCTAACGATATTTTACAGACGATTACATAATTATGTAGCTATGCAACGTTTTTGGCGGGAAATGTGGCTTGTGTGAGATCGCCATTATTAATATTATTGATTTATTTCCTTTACATCCGAAATTACATTAAAATTCTTTACTTAAAGTGAATTATATTTGAAATAACACTTTAAAATAAAACTTTCAGTATAGTTTAAATAAAACTTACAGTTAAACTGTACTGAAAGTTTAGAAAAAAATGTAATGACTGCTATATCATAGCTATTTTAAGCTGTTTATATAATACAGTTTGTAAATAGTACTAACTGAACAGTTGTTCTCTGATAATCTACATTTTTGCGACGTAATAAATAGTTAAAGCTTTTTTTAATTTGTTGCATGATTCGAAATTTCAAAAAAAGAATAAAACATGTATTGCCATAACAGCATTCCGTTAAAACGGGCCTTATAAACAGTAATTTACTCTGATTTATTATTCTTGACATTATTAAAGGATAGAGTCGTGACCGTTTCATAGATTTGGGTCACAGTTATAGGCTCAAGTCGAATAAATAGCCGTTTTAATTCATCGTTCGTGTATATTTTAAATAATTTCAGAACGCGTGTGCGTTCGTGTCGAGTGCCATTGGCGGGAACAACGCCCCGATTTCCCTCCAATATTGACTAATATAAATGTCAAAATAAATAATTAATATTTTGGAATATATGATGCGTAGTATATTAAATAATAATTAGGTTATATATAATATAATATTCCATGTTTTTTACATTTTACAGGGCAATATAAAACTAAGCGAGTAAAGCTATTTCTCTGCATTATTTTTAATAAAATAGAATCTAACGACGTAAGTATTTCACTATCTGTGATCAGACATTCCTCTTCATTCATCAAGTTGTTTATATTTTTAACTGTATCTTGTACAAACATTTAACGGTAAATATTATAATCATTTTTACGGGCAACAGATGTATGTTAACAAGCTCATAGAAAAAACATAGAGTTTAAAATGTAATAGAAAAGAAAATACTGGAAAAATTACATAACAATGGAATAAATGTAGTATAAAGTTATTTTATACTACATTTATTCCATTGTTATGATATATGATGTAAACTCTCCCTTTACTCTAAAGCAGCAAAAACTTTACACCTCTTTTACAGTTATTTGTCCAATCTTACTTTCGTAATTACTATATCAAATAACCATAACTGTAGCTCTTATTATAATTTTATATAAATCTTAATGTTGTCGTAATTATTCATACCTGCCATGTATTAATCTAATATGGAATTTAGCTTTTTTATTTATTTATTTACACTCTTTTGTACACCATAGACAATAAATAAAAGAAAAAAAGAAACAATTCATATGGTACAAGAGACGGTCCAATCGCTCGAGGCGATCTGTACCGGACAACCTTTAGATGGAGATGAGAGACATAAAGGCGAGGGCGCTTTTGGGTGTACATAAACACAAATACACATATTACTATACAAAATTCTTATATATACATATATACACATAGACATATCTATATAGAAGAAGGCAGTAGGATGTAGGTACATACAAATACATATATTAACACTACACACACGGAGACATGCACCCAGGCACGCATACATATATATATACATATATATATATATATATATATATATATATATATATATATATATATATATATGCGAGGAATATGTACTACATAAATACGAGCAAAGAACAGATGCTAAACATTATCCGCCTATTTTAGCATGATGGTTTAACTAATTATTTCACAATATCTGTACCTAATTAATTTATATGTCATGTGTTTTAAGTCCTTTTTTTATTATAAACCGTTAGAAGCCTATTGTAAGACATAAGCCTCTCTTAAAGATCGCCACGATTACCGGTCTTAACTGTTTTCGCTCCACCTAGTGGGAAGGAGACCCACGCTGTATCTACGTAAGTTATTGCCCAGTCTACTGTCACTTTAGATAAGCAATTATTTTAGCTATTTAACTCCTTTTTTATATCAAAATAACTTACCTTTGTAGCTTATCTACTACTATACTTATTTACTTATGTTATATTATTTCTATCCTACCTATTTATATAGTACAATCTGTCAGTGGCACCAGAAGATACGGCCGTGATCTGAGCCATAACATACTGTTAAAGAACGTTTCTGATGTCTGTATTCATTGTGACCAATAGAATGATACGCGACGAGTGAACTGAAAAACATTAGCTTAGTTCAAAGTTAGTATATTTTCTTAAATCCATCAAGATTCTTAGCAGTTTTCTATTTTTTTTCCATAAGAAACTTCTACAAAATATTCTGAAACTTATAGATTATTCATTCTTAATGGCGTGATCGATGGAAATTGAGATAATTATATTTATACATAGTGTTATATTAAACATATATAAAAGACATAAAAGATTTTTGCTTACAAATGAGCTATACATTTATGCTTTTAAAGTTTTTACATTTATTCTACCTATTTCTAGTCACTTTTTCTAAAGTGATCACACTGATATAAATAACATTAATTTATTTTTTACTACTATCATACAATGCGAGAGTAAATATTTTCGGACTGTATAAAATCAGTAGAAACATATTGTTAACATCGTCAAATGATTTTGCGTGTATAAAAATAAATTTTATAGCAATTGTTCCCGACCATGGTGATTTAAAAAAAATTTAATCACATTTAAAATTACATTTCCATAGGTTTACATTACCCACATGCTTTATGCTATAATATTCTACAAAATGCAATTTTACAAAACTTAACCCATAAAACCTTTTTTACATTAAAAGGCAAAACAATTGTATTGTAACAAAAACATAATTTATAATAGTTGCATACTGTAATTTTCAACCATTTCCCGAGATCCAATCAGAGATCTGTACATTAATTGCGTCGAAGGATTTAAACTTGAAACGAAACTGCAAAATCCATTATAAAATCCGAGACACTTGATAAATGGTACAAGTCTGAAAAAGACTTTTTATAATGTCATGACAAGGTTTTTTTTTTAAATGACCTCCTCTATTGGGGACCACTCGTAGCCCCAACTTATTTATTTTTTAAATAATTTTTTTTTAAATAATTTTTATTCATAAGATATTTTTATTTCACGCTCTTCAGTCGTTCCTCATATGATCTTTTATTCTTTTATTATCTTTCACTCTACAGCTCTTTTACCTTTTCCTTTCATTACACCATTCTTTCCTTTCCTCATACCTTCACTATTACAATTCTTGTCTTAATTTTCTTTCTCACATTTGGTCTATTCTAGGTTTACATTTTACGATATTATTTTTTTAATTTCTTAGTCATGGAAAGTTGGGTGAAATTTAACTTTTATTACGGTTAAATAATAAGCGTTGGTAGTGTGTAATGGTTTGTACATTAAAACAGCCACATGTGAACGCATCTTTTAATTTATTTTCGCTCCGACACTTACTGCGATCATCTGTCCCTTTCACTTGCATGCACGTTTCGTTTCTCTTGTTCACCTGATGAGAGTACAAGACTTTGTTGCATAGAAACTAGACACTGCACTTGCTATACTCCGCACAAGTTACCGGGTTATACACAACAGAACCAAACGTTACTCACTACACTACAACACCCCCTTTTTTAGAACAGCGTTGGTTTACCGAGGTTGGATATGGATTCTTCCTAGGCTCGCCTGAGGTCCACGCTGTCGTCTTAAGCCGCACACAACAAAAACATTACTTAACTCTACTCGGGTAGAGCGCTTTGCTACGTAGGAACGTCTTTATGCAACTGATGCGCGCCCTACCAGCTTTTTTGTTTTTAAGTTCACGGACCCTTCAACTCCGTGATCTCAGCTTCGATGAAGCTGTAAAAGCCTTCGGGCTAACAGCGACAACTTCAACAGAGAATAAGTAAGAAACCATTATCTAACTGTATTTCGTAACAGAAGTGAATATCAAAACTTAGATCAGCTGTTTTTAAACTAAATATTTTCTTAATTATCCTATGCATGGAGCATATATATAAGCTGTCGTTCCCGCTTCCGGATATATAATCAAATCAATGCCCCCTTTTACCGCCTTGTAGGTGGAATTCCGTAAAATTAGTTCTTAGCTGAAATTAAATTAACGTAATAAATACCTTTATCATATATCACGTTTCTAAGTCTTATTGTTCTAGAGATATCGTGATGAGTAGATACATAGATGTCCAGAGATCGCGTTGTAATTTGTTATTAACATAATTGTGTTCTTCTCCCAGAGGGCATAATTCAAAAGATTTCTCTTCTAAAATAAAAAATAGATTTATTTCCCTAGATTTTGTCGAATTGTTTTTAAACGACAACAAAAACTTTTATATGCATTAGGATACGATAGATAATAACACAGTTCACAATTTTTAATTACAAAATTTTGTGTAACGAATATTTTTTTAATAATAATAGTAAATCAAAATCAACCCAAATATAATATCAGCTGTCACATTACAGATGACGTCCGAATTGAAATTCGAACGCGCGATTATTATATTTAAAATAAAAAGTATAGTGGCCAGTAGTACTAAGCGTTCTTACATGAACGCTACAAATGCATATATAAAAACAAAGTCCATGCTAAACATACATACATTCGTCAAAGTTGCATGAAAAGATTAAGCTGGAGCTTTTTAAGTTGTATAGCTAAGTATTACGCGATAAATAAGCCCGTTGATACGAAAAGTAGAGCTTATACCAAAACGGTCAGAACTGGTACGTTGCCCAACGTAGAATGTAGTCCACGTCGCCTTTCGTTATACCAGCTGACCTTCGACTGAATCGACAGGTGCTTGTCTTATTACGATTCATGTAACGCTGTGTTAGTGAAAATTATATTATTAAATGTTAAATAAGTTAATATTGTATAATTATATTTTCGATTATCATACCCTGTCATTTTATTAATCTAAAAAAATATTAATATCACCTATTCAAGAGTGATAAATAAGTATATATACATACACACATACGTATATTAGAGGGGCCGGAAAGTAATGTCGTTTTTTTAAGTTAAATTCACACTACTATATTTTTAACAAGTTTTTATTTCTGATCGACAATATATTAACCTTCGTTATCAACCTTTTGCCATCTAGTATACAAATCAATGCCGGAGCGGTAAAAATCAATCGGTTTTTCTGTAAAATATGTCGACAGAATATCAAAGATGGCGTCCGAATTCAAATCGGCGTTCGAATTCGAATGCACATGAATGATTTAAAACAAAAAGTATACGTAATCGCCATTAATCTATTTATTTATCTGTACATAAAGATTTCCCTTATGTACTGACTCATCACTATATCTCCGAAACAATAAATTTAAGAGACTTGTAATTTGGTACTAATATTTATTTTGCTAAGTAGAGCACAGTTAAGAACGTATTTAAACGAATTCCATCCGCAACGGAAGTTGAAGAGGCGCTAATTATGTCCGCGAATCGGGAGGGAATAGCTAATTTATTATGTATATAACGTAATATAATAAAAAGCGTTTTAAAATTTCGGATTACTACGTATTAAAGTTAACTATTTTTACTATATATCCCTGTAGACTTTGTAGTGCCCGAAGTTTGTGGCCTGTCATATTTCAATAAATAAAAATTATTAATGTAACCTATTTAAGAGAGGTTGACAGAAAGGTTTACCTTTGCCCTTTTTAGCTTTTATATTAATTTACAAAACTGACATATGTTATAAAAAAAAAAATAGTAATTAATATTCCAAAACCCTTTCTCGTCCAAAATATCGGAATGTTTGAAGATGAAGTTCATTTACCATGTGTGTTGCCGGTGATATGGATCCGAGACGTGGTCACTTACGGCAGGTCTCATATGAAGGGTGAAGGTCATCCAGAGAGTAATGGAGAGGGCTATGAAATGAGAAGATACGTAGAAGAACCAAATTGCTCATCTGATATGGCAGTAGGCGGGGTACATTGTTCGTGCAGAAAGATGAAAGGTTCTGACGACTTTAAGCTGATGGACGCGGCGTGGGTACCACCACCAGGGGTACCGATGTCATAGTTCAAATCTCGAGAAGTCGCTGAATGCTGGCAGGATGAGTCATCGTGACAATCTTGAGAGAGGGGAGAAGGAGACATACACCTTGCAGTGGGCTTCTGTTCACTGAAAAGAAGAAAGTATATGTCGAGTTAGTTACCACAATATTAATATTGCCAATCACAAACGTGTGACGTAATGGTAAAACGGTTGCCAAGTCGAATGCTATTCCGTCATATGGTAACCCTATACATGTAGGTCCGACAAACATTTGCATAACTTCGCGGTAGGATTATGTGTCTGACAACACTGGTTATAACGGTTGAATTTTTGTTAAAAAAAAAGTTTCGATACCTCATTATATAAGTGATCACAGATAAAATATCAAGATAGTTCTTCCGGATTTCCGTTACAGTTTTAAAAAATATATATTCTTTTTTGATATTCCAATTCTTGTTCGATGAATTACGAAAATTTATTTTATTCCAAAGCAGGTTGCAAGCGCGTAGTGTCCTTCAAAGGAATTACAAATTTTATGATAACTAAAGGTATAACAAATGGAAAATAAGGTAAATAAAAGGAAAATTGAGATACACAAAAATAATTAAATATTAGACTGTAACAGATTGAGACTAAATGTAAATATTAGATAAAAATACCTAAACTGTTGTAACTGAGGATGGGATGAAAGGAGATGTGAAAAAAGGAATTATGGAAGAACGAGAATTATGTAATATTAAGAAGAATGAAAGAGTCAAAAAACAGGGAAAATGTAAATAAAAGAAAAAATAACAAAATATTGTCCCCAAAAATCCCTGTCTCCAAATAGATAGGGGTGGAAGGAGAAGTCCCCAAAAATGGGGGCCATAAAAATACCTAGACTGTCGTGACTACGGATGAGATGAAAGGAGATGTGAAAAAAAGTAATTATGGAAGAACGAGAATTATGTAATGTTATAAAGAATGAAAGAGTCAAAAAACAGAGAAAATATAAATAAAAGAAAAAATAACAAAATATTGTCCTCAAAAATCCCTGTCCCCAAATAGAAAGGGGTGGACGGAGAGATCCCAAAAACGGGGGCCTTAAAAATACCTAGACTGTGGTGACAGAGGATGGGATGAAAGGAGATGTGAAAAAAGGAATTATGGAAGAACGAGAATCATGTAATGTTATAAAGAATGAAAGAGCAAAAAAAGAAGTAAAATGTTAATATATCAAAAAATTAAAAAATTATCCACCAAAAATCCCTGTCCCCGATTAAATTAGGGTGAAAGGAGAGGTCCCCAAAAACGGGGCCATAAAAAGAAATAACCCATGGCCATCCTTTTAAACCGATTACACAATTCTTTTCTTTCAAGTGTCAACCCTGTAAATAGATACACACGAGTTACTACCAGTGCGCATATTGTACCACATGCACGATTTCGCTATTTATTTCCGAATACAAAAAGCAGCATAATTGCTCGCTACAATTCTAAATTGTTCAAAGCATTATCGCTTGTATTACGTAAGCATAGAGTCTATATGCGCACTGCATGATTTGTTTCTGTTTGTACTATTAAGGGGATGTAGTATACTTGACTAGGGTTGTGTGTTCGAATAATAAGGCTAATTTAAAAAAAAAAAAAACATTAGTCAACATGGTATATTACGTTCCTTTTTCAAATTTTATTTTTGAAGATTTTTTTTTATTTTACTACGACGTCTGCTTTTATTACATTACCTGTATTATAAATTATTGTAAATAAATACATTGAGTCGTTATAACTTAATTATTTTGAAAATTTTTATGTTTTAATATAAACATAATAAATGTGGCGAAGGATAGTATAGAAATATGTATAGAAGGTATGTAAATAAAAACAATAAAAATGAAAGAAAACATGAAGGAAGGAAGACGATATATAAAATAAAATTATACTTAAAAACTTAGTGAAATTAAAATCCCTGTACTAAGAAATCATACGGGAACAATATGTTGAACAATATGAATATGTGACATAAATTAAAAAGCTAAATAGGATATATAAAGGCGATCTTATAACAGCAGTACTGGACATAGACTTATTCAATAAATTTCTAGTAACATCTATTTACATTTACATTTACATATACATTATTTGAAGCGGCTTGCATCCATTATCTACTGAAGACTTCAACGATATTCTCTGCCACGACAACGATATCTTCTGTGTTGATATGTCACGTTGCGTATACTAGCTTGTATGTGGTCTCAGGATCGAAAATCATAAGCGGTTATTCCTTCTGCGATTTATATGGTCAACCCATTACCATTTCGCTTCTTTTCTTTCGTCTACTTATTTCCTCATTTCTGATTTGATCTCGAAGACAAATGCCGAGTAGAACCTTCTGGTTAAGTAACTGTGACCTCAAGAGGCACGGGTATATTTATTACGTATATTTTTTTTGTAATGACAACTCTGATTTTTTTTTGGTGGCAACCCTGCGCATTACATTCAGAATAATGAGTGCGACATGGCAATTTCTTTTGTAGAGAAGATAAGGATAATTCATGGCCCTGGCCTAAAGTACTGCCCTACTTGCGATTGTGTAAGACTCTAGCTTTTTAAAATCCTTCACTAGATGTCACAGCATAGATAATGTTATACGATCTTGTATTTTAGTGTTACTAATCTGTGCTTCTTTTCCGCCAAACTTGAAGTCTTTGTCAACATATATAATTATTATTTCAGTCGTAGGAACAACCTGATTCTAGCATCTTCTGACACAATAAGTTTGTTTGTCCATTACCCCTCTAGAACTTTAATACCCCAGCATATAAATATTCTTCGTGATTTTTAACCTGTCTAAAACTTAGTGGCAACTTGCCTATATGTTTGTCTATCTAGTTTACTTTTATAACATATAAAGATGGACTTAATGTTGGTGACAACAGCTACTTTGCTAACTTTGAACGGTACAGCAATAGATTGTTATATATGTATAAAATTGCATATTGAAAAAGATTCTAAAATTGATAAAATAATTATTTAATGGAATCTGTATTTAGTTGACTCTGTCTTTGGCACTAATCGGTGTAACATAACTCCTGAATATGCCCCGTGGAGGGGTGAAACACGTGTTGAGTAATTTGGTGGTGGCGGTTGTGTGATTCGCATTGTTTGCCGCACACACATTTATCAGCGGGCTGGCGGGCGGTGCATTTCATTGCACGACTACCACTGCATGTGCGGAAGTGGCTAAATATTGATCCTTTTCTTACTGATAAAATAATTATCTAATAATAATTTAAAATAAATGTTTTATTAATCATATAATAAATAGAAATACATTAGATTTAGATAAACATATTGTATATTTGTATTGTAATCCTAAAGCCATGAAACTGATCTCTATAATTACCTTAAATATAACATGAGTTACACAGATCTTCATCATTCTCATCACCTTAGGCGACAGATGCTCAATGCAAGGCTTAGACCTGCCTTCTCCCCCCTAAAAAATTCTCTGCGATGATCGGTCTTACTTTACCTGTAACCTGTATCCATCGACTTCGCTTGAGAACTATAGCATCGCTCCACCAATGGGCATCAAAGTATCAAAGTATTACAAATCACCCATAATTATTTCGTGTTTTAGTTACTACACTTAATCTAGCAAAATTTTATAAAATATATTAAAATGGCTGATTTTCTTTATACTGATATATCTGTATGGTGTAGAAGTTAAAACACTATAGCAATATGCAATGTGGAATAAAAACAATTATTGCTAACCATTCTATATATACAGAGTGATTGTTTATAGGTATAAAAGTTTTAAGGGGATGACCTACTTAAAATCATCTTGTATATGCGATAGGCCAATAACTTCTAGCAGTAAAAAGTCTGCAGGGATATATAGTAAACATAAATAATTTTAATATGGTAAATTCGAATTTTGAAAACCCTTATTGCTGCAATCAAGTTATTTCCGTAAATAGATTATACATTCACTCCATATAAAACTTATATGCTTTTAATCAATCACGGTGTATTTACTGGTAAATTAAAAAAAAACTGTAGTAGTAATTACTTTGTGAATAAAAGCGAACAAGAATCTTAAAGAGTAAATAATGTAATGTTTTGCCTTAAACTATTATTGTAATAACGATATTACATAAAATTGTCTAATACTGCGCAGTAAGGCGCCATACTTGTGACGTCACAGAGTTCGCGGCCTCTGATTGGTCAATGCTGTCGCCTTGTCACCAAACCTACGCAAAACTTGCTTACTTTTTGCATATTTCGTTTTTTTATGTAATGTAGGAAGTTAGATAAATTACCTATGTTTGAATAAAGATCCTTGGTATGTTATGTAACAAAAAAGGTTCAATATAAAAGAAATATGTTTATTTATCGGTTCACTAAGTATATTTACAATAAAGGTATATTTCTTGTAAACAAACAATGATTCCATTTTATCTATTTATGTATATTTTACCAACTGTTATGCGGTTGAATATTAAATTAAATTCTTTGAAATCCTAACATTTATGACCAGGGACAAGAAATCACACCTGGAATATCGTTTTTATCTTTTCATAACCTAAAAATATATTTTAAAAATAGTTAGGAATGTTACGTACATACCTATGAAATTTTAATCTCCGACATTCACTTACAACTGTCATGCACATTTTTCTAGTGAGTTTTTCCGTATGGCTGATTAATTAGGTATCAATAAAACAATTTTGTTTTAATTATGTACGATGATATAATTATTAATATTACGCTGAAGGGCCAAGGTCACTGATTCAGTTCACAGAGTACTCTACGAAACCGAAATTAGTCGATTGTCTCTTTCTAAACGTCGATGGGCAATATTTATCGCTGGCTAATGTAAGTATAAATAATATTATGTCCACACGTTATACGTTAACAGTTTTATAGCTCTATTAGCTATATAAAGCTTTTATTGTTTTAAATGCTATCAGAGACACATTGCTCGCTGGGAGCAGGTTACCACAGAGCACGTGGGCGCACCCAGGTGACGTGACGTCATGCAACCTGCACTACGGGTGCATAGCTAGGGTAACCAATTTTACGAAAAAATTTAGGAAAGTTTATAATTAAAAATGAGACTATACTATTAATTTTATATTAGTAGGTTATATAATCATTTTAATAACTCACAAAAGACGCGTCAGTCTTTTATAAAAAGGCTTACTTCAACTTGTTAATGTGAACACGGCTTTCTAATTTACTGTGATATAATTGGTGAATATTCCAGAATGACGTTAACAGTCGATACCGGTTCGACCAGGCACAGTTCGGGAATTAAAACCAATGTGTGTTACCAGTGATGACTTACGGAATTCAAACGTAGCCTTCCATTCTGGAACTTAATAAACTCACAATCACTCAGTGAACCATGAAGAAGGCTATGCTCGAGATTTCTTTACGAGATCGAATCAGGAATAAGTAAATCCGTACAGCGATATAGCTCAGCGGATTGTCAAGGTGAAGTTGCTTTGGGCGGGTCACATAGCACGCAGAACAAGGCCTGGGGTCATAAGATTCTTCAGTGAAGACCTCGGACCGATAAGACCACCTTAGGGTGTCCATCCCTAAGATGAGCAGAAGACTGACGAAGGAACCGGTTCTTTTGGAAATCTATTAGAAAGCCTGTGTCCAGAAGTAGACGTCTTATAGTTCAAATTATGGTGGTCTAATAACGCGAGAAAAGTAATAAATGTGACCACAATGAGTCACTTTCTGAACGTAAATATATTAAAGGTTACTAAAGTTTGTTTATCTGTAAGTTATTTAAAACACTTAATAAGATTCCTTCTAGGTCTATTATTAATAACATCGTCATTTCCTTTTAACTATAAAAAGCGAACGAACAGGATTTTTGTTTTCGCATTGTCCTCAGCAATAAATGACCGTTGAAGGAAAACCGAGACAACGTAACATATATGTAAGTAATGTAAAATGGCCGCCCACACAAGGTCGAGCAGTACGTGACGTTATTGTCACAAGTGTTTTAGCCGTCGTTTTTATGTTCTTGCTTACCATTTAAATATTACAGGAATTTTAAATTCACACTGACTTTTCCCGCGCTTGTTCGATTTTTTTATGGCTTTACATTTTCCCGCGCTTTTTTGACGTTTGTATTTTTTTTTGTGATTCATTGTCAGAAGTAATTTGACATTAATATTTCTCGCCTTTTACGATTTTTTTCTTAAATTACATTTTCTGTATTTTAATTTAAAAATATTATTATTATTAAAAATATATATTATCCTGTTGTGGGACATTACAATATTTATTTTAAGTTTATCAGCAGCGTGATAGTATAAATAACGAAAAAAATATGTTGAAATATTATTGACATAACCATCTATAACTTTGTTAAAGTTAAATTATTGAAATTAAAGCTTGAAATTTTAATTTTTTTATTATTTGTAATTTTTTAAAATAACAATTACTTTCATCATCATCATCATCATCATTCTAGTCGCAGGACTACTTCTGGATATAGGCCTATATTAAATGTTTCCAATAAGACCGAATGAAAACTTTTATCCAAGTGTTCCGAAGACCATAAAAAAGTTGTGTGATGGACGTCTTACAATTATTTTGCTTCCCATAAAAATAGGCTGTACCAATTGTTTTATTTTTTTTTACTTTGACGTCACTATTACGAAATGACAAGGTTTTGTTAATGATTTAAAAAAAAGCAAATAAATTTTAGAAAGACGAGTAGAAACTCTTTGAGCGCAACGGCCATTAATGGAACAAAAAAAAAAACAACAGTAGCTGTCAAACGTGTACGAAATCATGGCGGATTCTCTCAGTCCAAAATACGAGCGCATTGGATGACCTTGTCAAGTGCTGTCACTGTTTATATAAAGCTCCATCGTGACAAGTCGCCTGTGTACGTCCAAGGTCATGGCGGGTCGGCGCGTTTGGACACGCAGACATAATGTAAACTGCTTCGCATGTGCCGCAAGGCGATGTGATCCGTGAACAAAATTAGTGAAGCTATTCACGGATGTTGTACACAGGATGATTAATTATAGTCATAAAAGTATTATAGGGGGTGTGATCTTATCAAAGTTGCCATATATAAAATTTAATGGTCTGTCGCTGTCTGGAATGATTAATTTTCCTTCACCACGTAAATAGAAGAAAAATTAATATGTAATATTCATAACCCATACATAAAAATTAATATGTAATGTACATAGCATAACAATGAAAGCTTGAATGTTTGAAAGGGGTAATGTGTGATACATTTGTTGTCAATAATATACGGTAAACTCTATCTAAAATTCAACAGATTCAGATATAATTAAACGTCATTCAAATTTAAAACTTCTCTGTTATTTAATGGAATCAGGCGTTACCTCGCGGAAGTCCATCCTAAGCCCTCTCAGTCTCTGTGTTTGGCACTAATCGGTGTAACATAACTCCTGAAGATGCCCCGTGGGGAGGGGTGAAACACGTGTTGAGTAATTTGGCGGTGGCGGTTGTGTGATTCGCATTGTTTGCCGCATGCGCATTTATCAGCGGGCTGGCGAGCGGTGCATAAGTGGCTAAATATTGGTCCTTTTCTTGCTTAAAACTTCTTTATTCGAGTACGCATTTAGGCGCATTTTTGAATCATTAACACATCATTTATTTTATGTTTTGATTAAACTAATTTTTGACTTTTTTGTGCTTTTAGAAATAATTGAGAAAAATCATAAAATTTCTATCGATATTAGATACATATATCGTATAATTAAAGAAGTTCTATGTATTTCTGTCGATATCAATATGAATTTCAAATATCCGGTAGAAATACTCGTACTATAGGTTGGAAATCGCTCATTTATTTAAATCGTGGGATGTTAAAATTCATGGCGGGTTATATCTTTATTGTGAATATTCCTTCCAAACAAAAAGATTTTCAAATTAATACAAATATAAGGATATTTTTTATTTGCCGACTCTAGTTTTTCTGAACAAATATGACGTGGATGCTTTCAAGAGAAGAATTAACTAAATATAATTGCTAATTCACGGTTTTTGTAATAAAAAAAAAATAAGTCTTTTAATGTGACCGTGGGAAACCACTTGTCAAACATCATTATTCAATGAGAAAATTAAAACCTGTTATGAAGTACAAATCGCGTGTATCAGACGAAGTATATATAACATATAATATACTAACTGTCTGTACAGTAAAGTCGACAAAATTGTTATAAAAATGTACATAAATGTAATACGACCAAAATTATAATTAAGGTTTTTACCATCTATGGTAAAAATAGGAATAAAATTTAAATAAACAAATATTAGGGGCACCGGAAAGTAATGTCGTTTCTGTCGACATATTTTACAGAAAAACCGATTAATTTTTTTCCGGCATTGATTTGTATAGCAGGTAAAAGGTTGTTAATAACGAAGGTAAATATATTGTTGATCAGAAATAAAAACTTGTTAAAAATGTTGTCGTGTGAATTTAACTTAAGAAAGCGACATTACTTTCCGGTGACCCTAATATAAAAATGAGTCAAGGAGTGAAGATGAGAAAAGAAAGGCGATGCATGGAAAAAGGTATGCAAGCGAGTAAAAATATAAAGGAAAATAGAAATGGTTAAAAAACTGAAACCCATTCCTTAATATAGCAGGGTTTGAATGAGAGGCTCCAAAAGCGGGGTTTCCCCTTTTCAATCTCGAGAGTAATCACAAGAAAAAAAAACAAAACTGAACCGATACAGTATTCGTTTTGATAAGTTTTATACTCCACATAATTGCGACAAACCGGCATTTGACCGGAAATTATAATTTATTTAGACGATCAAGCTATAAATAATCCAAGTATATTCAACACAAAGTGATTAAGAACAAAGACTGCATTGCAAATTTGCAAATGTTAATTCACTCTTTTCTTGAAAACGCCTCGTCATATTTGTTCGGAAAAATCGAAGCGAACAAACATAAAATATTTGTACATCTTCATGTTTATAAATAAAATTTAAAATCTTTTTGTATTCAAAGAATATTCACAATAAAAATATAACCCGCCTCGCATTTTAACGTCCCACGATTTAACCCTTTCGTTACCAGCGCTGGAGTTAGCCGGTTTCCATTGGACATGCCGTTATTAATAATACATCATGTTATTAAATGCGCCTTCACTTAAAAACAATTCTTTAAAAGTATAGTATGTATTTAGAAATTAATATTTTAAACATAAAAACGTATCACCGCAATAATAATCTACTAACTTTGACCTAAAATATTTTACTTTCAATTTATAAATCAAAAGGAATAAATAGAAGTAACAAGTGCGTTGTTTGCTGTGCAAATGACAAAATACGGGAATCTAAATATGAATGTAAAAATTGTAATGTGGGCTTACGTGTAGATTCCTGTTTTAAGATTTATCACGGCTAAATAAATTACTAAGAATTATCCTACCATTTTTAATTAATATACCAGTAAAATCTTTAAACATGTTACACAGATGAGAAAATTCGAATATCAGCTTACCGCCATGCAATGTGCACATGCGTCGCATATGACCGGTTCAGTAGCGTCACTTCTGCGAAACGTACTGCGGTAAGGAAAGGGTTAAAGAATAAATACGTGATTTCCAATCTATGGTACGAGTACCTCCACTAGGTATGCGAAAATTATATTGGTATCCTCAGAAATACCAACAAATTCATATAAATTCTAAGTAAGAAAAGGACCAATATTTAGCCACGTCCGCACATGCAGTGGTAGTCGTGCAACAAAGTGCACCGCCCGCTAGCCCACTGATAAATGCGTATGCGGCAAACAATGCCTAACACGGAGTCACTTACTTTGAGTCACTTGTCTCTGTGTTTGGTACTAATCGGTGTAACATAACTCCTGAAGATGCCTCGTGGAGGGGGTGAAACACGTGTTGAGTGATTTGACGGTGGCAGTTGTGTAATTCGCATTTTTAAAGATATGCTATATGAATACTAAAAAAAATCTTTTTGACGATGTAAAAAAATAATTTAGCTATAAATAATCCAAGCATTCGAGTATGGTACGCAAGGCAATCAATCGATTGCATTAAAAAAACCCACGTGTAGTTATTAAAACAACGAACAACTTACCATTCTATAACCTTGTACAACTTTCAAGTTAAAAGAATAAATAAATCTTAAAAAAAGAACTTGTAAAGAGCTAATGTTTTTCGAACAGAGATAATACTATAACATGCATATCATATTATGTTATAATAATGAGGTAAGTATGCGTTTACACGTGTCTAAAAAGATTGCTGAAAAGATATATTTTTATTAGTAATTTTATTCTTAATTTAAGAATCTATGTCGGATGGGCAGCTTTCAGGAAGTAAGAAAAGGACCAATATTTAGCCACTTCCGCACATGCAGTGGTAGTCGTGCAACAAAGTGCACCGCCCGCCAGCCCGCTGATAAATACGTATGCGGCAAACAATGCGAATTACACAACTGCCACCCTTAATCCACTCAACACGTGTTTCACCCCTCCACAGAGCATCTTCAGGAGTTATGTTAATAATATTGATTATTATTAATTATGTGAGATAATAATTACTTAGGATGGACTTCCGCAAGGTAAAGCCTGATTCCATTATATAGCTTTCAGGAAGTTTCGAAATATCTTCTCGTCCAAAATACTGCAATGTAAAAACGAAGGTGTTTAACCAACGTGGTCGCTTACAATGGGCTCTCATAAGAATGCTCAACGACACCCAGAGAGCAATGTAGAGAACTTTGAATTTCCGCTGCAAGATCATATCATAAATGAGGAGATCCAACAAAAAATCACGATCACCGACATGGCACGAAGAATTGCTCGTCTAAATTGGTAGTGTGCCAGGCACGTCGCTCGTGCAACTGATGGCTGTTGGTCTCGAATGGTCCTCGATGTCACCTCCAGTCAGTGGACGCGGTGATGGTGGATGGTGATGATCACGGGAAGACAGATCACTGTGGCGATCTTTATGGGAGGCCTATACCTTGCAGTGGACGTCTATCGGTTGAAAATAAAGAAGAAGGCTTTATAACCATAAACATAGAATTCTTAAAAAGTACATAAGAAAATCATCCAGAAATTGGTACGGCATTTTCCTTAACTGACATAATGATTAGAAATATGAAAATAGGTTCAACCTTTATATAAACATTGAAATAAATATTTGTTATTTAATTTATCTGTATAAATAATAATGAATCTCCAACGAACGTTTCGGTCGATTCGGCAATTTTGTTATATCTTCTTAGATCTTCCCGTGTGCAACGAAACCCTGGCGCCCTCTAGGCTTGACCCCCTTCCCGCGGCTATAACTATTAACTTTGCCGTCGTAACAAGAAAGTTTTTTCATATTCCAACAATCTATTCTATAAGTAGGTATGGCTTACAGTATGATATTAGTTACGGCCATGATAGTCTAAGACGATGATCTTCCCCGCGGCGTTCCCGTGTGCATTGCACACCCTGCACTATAGGTTAAGCCGCCCCTGCTAGTTACTTTATGGCGAGTCCACCAAAGCGATCCAAAAGCTCTGCCGCCTTCTAATACGGTGAAATAGTATAGCCTGAGTCGAAGCTTCCCTGGGAGTCGTCGAGCTTCGCTACCTTAAAAAGAGGCTTTATTCTGAACGCCATCAACTCCATGAACGTCAAATATATGAAGAAATTGGGAGATGAATAAAAAAATGCTTTTAATTTCCTAAATGCTAGTTTTTTTTTAATATTTTGTAAATTAAAACACCCGTGTATAGCTGTAAAATATCTGACGTCAAAAAAAAACTAAAAATAAAACAAGTTTGAATGTAATAATTAAAAAAAAAACATAGTGTACAAAAACTTATCTATAATAGTGTAAACACATTATTAAAAGTTCATATGTGCAAGTAATTATAGTCTGTAATAAAGACATTAAATGTTATATATTGATCAATATGTAATAGGTTTTTTTTTTATTTATACTGCCTCAGACCAGTAACTGTACATTATTTTTTTCTAGCTGGTTTAAAATATACAGGTTGATGGTTTGTAGGTGCAATCACTTTAAATTGGTAAATATATAACATATTTGCTGTAAATTAATAAATTTTACACTATATAATATAAGAATATTATCATATGTCCGTGTAGAGTTTATAATGCTAGACGTCATTGGCCTATCGAAATAGAAAAAACTAATGAAATGTGTTAGGGGGGCCGGAAAAGACAGTAACCGGCGTTTAATATTGCACATCGACCTCTAGAAAGAGACAATCCGCTAATTTCGGCTTCGTAGAGCACTATCTCTGTCCCACACTACCTATGTGTCAGTCGTTGTATTTCGTACGATAGAGATAATGCTCTACGGAGCCGAAATTAGCCGATTGTCTCTTTCTAAAAGTCGATGTGCAATATTTATCGCCGGGTATTTTAATGTCGTTTCTACGCATGTCGATATTTGATTGTCATCTCGAAGCTCATTACGCACTTGAAAGACATTGTATACTAGATGGCAAAAGGTTGTTGATAACGAAGGTGAATACATTGTTGATTTGAAATAAACTCGTTAAAAATGTTGCTGTGTGAATTTAACTTAAGAAAGCTACATTACTTTCCGGTCCCCCTAATATAAAAATGAGTCTAGGAGTGATGATAAGGAAAGAAAGACGATGCATAGAAGAAGATATGCAAGCGAGTAAAGATATAAAGGAGAATGGAAATGGTTAAGAAATTGAAAAACTAAATTATCCGATGTATTATGATCCTGTCCTAAATATACAGGATTATTGTAAATAGATCCAAACCTTTACATTCCAATCGTCCCGTATAACAAGACAAATAAATAATAACCATGTCAAAAGTGTAATAACATTACAATAGACTATCAAACAATAATATCGGGACATATCAAGCGTTGTCAGATTTATTTAATTGATAGATTATAACCGCTACATGTGAACACGGCTAATTTGGAGCGTTTATAAGACCAGGACAAGGTCGCGACTGCCTTTGCATTCTCCACTGACTCATTGGTTCACGAAACGAACCAAACACGTAATATACAACAGGTGTTATAACGTAACATATTGATAATATTTTATTTTAATTTCTTTCGACAATATTGTTATTTACTTTATCTGGTATTATTTACCGTTGAATATAAGACGTGATAATTCACTACCTATTTTTTTTAAAATATTTAAGAAATATTTACTAGACCTATGATTAATTATCTGTAAATTCATTTCTTCTTCTTCCTCTGTTTCTTTATTCTTTCCAAAGCCAGTGTGATATTATTGTACTATATTAAAATATATTTTATATACCTTATTTATTATAAGTATATATGTATGTAGGTATGTTTATGTATGTTTTGTACACGTTAACTACCCTTTATTTATACATCTACTGTTTCCATACTATGGTTGTCTGTATGAGATTATCTCGTGTTAAGACCGCCAATTGTACTTTTTTATTATTATCATTATTAAATTATTTAAATATATCCTATCATGTACAATAAAGAATACTAAATAAAAAAAATCAACAATCATTTTCTTTCTGAAAGAAATAAACATATAATATATTTTTAAAGAATAGTTATTACTTACTTATTTTTTATTAGCACTCTGTGTTTGGCACTAATCGGTGTAACATAACTCCCGAAGATGCCCCGTGGAGGGGTGATACACGTGTTGAGTGATTTGACGGTGGCAGTTGTGTAATTCGAATTGTTTGCCGCACACGCATTTATCAGCGGGCAGGCGGGCGGTGCACTTTGTTGCACGACTACCACTGAATGTGCGGAAGTGGCTAAATATTGGTCCTTTTCTTATTTATTTTTTAATCAGATTAAGATATGTAGTGAAATATATATGGAGATTGAATCAGTAAAGAGAAGAACCAGGATCACTGATATAGTACGAAGAGTTTCACATCTGAAGTGACAGTTGGTAAAACATACCGCTCGTAAACCTGACGGCTGATACGAATGAAAGGTTTCCGAGTGGCAGCCGTGAGACAAGAGGAGAGGCATTGGTAAGCTCTCCATTAAGTGGACATAGCCTCACAGTAGGTAATGATGTAGATGATCAGATTCATTGTAGATCTAATTTTTATTATCATAATTTTTTTTAAACATTGCGCATGTTGTGGTTAACGGTCCTGTGTTTTCAATAAATTTATATAAATATTCTTCTGCTCATTGTACTATGTTTGTGGTGAAATCGTTCACTGTTGTCGCTGTAAGGTTATGGAATGAGCTACCTAGACCAATAAGACGCTCTAAATCGCAGCCAGCATTTTAAAAAATGGTAAAAGAACACTTCCTTGGCCTCTAAAATAGGATATTGTGTAGCATTTGTTATTCGAATTTATGTAATACCTTTTGCACGTAATATATATATATATATGAGTGAGTATGTGTACATATGTATGTACATATTGTTATGACGTACAAAAAAGTGTAAATAAATACGTAAAACAAATAAAGAAGATATGTTACTTTTTTTAACTTTAGCCAAAGCATTTGACCGCTGTTCTGCCTGATGTTAAATGATGATGGTCTACGAGGGTACATGCTCGCTTAGAATAAACTTTTTCACAATAACCTTGAAGACTTTCAAGTTACAGTGACCTTTGACCATAGACAACCTTGTTTAAATCGCCGGAAGACGTTAAATGTGGGCTTCCAACTGGTCCTTTTCGAATTCTATGTCCACCCGTGGACATTCTACGTTTGAAATGATGTTCTACGCTGAATTAAAGCTAATTTGACAGCTATTTTCACTGCTCCACTGTTACACATTTTCTTTTATTTCTTTTTAATATTTGAGGCACGTGTTATCGTCTGACATGTTTTAAAGTTAAGTATAATGCAGTAAACACCTTGTTTAATACATTAACAGATAGTTTTCATCATATAAAAACGGGTTCAATGGCTATAAGTGTAAAAGCTAAAAAGGGACAAAAAAGCTATTTGTCAGCAAAAAGCTATAAAGCTTGTACATCTATTTCCAAAGGATCTGTATAAAATTATCACTCTGAAATTTGTAACGTCAATTATTTTTTTATTGTAATGTAACAGGCAACGGCGCCTGGCAGCACAAAGTTTGCAGGGACAGATAATAAACAATAATTAATTTTGATATATAGTAATTTGAATTTTGAAAATTATATTTTTAATTACATGCACATTACGCTATTTGTTTATTTAAAAAAAAAACATAAAACATTACTAGTTAACCGTTAGGCAGTGCAGAGATATATTAATAAAGGTAGGTTCAATAAGATAACAACATAAAATACAAAATTAAAATTGAGATAAAAAATAATCACATAAAACACCTTATATAAATAAAATAATGGCTACTATTTACTATAATTATATATAAATATATCATAATATATATGTTTAAATATCTACATGTATTGTTTATATAAATATTTATTGTTTTAGGTCATATTGATTTTAGGAAAGAGAGTACTGCATCTTGACAGCAAATGAGCGATAAATTTACTCTATTAAAACTTTATTTTTTACACGTGTAGTCAATCATCCTGTATTAAAAATCAAACGGATATTTTCCAAGTTATATCTCAATCCGCAAATCAATTAAATAAACGACCTTGGTATGATATCGTGGACTAAATCAAAATTAATTCAAACCAAAACTAATGAGTAAACGTGAAGCCGAAATGTCGTGCCCGTGTAATTGAATTCAAAACATTTTGCCGCGCTAATGGAGCGCCATTTTGAATGTTGTCACAGATTAAATAGATTGAGCGTGGTTATTTCTAAACACACTTTATATGTTTTATGCGATTTATAAAACTATTTTTCCATATTTATTTGTAATTATTTAATATCGTAATGTTCCGTCAAAATCCAATGCGCGAATGAACGATAGGTCACTGAAGTTACTGATAAATCACTCATTTTGTATCAGAACAATATGCACTGTTGAAAGCAAACAGTTAGATAAACTATAGTCACCACACAGCATCCAACAAAGTTCTTATCAGAAACAATTAGAACACTCGATATCTGCAAATTCTTAAAGGAATCATAAACCTATCACCGCACTTGAAAAGTGTGAAATTTTATTTAAAGTATGTTATTTCTTAAAAGTATAACTTACACGTTAATAAACACTAGTACTCAAGATTTACAAAAACTTGAAAAAAAAATCTACCTTTTTTTGTTCCCTTAATTGTGCAGGTTAGGATAAATTTTACAAACACGTTTCTAAACGGACAATAAATGTTTGACATCAGTCATTTTTTTTTCATAAAATATTTTTAGAATGATTAAATAGATATCACAATCGTTGTCCCATATTTATAATTTACTGAGTTACATAGATAGAAACGTACATAACATAAGAATTAAGTGTCTTTATAATAATCTTCAAGAAGGACTTGTTTTAATTAGATCACACATTTGTTCTCAGTGAGATAGTTATAAAGTAACAACTGTAACTAATTTTATATTTCTAAGCTTCTAAGTTTGTACTTTCTTACTGCCTTTTGTTACTGTCTATCTCCAATAAAGTAAATAAATAATAAACACACATACATGACATTATGTACAGTTTGCCATTGTTTTATTACTTTAACTATATATGTTATTATTGTACACCCGAGCATGTTGGACAGGAAGATGACAGCCAAGAGTGAATGAAGATGTATTCATGTATGTACAAAGAGTATTTACAATTTACATGACCCTACCGCAACGGCAGCGACCACGTCACTGATGGCGTCCGAATTCAAATCGGTGTTCGAATTTCAATTCGAAGAATGATATAAAATAAAAGCGTTTTAACTCTAGTGGCCAGCAATATGTTATAATTTGGAAGAATAATTTATAAAATTACTAGCTGATCCCGCAAACGTTGTTTTGCAAAAAAAATTTAAGTTTTTAATTAACAAATGTAAGATAAGGGTTGATCGTAGAGGGGTGAAAATTTAGGTTTGTATGTATTTTTGTATGCTGTATCATAATAAAATAAAAACCAAAAAAATTGTCTAAAAAAATTAAAAATAAAATTGAGGGGTGGACCACCCTTATCACTTAGGGGTATTCTCAGACATACTGAATACGCATGTAAAATTTGGTAAAAATCGGTCAAGCCGTTTCGGAGGAGTTCAAGTTCGAACACCGTGACACGAGAATTTTATATATTAGATTTATTCATATCCATTTACGATTTGCTTATGTAAGTTATTTTCCTATCCTTCCGCTACAGGTTGTGTTAAATTTATATTAAATAATAATAGTATAATAAAACTTGAACAAGCAAAAAGTAATTAATATTTGACAGCACCGACAAAAGTAATGTGCGTAATTAACTGCCAATTGTGCAGTTACACTGAACGGATTTGTTTTTGTTAATGAACTGTCAATTAACAGGTCGATTCGAACGGCAAATCAATTTAATTGTAAATAAGTTGTGCCAAGGCTTAAGGGGCGGCTGCAATACAATTTGAAAATGCAAGCTGAATCGTTGAATGAATTTAAAAAAATTAATTAAAAATAAAATAATTGTGCATACATTGTTATAATTCTAACTTGATCGATTTTTTAAAATGTGTTTTTTATTTATTTACTCTTATCGTCCGCCATTACACAACGTGTTGACACATTGTAGGGGTTGTAAAATTGACGGGACCACGAGGTAACAGAACGAGAGGCAGACCTAATGCCAGATGGGCTGACGAGATCGTGGCTACGGCAGGTCACGGGTGGCTCCAAGTTGCCAAAGATAGAGAAAAATGGAAAACTTTGTAGGAGGCTTTTAACCTGAGGGGGTCCATACAAACTTAGTACAAAATTATTATCTAAAAACTGTTATCTAAAATTTAAAATTACTAATTTTAAGTCATTTATATGGAATAAAATTATTTGTCCTTACAGAATTTTTACTATCAGAAGTTATTGGTTTGTCGCATTCCAATAGAAAAACAAATAAATGTGATCATATCATCACCCTTTTACACCCGTATCAATCACCCGTTAAATTATAATCATTTTTAGTTCACCAAGTTTTTCTATAAGAAACTTTTTCATATTATCTATTGAACAGCCTTTCTACATTTATTGTATGGAAATCAGAATCGTTCTATGGAAAAAATCTAAAGAAAATAATGATTTTATCTATCAATTGACGGATTGTTTAGATTGCATAGGTTATGAAACTAACCTTGTTCAATATATCTCAAAAAATGTTATATCGTACATTAGAAAGAACTAAAATGAAGTGATATATAACCTCTTTATTCGTCTGTTTTATTTCATTTGATACTATTTGTTGTACAAGTCAAAATGTAAATACATAGATCAATACTATAGAATATTCTAGAAGTTAAAAAAAGAACGCTGACAAAATGATGTATTCAAACGACAATTTAGTAATATTGGTATATACACAAAGATGTAGTTCTGTAAGATTATAAATAGATACGAATAATTTTCTTAGATATAAATCTACCAAATAAATTTATGAAAATGAGTTTGATTTTCGACAAATAAAGGCATATACGTGTTAATATCTTGAATTGTTTAACTACCAAGTTGGATCAGGAAATTGTTGTCTGTTTTCTTTGATATTTTATACGTATTTGCTTTAATATGGTTGTCAATTTCTTTATTCTCTGCTCTCTTCGATAAGAAATGTTTTTTTATTACAATTACGTATATAAAAGTACAGATAATTATTGCATTCGTTACATGCATCGATTATAAGTAACGTAAGACACGATATACGTAGGCGGTTCGCCTTGACCGTACTTCAGCTAGGTTGACAGCAAGGTACCAGGGCGGCATAAACATGTAGAAGTTGTCGGTTTTATTGACTACAATAATGCTATTGTTTGATACTCTATCAAAACTTTACAAAGAGAGAAAGAAGCACACTGCTACGTATAAGTCGAGCTATAAGTGACGATAGTATTTTTTTAAAATAAGTTCTTGCAACCTATGCTTGTGGAAGGAACAAGGTCCCCGGATGCCGGTGGTGCAAGACCAGGGAATGCCTGTGCCTTGCACTTGGCGTCCATCGACTAAAAAGTAAAAAGTAGAATTTCATAGACGTCAGTGAGATACAATTGAATAAGATATAATAATAATAATAGAGAATTTTTAAAGTTAGATACTATTATTTTTTTATATTTCCATTTGCATTATTAAAGGCCAGTGACTTTTTATATTACGAAAGCGAACAGAGTACCTAGTAATTAATAAAATTTTCTTCGTTTAAAAGCAATAAAAGGTTGTGTAATTATAAAATATATAAATATTTAGTCTGTTACATCTTTCAGTCTGTAACATCTTTCTTTTCCGAAAGAAAGTTGTTACGTAATATCTATATATATATATATGTTATATAAATATATCGTTTATGTATATACAAATTATGAATGTTGGTCACGTCTAATATACAATAGCGTGTTTAGTGCTGTTATGGTAATGGAGCATAGTGTGACAAATTACTTGTAATGTAATACAAAGCGAGTATGTTGTATATATGAATTGCATTCGATACGTGTGTATATGAAGTCTAAGTGTAGTGCAATTAAGAGGTCTTATGCCCTGGATACCTCGTGGCAAAGATCTCGAAGTCAATTATAAACAATAAGAATAATTTTAAGTATATAATAACCTGTGGTTAAAATTGTTGAAACGGTTGATTAAACGGTGTAGAATAGTGTTTCCCGTGTGATTATTACGAAGGGTAATTCATATGACTCCATAGGAGTTTAACCCTTTCGCTTTAATATACATATATACATATATATATATATATATATATATATATATATATATATATATATATATATATGTGTGTGTGTATATATATATGTATATATATATATATATAGTTACTATGTTTACAGCTATAAGAGAACCTAAATTCCAAAACATAGGTTCGTGTAAAAAAAAATGTTTGAGTTTACAAAATCACATTACCTTATTTGGTGATCGAATACCGACGGCATCCTTGCGCAGGCGTCGACCGTTGCAACAGATTAATCTATTTAAATTCTGACATTTCGATCGAGATGTTGTTCGCGAACTTGTTTCTTTCAATACGTTTATTATTTATTTTGTAATAAACGTAAACATGAGTTATGTTTAATTATAAGCTCTATTATGTTGGTTTATATCGGAAAATGTTTTGCAATTAATTCTTAATGAGTCATTAAAATATACTTCGTTGACAGATTTGAAAGAAATTTGTCAAAAATTAAGAAAAAGTATTTCAAATTTGTCAATGGATGCGGGTAAAGTAAGAACAGTCATGGCGACCTATGCCTTGAAGTGATATAAGAAAGTATAAATATCCTTTATTACAACACACTGTTACAAGCACTTTCGAATCGACAATTAACATAAAATTTCAGCATACCAGCGACTGGTAAAGCAATTCTGTTGAGAGCTGGTGAAAAACTCAACAGTTTTTCTTTACAAATATAATTTTATAAATTCGCGACAATAATTAGCTTCCTGTGTGAGCATCAACAACATTTAATTCCACACATTAACATCAGTATAGTATTCTTGTATATAACATGCTTTTTTAATAATATTTTTTTATATTGGTTTTAAATATCTCCAGTGGCAAATCTGATTTTGCTTATGGAATTTTATAGTTTATACTTAATTAAGAAAAAGACCAATATTTAGCCACTTTCGCACATTCAGTGGTAGTCGTGCAACAAAGCGCACCGCCCGCCAGCCCGCTGATGCATGCGGCAAACAATGCGAATTACACAACTACCACCGTTAAATCACTCAACACGGATTAGTGCCAAATACCGAGTCAATCGGTGTAACATTACTCCTGACGATGCCCTGTGGAGGGATGAAAAACGTGTTTATTGCACGACTACTGCTACATAGTGGAAGAAGCCATACATTAGTCCTTTTCTTACTTAGTTTATTAAAAACTCTTTAAAAACTAACATAATAATAAAGTTTTGAAATGAATAATAATAATAATAATAATAAGGCTTTATTTAATTCCATACAAATGATTTAAAATTAGTAATTTTAAATTTTAGATAATAAATTTTAATAATTTTATACAAAGTTTATATGGACCCCCTCAGGGTAAAAGCTTCTTTCAAAGCTTACCATTTTTATCTATCTTTGGCAACTTGGAGCCATTCGTGACCTGCGGTAGCCCCGATCTTGTCAATCAGCTTAGAATTAGTCGACCTTATTACACTAAATAAGAGTAAGTAAAAAAAGGACCAATATAACAAAAACACACAGTCTAACTACTATGGCACTCATCGGTGTAACATAGCTCCTGAAGATACCCCGTAGAGGGGTGAAACACGTGTTGAGTGATATGGTGGTGGCGGTTGTGTGATTCGCATTGTTTGCCGCATGCGCATTTATCAGCAGGCTGGCGGGCGGTGCATTTCATTGCACGACTACCACTGCATGTGCGGAATTGGCTAAATATTGGTCCTTTTTTTACTTAGGATGGACTTCCGCGAAGTAACGCCTGATTCCATTAAATAAATAAGAGTATTTGAAAAGTCATATAAAAACTTGTCTCTGATTTATGTGGGCTCTTCGATCAGAACGTTTCGAACCTATGTAGTTTTACTTTGAAGGATGTCTTTATTAAGAAGTCCATTTTTACACTAGTTTCCATTAAAAAAAAAACTATCTTTTCTTGTATATTTCAAATCACTATATTTCAAAACATAATTAAAATTATACATATTCAACAGATTTTTTTATCACCTTAGATCTTTTAGTTTTATCATCTTATTAAATATGATTCATAAAAAATCATTTGATTTGATTTTAAATATGTAAAACAGGTGTCTAATTGTAAATTATTGGTTTCATAATTTTTGTATTTTAAATGTCATTTAAATAATAATTAACTTACAAAAATTATGAATATTTATCTTAAAATTATACTTTGAAAATGACCTAATCTTAGATTCTGACAGCTCGAGAACATCACTAAGTATGTTACAACATCTAGAGATGACAAGCGAAAAGATAGATTTTACAATGAACTAAACAAAAACAAAAATAATGTCTAACTCTTTACAAACAGAAACGAACGATTATTAATGATCAAAAAGAATACATACATGAGCATATATATACAAGAACATCTAATATCTATCGAAAATTCCATTCAGAAGGAAATGAAAAGAAGAATACAGAAATACATATAAAATAAAACAGGAGAGTATATGATATATAGCCTTGTTTTCTGTACGGATGACATACAAGAGCATTGATAAAACATCAAAACAGAATATAGAAGCATATAGAAGTTAAAAGTAAAGATGGAATACAATTGAAGAATATAAAAAGCAAGACAAACTTTAAAAAATCATACACAACTTACAAGCAAATCAAGTGGAGATGGAGAAGACACATGATGAGAGAGAAGAAAAATAAACGTACAAGAATATTAACAGAATGGTGCCTACAAGAGATAGATATATAACAGATGAGAGATCCAATATGGAAACGCATAGTGAAAGACAGAAAGAAATGGAAATCTTTAGATGTCTTTGTCGGATGATAAGCTGAAATTTATCGACCCTTTAACCCAACCCTTTGACCCCAATAAAGGATATTTTAATCTTATCATTACGTTCTTAATATTATAAAAGAGATCGTTGGAATTTTTTTGGTCTTAGAATGGCAACATACGAATGGGAATGAGCTGGTCATATTACCAGAAAACAATATTCCTGGTGCAAGAGCCTGATATTAGAGACCATGGGACCAGGTAGAGGGGTGATATGTAGGTAACGGCCAGCAACTGAACCATCACTGGCAAAACAGAAGAACATGGAGAGTGATGAATGAAACATACATTAATTTTATAGTTCATAAATATTAAAAATAACTTGACTTTGTTTTTATCGCTAACCTTTTGTATAGCGCCTTAATATTTATTACTATTCTTATGTACGCAGACGAGATTTTCAATTTAAAATACGACCTGTCGTTATCGATTTGTCTTTGTTAATGATTGATTCTACCGCGTGGTGCCTATTTTATACGTTTATGCGAAGAAACTATAAGCGCCATCTATTGTCGCCGGCCAAAACGACAAAGTTTCGACCTAAATATGTTTATCTTATAAGAAAAAGGAATAACAAGCTTGTCGTTATCTATAATTTAATACAGATGATGAATTGACTGAAATGATGATAATAAAACATTAGAAACATTGCAAAACTAATCGACGATACGCTTAAAATTATTTTCCAAATAAATAACGCCAATAAGCAGAATTCCAATATTTTATCCGATTAGAACAGAGATTCAAATTTTGCGTGGGATGTTATCCATACGGTATTCCTTTAGTACTTTATCGATTATGTTCAGACCTCAAAAGTTAAACGGTTAAGTTTAACCAGTTCCGTTACATACATCGAGATAGCCTTTATTTATTATAAGCAGTAATACAATGGCCACAGTTTGTATGCGTCGAAATAATCAGCGAATATGTAAGCTTATCGAATTCTTGGAGTTGGTAAGAGAGCATGCGTATGTCAGCAACTGACTTCTATAAGATGGAATATATATGTTAAACAATGTTTTATCTAATAATATACAATCTTAGTAACTTCACTACTCTTGAGTTTGTTTTAAACATATAAAAAACAATTGTCCGCAACACGTACTTATCTTATACTGATGAAATAAACAATTAAAACATTTAAATGACTTATCGACACAGTAATACAAAACTCATGCCGGGACAAATAAAGGTGATCATGTCCAAAAGTATAATAGGTCATTGGACCTTGCGCTGCCATTTTGGGTGATCCGCCATTTTGAAAACGCATTTACGCGCCTTTTTGAAAAGTCACATGTGAAATTTTTGTATATGTTTTAAAAATTGTAACGATTCCCAAACATTTTAATTTAGTTCGAATATGGAACCCTTGTGGTTTGTGGAAACCGATATCCGCCTTCAGGAAACCTTAGATGGAATTATTTCGCTCTACCGATAACTTTTAGTCACCGCAGAAATCGATAGCAAGATGTTTTCCATTAAATCGCACCATATTTTCTAATATATACTATTTCTAATACCCTTTGAAATCGTCTAAATAAATCTTTCATTGTCCTCCCCATTTTAGTCACAAGAAATCAACCGCTGGACATTTATCACTATTATATATTTCTTATAGAATCGTTTGGAAGGGGCTTGCATGTGTCATCTATCCCATGATCCCTGAACTTACTAGTTCGTGGTCTGTAGAACCTTAAGGATTCAGGGGCTACCTGATCCGCGCAATATGTGATCAGCCCAGCAAGGCATATATGTATAAATCTCCCCCATAGACATCTGTGGGGAAGTTAACGATAATTATCACGTTTGGTAGGCGGGTTGGTAATCACAGTGTGGTATTATGGTACACAAAGAACGGCGCAGCTGCCTATTGTCAGGAAATTTATTTTTGAGCTGTAAGCATTCTTATATGATTAATGTACAAAGTGTGAATTTTATAAAATTGTATTCTGTGAATCGAAAAACTTCGAATTAAGATCGCAAGTCAAAAAAATATTTGAAAAATGAATATTATTTAAATAAACCTATAAAAAAGCACTCAAATATTGTTTATGGTCGCGTGTCACGAAATCCGTTTTGATGGTTTTTTATTTCTGTCTTCTTTTTGTATTAGGGGGACCGGAAAGTAATGTCGTTTCTGCCAACATATATTACAAAAAAAAACAGATTGATTTTTACCGCTCCGGCATTGAAAATTTGTATACTAGATGGCATGTTGTAGATTAGACATAAAAACTTGTTGAAAATGTCGTCGTGTAATTTTAACTTAAGAAAGCGACATTACTTTCCGGACACCCTTATATTTTGACAATAATTTTTAACGGTTAATAAAATTATGTTCTCATCAATATTAATTATTGATTATTATTAAAAATACTTCTTGTAATTATAAAATTCACTTGTAATCATAGTTTTTTGTAACGTGTTTAAATAAATACGAATGGACAATCATGAAAGAAAAGTTAAAAAATTATAGATATAAAAGATTTTAAAGGGTAAAAGTATCTGTAACTCATATGCTATCAAATAATGTATGGGGCACCCTGCACAAAAATCAATGGTTTTAGAAATAATGAATAACGTTATGATAATATAGTAAGAAAAAGCGTTTTTAAAATTCGAATTACTATAAATCGCTTACTTTATACTGTCAGAAGTGTTGGGCTAGTCGCAAATCAATATAAAAGAAATTAACGTGATTTACTTTAGGCACTCTGTTTTATAAAACCATTGATTTTTAATTAAAAAAAATAAAGACAGATAATAACATTCTATATTTAAAAAATGTTGTCAGTTAAATATTTGTAAATAAACTGGCAACAATGGCAAGAACCACAAGCCAGACATATTTTTTTAATTATAACCTCGCGACGTGCATGACATAAGCCGAATAGCAATTTATTCCTTTCACTGATTAAAAAAAAAATAAGGATGACTTATACTCGTCATTTCCACGTATCTGTATCAATCTGCATAATTAGTCAATATATCGTTTATGTAATCTGAATAACTGTTTTGTTTATTTCCCGGAAACTGTTGATTAATCTAGTTTTTTAAATATATATTTCTTTTTAAATAATATTGATTAATTAAGTGGAAATTTATTTGGCGGTGGCCTTCGTAAACTGCGTTTCAGAATCAAGACGTCATAGATATAATAAAGGTTGTGTCAGAACAAAAATCATATTTGAAAAATTTATAGGTTATGTGTAAAAGGGTGAACACATTTGTTAAACTTTTACACCGTTTTCCAATTATTCTGTATAAAGAGAACATTATTAAATATGTTCTATTAATATAATTATTATATTATAATGCGAGTGGTCAATAACAACTGGCAGTACTGAAGAAAAATCGTAAACAATAATTACTTTTCATATATATTAATCCGAAGTTTTAAAATGCCTTTTCTTATTATATTATCATTATTTTTTTCTAAATCTATTTATTTTTTTAAAAGGTGTAGCGGACGGATGAAAGCAGATAGCGTCAATGGTAAAAAAAAATAATGATGCTTTTACACATGGCTTTATAAAAAGTGCGCAGTTAGTTATTGGAACTTTTAACAGAACTCTATTTAATCGTCAAATTATTTATTTATTTTTGATTCTACTCTGCATCGCAAGCTGTTATAGTTATGGAGAAGAAGCAAAATATTAAATATTTCCAAAAGATTCACTGGTAGTTTCAGTGTTTCTCGTAAAAATAATCGTAAAATTTCTAATGTATGACCCATGGCATTTATTTTTAACTCTACAACATCACAATTTTTTTTATAAACTGACATTTTATCTCCGTGTAAACGTATCATGCCATTAATTAGAACATGATTTTTTTCAGTTTATATTTTAAAGTATCTGCGACCTCCTAAGTAATCTGAAAAAGAATGTTCAATGCTAATTACATTAATTCATTAGTTATTGATTATATTTTTACTCTAAAATTTAGTTTAGTCCAATAGTGAACATAATTTAATCTAGCGAAAGCTCTATAGACGGTCCAAATGCTACAATTAAACAAGTTATAGCAAGTTTGTGGGAAAATGAGCTTTTAATTTCATAATTTTAAGTTTACAATCATTCTGTATGAAGTGAACACTCTGAAATATTTATTTTTTTCAATTGGAATACAATAAGCCTTTTATTTCTTACAGTAAGTTTGCAGTGACATTTAGTAAAGTAAGTAAGTAATTTTAATATGTAAAAATCATCATTTTCAAAGTGATTTTTCTTAGTATTCTATCACAGAGTTATTAATTATTTGTGAAACCATTTATTTAGGATAGGGTGCACTATACAATTGTCAGTAAGTGAAATAAACATTCACGTCTCAGCTTTTTATGTCTAAAATCGATCATGCTGTATAAAGATATAAATACGTATCTATAACCTATGCTTCACTGGAACAATGGCAGACAGCCCCATGCCGGTGTCACCAAAAAATCAGGATTCCCCGCCGTCCCTGAACGTTTTTCCCAAACGGGCTCCCAGCTTTGCCTAAATTGGAACTGAATAACAAGCTTACAATAAATGTGGTCGATATTTTAATGGCGCAGCGAACGCCATCAGAATTTTAATGCACTGCCCGCCATGTTCCTTTTATAAATCACGGGACAACACGACTCGTATCTGGAAAAAAAAGCATTAGCGTGGCAGACTTTTTAAAGCGTTGCAGATTTATATTTATTGATAATCAGCTCTGAAAGTGTAAATATACAGATTAAAAAGAGTTTAGTGTTTTTATACGTAGACACAGCAAATATGTTTCTTTAGAATAGACTAGCAAATATTGCTTAAGCATTACTTTACTTTAAATATGCCCAGTTTACTGTAAATATGCCCAGGCAGGTCGTTTCAAATCTTAGCGACTCTTACCAAAAACTGTTCTTATTATGGGATACTAAAGGAATAATCGGATAAACACTTATATAGTTCTGTAATTTGATTCACAAATATAGTGCAGGATCTAAAATGTCTTTTTTTTTAGGAAAAACGAAGAAACTTCACAATGAAGCCTTTATTTAACTTGAATAGATATTACAAATTTCCAACTCTAAAACATCTTGCAATAGACATTGCAGAGTAACAGACTATTGAGAGATTTACAAACTCTTAACACATAAAAACTTCTTTATTGTGCAGTATCTTTTATCTATGCGACGTGTTAGGATTCGCAACTTAAACTTATGTATCGGTAAGTGAACAAGACTGTTGCAACTTATTACACAGACCCAACTTATTTTTACAGATAGGTATCTACGTTAATTAAAAAGCGTGCAAAAAATTGTATTAATACATCTGACTTATGTTAAAATTCAGGATTACTGATTTGAATTTAAAAAATCGTGTAAGATAAAACAACACTAGATATTTTACCAAAAAAACATGCAAAAAATAAACAAAAAAAGACTCAATTCATAAGTTTAAAACATTTAAAAATACAAATTTAAATTATGAATAAAAATGAATTTTTAACTATTCACCGTTTCACGTTTCACCGTTACATTTACGTTCATTATTCCCATCCTCTGGAAAATTGTTTGTGAGCAATGACAACCCTATTTAATTAATGCACAAAGTGTGAATTATATAAGATTGGGCTGGGACACTGAGCTTCTATTGCTTCTGTATATATCCTATATAAATAAATATATAAAAGATTCATGTTAAAATAAAAAAAGTCGAAATATAAATTGTTCATATAAAAGACTTCAACGAGTGTTTGTCATTCTTTCGTATTCCTAAAAATAGCGTTACGTCCTTACAAGCTTTTGTTGACACAAGGTTGTTCGCAGGTTTTTCCACGACCTCCGGTTGTTGCACACGTAATTTCCTCCCTTGAAACGTTGACTACATTTACGATTTTGTAATTTTAAAATTTTAAAATTCTTTTCTTGGAGACTTCAATTGAAGGTTTGAGGTAGCTTTTTAGGTATCTCTAAGGACAGGAGCTGTTATTTCGTATCGTAAATTACCACATCGACTATATTTTTCTCCCTTCAGCCGACGGATGCCCACTGTCTGCGGTCTAGCGCTATCTGCATCCGGCGATCTTAACTATGTCGTTAGTCCACCTAGTGGGGGGGGGGATCCCACGCCGCGTCTACCAGCTCGTGATCGCCACTTCAGAACCTTTCAACCCCAACGGCCATCGGTACCACGAGCGATATGCCATGCCCACCACCATTTCATATCAGCAATTCTTCGAATTATGTCAGTAATCGTGAATCCTCGCGGATCTCGAATCTCCGAGCATAGCCCTCTGCATTGCTTTCTGGGTAACTTCTCTTCTCATGAGCCCCGTCGTAAGTGACCACGTCTCGGATCCGTATGTCATCACCGACAACACATTGGTCAAGAACCTTCGTTTTCACACATTGAGGTATTTTGAACAAGAGGCTTCGGAGCTTCCCGGATTGTCCATCCTAGTTGGATTCGGCAAGAGATATCTGTGTTGTAGTTACTAAAGCTCTGGAATACATTACTTTATAGAATGTTCTAGAAGCAAGAAATTTCCGATAAAAGTAGAAAGTGTTGTGATAATATTTTTGTAGTAGATTTTTTTCACGTCCATTCAAGTGAGTGGGCTACCCTGATGATGACTAATTTAGGTCCTTACAAGTTATGATACTGGCATGACGTCATGCGCTGTTCACAACGGAGAAACGTCATCTGGACCTCGACTGCCCATACATGGAACTGCGTTACGAATATGGAAATTCGTGCGGTCATTTTTGAAAGTGGTAAAGGTTTTAAAACATAGTTACTTACTGAACTATTAATAAAATGTAAGTAATTCTAAAACATGAAGGCTTTTTGATTTTACAGACACAGAGCACTAAGTATTTAATGGAATCAGGCGTTACTTCGCGGAAGTCCATCCTAAGTAAGAAAAGGACCAATATTTAGCCACTTCCGCACACGCAGTAGTACGAATTTACAATGCGAATCACAGGACTCTGTGTTTGGCACTAATACGGTGTAACATAGCTCCTGAAGATGCCCCGTGGAGGGGTGAAACACGTGTTGAGTGATTTGGTGGTGGCGGTTGTGTGATTCGCATTGTTTGCCGCATACGCATTTATCAGCGGGCTGGCGGGCGGTGCATTTTATTGCACGACTACCTACGTACCATAAAGTGACAGAGTTCAAATACCTTGTCATAGGTAGTCACACCTTACACCTTTAGATGTTATCACATTATAAATTATGATAACTTCTTAACTTTATTTAACTTCACTTTACCATATTCGTTAAGGATATAATGACTTTAAGTTTGTAGTGACAAATAGCGTGTACCAGGAAATCAGAGGAGGCGAAGACTGGCCAAGGTCGTTGGCACCTTGGCGCGTTTTCGCCTACCCACATGCGCCAACACCCACCCACGCGTCTTCCATCATCACTCCTAAAATCACGCCCTAAATTTCAATTACGAAGTATATCCGACCTTGTACAATTAACGCAATGATATAGTAAACAATATTTGCAAAAACATGTGTTAATCCGAATTTTAAAACCGCTTACTCTTAATATATTACGTTATTTATTAGTTTTAAAACCGGTTGGTTTTTGAATAGTGTGTACCTTACACAAACATATATATATATGTTTACATATATATATATATATATATGTTTACATATATATATATATATATAAGTGTGTGTGTGTGTGTGTTTTTCGAAGAGGTTTAAAAATACGTTTACGTATCATAGGGCCTGATGGTGATGCCTCGTATGTCGGACTCGATCTAGGCGTCAATACCGACTAAAAACAATCCTCTTTCTTCGGCATCCCTGGTCTCTACGGCATGGCTGCTAGGCATTATTTCGCAGGGGGGATTTAGCCGCAGCTTTCTCTGATAAACTGGCGGTTCAGGCCAGCTTCCTCCGCTCCTGCTCTATTTTTCGCAAGTCCTTCAGCACGGTCGGACAGTACGCGCTCGTAAGTTCCCAGGCCGCGAAGGTGAGGATAGCATTGTAGCTATCAGAGTTTCAGGATAAATTTTGCATCCTACACCTTCTTCCCAAGACTTACTGGCTTCGTTAAATCGGGGACAGACGAAAAAGTCGTGCTCTGCATCTTCAATTATTCCGACACAATTAGGATTGTGTGAATGTATATATGAGACCATAAAAAAGTTATATCTGTGTATCATTAAAAAAACACAAAATCTGTTTTGGCAATTGAGGAAACATTCAAATTTATTGTATCATAGTTCTTAGACCTTAAGGAAGCTAATTGTATAATCTTGTACAGCGTACATAGGAGTCATTAATTTTATGGAGCCTTTACATAGACTGCCTTTTTAACACCATGAGGGTTCTGAAGTAGTGATCTAGAACCTGTGGACGCAGCATGGGACGCTTATCTAAAGTGGACAGACGGCTTTTTAAGGTCATCGAAAGAACCTGAACACAGGATACACACATCAAAATGAATGAACAAATATCATAACCGTTAAATAAAGTACAAAACCTTTATTTAATCTATTACTTGGTTAAATTATTTAAAACGTGAGTTGCGAAATGATTTTATGTAGAAACAAGTTCAATAAATCATGGCGGCAATATTTACGCGGGAACCGCAAAAACCCAAACGTAAAATAGATAACAAAATGTCGGTCCCGTAATGATATGTTCGGTCGAGTAAAAGTGGTAAGGAACGGTCTAAGTGTGCGGAGGAGAGCGATTTGTTAAGCGGTAGCGGGTTTCACTATCGCAGTAAAAATAATTGAAACTATACCTTGTATAGCATTGTTAAATGCGAGTTATCTAATATTATATTGAATATCAGAATATGCGTGACTCTCAAAGTTGGGCGTTCCAAAGCAATAACATTAAAAATGACTACGGCAGCCTAATAGAAATAGCATTTATGAATATCTATAAATTATTTACGAGTATATAATACCTTTTGAGCTTATCGAGTACATAGTCGAGAGTTACATGCCAATCGACACATAAACCATAACTTTTAACTTAATAAGGACAACCCACTGGACATATGCCTCCCCCATAGATATTTGATAAGAACGGTAGTTAGCGGTATTCATATACAGCCTTTCAAGGATCAACCTTGTAGATGCACTTACTTTGTCTTGTTTGCCAGTCAATGGCCTCCACTCTTTAAGGCACCAGCGGTCATCCGTACTGCGCACTATGTAGTCTTTTCCCTGCCTCATAAATTTGTCAGTTCACTAGCCTATATTCGTTAAAATTAGTTAATAAGAATACATGTACAGGTTTTTACCGCACTGGCGATATAGTCAAGCGGGAAACTGCACTATGTATTCGAATTTTAAAAACGCTTTTTATTACTTTATTATAATTACGCTATAAAATTTGTATAGTAAAATGCTGCTGATGTCGATATAATAGCTGTAGAAGAAGCTGTTTAATCTTAACATGGAACTACAGCGTCAATTTATAAACAATCTAAGATCGTTTAATTTTTTTTATTCTTTGTCCTTCTCACAAATATGACTTCTTTTCATATCCAAAGCGTTATGCTAGAATAAAGTTCAACTAGAAGTTAGCAAACCATTATATATTAAAAAAAGAAGTTTGGAAATCTATGGGCGGAATCGGCGTAACTTCTTTCTAATTTCGAATAATATATATGTAGTTAATAACACTGGCAAGTTCTAGGTTCGGGGGGTGGTGGCCACGAGCTCGTGGACGCGATGTGTGTAGCCAAAGTCGCGTGAAGTCTCTGGATGGCAGCAAGAACAGTCATCGTAGCTGTATTTAGGGGAGGCACCCGTCATTGGTTTTTGTTTAATGTTTATAATTTTGAATCTATATATTTCAAAATGACTATTTATAATGTCCTATACCAGGGATGAACAACCCGCGGCCCTCGAGGCAAGTAAATTTTATTTTTGTATTTAAAAAGAAAATGCTAGAATCAAGGCTTTAAAGATAACAAAGTGTCTAATTAGTTGTAAATCGGTTGATTACGAACATAAATCACGTTTAGAACATGGTTTGAACCTTGAATATATACTTTTTTTTCCATGGCCCACTGTTTTTGAAGCTGCAGCCTTCCCAACAAAAATGGTTGCTCACCCCTGTCCTATACCATGTAATACAGAGGAGCTCTCTGGTATCTAAGACACAGGTTAAATCTACTTTAGATACTAGAGAAAACTATATATTTTACTAAACATTCTAACCGGTTATAAATAACTAATCAAAATTAAATAAATTATTTAAATATATTAAGTTGACAGTTTTAGCGACACTATTTAATTGTGATGAATAATTCTATGTAAGAAGTGTAGGTTATTAAATAAAAAAGTTAAAAAAATATATATTATCGTGTAAGCTTGTAACTTAGACCATCGCACAAAGAACGGCTCCAGGCGTACAATGACGCAACCGCGGCGCTCGAACATATTCGCAGTTTTGATGCAATACCGCTAGGCACCTGACAACGAGCTAGGCCTTAGGCTAATACCTACCCGTCTATACTAGCTTGTGGGTTACAATTTTATATTTCACAACCTTTGAAAAAACAAACTCTATAGGTTTTTTATATAAAAAACAACCTTATAGTTTGTTGGTACAGGATTTTAATAAAATCACGCCATCGTACATTTTAATACATAACGTTTAGAGAATAATACAGAACAATAAATGTACAAGATGGTTGAATATATAGGTATTTTGCTGGCCCAATTTTTGTAGTGTATATCTTATTCTAAAATCTATAGTTTTAGAAATAAAATGTAACGATAAAATAGTAAGATAAAGCGATTTCAATAGATTTAGATTATAACAAATTAAAATTAATCATTGTTTACTATTCGACTCAGCATGTTTTATTGTCTAAATTTATTGACACCTTGCATTCCAATAAAAATGTTACATATTACAGAGTGACTTTATACAAGCTGATTGGAAATAGGTGTAAAATCTTTAAATGTTAGTTCAACATTAAATATAAACACAAGCTTGTTCAATAATTTGGTGGACAGATGACATTTGGAATGTTTTCGAAAGATGCAGTACGCAGGCTGTTTCCTAATGGAAAACTGTGATGTTGTTGTGTGAAGTTCAACAAACAATATACACCAATACCTCGCCATGCGTCGTTTCCATTTGCGTTTTTTTCGAAGTTGCCTCGCTGCTTAATTAAGACTAATTTTCACTGTGCGTCGTTAGATTTTCGAAGTTGCGTTGTTTTGGGTTCGAGTCTATTTTTTTTTTAAATTTTCCTTTCTTTTCTAAAAGATAGCAACACTTTTGTTTCTAATTGAGCCATGCCATCAAAACTCGGGGATTTTTTTTCTAACTAAAAATCAACGCAATTTGAACACAGTTTTATTTTCAATTTGTTTTGCTAATCTTAAGTGGTGTGTTGTGCTTTTTTTTAAAAGAGAATAATAAATTTATATAAATTTTTACGTGTTGTTTCTGGTTACAAAAGCTAAATATTATTCCAATTTATTTATTGGCTGAGTTATAATATTTTTGTTTCTTAAATGTTTACTTTATTCAATTTTATTTTTAGAATAGTAGTATTTTCGTGACCCTGGAACCTATCTTCGATTTTTACATGGTTTGCTATAGAAAATCTTAATTCACTTTGCGGCGTTTCAATTTGCATCGTATTTTTTGGAACGTAACCACGACGCAAAGTGAGGTATTGGTGTACTAACAATTTAACAGGATTCAGGGTAAAAATGGCACAAGATCATATTTTTATTAAATAGTATTCACATAGACGCAGCGGAGGTTGGCTACCTACTAGTTGGACCGACGATATAAGGTCGAGGGAAATCGATGAATGCTGGCAGCGCAGAAACGGTCATCCTGACGATCTTTGTAAAAGGCCTTTTTTGGTTTCGTGGGGTAAATTTTTCGGATGCTCAAGATGCCCTGCCTCAGGGTTGTTGTATGTTGGATTCCTGTCCACTAAAACCTTCTCGGTGATCACCCCATGGGGACCGCGGTATCTCCCGATCAGGTATCGCCAGGCAGTCTTCCCTCAAGCTGTGCTATTCTAGATAACCCGTCCCGGAGAAGGCGTGTATGGTTCACGCTACCCCCGAAACCTCATGGTGCTGTCACGATAGCTCGAGACCATATCGACCCATCGTCCATCCTCAGATTCGCTGAAGTTAAAGGGAGTTTAGACCTTCTAGCACCTCTAGGGTGAGGTCTATGACTTGAAGTGAGGTCCATCGGCTGATAAAAAGAATAGAAGAATATTCATAGATTTTCACCATAGCTTGCATTGCAATAATTTTATTCTTTATTATTTTTGACAGCTATAACATGTGATATGATATTCTTAATGGTATCGTTATAAATAACAAATTGTTATTTGGACATTATAAATAATGAAATACAGATAAAAAAGTGAGCGAATGTCAATAAAAAAACCTAAAATTATTCGATCGAATATTAACATTAGCAATCTATTAAAGCTTCAAGATTAACATCTCGATTGCATTGCAGAAACCACGCTATGCAGTCGTTTAGGTAACAGCGCAATGAAATTTGATTAATGTGTTATTTCCATCGCTAATAAAACCTAGTTGGATGGAACAAAAAGATAATTAATACGATTTATAATCTATGTTACTTGCAACACCATAGTTGTTATTTATCTGTGACGTTCAAGGCCGATTTGTAAATTGACTTATTGTTACGAATAGCGTATTATATTTTAATTTTACGTGTGAAAAATCGCTTTATATACAGGATGATTGATTGAAGAAATTAATGTATAGTGTACCATATCCAAAAATCATCGTCAAAAATAATAAACATGAAAGATATTTCCCATATTAATCATATTAATTTTGGGATTATAAATAGGTGTAAAACACTTTAAAATTTTTTGCCATTTGAACCCTGCATATAATAACTAGGAATAAATTCATTGTGAGTTTGAGGTGAAGGACCTCAACTTTTGATAAATATAGGCCTATCAAAAGGAAACACTTCTTTATTCATATGTTCTTAAACCAATATGGATAGGGTCTTTTAAAGTTTATTTTGGTTTAGATTTGTTAAGCAAATGTGCATTGTATTGCAGCGACACATCACAAAGGAGAAAATATTACCCACCACACCACACGATCAGTATTGTGGGCGAACAGCGTGGATGAACCAGGGAAGGATCCGGATCCCTCCTTGGTTCGCCATTACACTACTCACCTCTACTCGGGTAGAGCGGTCTTCTACGTGCAAACGTCATTGTTCATCTACACTACTGCCTAGGCAGAAATCTTTTGTAGTTCACAGACTCTTCCATTCCGTGAACTTAGTTCCGATAAAACTGTAAAAGCCCCTGGACTAACAGCATCAAAATCAACAGAAACTAATGTTAATTTTCATTCCGTTCTCTACTATACTATTAAATCTATAAATACATTTAAAAAAACTTTTAAGTTTAACGGTTTTTTTGATACCCATATAGTGGTGGTTGTGGAAAAATATGTACCTAGTCCGCCATATTGGAACAGCGTCCATCTTGAATTTTAAATTTTGACATAATCGTCGTGTTTTACTAGTGTAGCCCTTTCATTTGATACCCATATTGAGGGGGTTAAGGAAAAATATGTAATCCGCCATTTTGTATCGGCGGCCATCTTAGATTTATAATGTTATTGATTTTATTATATTGTATTGTCATCTAAATTAAATGTGTGTACCAAATTTCGGATCAATCTGACAACGGGAAGGTGCTTAAATTTCAATTTCAAATTTTGACCCAAATAAACAAATTCCGTACGGGTCGAACTAAATAAAACCGTTTAATAACCTTCAACTGTTTTTCTATTTGTTTCAGAACAAAATGCAGCCTGGTCGACGTCAGTATTAAAATCAACTTCACAAACAAACAAATGTTTATAAACAGCGTAAGGAGGTCAGTAAATCAACTCTAAATATCTCGATGCATTGCTTCTGAGAATAATAAGAGGATATTGTTGTACCGGTTCATAGTTTGATAAGATCAGTGGTCATTAAAATGCCGGCACACGAACCAGACACTTCCTAGTAATCACTTTAGCGCTGCTGAAATTGTTACCGAGGAGAACAATGGGCGATATTAATGTCTCAGTCTTTCGTACATTGTTATACAATTAGCATTTTGATATAAAAAAAAAACAATCGTTTCATAGATTAAATATCGATATTAGTTTTAATTCATAGTACCGTTTAGGCTTCTGTACTGATGTGACTCAGTCGAAACTATTTCCAGATAAACGATTCCATGATACCGAAACAGCCGAGTTGACTGTGCAAAACGAGAAACACGAGGTACCAACAATTGGGTACCTCACCATCCGATGTCAGATGAAATTGGTACGAAGGCAGACAACGCCACGGACGGCGACAAAGTAAATAAAGACGAGACGGACGATAACGAAACGAAGGAGCCGAAACAGACTAAACAGAGATCTGTTTCTTTTAACAGAGACGTACATGTGAAGCGATTCGGTGAGTTAGCTCGGTGTGGACGGAGAAATAACGATAATTGTAGACAATAAACAAAAATCACAAATAACATTAGCAAATGTAACATTAACACGTTTACTGCGGACCCAATTTTGAAGAACTTTCAGCTGGTGCGGCTGAGGTCGAATCAGCCTCAAGCTGAACTTCCTAGTAGTGCGGTTAAGGCCTTTTCTACCTCATGTTTCAATAATTTTTTTACAATATTGAGTCAATGCTTCGCAGACATAAAGAAAGCTATATTTGTCTTTGTCATACCTCATACGGTTGAGTGTAAACAGCCGCCGCACTAGAGAAAAAACACGAGTTTTACGCGCCGCACCAGTGCAAAGTCTACCATGAGGCTGAATCGGCCTCAAGCCGCAGTGAACTTGTTAAATGTAAATATGCTAAACATAATGATTATAGATACAAACGAAACAAACGAAACAGTGTTTTATAATCTACAAGAATTTCAATTTATTACAATTGTAGATTTTTCATATGTATCAATAACTCACTGATTTAATTATTTTAAATTCATACAATAAATCATAAGAATATGATATGTAAATTATCAAATTTATTTCTAAAACGAAAATAAAGTTTAAATGCTAGAATTATTGTCTACGATTGTATTCAAATAACTAAAATTTCACGTCCTAACCGTAGCTTTATTTTGGGTTATACAACTAAAAAGCATTGGACTCAAAATAACCAGTTCTTCGCTACACAACCAAAAAAAACAATATAATAAATATATTAAAAATGGTTGTTACGTAACTAACATATCTTCACGTACGGACAAATTCGTTCCAGTGGTTTATGCAAGTGTTTTTTGTTGATTTAACAGCCGTTCGTACAGTAGTTAACAACTTCTAGGTACCTTCAATTAATCACTTGTAATGACTAACTCTGACTGATGTGTATTGTCTAATTCTAACATAGAAATCTGTCTGTTTCTTACGTTTTCAATGTCACTTATGTATCGTGTTACGTGTGTGGCTGGCCGTGACCGAAATGTTGCCAATGCGTTTCTTTCTTCAGTTTCTATTTCCTCATTTAATGATGTTTTTATACCTTTTTTTTCTGCTTCATTGTCTATAGCTTGTGTATTTAGTTTAGTTAGAATGAAAATAATTTTATTTCTAGAAATTTCTAGCTCAAATGGTAACAATACGCAAATAATGTGTTTATAATCACAGCAATCGACATTTAGATGGAGACAATCGACTAATTTCGGCTTCGTAGAGCATTATCTCTGTCGCACGAAATACAACGACTGACAAAACGTCACATAGGTAGTGTGGGATAGAGATAGTGCTCTACGAAGCCGAAATTAACCGTTTTCTCTTTCCAAAGATCGATGTGCAATATTTATATCGCCGGGTACTGTAACAAGAAATATAAATACATAAAAGCGTTATACAGGCTGATTGAAAATTGGTATTAAAGCTATCAACGACTGAACGTATTCAAGATGGAAAAAAAAAAAAACCTTTTTATACTACATATTAAAATGAATATTCACTGTCATATTACAAAAAAATTTAACGTATTTAAAAATGTTCATTTTGGATCGAAATAATGTATCAAATTTTTTATTTATTTACGTGCATCTTATGTAAAATTACCCACGTGTTCTATTGCATAGAATTACATATGACAATAAACAAATGCTTCAACCAAAGGTCAAGATGGACACGATTCGATGAATGGTGGCATACAATAATAAAAAAAAAAAAAAAAAAAAACTATCATAAAAGTCGACTCCGAGCATTGTAGAAGGGATCAATGCCAACTTCTGATTGAAAGATTGATTCTATATATGGAGGCCATTGTTGTTATACGAAAGAGGTCCGAATCTTGAATTACAATTGAAGGAGAAAGAGTCCAAGGCACATCGCATACAGGTTTAATCTTGAATTTATTTTGAGTTTTTTCTCAGATCACTGTTTCGAATCTTCATGGCTTTAGCTTGTGATCGTAGGTCGTAAAAATAATCTAATATATAAAATTCTCGTGTCACGGTTTTCAAACTTGAACTCCTTCGAAACGGCTTGACCGATTTTTACCAAATTTTACATGCGTATTCAGTATGTCTGAGAATCGGCTACTATCTATTTTCCATACCCCTAAGTGATAAGGGTGGTCCACCCCTAAATTTTATTCTTAATTTTTTAGACAATTTTTTTGGTTTTTATTTTATTATTATACAGCATACAAAAATACATACAAACCTAAATTTTCACCCTCTACGATCAACCCTTATCTTTAATTTGTTAATTAAAAACTTTAATTTTTTTTGCAAAACAACGTTTGCGGGATCGGCTAGTTTATATCTAGAAATTTCTAGCTGCAATGGTAATAATACGCAAATCATGTCTTTATAATCACATTTGTACGTACAGTACCCGCAAATGTAAATATTGCACATCGACTTTTAGAAAGAGATAATCGGCTAATTTCGGCTTAGTAGAGCATTATCTCTGTCGCACGAAATACAACGACTGACAAAACGTCACATAGATGGACAGAGATAGGCAGAGAACTGTCTTCTGCGTACCAAAATACCACACTGCGACCGTCAACCTACCTGCAAAACGTGGCGATTCTGGTATATCTCCTTATATCTTTGGGAAAGGCCTATGACAACAATTATAGGGAAGATCTATTTGATTTTAGTTTCTACCAAATTTGACACGTTTGGCATTCTTTTTCATGACATATTCAAATAAATAACATCTCATTATTTACCAAAAATATGTTTTACTATACATATGTACATTCAAGAAGGTAAATCACCTATTACGCTTTTTATATTATATATAGTCGCCATTCTCTACATTAAAACGGTAGATACCTTGTACTACCTTACAGTTTTCTTTCTTTCTTTACTTCTTATATACTATATCAAATTACTTTACTCTAGCTCTCATGATTGTTTTATGTAGATCGTAATTTTAATATTATAATTACGCGTGCTAATAAATAGTATTTAGCGTGATGGTATAGCTTTGTTTGTTTTTTTTACTATTACCACACCTAACAACATCTATCAAAGTAGAAGATACTATTGCGCAATTGAGTACTCTTTTATAATAGACTATTTCGTTAAATCATTGAATTGTTATGCGATAAATTAAAAAAACAAGTTTCCTGAAGATGGATATGCCTTTCAGATGGCGTCCATCGGCTGAAAAGAAGCAAAAGGATTATAATATTGAAATAAGTGTTTTTTACATTCATTTAAGGGTTAAAATGTTGAAATAAATGCTCATTTGCCTTTATTTAAGGATTATAATATTGAAATAAATATTTTTTACATTCATTTAAAGATTATGATATTTAAATTAATGTTTTTTTACATTGATATAGGTATTATAATATTAAAATAAATATTTTTTTTCATTCATTTAAGGTTTATAATATAGAAATAAATGTTTTTAACGTTTATACGAAATGCTGAAGCAAACGAATTGAACTAAGAATTATTAGATCAAAATTAAGACATACATACGTTTTTTTTTGGACCGGACTGTCACCGCTGATCAAATGGCATTTGCAGATTACGTGGGTTTAAAAGGTCATGGGGCAAAGAGCGCCTTGCCTGAGACCTATTTTAAAGTAGCGAAACTCAAGATCTCTTGGGGGAGCATCAACCCAGGCTTTGGCGCTTTCGACGGACGCTTCATGGAGTGTCCATGTCTTTGTACTTCCACGAGGGTACATCGGCTTGAGCGTTTGAGATAAAGATATAATAGGTTATATAGAAATCGAACATATTGTATATTGTTGGCACATAAAATTTCATCATTGCAAATGTCTATTTTTACTATTAAGCCGCGAAGCCAAGTAATTTAAAAAAAAATTGAGGTCAATATCACTCAACGCACGCTAATCGATTTCGGGACAACGAAATTTAGCGAAACAAATTATAATGATTCTTACACCACTTATATATCGATTTGAAATCAAACACTAGTGGCGTTTGATATTGTATTTATTCGTAAGATGAAAACGAGATAAATTAATTCGAATTTACAATTCTGTGATATTGAAAAAATTATACATACAAATTGCGCAAAGAACAGAATACCAGCCATAGAGAGAGTTTATATATCTAAGTAAGAAAAGGACCAATATTTAGCCACTTCCGCACATGCAGTGGTAGTCGTGCAACAAATGTACCGCCCGCCAGCCCGCTGATAAATGCGTATGCGGCAAACAATACGAATCACACAACCGCCACCGCCAAATCACTCAACAAGTGTTTCACCCCTCCACGAGGCATCTTCAGGAGTTATGTTACACCGATTAGTGCCATACACAAACTTTCTGGTAAATATTGGTCCTTTTCTTACTTAAGATGGACTTCCGCAAGATAACGCCTGATTCCATTAAATAGTTTATATATCCCAAATGAAATTAAAGATCTTTATGTCAAGTAAATCAGATGACTATCTCATACGGAATCATTTATTTTCATAATAACACGGCTATTTATACATCTAAAGAATGAATAACAAGAAGAATTCCCACATATCAGCCAAGCACACCACCAACAAGCCACCTTGTGATGACGTTTATCAGCTCAAGCTCATGGACTAGAGCCGCCTCGATGAGCTGTGTACTTAGCTCACCTTCATCTGTCCAGCTAAGCAAGTCCAAATTTGAGAAAGATATCACCTGACGAATGCAACTCGAATGAGCAGCGTTTGGGAAACTCCGATACCTCATCTTGTCCAAAATACTGCAATATCTGAAGACGAAGGTCTGTGATCGATATGCGTTTCCAGTGATGATATACGGATCCGAGACGTGGTCACTTACGACAAGCCTCATAAAAAGGCGCAAAGTTTTCTAGAGACCAATAGAGAGTAAGTGTTGTCACTCTGTGTTTGGCACTAATCGGTGTAACATAACTCCTGAAGATGCCCCGTGGAGGGGTGAAACACGTGTTGAGTAATTCGGCGGTGGCGGTTGTGTGATTCGCATTGTTTGCCGCATACGCATTTATCAGCGGACAGGCGGGCGGTGCATTTGTTGCACGACTACCACTGCACGTGCGGAAGTGGCTAAATATTGGTCCTTTTCTTACTTAGGATGGACTTCCGCAAGGTAACGCCTGATTTCATTAAATAACCAATAGAATGGCTATACTCGGAGTTTCTACGAGATCGAATCAGAAATGAGAGGATTCACCAAAGAACCAAGATCACTGACATAGCTCCAAGAATTGTTCATCTGAAGGAGCAGTGGGCGGAGCAAATCGCTCGTGGAACCGGTTGCCGTTGGAACCGAAAGGTTTTCAAGTGGCAGCCACGTGCCGGTAGACGCGGTGTGGGTACGCCCCCCACTAGGTAGACTGTCGACTTGATGCGGGCAGCGCAGGGTCGGTCATCGTGACGACCTCAGAGCCTTTGAGAGTTTTTGAGACCTCTAGTTCCCTCAATCATGTATTTAGGACAAAGGCAGAGATTACAATTTTTTTTTATCTTTAGCATTTAATACACACTCCCTTTAGTCCATTACAGTTTCTTCGTTTTTCCTTCTTTCATCCTTCATATTTTTTATCATTCTCACAGCATTTGTTTGCATTTCATTCACGCATTGCATGTAAAATTGCAAGAAGTGTGGCAAAGCTATCCTTTGCCACACTTCTAGCAATTTTACATTTTTGACGTACTTTCTTTGTTTTTATTTTTATTTACATTCCGTCTAATCTTAAATCTAGTATTACTTCATATAATAAAATTTATATATGACACTTGGAGTCTTCTCCTTACTCTATTTTGTTTTATGGCGCTTTATTTCGTCGCTTACCACGTTGGTACAAAACCACAAGAAAATGCAACGGCTCTCATCTTCTAAGATGGACTGTTGTACTAGGCATTACCTGAAATGCATTGTCTGTGAAGACAATTATTATCTCTTTACTTAAAGTGTGGCAGGGACTCGCGGGTTAACATGTGTGGCTGCCACAACCTATTAGGTTTAAATCGAAAGTAAGACTGTGTTCTGATGGCTACTATACTAAACTTCAAGATAAATGATTTGACACAATAGAAATTGAAAATGATATATTCGTTTCCAGACAATTTTAATGTTTATATTTAAATTATATATTGTTCTGATGAATTTATCTCGCCTGTTCTATTTATTTCAACATCAAATGATGCGATCTATCCTATTCGATATCAGTTTAGCAACAAAGATTTTGAATATAAATTTGAAATATCAAAGAAATGTCTTCTAATTCACCCAAATGAACTTGATATATGTATTAATTAATACTAAATATATATGTTACAAAACTTTAAAACTGGTAACATCTAATATATGCGGTTGTAAATGAAACAAAATAGTCGTAAACTAGAAAACATGTTTATATTAAATACAGCAGGTTTTCCAGCGAAACGAAGGGGAAATCGCATAAAGATTAGATCATGGTTAGTGGAATATCTTCTCGCTGTTTATATAAACAGGGTCTGTTACTGTTTATATAGGTTGTTCAGCTTACCATAGTGCCGCGCTGTGTGCTTTAAGCTTGTACAGACACAATGGCTTCGTGTGCGTGTCTTTTGATTGTTGATCTGGCTTACACTGTTGTCAAAAAGGATTTTTCAGATTCCGCAGGTTCAGAGGGTGCTTAGAAGAAAGCCTCTGTTTACGAAGTAAAACTCAAGAGTTTTCCCAGAAATTGAAAATAATAAAACGGCAAAACTGTAAAATATAGAAAGATGGCATAATTTTTAACAAAACATAAGAATAATTAAAGTTAAATCGGATACCAACTGTGATAATATCTACAAATTAAATTAGTAAATATGTTTTAAGCACTAAATAGATTTTGATAAAAAATGATAATAAACTCAATACCTGTGATATTTTAGAAGTGAGATGAAGGATGAAAGGTGATGAAAAGGAGGAAACAATCATGTGAAGTATGCTAGAAGACCGAATGAATGATCATAAAAAGTCTTAAAGAGGAGTAAAGGTATAAAAAAAGGATGTAAAATATATATTTTAAAATTGTAAGTTTCCTGTCACTAAACGAGATAGGGGAGACTAAAATAAAAGAAAAAAAAAGACTTCCTAAACAGCTTTCACTGGGGTCGTTACATACTACAGTTACACCGAATCGGAAGACGGCAAAGCACAATCAAAACACACATATCGATCGAAAAACACACTTTGGAATGACTAGACTCATGGGGCCACTTAAAGGGGACCTTTTGTAGGGCCATCACTCATCGATAATACCCATAAGTGACATTAGGTATAGTCGAAGTACCCGCAAAACGAGCACGTGTTTCACAGACTACTTACATAATGAAAATATGTAAACTTACAGCACACATGGACCTGTGTTCAAAGATGATTTGACATATTTATTTGATTATTTATGTAATATTCTTTATTGTACATACTAGGTTACATTTAAATAATTTCATAATTATAATAAAAAAAGTACAATAAGCAGTGTTATCACACGAGGCAATATCTCACAGACGCTTGTCTGTCGGTGATGTTGACTGTACTTTTCTTGTCAAATAAATAAGTAAAAAACCATATTTAAATCACTTGACATAATAAATGAACTATTAAAAATGTAAGAAATTGAGGCATTTTTATCAGTATATAATATATTAAATGCTAAATATAACCTAGAGGCATAATTTAAAACAAATATACTTTCGTAACACTATTAACATTTGGTTAATGGATCATGGAAATCCACACCTAATTTAAAGTAGTGGATCAAGGTCAAACACCCTGAGGTAGGCTTTTGATATTCCTAAAAGACAGATGCAAAGGCGAGTCGATTTCAATCAGACGGTCAGACAATTCTAAAACGGATGTCGAGGGCGAATCTTAGCACATATATATGGATTCGGCAATGACCTGTGCGTCCATATTTGATAGACACTTTCAAATAATTTAGATCTGAACCACACCTATATCTATATTAGTTATATATGTAATTAATTGCTAATTTTCTGCCTATTATTGTAAAGATACACTCAATATAAAAATTAATAATGTCAGATTATAATAAAATTATAATAATATAACAAAAATTGTTCTCATAATTCAAATTAAGACGTATTGAAATTAATTATATTTCACTTTCTGTCTCTATCTGAATATCTGCACTAAAAGAAATATTTACCATATTTCAGAGTGATCACATTAAACACAGTGATTGAAAATATATATAAATTCTGTAAAGCTCATTACCTACAATTTCAATCAATATATATGTTAATAAGAAATGTTTGTGTGTATGTTTGTTCGATATACAAATAACATGTTGCTCATTTAAAACGATTATAGATGGTGACAATACGGTTATTGTAGAATTATACAACTTATAACGTTTTTCACTTGCCTTTTATACTCTATAAAGGTATACTATACATATATATATAAATATATATAAATATATATATATATATATACATAACAACTAGCGCCATCTGTCTACGCCAGTCGAAAGTACAGAGCCCCGACGTAGGTATATTTATACATATATGGAGCCCGAAAAGTAATGTATCTGTCGACATATTTTACAGAAAAACCGATTGATTTCTTACCGCTCCGGCATTGATTTGTATCACTAGATGGCGAAAGGTTGTTAATAACGAAGGTGATTATATTGTTGATTAGAAATAAAAACTTGTTAAAAATGTAGTCGTGTGAATTTAACTTAAGAAAGCGACATTACTGTCCGGTCCCCCTAATGTATATGTATAATATATGTATATCGGGACTCTGTACTTTCAGTCGGCGTCGACAGATGGCGCTAGTTGCTCGTAAACGTATAAAAGGGGCACCGCAGGGTAAAATCGTCATTAACAAAGAAGACTCGACAACGACATGACGTATATAATCATTATTATCCACACGTGAACGTCATGACCAGAATGTCAGAAGAGCTAAATTTTATTCAAACTGCAATCAGGGGAGTTTCCTTTCAACTATATAATAAACATAGACATCAAAATATACTACACATATGTATATACACATGTACATATCTATATATATTTTTACGTGGAAAAGGTATTACAATAAATACGAATAAACACAAATGCATACAAATGCTACACAATATCTTGTTTTAGAAGCCAAGGATCTTTGATCATCTTTGTAAAAGCTGACAGCGATTTAGCGCATCTTATTGCTTTTGGCAAATCATTCCATAACCTGTCAGTGACAACAGAGAAATATTTCACTATAAATATAACAGAATAAACAATATAATATATATATAGTAACCGTGATAAGAATAATACGATACGTAACAGCGTGGCTATACCGTTAAAAAATTGATAGCAAAAGAGTTAAAAGATTAACACTTAAACACGCCGCTAAAACACGATTTGCATTACTTTGTACAAATTATTGTGAAACATAATTGGCTTTACAGTAACATGTATATAGGCCAACATATCGATTCCTATAAAATGTCTTCGAAAGAAAAAATCACATTTTTCTCCAAGATCCGAATAGATGTCATACAATACGTCAAGCGACGCATCTGACGTAATTTTTTTTTTAATTTATTAGCTTTTGTATTTTGGATGCCCGAGCCCCGAGTTAAAAGAAGCTGTAAAAGCCAGAACAGCTGAATGCATCCAGCACCAATCGAATATACCCTGTAACCCAGAGGATTGACAATTTCTTTTATGGTCTCCAACTTTGAAGACCTCTTGTATTGACCTTTGTTTTTGAGATAGGGACTTTATTATACATGGTTTAAGTTTACTATTTTTAAAATCTATTTTTTTTTCATTCTCTATATATTCTTTTACACTTCTTCTTTTTTTTTCCTTCATAACATCTGTCATTCTTGATACATCTTTATATTTCTTTCAAACATCGCTTTACATGCCTCACCTTCGTCTCTGATCCCTCTCCGTTGCTCCTCGCCTTCTTATGAGGCCCGTCGTAAGTGACCACGTCTCGGAGCTGTATATCATCACCGACAACACACATTAGTCAAAGATCATCGTCTTCAAAGAAAGCCCTCTCAATTGCTTTCTGGGCGACCGTGAGCCTTCTTATAAGGCCCGTCGTAGTGACCGTGTTTTGAACCCGTATATCATCACCGGCATCACACATTGGTCAAATATCTTCTCCTATAAAAAAGCCCTCTCAATTGCTTTCCATTGCTCCTCGCCTTCTTGTGAGGTCCATCGTGAGTCACTACGTCTCGGATCCATACATCATCACTGGCAACACACAATGGTCAAAGATCTTCGTCTTCAAAAAACCCTCACAATTGCTTTCTGGGCAACCGTGTGATTATTAGGCCCGTCGTAAGCGACATCTCGGATCTGTATGTCAATGTATTTAATGTTAACACTAAAAATAGATATAAGCTATTTAGCTTATTATTTCATTCTCTAGGCTTCAGACGAGCGAATCTACTAGTTACGTGGTTGATGAATTAATAAATAAGAATCAATGAATTTACTTAAGTTATATAATATGTTAAACCCGATGTTGGCTAAAATTTAGTTGAATTATTGCCCTAAAAATATAAAATCAAGTCAAGTAATTAAACATGTTTTATTAACTCGATTCCAAGAAACGTAATAAAATCACATTTGTTTTCTGATGTTTTTATATAAGGAAAATCACTGACGATAGTAGCAATAGACTGATTATACAGGTTTATTGATTATATATGTAACAGTTATAAACGGGTAAATATATGTCATATGCTGTTAATTAATGTATTGTATATCTTATCTTAAAATTAATAGATTAAGAAATAAGAAATAACGTAATGATAATAATGAAAACGACTACTATATGCTAAAATTAAATATTATTTACTATTTATCTCTGCGGTACTCGTAGTGTAAGAAGTCATTGTGAAATCAATATAGTATATTTCAGAGTATTAATATTATACAGGATGTTAATTTTTATTTAATACTATTGCCCAAATCTTATTTTTGGGACAGGGATATATACCTTCATATTTTCACTCTGTCTCTCTCATCCTTCACAATTTCTCTCCTTCTTGCATCTTTCATACTTCATATCTTCTATCATTCGTACATCATTCACTCACATTACATTCACGCATCGCCTCCCATTCCTTGCCTCATTTATTTTTACACGATTTTGTTACGCTTATTTACATCACCCTACAACAAAACCACAAGAAAGTTTGATATACAGGGCGATTGGGATTAGCTTTAAAAGTTAACCCTTGTAAAGATTTTATACTTATAATCAATCACCCTGTTTATACGTGGCGTTAGGGCTATAAAATTCAAGTTAAATTTTCTATAACTGTCAGATAGAATTGTTAACAGGCGCTCGAATACGGAAATAAATTGTTTATGCCTTTACACAGTTACTTAGACCTAATACCTGAAATTATATTTATTTATCTATTATGTCTTTTGTAGTGACAGTGAAAAGGCTACGTAGTACGCAGAAGGACTAGCCGCTAAACTAGAAAATAAGTTTACTTTGATAATGTTATTATAATAGTATATAAAAAAACCGAATGTGCAATGTTTTTGTCAAAACTAAGAAATGGGGGAAAAGGATGAGGCGATGAACGAATGACAATTAGAAAGAGAAAGACAGATTGAATTATGGTATGAAAGAATAGAACGATAGACTTTGTGAAGGATGACAGATGAGAGTGAAGATAAAAAGACTGAAAAATTAGTAAAGTTAAAAAACAACCAAGTCCCAGATAGGAGTGGAAACATAGGTCCCCAATTATGGGAGAAATTATAAAAAATAAAGCAACTAGCCGCTGAACCCTTGAGGTCATGTGAAGACCACTGACTGCCAACAGGAGGCGGCCCCCTTATGGTCGTTGAAAGACGTTGTACACCGCGTCGGACCGATCGTATTGAAAATGCAGGTGACTTTAGTACAGCAGTGTACGTAACCACGACTAAAATGTTGATGACAACGACACTAATTGTCACAAAACGTACTATTTACTTCAAATAAAGTCGTATAATTTCAAGAAATTCATTTCGTCATCGGATTATTTTTTTATTTGTGCCTATGTTAAAGTCATTATCTTCATAGAGCCAAATTAATCGATTACAGACTTTAAATGCTATTGATATCGATACAATTTTTATTTTACATAAGAGAATTGTTATTTCAATCTATATATGAAAACTGAAGAATCTTTTAGAGAATAATTTTGCCGAATAAACTAAGAATATACGTATTTCACATACAACTATGTAAAGTTGCATATAAAATATGACAGTGCATATATGATAAACTCGTGTATACGTATAATATTAAGAAATACAATTCAAATAGCGATATATATAAGGTTAGCAAAAGAAATAGAGATAAGTATTATTATACATTTTTCTTAAGGCTTTATAAAATTGTAACTTTTTTGTGAACAATAGTGCAGTTTTACAGTACTCCTTTCTTATGTACGACCTCTGTTTTGGGACCTCTTGTTCACCTATCACTTTTTGGTACAGTCACTTTGATTTCACATAGTTTTTCAGTACAATTTTATGTATTTTTCTTCTTTCGTCCGTCACAATATTCAGCATTCTATTTTCTTCCTTCTTTCACATTTTCTTTCATTTTTACTGTTTTTATTTACATGCCTCTTATCCATCGCCTTCCATTCTTCGCCATATTTTTAACAATATATTTTATTTTATATCCTTATTTACATTTTCTTTTACAATTCTCATTTGATTTTATTTAAAAGCATTTATTTAAAATTATAATTTCCTTGAAATGTCTCAATTTTAATAAGTATATATATACATAAAACGCATAAAATGTAAATCACTGTGATCCTTTCACATTGTGAAAGTTGAAGTTATATCAGATCGAGCAGCTTTTGGAACCCTGGATGATATGGTAGTATGGGAGCTTAGTTTTATTGTAGTTTCCGATGATGTAAATTATTTTTAAAAAAATGAGACGTACGAAAAAAATAACGATTAAAATATTTAATAAAAAATCAACTCTATATATATGTATATATATAGAGTTGTAATTGCCAAATTTTACACTTTTAAAAACAAAAAAGGTTTAATAACTTTCAATTAAAATCTTAATCTTATTTTGATTTAAAAAACAAACTTGTTTTTGAAAACGTCACATATTTACATACAACAAATGCAATCTCGTGACTGACAGGAACGATAAATGTTGCCTTACATACGGTACAGTAAAGAAAGATTTATTCTGCGTCTCTATTTGCATATAATAGACCTCTCGTCCACATCTCAGAGTACAGTTTGTTATCTTAAATACGCAAATTGTTTATGAAATGTATATTATAAAATTACATTCGTTGTTCCGTATATTTATATTTATTTTAATATAATTTATGACTTTTTTCGATTTTAATAGTATTTCTTTTCGAACAAATATATTTTATTTCTTTTGGCCCCCCTATTGGGGACCTGTCGTTCCGGCCCCTAATTTGTTCGGAACAGCGTTTTGTTGGGGCAATAGTTTTTCAATTCTCTTTTTATTTTACAGTTTTTTTTCTTTTCTTCCGCTCTTTAACATTTGCTCTATTACATTTTCATTTATATTTATTCATTTTATTCATCACCTTCCATCCTAACCTCAGTCACTAAACTCTAGTTCTATTTTATTGTTACAATGTATTACATTTTTACTTAGATTATTTATATATACAATTCTACAGTTTTATCTTCAGTTTCTTTCATTTAGTATTTTATTTACATTTTGTTTTGTTTCCTTATTTTATTATTTATTCATATTTACATTAATATTGTTACACATATATTAGGAAGCGCATACGACGCATACGACATACGATATACATTTTCAGTATAGTGCTACCGAAACAGCTGTACCGCGCCTTAGGTAAGCGCGCATCGAGCTAGGGGAGTATCAGCCGCTTCGTTCCGACAGTTCGTCTTCAACAGTACAGTGGTGTCAATTTTCTTCTTTCTCAACCCCCACCTCGTGGCGCTTTCATTGGGAACGGTACAGCGGATTCGGTCATACCTCAGTTGACAAGGCTCGCATTTTTTTTTATTTTGATCTCCCGTTACATCAGTTCCAGTCCTTTATCTCTACTCATAAACTAAGTCCCTTATCTCTACTCATAAATTGAGGGCGGGAACTCCCCGCATGTTGTATTAAAGTGAGTTAGCGGCCAACGACGTTCATTACTTATTTTGACAACAAAAAGAGAAGTGAAGAATTAAATGTTCATCGTATATATCAATACGCCTGTTTAATTATCGCAGTATACATAATGTCCCATAAATCAACGTCAATTTTTTGTCAAACCAAATGTTGAAAATTATTACTATATCCAACCTTTAAATGACAGTGTTCAAAATATTTTTAACTTCAACTACACTTTGGATTTATGTTGATTTAAATACTGACAAACAAATGATTGTCGGCACGATGTCTACCGAGACGTAAGGTATTCTTATAATCTTTTAAAAACTGCATATCTCTAAACGTTTGCAACAGTGTTTGATGGCATTATGATATGACAATAATCCCACACGGAGGAATCCTTCACATTGACCTTTACAACTGGTTTTAATCTCGAACTAACAAACAACGTGTTATTTCTCATCAGAACAATACGACAGTAAAGTTTTTCCATCTTTACGAAAACATTGAATCGAATATGATTCTTACAGCTTCGGGTATAAGTGTCAAATTACTGTTTGAAATATCTAATGTTTTTTAGTACCTGTTACACGTTGTATTAGATCATAATGCAACATTAATTAGTTATGTTTTGTCTGTACAGTCGCGAACGAAAGTGTTATAGTTAAATGTTCACTTTTTTAACATTTCTGTAGTTTATTTTTTCATAACATTCATCTCAATATTATCAAACTTATTTTCATTCAAGGTACTCGATGACAATTATTATTTTTTTTTATTATTTTAGAACCTTCATGGTTTTAAAATAGTTTATTTTTTAGCAAAATATTCTCTATTCATTCATAAACATATACAATTTATTTAAGGTGACTAGACAATCTCAGAATTTTTGGGTCTCACGTAATAAAATACAGTGGCCAAAAAGTAAATTGAATTTATTCATAAAATGTAAATTCTTTATTTATTCTTCCGAATCATTTTCATACCCTGGAACATAAAACCCGTCCCATAAAACACACTTTTGCTAAAGCTTTTTCTAGACCGCAAAGATTCGGTTTTTACATACTCAATCGTGTCAAATGACATGTGTCACATAAAGCCGAATCAGGCGAATACGGTGGTTGAAGAACAATGTCAGTCGAGTTTTTGACGCTTTTTTAAACAAAAAATGAGCGATTTGGCCGAGTCTTCACACATTCGAGACACAAAACATCCTTCAAAATGATTTGAGCTGACGAAAATGATATTCAAACTTTTGACAAACAGACGCTTAGTAAATGTTATAGACACTCTGCCTGTCTTCATAATGCCCGGGAGATTAAAATGACAAATACACCGTAATTATTAATCACAGAAGAATGAGTGTCAGTTTTACTTACATACCTACTGATTCTATCTGAATTTAATTCCTAAATATAATATTTTGTAAGAGGTATACAGTATTAGTTTGGATATAAAAATTATTATTACCTTTCTTAAGGTTGACCTGACCTTAGCAATAAACTATTCTGGGCGTTTATTCACCTTCCTTAGCACTTTTGTTAAGCAAAAATCTTTTTTTTTTAATAAATGAATAAATGGTGTAACATAACAACGTTGTACGTGACTGTACGTAATTCTGAAATATTCGGCCACGAGTGTCCGCAGCTTCCGAATTACGGAAGCAGCCAAGGTTCTCCGGCGCTAACGAGAGAGTAACGTTTCATCTCCTGAACCGAGTTCCAGTTAGCGCTTCCCGAACTGTTTACATGCGGAGAATACAAGAAAGCTTTGTGCTGTAAGATCATTGACTGGGTAAAGGTGTGGTCACACTAATGCGTTTGCGCATCCCAACCGTTACTTTTATTTATTGAAAATATAATAATAGAAATGCCAATGAGGAATGAAAATGAAAAACAATACTCACTCTCATACTACTGTCCCTTTAATATATAGCAAGGATCCGAGGGCTTCCATGGTTTCCACTCTACATTTATTTACTTATCGACTACTAGAGTCATCTATTGGTGCTGTTTTTATCGCTTTAAATCATACCTTATAGCTCCCATCGAACACACTTCAATCACGCAATATAAAATATGACTAAATCAAGTTTTTTTATTTATCTATTTAGAATAGTCAACAGATAATATAATATCAACTACAAATATATTCAACTTTAACTTATGTTCTCTCTTTTCTTGCAATATCATGGGCTGGTTTCTGTAACCAAGGGTCTCTGTGTTCATTTTGCGTCGAGTTTAGCTTGAATCTGGTCATTCCAACTCAAGTAATCCCAGCAAACTCTTGATGTCGCTGATGACCTTGGGGAAGCCCCTGTATACTGAAGTAGTACGCTAGCAGCAGTTTTCTCTTCTCTACGCATAACTCTCGAAGTAAACAGATGTTTGTTAAGAAACCATGATCAGTTAAGATTCCTAGATCCAAATAAGATCCAAGGTCTTGGTCGTTTCAACCAGATATTGGAGAGCCGATTGCTTATGATAGAAATTGCTTCTTTAGCTCGACGTCATTCCTCGTATTTAGACGATTAGTTAGAAGACATGCTCACATTTTCTTCCCAACTGAAATCAAATATATAAAAAATATTAAATTATATTTAAATTAAGATATTCCATCTCGGTGTATAGAGTATGCAGTATAAATTTTAGTCAATACATATAAGTTAGGGCGTCGTTAAAAACAAACAAGACACCAATGATTTAAAAAATAGCACTTATAATTAGTTAACTTCAACTTAGATTTAAATAATTTACGATTTAAATTAGTTAACTTAGAAAACACTAAAATACAAATGCGTGAGCAAAAAAAAATTTTTTTTTCGGAAATAGAAAATGTAATAGTAAAACCAAACGTCTAAGGACTAAAGGTCCCACTTGAATAATAATCAATAAGTAAAAGCCTTCCAATTTATTGACAAGTAAGATCAAATAGAGACACATAAATTTAAAATTCAACAGTGTAGGACTTAATATTTTTTAAAAGTAAATTAATGGATAATCAATCGCCCCGCTGACACTCGCGCCCCACCCCATAGCCGATACATTATCCGTCAATAGACCGGAATACTGATCGGTTCGCGCCGACGTCACCGTTTCACAAGTCTCGTTTGCACAAGTGTGGTAATGCCTTAATTGTACGAGCGGTGCCTGATTCTGTCGCAAATATTCTGTTTTTGTCCCCGACTGTACATATACGTGCTCGTGTAATTGCTCTTCATATTTACGTAAGTGACTGTACCTTCAGTTTATTTTACTATATTTTTATCTTATTTCGTTAACTCGTCTTATTTGTAGTGTGTGTTTAGTGTTGTGTACGCTTCCTATCTTGATTATTTGTGCATGTGTGTGAGTTTGTATACAGAGTGATTGTTTATAGGTATAAACGTTTTAAAAGGGTGAATGAATATACACCTCTTTTTTCAACAAAAAAGGTTTACATAACACAATTTTTACACTTTTTAAAAATCAACCTGTATGAAGTGATCACTCTGAAATATTTCATATTTATTTGTTTTTCTATTAGAATACGACAGGCTAATGGCTTTTGACTGTACAAAATCTGCAGAGACATAAAGTAAACATTAATAAAATTTAATATAAGACAATTCTGTAAACCCTTTTTTCTTACCATACTAGTTTTATTTACTTTTTTTTTGTAACCTTTCAATTTTGGATAGTGTGTACCATCTTTTTAGCCCATAGAAGCCTGCGCATAGCATAGGTTTCCTCCGAAGATATGGGGTGATATATAATCTTGACGTTTGGCAGACGAATTGGCGATGGCAGTGTGGTATTACTGTTTGCAAAAGTCACTGCTGTCTATCATCTGGAAACTGTATTGTGAGCAGTGGCAATCCATTATAATTATTGCAAAATGTGTGAATTTTTATTAAACGGTTTTATTTAGTTCGACCCGTACGGAATTTATTTGTTTATTTGGGCCAAAATTAGAAATTGAAATTTAAGCTCCTTCCCGTTGTCAGATTGATCTGAAATTTGGTACACACATTTAATTTTGATGACAATACAATATAATAAAATCAATAACATTATAAATCTAAGATGGCCGCCGATACAATATGGCGGATTACATATTTTTCCTTAACCCCCTCAATATGGGTATCAAATGAAAGGGCTACACTAGTAAAACACGATGATTATGTCAAAATTTAAAATTCAAGATGAACGCCGTTCCAATATGGCGGACTAGGTACATATTTTTCCACAACTGAATTGAACTCGCGACCTACGATCAGAAGTCCCAGCCCTCTGCCGCTAGGTTGCCAATGCTCAAAAAAACTAATTAAATTCAGTAATAAGGGTATTGACCACTAAATCTGTTATATCGTATGGCCTAAACATATCACATAGTGTCACCCAACCGGATCCTAACTGTACCAGTGATTCATGTCACGTCATAGCGTCTGTGAATAATATTTACGTAATATGTTAATGATGTTAATATTTCTTTGAAATCTGAATTAATTAGTCGTTTATTTTTCATTTAAACACCTAACAACACCAAAAATATTAAAATCTTTTATATATATTAATTCTAGCACATATCTTTAGCGAGCGGGATATAAAAGTTATATTTGTATAGAATCCAAATATCACATTTATATATATATATATATATATATATATACGAGTATATATATATTAATATAATGGAATAGACGTTTATCTTCCATCTCACCTGATGGAAAGTGTAGATGAATACGTAGGTGGTACATGCCCATCTAAAAGAAATCTGTTCACTCTACTCGCCTCTACTTCAGAGTTCAAGTAATCAGAAAAAATAGATCCAGGCAGATCGTTCCAAATCTTAGCGACTCGCACCAAAAACGAGCTGCCAAACCGTTTAGTTCAACTTTTGGGTATATATATATATAAATTATGGAAGGGGTTTTAGGCGTAGTAAAAAAATTATTGACAGTTATATGTTTCATTTACGATTTTTTTTTCGACTAATTAGAAGAATATACAAGTAAAACACGACCAAAACTATATGTTTGTTTCTTATTTATTAACTTAAGTTAAACTTCTTTTTGGATCATTTATAGCGATCTTCTACGTCTTTGTTTCAGTCTATAGACGACCATTGCAAGGCAGAGGTCTACCCCATAGATATCTTTAGATAAATTTACAATAATCGCCACACTTGGTATGCGGGTTGGCCACTACATTTTCAGTTTCACCGGATTGGGAGACCACAAAGCTCTTAGATCGCGTATGTGCATCCTTTATGGAATATATAGACTCAAGGGACCATTCGAAAGAACCTATGCTAAGGCCATCGCTAATCGATAATACCCAAGTGACATTAGGTATAGTCGAAGTACCCAACAAAACAAACACGTTTCTCAGACGACGACTACTCACACAATGAAAACTAGCATATTTGCAATACACGCACACATAGTATTCTACATATACTAATATAAAAACCTGTCATATGGGAGATTATATTCGAAACTCCAGATCTATTACCTAATTCGTCGTCGTTTTAACTCATAGACGCCCAGATAAACATTGGCTCTCCCAAAGATATCTATGGGGGTATACCGTAATCACTAAGTTTGGCTTGCGGACCATCACAGTTTTGTAACTTTATTGTAAGATGTGACAATCCTATATAACCAACGCGTAAAGTGTGAATTATATAGGATTATATCTACAGGAATGACCTGACACCCAGGATCCCAAGTTTTAGTCATATACCGCTGAGCTACCATTGCTTGAATTATATTCACAGTGATCATCCTAATATAAAAAATTCAAATGAGAATAAAACTAGCATCAATTTAAGCTATCCTATAAAGGCATATTTAAACTTATAGGTAGTAGTGTTCCTAACGAGCCCTCATCACCGTTACAGATATACTTAATCATTCCCAGATATCATTACAGACATAAGATTTATTAACAAGTTTTTGTTTAAAAATCTTTTTAAATTCATCACCAAATATTGCATTTCACCTGATGATAGCAACAAGTGGCGTGTACAATGATGAAGGGTAAACTTCGTGTTTAATGGATCACGACCATCAATAAAGAGGATTGGAAACGAATGCTATATTTAGTCCAAAATTTTCAATGATTTTTAATCTATATAGTACTGTGATCAAAAAGTAAGATGAATTTATTTATAAAAATTAAATTCTTTATTTATTCTTACAAATTAATTTCATCCCCTTCAAAGTTCGTTCGATAAGAAGTAATTTTGTCAAAGCTTTTTCGAGTCCTCGAAACAGTCGAAATAGTCTTTTTCTGGTATAGCCTTTAAGACCTTCGATTTGGTTTTTATCTCCTGAATATAAAAAGGCACGGAGCCAAATCAGGCAAATTTGCTGGTTATGGAACGAATAGAAATCCAGTTTTTGAAACCAATGCAGTAGATCGACTTGACGCTTTTGAGATACAAAACATCCTACAAAATGGTTTGTGCTGACCCAAATGATATTCCGTCTTATGACAAACAGACACTTGGCAAATGTTATAAACAGTACTACCAACCTAAAAAAATTACCTGGCTTATTAATGCCTGGGAATTTTAAATGACAATTTCACATAACTTTTTGATCACAATACACCTATCCCCCGATTTACACGGTACTTGTTTTACACGTTTTCGCTTTTACACGGTTTTCAAAACAAGTTTTTTTTTTGGTTTTTATCGCACTCTACTAAATTCTACTGTGATTGAACACGTGTGCTGTGTAAACATATTACGGGGAATCCTGAGCTTATGTGCTGACTTGGCTCAATATGGAGAAGTTTACAAAGATCTTACAAAAAATTCAAAGCATTCGAAGAAAGAAATCACAACTGTTAAATAGCAAAATTATGCATTTTCTGCAAGCTTTTCGATTTACACGTTTTTCTCAGGAACGTATCTACCGTGTAAATCGGGGGTTAGGTGTATATAATATTAGGGGGACCGGAAAGTAATATTTCTGTCGACATATACTACAGAAAAATCGATTGATTTTTACCATTTTAGCATTGATATTGATGAATGAAATTTGTATATTGGATAGCAAAAGGTTGTTGATAACGAAGGTGAATTTATTAATAAGAAATATAAATACGTCTTGTGAATTTAACTTAAGAAAGCGACATTACTTTCCGGTGCCACAAATATAATTAATTACCTGTAGGTACTATTTTTGATAAGCAATAAATAATAAAAAATTTTAGACATTAAGTATGACGGAATGGCGGTGAATCAAGCAAGTGCTTACTCGTATCGGATGATCTCATGTCTGTGTCTTGACAATGACATTGCAAGAAGTATCTCTATTTATACCTATATCTAGATTACTTGTGTCGCGAAACCAGATAAGATCTGTAACGATGCTTTTAATGTTACTATATATATACTGTTACATCTGGCCTATTATACTGTACGGATGTGAGGCCTGGACCATAAAGGAAGTCCTTCGTAAGCGTATAGAGGCTTTCGAAATGTGGACATATAGACGCATGCTGTCCATAAGCTGGACTCAGAAGGTGACCAACGTCGAAGTTCTGAAACGAATCGGCCATATACACGCACTAATGCTCACAGTAAAACGAAGGAAATTCGCTTACTTGGGACACGTTCTTCGACACCAACGATACAATCTTCTTCAACTTATCATGATGGGAAAGTTCGCTGGTAAAAGGAAGGTTGGTAGGAGAAAGAAGTCGTGGCTTCGTAACATTAGAGAGTGGACCGGAATCGCCAGCGCTGCTGAGCTATAACGCAGAACCAAAAATAAGGAAGAGAGCAGGAAGCTGATAGCCAACCTCCACTAGTTGGAGAAGCACTTCAAGAAGAAGAAGATATATATACTGAGTGATAGCTTATAAGTGTAAAAGCTATAAAGGTCTTATGTAGCCCAATATATAATACAAACTATACATAAGTCGATAAATAACGTAATGATATATCTAATATATAAAATTTCCATGTCATAATGTTAGTTACCGTGCTCCTCCGAAACGACTTGACCGATTTTTACCAAATTTTATATGCGTATTCAGTAGGTCTGAGAATCGGCTATTATCTATTTTCCATACCCCTAAGTGATAAGGATTGTTCACCCTTAAATATTTTTTTAATTTTTGACGAAATTATTAGTTTTTATTTTTTTTATAATGTGGCATTAAAAAATACATACAACCCTTAATTTTTCATCCATCTACAGTCAGCTCTTATTTTTTATTTGTTAATTAAAAACTTTAATTTTTTTGCAAAACAACGTTTGCGGGTTCAGCTAGTGATATATATTAAGAAAAAGCGTTTTAAAAATTGGAATAAACTTAGATTATACTTTCGTTTAATTATTACTTTTTATCCTCTATCCCTTTCAGTTATTGTAAAATATATATAGAAACATTATATATCGTTTTTTATATATGCGTACGTTTTAAAAGATACAAGTATAACTCATATGCTACCCACTAACCCAAATGTAAAAATTAGAATAACTACATATTAAAATTAATTATTTTTTACCATCCGTCCTTGCAGACTTTATACTGCCAGAAGTTTTTATCCTGTTGCATTTCAACAGAAAAAATATTTTAATATAAAAATATTTTAATAATTATTTTAATGTAACACATTTCAGAGTGATTAATTTATTTTTTTGGTTTATCATAAATAATTGTAAAAGTTTTAGAGTTTTTCCTGACAAATGAGCATTCATTCCTTTGAATTCAAATTCAAAATATATTTATTCAAGTATGTAACATGCACTTTTCAATCGTCAATTATTTTAACATTATAAGTAATAACCTACCATGCGCTTGAAACGCTGATTTGTTGAGAAGATCCGGCCAGAAACTCAACAGTCGTTGCTCATATAAATGAAATTTAACAATTTTTCATATATACATTATAATGTCATGTAAATGAGGCAGCCTTCGCACGGCTCCATTCTGTATTGCAATCACGGAAACTGACTAGGAGAGTTAAGCTCAAAATATTCCGGTCCAATGTGAAAACTGTGTTGCTATATCGATGCGAGACGTGGAAGGTCATCAAAGATATATCGCGTCGGCTCCAAGTCTTCATTAACAACTGTCTTCGACGTATTCTTGGTATATACTGGCCTGAGAAATTCTCCAACGTCAACTGTCATCATCTCTGGAAACGTTGAGGTGAGATGTCGATCGATCAGCAGATCAAACGCCACAAGTGGAACTGGATAGGCCACACGCTCCGGAGGGACCCTGATCACATACCGAGTCAAGGACTATAATGGAATCTTCAAAACGAAGGCGTGGCCGCCCAAAGCAAACGTGGCGGCGGACGATCACTGCGGAAGTGAAGGCAGTTGGAATGACGTGGAGCGAAGTAAAGCGCCAGGCTCAAGACCGCACGTGATTGCGACGTAATGTGGACGCCCTCTGCCCCATCTTGGGGACATAGGAATAAATGAATGATGAAATGAGTCAACTAACCGAGTTCAGCAAATTTTAATCAACTGAAAACTCTTGAATGTTATAATCAGATTTAACAATATACTTTAAATTTTAGATTTAACACTAAGAAAAAGAAGGTTTAAGATACTATTTGAAACTGTTTTATATATATGTACACCAAGACACTTGAAGTAATTATAGCTTTTAAACCTATAATCAATCACCCTGTACATTTGTAGAAATCATTGAGAACGAAATCATGATTTTAAATTCAATGATACATCAGCTACTGTCCTCAGAACTAAGCTATCATTGCTTGTACTTCTGTTATAATATTATAATGAACAGGTTATAAATTGAAAAACAAAAAATGTTTCTTTCCTCCATCTAGAGGTCCAAAAAATACGAGAAAACAGTCAAAAAAAGTCCCCTAACGAGCTCAGTTTTCGAACATAACGAGGCAGCGTATTAAATCCAAATGGCACTAATTCCGAAAGGATCCTTAAAAAACTTGTAAGATGAGACAAAAAAAGAATGAAAACATCAACAAAAAATCTGGTTTCCGTCGAAACGCTGTGCCAAAAATAAAGTTGATTGAATAACAGTGACGTTTGCGTCGTGCTTTCACAGTATTGAGAGATTGTTTGTATGTAATGTTTACAAATATGATGCCATTAAAATGTATGATATCATTAAAATCTTTCAATGCATACGCGCTTGTCCTAATAACCTGTAATTGCTCGACTTAAACTTTCATTTATTTATTACTATTTGTCCCCCCATCCCCTTCTCTTATCGTAAAATATAGAGAGAAACATTACATTTTGTTTATATATGTGTAAAAGATTTAGAGGGATAAATGTAAAGATCACTTGCTGTCATTTAATGTATGGTACAGTCAACCGAAATTCAAAATTCGAATAACTACATATTAAAATTAATTATTGTTTATTATCTGTAACGGGCCTGTCGTATTCCAACAGAAAAAAAAATAATGCAACATATTTCCGAGTGACCACTTTACAGGAGTATGTGTTAAAGTTTTTTACTGACAAACAAGACATACATATCATTAAATATTTTACACCCGTGAGATATCATCCTGTATCTGTATACAGGTGACATCTTACGGGTTATCTTATTCAATTTTGTCGCAATATCATCTTAATTATTCAAACTCTGCCTATTATTGCAGTCGCTATTCGTTTTTTTGTAAAATTCCTTCTTTGTAATTTTTAACATACGAAAATAATGTATAGGCAAAGTTATAATCTAAAAAAACTAGCTGCTTCAAACCCCCCCCCCTGTGGATGGAATTTTATAAAATCTTTTCTTAGCTAACTTCCACACGACAAAAGAAAAAATTCTGCGAAATTTCAAGTTATTAAATCTTATGATTTTGAAGATATCGTGATGAGTCAGTGCGTAGCCACCATCGCACTGATATATCTGATATATCTGAACAACCATGATCATATCGTTGGACGGTACTTCTTACTCCATCTATCTCTCTAACTCTGCTAGGTATTTCAGATTCAGCGACGATTCCATGAGGAATCTTACCAGAACTCCTACCAGGTCTATTCGTCGCAAACCTGGAAACCGTACCATGGACATGTTTATCCATACCGTCTTTTTCCTTCTATCATATCAGAATGTAAGTTTCTTTTCTAGCATAAACAAAGTATGTGTGGTTGAGTGGTAACCTAATGAACCAATCTTTTTTTGATCCTTTTCTGGAGTCTCTCTTACCCCCTATCTTACACTACCAGGGTCTTTTTCTTTCAATTTTCTTTCATGTTTTATGAAATAGCTCTCATCTCAATTTCCTGTATATACTACTTACTCTCACGGCTTGCACTTGCATAATATTTATGCATAGTCTTACATCCATCGCCACATTTTTAGAGGGCGACCGCTCGCTCTATAACAGCGAACGCCGTGGGTAAAACCGAGGTCGAATCCGAATCCTTGTCGCCTGTGGTGCACGCTGCCAATTCGGGTAGAGCGGTTTACTACGTGCGAATCACTTCGTGCTACTAGGTCGCACCCGACCAACTTTCGTTTATTTTTAAATTTTTAAGTTCACGAACCCTTCCGCTCCGTGAACTCAGTTCCGATGAAGCTATAAAAGCCTCCGGGCTAACAGCATCAACTTCAACTCAGAATAAATAAGTCGCCACATTTCTCGCAATTTTAATTCAATTGATGAGATTCGTAACCGACACAGGTCAACCGGTTGGCATGTTGAAATGACAGTGGGCAAGCCCCACGCGTGGAGTACATGTGCCCGCTGGGTTATGAATGTTCTGGAATGAAGACCACGAACCAATAAACACAAGGTAAGACGCTCTCAAGAGGGACAGATGAGTTTATTAAGACTCGATACAGGCCGCTTCCAACCAGTCATGTTGGAAATCCATGCCTCTCCAGTAAGATGGAGACGAAGGCATATATTAAAATCAGGTTATATACATGAAATGGGATATATTAAACCTGTGTCCTTGTAATAGAAAGAAATTAGTTAATGATACATCTATGGTTAAAGAACTCTTTAAATTCTATTTATATGTTATTTCTTTATAATCAATTTTGTAAGTGAATGGGCATATAATATTAGTATCACGTACAGATGCAACGTGGTCAGTTCGATTGCGAATATTCTGGCAGCCATCTCGAACGCTGTTTCGACTTGCGTCAACCCGGAATCGGGCTTACGAAATAACTTAACCAGTGCATTAATTGAAATCTAGATCGAGCCTTCGAACTGTTTAAGCATGTTAATAGCTTGATATATGAATACAGGTTGTAGCTAAAAACCATAAGAAATCATTATAAAGTCAATAAAACGAAAACTATATAATCTGTGATAGAATGTAAAATAAATTTAATGTGATAGTAAGGAACGAGGTGAATAAAGTGAGGAGATAAATGAACGGTGAAAAGTGAATAAAAGAAAGATAGAAATTGTAGAATGTAAGTAGAAGAAAGATAGATCGTGTGAAGTATGACAGAAGAGCATGGAAAAAGAAAAGAAAAGAAAGTGAATCATTAAAAGATCAAAACGTCACTGTTCCATAAATAAGATGGGGGAATGAAAGGGAAAGAAAAATAGATTGATATACATGCTGCTATTAATATGGTTGAACTGAACTAGATATACATTATAGAGAAATGTTTTTTTTTAATTAATTTCATATGGAGATGAGACCATTGGTTGAAGAATTATACCTATATTTCTTACACCATAGTACGAAATATAAAACGCGTTTTGTATGATCATAAGAAAGAAAAGTGAAGTTTTGTTATAAGTGTAACATATTTAAAGAGGTGAATGTATGGCTCATTTACTCCAGTGTATGAGATATCACGAAAAAAGGTGTTCAAAATTCTGATTACTACATATTGTGACAACCGTGAGTTGGGGATATGGAAACGCAGACTTAACAAAAATACGCCTTTTTAAACGGTTTTATTTAGTTCGACCCGTACGGAATTTGTTTATTTATTTGTGTCAAAATTATAACTAATAAAACACGATGATTATGTCAAAATTTAAAATTCAAGATGGACGCCGTTCCAATATGGCGGACTAGGTACACATTTTTCCACAACCACCACAATATGGGTATCAAAAAACCGTTTAACTTAAAAGTTTTTTAAATGTATTTATAATGTTCAAAACTTCAGGTAACGAAACTGGCAGCGATTCTGCCCACAGCTGCACTTTCCCTGCGAATCCCACTATTATGAGGCTTCTTGTTTTTTCACTTCTCTTCAGGATGTAGACTGACCTATGCCTCCAGTATCAGCTTTTAGAGTCGTCAGCTATGTTAAATCGGGTGTTCTAGTATGTAATAATTTTGACATTTGAAAGTTTGAAATTGTCAATTTTCTTGCGAGCCAGCTGCAGTGTAAAACCACTGCAGTTACAAAACTATAATTTGGATACCCGTTCTAATGGATTTTAATCACACCAACTTCTTAAATCTTTTCTTAACATTTGAGTGACAACTATATTGACGTTTCCTGCTTTTGTGTCAATATTAAAATTAATTTTACAATCTCTCTCTGCAGACTTTGTACTACTAGAAGTAACCTATCCGGCGCTTTTCAATAAAAAAATAATTCATGTAAAACTTGCATAGTGATCTCTTTATACAGAATGATTGTAAATAGTTATAAACGCTTTAAAGATTTTTGATAATAATTGTGCTATGTATTCACCTCATTATCGATTTTACACCTATTGACAAACATCCTATATATACATAGTGTAATTTCTATGTTTCTATTAAACTTAAAAAAATTTTCTCTATTTTGACGAAATTCGTTCATTTATAAATGATCTAGTGGATATCACGTACCGACAATTGCAAAGAAGAACTTAAAGGTAAATAGACGATCTACGGGTGAGGCTCAAGCCCAGCTGTGGCCATCCTATCTGAATTGATGACTCTTAATAATCCTGGGAATGAATGATTGAACGATTGAATGATTGAATGACACCTGGAGTGTAAATTAAAGAACGAACGAACGACAGTTAAAAAAAAACATAGTGTACACAAAAAACGTTTGAAAAAAGTTTGGTAATCATCATCTCATGGCATTATGATTAATGTATCTTCACGAATTGTATCTTGTATGTACATTTTAATAATTCTCTATGCTTATGTTTTTTATATTTACAATGACGCAACGAGGTCATTGACCTGTATACACGGGATTTATTTATTTATTTTCGAAGCATCTGAACAAAATAAACAGTTACATTAGATTTATTTATATTAATAACTACCAATATCCGCGACTTTGCGTGTAATTTAACTAAAAAATTAAGTAGTTTTTTTTAAAGAATTTTTCAAAAATAAAAGCAGTTTAAGTTACTCCTTATTACATTAACTATCTGCCGGCGTATATCTCGTTTAGACTAATTCAACGATTTCAGATATTAAAATCTAAAAAGCCGGAACAAACGAACAGACAAAAATTTTAAAAAATGTAATTTTGATACGTACGTACGTACGTCATATATATTCACATACATGTAGTAAAAATTGGGTGTTTTAATATTACAAACAGGCACAGGCAAATGAAGAAAATTGGTTATTTATTTGTATAGATATACATGCACAACATTAGTATGAGTTTATTATCATTTGTAGTAATAAATATCAAAGGTTAACCACTTCCTCGTTACAATACATGGAAGCCCACTGCAAAGCATGAGAGTTTCACTTCCTTATTGACAAAATTTATACACAAACTCTTATAGACTCTTTTAGTAGTAAGTTTCGAGAAGAAAATTTTAACAGTATATAGTGTATATGAGCCGTGGTTGTTCATTGATAAATACCCGTACTAAGTGTTACGCCACTATTTTTCCAGTATAAACAGCCTAGGAGTTAAATAACCTATAGCTTTCGTTGTTTCCAGCCAACTATAACATTTTTTTAAATACTCTTTCCCCTTATCTTATTTTCAGGACAGGTATACACACCCCCCTACTTTCACCTTCTCTCTCACCCTTTACAATTTCTCTTTTTATTCCCTCTTTCGTCACATACATCATTCACCCACATTTACGCATCGCCTCACATACCTCCCCACACTTTGTATAACACGGTTTTGTTTTGCCTAATTACGTACATCACCCTGCAACAAAACCGCAATATAGGGTATCGGCTCTCAACTTCCATAAGCGAAGCTATGTTGTCGCAGCAATACTCCGACACATTTCCACTTTACAAGCCACTCTAAGCTGTCCAAATATGGGACAGCAAGTAATTGAATGCACCATGATCTGCTGCCAATTATAACTTGGGAGTCTTCAAATTAATAGTAAATAGGTTTCTTCTAGGCAATCTTGTAGTATCGTAGACCTCATCGCTTAACATTAGGCGAGACAAAGGTTAAATGTGTTGATTATAAACTATAGAAAAAACCTACGAAGTCTGAGAGGACACGTAACGTACATTAAAGTCATTAAAAATCGACTACATTTTTTGCATACACTTCAAAATAAAACAAGTAAAAATCATTGTTAATTTCATATCCGTTCAATGCACAAAACATTAAAAATATGAAACTAAATAGGAATATGATATTGTATTATTGTTTATCTATTTTTGATTTCTCTTACGTAAAACATTTACTTTGTCTGAGCTTAGAAGTGGCATCGTCTTAAATATGACTATGAGAGTTTCGTTATGAGTAACATACGTATTTGTCAAGATCACTTACTATCACACGCACTCTATTGCTACCACTTATATGTGCATACAGATTAGCCTCCTAGAGCCTTATAGTGCAAAACTATCACTTGAGAACTTATCTCCACTTTTAGTCTTTGTTCAACCTATATTTAACATATGTAATTAACGTTTCGTACAATTTAAAACTAATTATTAATGTTTAATCCTTATTTTAAGTACATTTATTGTTAAAAGCTTTTCCGTGGTTTCTAGATTTTTTTTAAAAATGTTGATTGTTTTAATTAAAGCTTTTTTTTCTAACTTTTAATTAATACTTCATATCATCAGTCTAATTAAAAATAATATTTTTTAATGTACGTACTGTAATACTAATTATTAAAATTTTGTCATGAAAAAGAAGTAAATAAACAGATGATTTAAAAATATGTTATTAAAATCGATTACCGTTATTCAAATTAAATCATATTTAACATTGATATTCAATGAATGATTAAATTATGTGACAAAATTTTAAGCAAACCTGATCGACTTCATCCAAAAAGTTTTAATACCATAAAACATAGTGTACCGCTAAAAACATTTATTCCAGAATAAAAAAGCACTATTTTAAAAGTAACATTTTTTTACAGGTAAACCCCGAGAACGGGGTACCTCTTCTGAACATCAACAACCATCTATACGAAAAGAACCATTTACTCATCTATCTGAACAAGAGTTGATAGAGGAAGCCAACAAAGTACTCGCACAAGCTAAAAGCGTCACTTGCACTGCCGATCATCCTCCAGAAAAATTCTTCTCTCTACCTCACAGAAGAAAGTTCAAAGAAGACAAATCAGGTAGGCGGAACAGTGACGATACAGGGTCGCCTGAAGGTACGATTAAATCACCTTTAGGTAGATCCACCAGTGATGTGACAGCTAAGAAAAGAAAAGAACGGACCTCTCTTTCTACACTGTTTAGGAGAGCTCAAAGAAATAAAAGTCCCGATGTGCCCGTAGTCGTCTCTAGAAAGCCCGTGGTCGTAGTGAAACGTAGTAAAAGTGACGTTTCAGATTTAAAATCAAATACAACTTTGAGTAGCCAAAACAAACCGATCCGAAAAAGGTCCGGAAGTGAAACTGAAGAATTCCTTAAATCTCTTAGAAATAAGAAGTCACAGTTATCACCCATTATTGAAAGTTCACCAAGAGAGGATTATTTCAAGAAAACACCGCCGCTTGACGTATTTCAGAGAGAAAAACTTAAACAGAAAATAACCAAATCCGAAGATCAAAAGCCACTGTCACTGACAGATATCAAAAAAGTCAATCCTGTAGAAAAACCTCCGAGATATAAAACTCCAGATAAACAAGAGACGAAGGAACTATCAAAAGTTAAAAGAGGGAAATCTGGTGAGAAAGAAAAAGAGACCTCTCCTCCTATAGCTGACACTCCAAAACGTAAAACAGATATAAAAAGAACAACTTTGTTTGATGAATCTAACACCACCAAAAGTAAAGGCACTAACCAACCAGAAATAAAGGACAAAATTAAAGAGACCATTAAAAAGGTTGAAGAAAATATCTATGGTGATAAGGAAATGAAACATAGTAGCCAGCAGCCACCACAGAAACCGCCATTAACAAGAGGACAAACCGTTGATCAATTGGTTAAAATTCTGAAAGAAGATCAAGATTCCCCACCTCCTAAAACACATTTAATTGCTCCATCTAACGGAAGTAATATTAACCAACCATTCTCTTACACTAAACCTAGTACGAGTCCTGATCCCAATCTCTTTGTAAGGACTACAAGTCCTGACAGAGTACCAACTCCAGTAAATCAGTCGGATAAAACGATTGTGTACGCTGAAGTTTTAAGAGATTCTAAAGATACAATGCCATCTTTTGGTAAAATTAAAAACTACTCCCCTGGAGTAGAGAAGTATGGTAACTACTCCGACGAAGACGAAGGTCTTGGATACGAAGAAAGGTATAAGTATTCCACTGATCGCAAGTATGATTATAAATATAGAAATAAAGATAATGAAAACTTTCGAAAATTTGATGAACATATTGAATCACCTGTGCGTTCCAAATATAGAGAGTACAAATTGATGAATTTCGAAGATTATGAACCTACTTATGCAAATGAATATCCAAGTAAAGAAGATACACAAAATAACTTTGATAGCTTTAGGGGACGAGGTGATGGTATGGACAATAAAAGAAAGCAAGCTGAACCAGAGATTACTAAATTAGATTTGGATTTTAACGAACTCAGCCATCGTCGTGAACTTTTAGAATCTCGCTTAAATGCTCGCCGTTTAGACCGAGCAAAAATAAACCTTGACGAGCCCATCACAAAATTCATTGTCGAAAATGATCCAATTTATGAAGCTGAGAAACGTATGAAAGCAACAGAAAAATACGTAAACGAGACAGCAAGATACTACCGCCATACACTAGAGAGAGATGGCTACGTGGAAAGCAACGTTACGGAAGATTTTAACAAGTATGATTCAGAAAATCTTAACGTTAAATACAATACAGAGAGTCGAACTTTTCAGAAAATCCATAAAAATGACGAAAGACGTATACGTAATTTGAGTCCAGAACCAAGATACAAGGAAGAAAGAAAAGTGTTTCCTCCGGAACCTGAATACGAACCACCAAGCTTAGAGTCCAACCCGCGTAAACCTATTCATTCGCCAAACGAGTACACAGAGAAGAAATACAAAGTGAAGAAACAGTTCACTTCTAGTCATGATCTTCTACAAAGTGGTCAGAAGTATAAAGGGAAAGACGATTGGTTCGGAAAAAGGAAAGGCCATTATGCATCCAATCCCGAGATTGCTCAGGAACGCGAAGATGACTATTCGAACCTCCGCTACAACGGCAAGCATTGTGATTCTTACCATAGCTCTTTACGACGCAATAAGAATAACAGACATTACAAAGAAGATTTTGGGATTAGTCGACACGATTCTGGAGACAGCCGTGATTACTACAGGGAAGAACGATCACCAAGGCGCTTCGACTTTGACAACAGACTTGTTGACTCTGGAATAGAAAATGACTTCCGTAAAGATTCTAGCGGTGAAATACATAGGACCAGGCATAGGCGCCACGAAAGCGATGACGACGTTCATAATACATCATTGTTCCTCGCGAGCGAAAGACGTCACACAGAAGATAACTATCCAGCCGAACAAATTTATGCGAACGGAGAATATCTTGCCACGTTCAAAGATTATAAACCAGATGAAAGAAAAGAATATGTTTCAAGAGAAAGGAGTACAGTAGACGGTTCCTTTGATACTAAACATAACAGATATGATAAAAGTCCGAGTAGGTACGACGAAAAAGTCAGTACAAAACCACCAAAAGCTACGAAAAAGCTTTCTGGACTCGAGAAAGTAAGTTTTATATCATCAATAATCGTTAAAAACTGATGTTTAAAAACTAATTGATCTTGCAATTTCAGATGAAACAATTGTTCTCTCGCGACTCTTCCAAGAAGAGCAAAAAAGAGAAAGAGATTGTCCAGCCAAAGACTCGCACCCGGGTACTCAAGAGCCCTGAACATCTTGCCAGGGATGATCCTGAGTATAGAAGGTACTGTTAACTATACTGTTTAGTAGATATTTCCCAAATATTCATTTAATTAAGAGAAACACAATAAGAGACTTAAAATATTGAACAGCCGATATTGCAACTAGAAATATCACATAGATTGAGGCTTGTTGTTTTCGAAAAAAAATTGACGGTATGTGTAGTGATGGTACCTAATACTTTAAATACCAGGCTCATAAATTATAAATCATATTTTTTTATATCAAAGTCACACTAATTTAAGTGAAATTAAGCATTGCATGGACTAGCTTTGTTTAAAAACGACACGAAAACAAGTCTGTAAGAAAAATTACAAAAAGAGAATACTTATTTTAACACTCTTTAACTAACGACTAAAACTTAAACAATTTAACATTAAAATAACATATTTCATAAATTAAAAGTAAACAAAAACAAACGCAAAAATAGTGACTTTTCCTTTTCATTCAATATATTATAATGTGACGTTTCACTCCGTACATATAAAGTAAAGTTTTAACTTACAATAATAATTTATAATTCTATTCCATCAGGTACACTGACCCTGAACCAAGTGACATTGACGTCAAGAAGAGAGATTACGATCCTAAAGAAGTGGAGAGAAAGTACAAGAGTTCCAGGGAAGATCTGAACAGATACACAAGCTCCGACTCACGAGATGTAAACGTGAAGAAGTATACAGAATACGATAGGAGGTAGGAGAAGTAATCAAAATAAATTTCTTCTAACCTTGAAATACATATATATATGTGTGTGTGTGTAGGTATATATGTTATAATTAAAAATGTAATACATTATAATAATAAAATAGATCTAGACTGTAGTGACAGGATAGGATGGAAGGTGATGGATAAAAGGAATAATGATAAATGAATAATGTAATACAGCAAATGTTAAATAGCGAAAGAAGAGAAAAAAAAACTGTAAAATAAAAACAGAACTGAAAAAATTATTGCCCCAACAAAACCCTGTTCCCAACAAAATAGGGGGTGGAACGAGAGGTCCAATAGCGGGGATCCTAAAAAATAATCATTAAAATAAAAGGAACGATTACGTAAGTTCTTAATGAAAAATATCTTAGGAAATTAATACCACATAGCTTGAAATTTGGTATATACCTATATCGTTTTGGATGGAATTCGACCACGAGACCGCAGTTCCATGCGCTGGACCTACAAGTTCGTATCAAACCACAGTAAAGACCACAGTAGCCGAAGCAATACACACCGCCAAAGATCATCTGCCAGATGACGTAACAGAGCACGACAAACTTTCCAATAAGGGTCACGTTCCTCAACATTGAGAGAAACGACACAAGGAAGATGATATTGCACAAAAGCAGACAAGATTGCATTATAAAACAACTATTTGTTTTATATTATTATATTGTTTACAATCATATATTAATTTAAGTTTAAATTGAAAAAGAAATTATGGCATTATATATGTATGTGCCACTTTAATTGGAATAAATAACCAATCAAAACTAATTTTTTGGGAAATTTCGTGATGCAATTAGATTTTTCAACAAGACCTATGTTTTAACATATATATCACAAGGATTTTATAGGAAAATAATTTTAGTTTTTATAATATCGCAATGAATAAGATTTAACAATTTTGTAACAGTTATTTAAATCTTCTAACTATCCATCTCAAACGATTTTGATATTGATTCTTTTACAAAAATTTTAATCACATTTTATCATATTTGCGAGTAGATATCGTTATACAAATCATAGACTTTAATTCACATATATTTTAATGTCATACTAAAACAATCAATGGTATTAAATGACATTTATCATTTCGCCGGTCACATGTCAGCGATATTCACATCAGTTGGACTTGTTACCAACGTCATGATAGTCCACGTGTCTAAAGAGATTATATCTGTTATACTTCAACCTTGTAAATAAACTATAAAGAATTATATTAAGAAAAGAACCAATATATAGCTACTTCCGCCATGCAGCTGTAGTTGTGCAATAAAGTGCACCGCCTGCCAGCCCGCTGATAAATGCTTATGCGGCAAACAATGCGAATTACACAACTACTACCGTTAAATCACTCAACACGTGTTTCACCCTTCCACGGGGCATCCTCAGGAGTAATGTTACACCGATTAGTGCCAAACACAGAGTCCCAGACTTTGGCATTTAACGGTGGTAGTTGTGTAATTCTCATTGTTTGCCGCATGTGCATTTATCAGCGGGCTGGTGGGCGATGCACTTCATTGCACGACTACTGCTGCATAGCGGAAGAAGCTATATATTAGTTCCTTTCTTACTAATGATAATTAATTATATTCAAAGCAGGTACGACAGGACACTGAAAGGAGAAAGAAGATATAAGAGTCACGAGGAAGAAAAAGGACGGTACAACTCTTCAGACAGGGACAGTGATCATCAATCAAGACCTTCTGATATCGAGAGTGATAGAAGAAAAACCAGATCAAGAACAGCCGGGCCTCTCGACTCGCCCGCTTTGGTGAGTACATTTACTTTTTTTAACCAGGTAATGAAGGAAGACCAGGAACGGTAGCGCGTGATTTCCCGGCTACTGCCAGATCATCAGATGCCGCTAATTAAGTTTGTATAAAATAACAGGAAAGATTAAAATAGTATAACATAAATAGATAAGAAATTAGTAGAGAAAATATCTAATGTTAACTTAATATAAAATAGGGCAAGAAATAATCAGTATTAAATTAATTAGATATAGATAAATAAAACAAAAAACAATCAAGCTTTACCATCATGCTAAATGCTATCTGTTAGACTAGGAATGAGCAACAATTAATTATTGTTTTCTATCTATCTCTACAGACTGCACTATCAGAAATACATACATATTTCAAATTAACCACTTTGTACATGCTGATCCGAAATAGGTGAATAAATTTCAAAGATTTTTGCTTAGTAATTAGCTATACATTTGTTGCGAAACAATCGCAATTGTCAAAATGCTTTCGTTTATCTGTCAATCTAACTGTCTACGCATGCGCAGAATTAAAGAATGCACGGCGCACGATCAGTAGGCAGTTGTCAAAACCGCGTCTCACGCCGAAAAATAAAATAAATCATAAGAATGTCGTACTGTTTAAAGTGACGTATGTATTGTTGTTTGAATTTGTAGTAAATCTTTAGCGGTGTGATAGAATAAGGAATTAAAGACTATCTTATATAAATTCTGAATCAATGTTCAATACGTACATCTGAACGGTGAGAGTTTTATATAAAAATGATTTCATTCGCATGACTTGTAATTTATTACGGCGTTGGTGTATCTGAAGTTGTAGGCGGATGACTTTTAAAATTAACTGTGTCTACCTTTTATACAAAGGTTTTTATTTTTGCGCTCCAGCTCGTTAGGTGTTGTCTCAAAAATTGCCTAATAAACCTATTAAACTCCTCACAGATTCATTTCTTTAAATCTCTTACACCTTCAACTTATCACCCTTATAATTTAGTTGCAGAAGGTTGTCTGAAGTTAGGTGAAAGAAACATTTAGTTTATAATTTCACGTTACAAGTAAAATAAGACAGATCTTTCGAACAACCTGTAGCTGAAGAGACTGGTTTCCGCAATTTTGCGTCGAATATGTAACAAAACATTTGCATCGATGATAGAGCTATAACAGTTTTTATGTTACTTCATCAATATTATCATGTTAAATCAAAACATCGTCTGTTGACTTCTTATTTTACGATTACCGGAAGTAACAGGATATAGTCTTGATTATGACCCGGTAATAAACAGTTACGCAATTCATGTTTGTAAATCATTACGTTCGATTTTGATTAAATATATTTAAATCTATATTTAATTATTCTAATTGATACTTTGATTAAAATAGATCACAAAAGCTATTGAATACGTCAACATTGTTAACATATTAGAAGTGTTTAACATATAATGTTCTCACAGCTGGAATAAAGTGCACTCTTTCTTTCTTTTAGTTTTACGTCTATTTTCGTACTTCTGTCTGTTTCACTCTTCCTCTCCTCCTCGGTCTTATTCTTATTTTTTTCTGATTCTTATTCACCCATCTGCTAATCTCTCTTTCAATTTTCCTCTTTTCTTTTTTATCTCTTCCTTTATAAAGTTAAGGAATAAAATAAAAAACAGAAAACGATTTTACTCTTTCTTTCTCTGCTGTCTTTATCTTTCTGGTTCTTCCTAGTCCGCCTTTTTCACTCCATCTCTACACGGCTTTCTCCCTCGCTCTTTATAGAGTGCTATAGCACAGAATTTGGGAAACTAAACAATAATACTTAGTCTTGCCATAAATATTGTTATAAAGAAAAGCACGATTTTTTTTTTATACGTAACATTTATTCCTTTCATAGTGAGTTAGTTTAATACATCAATATATAACTATTAAAAATATACAATGTTTATTCGAAGTGGTCTCCATTGGCTGCAATACAGTCTTTTAAACGTTGAGGCCAGTTATCAATAGCAGCACGAACTCTTTCTAGAGGAAAATTCTTCACTGCCAACCGAATGGATCGTTTTAGGGACTCCAAATTATCATGGCGTTTAGAGCAAGCCTTACTCTCTAAAACTGACCATAAATCATAATCCAATGGATTTAGGTCAGGACTTGACGACGGCCAGTTTTCAGTGCTGATAAAGTCCGGAACGTTAGTTTTCAACCAAGATTGGGTGGATCGAGCTCTATGACCCGGTGCCGAGTCTTGTTGAAAGCACCATTCTTTGTTATTGAACATGGTGTTAGTTAAAGGCTTAACTACCGTCTCAAGAATGGTATTTTGATAAACTTGTGCCGACGTTTTAATACCTTTTTCACAAAAATATGGCTCAGTCACCCCTTCATAGCTAACACCCCACCAAACCATCACTGAAGTGGGATAATGCCCACGTTGTACTCTGTTTACTAATTGCGAAGCTTCTTTAGAGCTTCCAGCATAAATACGGTCATTTTGTTTATTAAAATACTGCTCAATTGTAAAAATTTTCTCATCCGTAAACAAAATTTTTTTGTGACCTCCCTTTGCGTACCGCTTAAGTAGTTGTTTGGATTTTACCACCCTATTCTTCTTTAAATTATCAGTTAAGAAGTGACCAGTACGTCTCTTATAGGCTGCAAGTCCTAAGTCATCTTTTAATATACGCGACATGGTTCTAGGAGCTATCTTCATCTCCCGAGATAAAATCTTTTGCTTACGGACAGGATTTCTTCGAATTCTTTCCCTAACTGCTTTAATCACCTTTTTCACACGAACGGTACGTGGACGGCCAGATCTTTTTCTGTCACAAACAGAGGAGGTATCATTGTACCTATCAATAGCCCGGTAAACAAACATTTGACTAATACCAAGCGGGTGGAGGGTTTTAAAAATTGCACTTTTCTCCATACCTACTTTATGTAAGGCAATCACAGCGATTCGGTTCTCTTTATCACCCCACTCCATTTTAATATAACAAAATATTTAACAATATAATGGCGCGAAAATAAGAAAACACATCAAGCAATCATATAAAAATGACAGATTCCAAATTCAAACGTAATATTTTCTTTTTTTGAATAGTAACAGTATTTATGGCCAGACTAAGTATATATACAAATTTTGTGCAGAAATATTTAATTAAACATTAGATTATTTCCCTTTTGGTCTCTTCTGCCCTCACAGGGATGACTCATCGAAACAATTTTGCTATGATTTTGCTTGAAGATTGCTGCAGTTTCAATGAGTAAATAAAAAAATAGTAGTAAAATATTATCTCTTGGTGAAATAACTGTTCGTCGCGGTACTTAAACATGCGATAGATTATCTGAATCGTTCTACCGTTCGTATCTAGAGCAAGGAAACACTTGCGCGGGACAGTAAGAAACTGGTTAATAAATTAAACCTAAACTACTGCTTTATTTCCTAATGCCTTATTATATAAGGCTGCAGAAAAAGGTTCTATTTTATTTACACATAGTCCTATTATACTGTACCTATAATAAAGGCATTGCAATGTGGAATATGTGCTTATTATATGAATATTTATTATTTTGGCTCAACTAATATATATATATATATATATATATATATATATATATATATATATTCCAAGAATCTCACTCTAGTGACAGACCACAGTCAAACATTACACATCCCAGAACCTTTTTCCATAAGACATCAGCGCCTACTACAAGGCACAGGTTTCTCTTGAAAATATCTATGGGGGAATATACCATAATCGCCACGTTTGGCAGGTGGGTAAGCGATCGCAGTGTGGTATTGTGGTACGCAGAAGATGCTGCGACCTATCCTCTGGAAACTTCTTTTTTGAGCACTAGCAATCTTAAATAATTAATGCACAAAGTATTATTTAATATCGCAAGTTTAATTCCACTAGGAACTTGTCACTAGGCAATCGCTGTTTAAATTAGGAATTGCTTTGACGATTTACACCGGCATAATAAAGTCTTATAGGAATAAAATTTGCTTAAAAAACAAAATTACCAAAAAATATATTTATATATATTAATATATTACCACCCTCAAAAGGCAGTACAGGCAGGACCACGCGTATCGACCAGGAGACATCTAGTTTATATTAACTACACAATGTCTGAAATTAAGATTTACATGTATATATGCATGTGTATATATATAAATATTAACAATTACATATCAATTATATCTACATATAAATAAAGAAAAAACATTACGGAAATCAAATCAATCAATCATTTGTATCTATGTAAAATCTATTTTAATGTCATATCAAAGATGCAACGGTACACTGGAAAATGTCAATGTCACTATTGTTTTTGTGTATTTCAACTACACTTCTGGTTTCATTGGTAAGGTCCTTTTTACTTAACGAATCAAGCGTGCCATGGATAGGGTTATGCTCAATTTCTCTATGAGATCGAATTGGAAATGAGAAGATCCGTAGACTAACAAAAGTAAATGGTATAGTCCAGTGGATTGGCTAGTTGAAAAGGCAGTGAATAGGCACACGCAGAATAATTGACCTCTGGAACCTTAAAGTTCCTTTGGGATGTCCACCTATAATATACCTGGTTAAGGTTGAAATAAAACCACTTGATACTAGTCTCATTAGAAATATATGATGCAGCCCAATGTCCAACAGTGGACTTCCCAAAGCTGAATTGAATAAAAAATATGACTAGAGGATATTTTTACTATTGTTAATAATAATATTATTTATTATAAAAAACAAGCAATTGCATTATTAAATAAAGAATGTATTTATACATGCGTGTGTGTACGCGAGTGAGGAGAGAGAGCTCCTCTCCCCTCCCCTCTCCTCGTAGTGAGCGTAGAATACAATACAGAATAGTACACTACATCTGGGTGACGTATGAGTCTATTAGTCTATTACTTAAGTTTTATCGTGAATCAAATTCAATAACCAAAGTTTTATTTTTGATTTCGGGATCATGACAATAGCTGAATTTTATTATTTATTTTATTTATATAAATACTAATAATATATGTATGTATGTATATACATACATATTCCGTTTCCGGAAAGTAATGTCGCTTTCTTAAGTTAAATTCACACGACTACATTTTTAACGAGTTTTTATTTGTAATCAAAAATACATTTAACTTCGTCATCGACCACCTTTTGCCATCTAGTATATAAATCAAAAAACGGTGAAAATGAATCGGTTTTTTTTGTAAAATATATCGACAGAAACGACGTTACTTTCCGGTAAACCTATTATTTTTTCGTGTTTTATGATATTAACTTGTTTCACCTACCTTTATTACTTTATCTCTGCACCGCGCAGAAGGTAGAGAATGCCTTCGGTATTAAGTTCGCCGTTATACATTAAAATGTATAAAAAATATTTACATGAGCAAATAAATATTATAGTCCTGGAAAGACTTTTATAAATGTGCGATCCAAGGGATATCTAGAGATTTAAGTGTCACTTATCACAACATAAGTGAAAGTAGTCGCGGACGAGTTGCCGACCGACAGCGCAGTCTCAGTGCCTGCACCTCGACATAAGGCTTCGATTTCCGCATTGTTCTCGAAATGTCATTGTCAAAACTTAATTGTTTTTATTTTAAAACGCTCAAGACAGACTTGGCTCTGAATTGCTTTTGTCTACTCGTCAACAGATGTATTTTTAAACGGTTTTATTTAGTTCGACCCGTGCGGAATTTATTTGGATCAAAATTAAAAATTGAAATTTAAGCACCTTCCCGTTGTCAGATTGATCTGAAATTTGGTACACACATTTAATTTAGATGACAATACAATATAATAAAATCAATAACATTATAAATCTAAGATGGTCGCCGATACAAAATGGCGGATTACATATTTTTCCTTAACCCCCTCAATATGGGTATCAAATGAAGAGCTACACTAGTAAAATACGATGATTATGTCAAAATTTAAAATTCAAGATGGACGCCGTTCCAATATGGCAGACTAGTTACATATTTTTTCACAACCACCACAATATGGGTATCAAAAAACCGTTTCACTTAAAAGTTTTTTAATTGTATTTATTAGGTATGTTTATTATGTATATAAACATACCTAACCAATGAATATTTTTTAGGGAGACATGACGGATGACTTTTCATCTCCCCTTTTCCGTCAATCCATTTATGTCTCCTTACCTTTCTAAATTTATTTTATTAACATCATTTTATTTATTACAACACACACTCTTACACAAACAAATGAACTTTTACCAAAATTGCAGCCGTCCATATATCAAACCCACGTGTGTGATGATTTTGAAAATGAAACGTGATTTTCTCAACCGTTGAGTGGGTCGATTCCGAAATCGTGTATTGCTTATTGAGTGGATTTACACAAAAAAAATTGTTTTAACACCAAATTATGATCCTCAAGGCACTGTTTTTCATCCACGGTTTTTTTAAATGTAATTTACGTCGCTACTTATCTAACATATAACACAGTCGTTCGATATTGCTTGTTTATAACCATATCTATATCTATATATTTGTATGTGTATATATATATATAGATAGAGATATGTATGTATATATTTATATATATATATATATATATATATATATATATATATATATATATATAAATATATATATTTATATATATATATATAGAAGGGGTTGATTGTGATAATGTCTAAATTTCATCATCAAAAACCACCACTAGCATAAGATATCTTACACCTTCCTTTACTTACTTTTAAATCTAAGATTAAAATAATTATTATAGCATTCAAGAGGTTTTAGTTGATCGAAATGTGTGCAACTTGGTTTGTTGACTCAATTACATGAATGATATTATGTGTACACGTGGTACAGTAATTGCACATCGACCATTGGAAAGAGATAATCGGCTAATTCGGCTTCTTAGAGCGTTGTCTCTATCGCACACTACATATGTGACGTTTCGTCAGTCGTGCGTCAGGTCGATGTGCAATATTTATCGCCGGGTGCTGTACGCTTTTTAATCTTAGTACAGCAATTCGTTCCCAAGTCACATAAAATCCTATTACAGTATTAGGATATTTTACAGGATTTATGACAAGATTTTTTTTAAACGCTATGTTTCTAATTGACAAGTAACACGAAATGATGTTATCAGTGACAAATGAAATAAGATACAATAATAATGTAGCAGAATAAATAATGAAAATACAAAAATTTAAGCAAATTTTTTAAATTATAAAATCACATTATCGTCATTTTACCATAGGACGTAATAATAGGCTGTACAAAGATCTCCATGGATATTCAATACCGGCCCAGTTGGAACCAGCTTCTTCCTTACCTTAATAAGGTCTACTGTTCTCCTTGGAGGTGGACGTCGTATGCTTGCCAGTCCATGATCTTCTCTTAATATCCCAGAGGTCATCATAGGTTATCAGAGTCTGTATGTGTATGTATATGTAGCCTATCCACTGCCTCTTCATTTTGCCAATTCACTGGACTTTGTCAATCACTTTCGTTCGTAAAAGACGATCTCTTCACATAAAATTACATCAACATCATATCAGGTGATAGAAGGCAACTGTAATGATAATGATCACTGGTAGGTTTGGTCTTTTGCTACCCGCATCTAGAGGTTTGCGTCTTAACTATGGTATCAGACAAAATAGTACTACCCACGACGCGTCTAACCGCGTATAGTCGCCAATCAAGGACCTCAAAAAAAATTAATTTAAAATAATAAAATAGCATATAATACACAACTGATATATGTAGTAATAAATGATAAATCAAAAATTAATGAAGCATTCTCTCGTTTTAAATTAGCGCACCATTTTGCACAGACAATGATTTATAATCCGCACCCAAAACGTGATCAATGGTCACAGTTTATTTGTAACAAAGGATAATAATATATTCCTTAAACGGCTCACACATTCGTGGATCTTTGTCTAATGCTATTGACCCCAGTTTATTTTGACAGTAAAAAAAGTTTTAACTCGGATTAGAATTAAACGCGCCATAATTAATGATACAGATTATAAAAGCGCACACAGTATTTCTTTCGTTATCTGTATTTTTTGTATGAATTATTAATTATGAAAATACATTGTCAACATATATACCGATAATTACATTAAAAAAATACCGATGTATTATACATAAGATTAATAATAGAAAAAAATATAAAAAATAGTTTTAACTCGAATTAGGACTAAGCCCGCCAAAATTAATGACACAGATTATAAAAGCGCACACAGTATTTCTTTCGTTATCTGTATTTTTTGTATGAATTATTAATTATGAAAATACATTGTTAACATATATACCGATAATTACATTAGAAAAATACCGATGTATTGTACATAAGGTTAATAATAAAAAAATAAAAAAAGTTTTAACTCGGATTAGAATTAAGCCCGCCATAATTAATGATACACATTATAAAAGCGCATACAGAATTTCTTTCGTTGTCTGTATTTTTGTAGGAATTATTAATTATGGAAATATATTATCAATGTACATATATATAGGTAATAAACATAACAAGATACCGATGTACATAAGGTTAACAATAGAAAAAAATATAAAAAAAGTTTTGACTGGAATTAGAACCAAGTCCGCCAAAATTAATGACACAGATTATAAAAACGCAGACAGTATTTCTTTCGTTATTTGAATTTTTTGTATGAATTATTAATTATGAAAATATAGTGTCTATATATACCGTTAATTATATTATAAAATACCGATGTATTATACATTAGATTAATAATAGAAAAAATATAAAAAATAGTTTTAATTCAGATTAGAACTAAGCCCGCCAAAATTAATGACACAAATTATAACAGCGCATACAGAATTTCTTTCGTTATCTGTATTTTTTGTATGAGTTATTAACTATGAAAATATGTCGTCAATATATATACCGATACATTTTAAAACTACCTATGTATTGCACATAAGGTTAATAAAGAAACATATAAAAGTTTTACAATACACTACCGTGTAATGTCACTGAATTATCATGTAATAATTAAAAAAAGATGAATAAATAAAAATTCGTTTAAAATCTATTACAGTGTTAAAAGTTTTGTATATAATAAAGCCAGAGAATAGATTAATGTATATCTCTCTATAGATATCTTAGGCCTTGCAGTGGATATCTATGGATTGAAATGACGTCGACCACGATATTTAATTAAAAATATATATATTTCATGTTTTTTATTATAAACCGCGCCATCATCGATGTATCTTGGTTCAAATTATTCTAAACCGAATGACTAATAAATGCTCGAATCATATTAAAACAAATTTCATGCCAGTGTTACAATTCATTTAATTCTTTTGTACCAAAAATCAAAAGGTCATGCAAGAAAAACATATTATTTTTGATTATATATTATCAAAAAAGGATTTCAATTAACAATTAATCACGTTTTTATAATTAAATCTATTTATCGAATTTTTTCGACGCCATTTTGATTTGCGGTAATTTTTACGTGGTATCATGGCGGACTAATCTAATTTGCATTTTAATAACTAAATCTTTTCACATTTAAAATATATTAATTTGGTAAAACAGGAATATGAACACGTAAACAACGATAACTTTAAAAAAACGTGGGAAATCACAAATTAAGTGTAATTGTGTTACTTTAATTAATAATTTTAATATCCGAAATTGAAATGAGACGGGTCATTGACCTTACGATGATATGTTCGACCATTAACAATGAGAAGATACAATTATATTAGGAAATACAAGAAACCTTCAGGTTAAGTTTGTTGAAGGTCCTTCTCAGTTCAGGATAGAGTTGGAACTCTTGTAGCTTTAAATTCACCTGAAAGGGATCAAATACCGCTTCCCAAGAGTAGAGACGTCATTAAGGTTTTTCAAAGAGATCAAATCAGAAATGAGGATCTCCGTGGATAAAAGAAAATACAGTCAGTTCTCGAGTTACGACCATTCGCACTTACGACAAAAAAATATCGTACATTTTTTTCTAAATGATTTGTCAATTTTTGTTATATAATAGTTTTCATCATATATATATATATATATATATATATATATATATATATAAATAATCTTGCACGCTCCGGACGATTGATTTCGCGCTTCTGCAATCGATTGCGTCATACCTAGTTTTGTTGTGCAGTTAGTTACCCTTCGTATGCGTTTACGACAAGCCAAAATGCTTATATATATACTTATTTATATATATACTTATTTAATTAACCAACTAAAATAATTACAATTAAAAATCAGAAATAAAGCGCGCAGAACAGATGGCAGTTGGAGTTTTACGGTTTTGACCTAACCTAACCTACACACAAGTCATTGCAAGTTACTGAATGCATGCAGCTTCCAACCTTTGAAAGATTTGCAAATGTACTATACTCTGAAACGTTTATTTTTCCTATATACACCCATAACTGCCCTCTCCCTAATGTCTCTCATCTGCATCCAAAGGTTGTCTGGTAGAGATCGCCTCAAGCGATAAGACTGCTTCTTGTAGTACATAGTTTCTTTTTGTTTAGTTATCTAAGTTATTTTGTTACATTTACTTTTCGTTTTAATACGGTAAAGTATAAATAAATGAAATAAAAATCTTAGGTAGACATATATCCAACGGTTGAAATGATGATAAATCTTGCGCACGTTTAATTTTGTAATACTTTTTAATTGTTTTTTTAAAGTATAGTCAAAGATAACCGGCATAATAGACCGTTGGACATAGATAATGTAGAATTGCTTTACGTTTCCCTGTTCTATTTTCAAACTACCTTCCTCTAAGTAACGTTAAAAGAATATAAACGCTTGATTAGTAGTCTACTAAAGGAAACGCATCGTGCCTTTACTTACATTGGAACTAATTAATTAATCATTTTGTAATTAATTCATGTCCTCATTAATATTTACAACGAACGAACAGTAACTAAACGCTTTACGGAAGTAACTGTCATTTAAGTTCAAGTTATAGAAGCTTTAAAGCTATAGCACATGTTTTAACAAAAAATTTCGTAGCTTTCTACACCAATTTCCATGCTGTGTAACGTGATCGTTCTGAAATATGTTACATTAATATATTTTTGCAAGCCAATAACTTCTGGCTGTAAATCTGTGATATGTAGTTTAAAATAATAATTTTTAATATTTAGTATAACTTTTCACAAACTATAATACTGGTATTTGCAATTTTAATTCGTACATTCTGGAGCCTTTAAGAGTAAAGTGAACAGGTTTCTTTTGGATGGTCGTGTACCACCTTCGTCTTCATCTACACTTTCCATCAGGTGAGATGGAAGACAAACGCCTATTCCATTACAACTATATATAAAAAATACTATTTTATCAATAGCATATTTATTTTTTCTGTAACTATTAATTTTAAAATGGTTTGTACCATACATTAATTTCCAAAACAAAGCCTTATCTTATAACAAATCACTCTGTATAAGATACGTATGGTCGACCATTAGTGCTTGAAAATTTAATACAAAGTGAAAAGGACAAAAATAAATAAAAAAATATCAGTCCAGCAATATATTATTTATTTTATTTACTTTTGAATCTCTCTCTACATGATGTGCAACAATTTCTTTTTAAATATTAATATTAAATGTGAAGTAACAATTCTTAAAATGGTCCTTGCGGTATGCGTAGTAAAAAATAGTTCAGGGAGTCCATGTATTATTAAATAATGAAGTCCCTGAACAACATCGAAGGATCCACGTACTGTATTGTACTTAATAATAAAATTACCATATTTTATTTATTATTATTACAAAGAGAAAAATCAATAAAAAGAAAAGAAAATCGGAACATTTCAAGAAACTCTTTCATCCGCGTCGTCAATTTTTTTTAATTTTTTTTCTATTCTAGACAAATAAATAGCATATTCACTTGGGAGTTCGTGAGTAAATGTGACAATAAAATCAATTTCATTGATGAAAAGAGTAGAGGAAAGGAGAGAGAGAGAGAGTAAGAGAACTAATGATTTAAATCATTTATATAATAAAAAGGTTCTCCAATTGGAATACTTTATCGTGAAGCTATTTAATCTTAGCATGTATAATAAATCGAGCTTAATGAAAGAATTAAAAACAAATAAATGTATAACAGATTTTATAATTCGAACAATGATGTTCTTTACCGGTACGCGATACGGGGTTCACAGGAACACGTGTACGGTACGTGACCACAATACTCCTTTCTGTTGTATTTGGTACAGTTCGCGACATTGAAAACACATTAAATAAATAATATGGCCACACCACTCTCGGACGTCCAGATGTACCGGCTAGTCTGACAGGCCTGAGGAAATCAAAGGATAGGAAAGTATGGAGACTTTGTGATGATTTTCGTCAAGACATGGAAATAATAATGAATATTACGTTTTTGACTATAAATATTGCGATAAGATAACTGTTCTTAAATATCTCGTGTGCGTCTAGGCTATCTCGGCGTTTTTAGTCTCATGTCTCCGCATATGCTATAGTCGTCTCCTGTGATACAAGAGCAGCAGGGTATATAGACAAACTTCAAGCCATCTGTTCTCCCACATCTCATGTGCGTCTCAATGACTAGCGCTTCCGTGCACACTTTAGCAAAAGTTTTACTTTTCATCAACACTTTCTAAACCAAAATTTTGCTAAGTCATACGTATATGATAAAATTTTATTATACGTGCTTTAAACAGATACGAAATATATAACGTTAAGTAGAAAATGTTGCAAGTAACGCATATACAGCGGTAGCTTAATGGATAACGGCTAGCGTAGGATTCTATGCCGTGAGTTTGATTCTCAGCTGTGACTCTGTGGGAACTACTACCAACTGTGCAGAAAAAATAAAAAAACTGTGGAAATCATCATATCCTAAAACGACTGATACATTTCAAATTCAATTTAATTTCCATTATTCAAAAATTAAAATTAAACGTTTTATACTATACAGAGTGTTTAATTATAAGTGAAGCTTTAAAGTGAGGTATGTATAGCTCTTTTTCTGTCAATCAATGTATGGTATGCGATTTAATTTAGCGTGTTTTCAGAAATAATATAATGAATCACCCTGTAAGTACATTTCGTAGAAATAACCTAAACAAGTAAGAAAATGACCATTATTTAGTCACTTCCGCACATGTAGTGGTAGTCGTGCAACAAAGCGCACCGCCCGCCAGCCCGCTGATAAAGGTGTATGCGGCAAACAATGCGAATCACACAACTGCCACCGTTAAACCACCCAACACGTGTTTCACCCCTCCACGGGGCATCTTCAGGAGTTATGTTACACAGATTAGTGCCAAACACAGAGTGTGAGAGTGTAAGTCACTGCTTTGTTGCACGACTACCACTGCATGTGCGGAAGGGGCTAAATATTGGTCGTTTTCTTACTTAGGATGGACTCTCGCAAGGTAACGCCTAATTCCATTAAATATAACCTAAACAGTTATAAAAAGTATGATGTCAGCAACTCTGACTTCACCAATACAATTCTGATATTCGCAACATAAAAGATAACGATCTTTCTGAGAATGATTTAATATTTGACTAACTAATGCGTTAATAGATCCAAGCACTCTAGTGGTTTAAGTGGCAACGACTTCTTTGTAGTTTTGCCTTTATTTCTTCTTCAGATGTTCAAGATGAACTGTCTCTCGCTGCCATATATCATTGGTTCACCCAGTAGGAAGCCATTGCCACAATTTTGAGCTACGTCAGTGATGAAACTCCGAGCATATAGCCCTTTCCATTGCTTTCTAGGTGACTTCTCTTCTTATGAGCCTCGTAATTGACCACGCCTTGGGTCTGTATGTCATGACCGGCAACACATACTGAAACATCAAGACCTTCGTCTTCAAAAATAGGGGTGCCATTATTTATTTATCGCCATTTATTACATTAGAGATAACAACAGCGCAAGACGGGTCATTGTGGCAATCTTTGAGATGCACCTTGCAGTGGACTTCCATCAGCTGACACGTATAAATGTAAAACAATTGAAATTTATAATTAAATTTAACAAGTTCATGTTTATGGCGGCGACTGTACCAATATTATGATTCAAACGTCGTCCGAGTGTACATCGATACCGCTGGAATAGGTAGTGTTCAAAAGATAGCATTTGATCTTTGTTTAGGATTCCGCATTCGACTGAGTATACGGGTCATGTTTGCTTATTTATATTTAACTTAATATTCCAACTTAGATGCAATACAGTTCGACTCAATATATTATTGTATTTGATATTTTGTAAATATATATAAAATTCGGAATTTTTTACACCTGTCATACAAGACACTCTTTAAGTATTTATTATATTTATTAGAACTGCAACTAACAAAACTCTTATTAATAAAACGAAAACAAATGGCTATTTATATGTTTTCATATACACGAAGTAATTAATTATAAATGAAAAATGATATAAAGATGTGAATATATACCTTAGAAAGCTTTATAACTGACACCTATTTCCTTTTACAATACAATATAATAAAATCAATAACATTAAAAAGCTAAGATGGCCGCCGATACAAAATGGCGGATTACATATTTTTCCTTAACCCCCTCAATATGGGTATCAAATGAAAGGGCTACACTAGTAAAACACGATGATTATGTCAAAATTTAAAATTCAAGATGGACGCCGTTCCAATATGGCGGACTAGGTACATATTTTTCCACAACCACCACAATATGGATATCAAAAAACCGTTTAACTTAAAAGTTTTTAAAATGTATTTATTTTTTGTATAGGAATGCGGACCAATAACTTATGGTACTACAAAGTTTGCAGAGACAGATTTAGATATGTAGTAATTCTAATTTAGAAAACGTTTTTATGTTCTATATTAACTAGTTATTTATTATTTATAAAGCCTTAGATTTTTGACCACCACTATCACAAGATATCTTACACTTTTCTTGACTTAGTTTTAAATCTAGGATTAAAATAATTATTATAGCATTTAAGAGGTTTTAGTTGATCGAAATGTGTGCAACTTGGTTTGTTGACTCATTTACATGAATTTTATTATGTGTACACGTATATATACCCTTTCTACGCCTTTTACCAATCAGCCTGTATAATTAGTAAATTGACATATACAGAAATTGTTTTTGTTGGTTAAAAACAAAATAATATAACTAGACATTTCGAATCAATATTCCTTTGAGATATCTCATGTAGATTTTACAGTTGCCACCACATTTTTCCATTCTTTTACAATGACAAATATAATAAATATGTGGTCATGTAAAAAAAACTATTGTTAACTCCAAATTAATTTTCTTTTGTGTGTGTGGGAGAGGCGACGTGTGACGTCACCGTGTCAATACGATGACATTGACCTCGGAGGCTGTTGAACCGTTGGCTACAGGTTTTTTGCCATGTGTAACGTGATACGTTGCTTTTGCTTCTTTACACTGGCAACACTCGTTGACAGCGCTCTTCATAACACTGATGTCATCTGTTGTCGGGACAAAAACTCGGTGAGGTCTCGACTTCTTTTTTTTTAATTTATTTTGACAGTTCCTTTTTTCCATTGTCAACATATCATATAGAAAATTTTCTGTTCGTCTGTAACATAAATCAACACATGTTACTTCTTTAAAACTTGATATGCAGGTTATTCACTTTTTAGAGATAGTTCATTTGACTTTGGCTTTTCCTTGTGGTGCTCGCTATCATCAATCATCGACTCATACTCTAATAATATCAACTAATCAAACCATATTTCGACCCTGTAGACAACCTTCAAATCAAAATTCTAAACACATGTCAAACAGAAGCCGTAGTTTCCTCTCATAGGAACTTGCACTCAGTCTCTCCGTGCTGCAACCGTCAAAATGACATAGTTTTTGGTATCTTTCCAACCAGATGGAGTTAATAAAGACATAAATTACTTCAATAAAAGCAACCAGTTATATCAAGATAGTATATCCACGGAGAGCCTCACATTTAAACGCTACCATATCTAGTGACAAGCCAAGGAACCTTTGGTGCCTGGTCAATCCACACATCAGCTTATTTTAAGCAACTAACCGCTTAGCGATTGCAGGCCGTTCAAATAAGTAATGATGTAAATAAAGAAGCCGAAAGAAGAAGGATATTTAATGACCTAACTTCGATCCCAGATTTCCGAGGATGTCCTCGAGCTTAGTTTTAAAGTCTAGGGTAAGCACATTTAGCGCTTTGTCAAATCAAACTAGGAGAAATTGTTAATGCCAACAGAAGTAATAACACTAAAATAAACATCCATCGATCCAAAAATAACCGCCCAGTTACCGATAAGTTACCGACAGAAGAAGTAGCACTGGACAAAGACAAGGCACACAAAGCGTCCAGAACAAATCACCGCTGAGGCCTTAAGGTTTTAGAGTGGAGACAGACGATCTTGTTAAGGACGTTGGAAGACTCCAGATTCAGCATCCAACCGGTTCTATTGTGTTTTTCCCCGATGCTGTCTGAGCCTACTGCATGCTTCGCCGATTGGAGCTGTACACGGTCCTGTTCCAAATCTTCACGGGGCACGGGGAATTCGCGTTACACGTTGAGTACCAGTTTCGTTTACATGAAAGAATAATAAAAGAGAATATCGCCTCATTGGTAAGCAAAGAAGAAAGCCACCTTGGTTCCTTGGTTTACTGCCAGAAGGTAGTAAGTAGAGCTATTTAAGTCAAAAGAATGCAGTAAAAATTGAATAACTAAAAGGTAACGAAATATAACCAAGAAAATAAGTGATGATACTGTGATACAGACATTAGTCGAAACAAAAAATGTAAAGTAGTAAAAAAATATAATGTAGCAATCCGGGGGAACGGCAAAGGATAAGAGTCAAAGAATGAAAAATAAAAGAACGAATCAGAATGGAAGATATTGTGACGGTTAAAAGAAGAATGAATGAGAGATGCAAAGAAGGATATAAGAGAGAGATAATAAAAGTCGAAAATGAATAAATTATTAAGTAAAAACTGTCTCAGTTAACCCAAGACAGGGATTGTACGAGAGATCCACAATAACAGGGTTCATTTAGAGACGATTCTATTAGAAATTCTATGGTGAAGCCCATGTTCAGTTGTGGAGGAAGTCCACAAATATGGCTGAAATAATGATGATGAAATAGACAAATGATCAGTGGGTAATTACAATTCTCATTTTCAAATAAAAGATCCTAATTGATCGCAATGTACTCGGCTTCATTATTTATAATAGTTGCATAGATATATGGTTAGGATTCCGCTTTCATTTTTATTTGAAGTTTTAGAATGACATTCCAAATTTAAAATTTCTTTAGAGGATATAACATGACACATTAAACTCTGGTTAGATTCCCACGATGTATTCAAGTTCTTGATCATTGAACCTTCCAACCTAAATACAGAATACGTGAGACAGATTTGATCTGGCCTAGCAAATGTTCACATGATGTTACACCTTCATGTTGACAAGTAGCGATAGTACAGTTAATTTTATATTGAGATAGAAATAGAACAGGGACGAAGTACACGCAGACGAATACAGGGACGAAAACCACTTGTGGCTCCCTTAACATGTTTATGTGACAAGCTAAGCATTTCGAAAATTTTAATTTATTTTAATGATTTTCTCCGAACAATATATTATTATAAAATTAATTATAATAAAACGGTATTAAATACTAAACAGCAACAGTTTGTTTATGACAAGTTACTAACATAGCGACTTGTTAAACTCTCTGTGTTTGGCACTAATCGGTGTAACATTACTCCTGAAGATGCCCCGTGGAGGGGTGAAACACGTGTTGAGTGATTTAACGGCGGTAGTTGTGTAATTCGCATTGTTTGCCGCATACGCATTTATCAGCGAGCTGGCGGACGGTGCACTTTGTTCCACGACTACTACTGCATTGGCGAAAGTAGCTATATATTGGTCCTTTATTTACTTAGGATGGACTTCCGCAAGGTAACGCCTGATTCCATTAAATAAATAATGTACATATATACGTGGTACTGTATTCTGAGGGTCTTTAAAAAAAGCGCTAAGATATGACCTTCAGCGGGGCAGTGGTCCAGCGGTAAAGAACTGAAACTTGCGATCGTAGGTCGCGAGTTCAATATACAGTCTTATATAATTAAAACTATTTGCATTAATTATATGGGATTGCCATTGCTTACAAACAAAACTTCAGGAGGATGGGCAGAAGTGTCCTTATGCGTACCATAATACCACACTATGATCGTCTATCCGTCTGGCAAGCATAACGATTATGGTATATCGTACAATAAATATCTTTGAGAGAAGCCTAAACAGTTTTAATAATAAAATTACTTTCGTCATGAATTTTAACATTTATATCTTATACGCTAAGGATGTTGTACAAAAGAGAGTGGTGTTCAAATATACCATAACTGTGATCCAACCTCATACAAACATATACGGTATTAGTCCGCTTATCAATTAGAAGGAATATGATAATGACTTTAGAACAGTTATAAGGAGGTTATGTATTTTAGGGGTCCGTATATATTACCATAGTAAATAATTAAATCATTATAGTTCCGTATCGATTAATTCTTTAATATTATAATTCAATTAGGAAAATTCTAGAAAATCCTACCTGGCCTCCCCCAAAATAACTATAGGGGACATACTGCCATCGCCTTGCTTGGCACGCGGGTTGACGTTCACAGTGTGGTATATACGCAGTGGCTGCCTATCCTGTTGTAACTTGTGTGTTAGCAATGGCAATTATATATAATTAATGCATAAAGTGTAAATAATATAACATTTTATCTCGGAATTGAACTCGCGACCTACGATCACAATTCCTTTACCGCTGAGCTACCACTGCTTTACCAAAGATCAAAAAGAAAAACTGTTTATGGTATTTTTATGTACTTATAACTTCATGTCAATGTAACGTTACGAGAGATATATGGAGTATATATGTATATATATATATATATATATATATATATATATATATATATATATGGTATGTTTTACTACCATATATATATATGGTAGTAAAACATACACGAATTTTAAATGTTAGAGTATCAGAATAGTTTGTATAAAAGAATGGGCACAGTTTGGGGAGTGCCAGACCGAGTTCCACGACACTCTATTTGGTTTCGATAGATTCGAAATGCCAATTGATACCTTAATTTGGCTGTAATGCCTTATTTGAATCGGGACTCGAGTTAATTCGACCAAACGACGCAATAGATTGACATCAATGACGGTAATAGTCGTAATTACGCGGTAACCAAATAAAAATTACAGTTTTAATTGCTAAAGTGGTTGATAATGTTAAGTAAAGTTCAATATTTATTTTGCATTTAACGTGGTTTTGTATGAAAGCCCTTTTTAGTTCATTGCTAAATGTAATTTTTTACAAGTGGATAAGTTTTTAGTGTATTCAATTCTATATGTCCATTTTATTTTTGCTTCGTTTTGATTTGCGTTGACATTTAAAATTTTACTGTGTCACCAACGCTTTTTTCTCTTAATATTATAATGTAGAGGTATTGTATTGTTTAACGTATAAGCAGCATGATATAATTATTCTATAAAATATATATTTATACTTTTCCACCGAAATAAGACGTAGTATTTAAAAACCATATTTCGAATAGTTTCTATAAAAAATTGCCCTTCCGTTGTTTTACTCGTGATGTACATGGATTGGTCAAATTAACGGTGTCGTGCCGCTCTCTGATTGGTCAACGCGAATTGTTCAGACCAATCGCAGGAACCTAATTTAAATATGTCAAAATAAATGACAATGTAGAAGATCTTTATCAAATGTCAACGCGGCAATAGCTAATACGACTTACTTTTGAAATTATGTTTAAATAAATTCAAGATGATTTCGCATTGTCCCAATCATTAGTGATTAATCGTATACTTTATGAATTAATGTTAGGTTTTTTTTTAATTTAATTAATGTTAAGAGGACCACGCAAAGTCCTAATCAATCACTATATTCGAGCCTAAATGGTTAATAAATCGCATACTAAAACCAATTTATATAAACAGAAACAACCAGTCGAGCAATGGTTGCCCAGTTGCAAGGAGCGTCCACCGAAGCGATCTAAGCTCAATGACCTTCGATTCGGGTGAAATTCTAGTATATAGCGGCCGAGGCTTCCTAGGAAGCCTTCGAGTTTTGTTACCTTTAAAGAGGTTATAGCCTAAGCGCCATAAGCGCTCTGTCCCATCACACCCGCAGAACCAGCAAATGACATTTGGATAGCAGAGCAAGTCAGATAAAAAAACTGATAATCATGCAGTAGGAGACTGGCACTTGCATTCGCAGGTTGCAGGTCTGATTTCCTGCGTACAATCTTATATTATTCACACTTTGTGTATTAATTATATAGAATTGCCACTATTTACAAACATGTATCAAAGAGGCAGCAACGCCCTCTACGTACCATTCAGGCACATTGCAATCGCCAATCCACCTGCCAGGCGGGGAGATTATATTTAATGGAATCAGGCGTTACCTTGCGGAAGTCCGTCCTAAGTAAGAAAAAGACCAATGTTTAGCCACTTCCGCACATGCAGTGGTAGTCGCAACAAAGTGCACCGCCCGCCAGCCCGCTGATAAATGCGTATGCGGCAAACAATGCGAATTACACAACTGCCACCCCTAATTCACTCAACACGTGTTTCACCCCTCCACGGGGCATCTTCAGGAGTTATGTTACACTGATTAGTGCTAAACACGGGGAGATTATGGTATATTCCCCTATATATATCTTTGGGGAAAACCTATGGAAATAAACAAATACAATAAATATAAAAACAACACACAAATGCATTCAACCTTTCATTATACAACAGATTTTATTACCAGAACGAGGATGATGTCAGCGATTGAAAAGGAATAATAATTTAAATAGCTAATAAGTATTAATCTGCGAATCCTTTTATCGCAGTTCATTTATTTATTTATATGATAATCTACTTTGTAAAGAACACGATCAGGCACGCGAAGCGCCGGACGTACGCCCACATGGTGGAAAGACCTTATTATGGGACTTGGAAGACATTACACAGTTATATATACTATATAAGATCTATATATATACACCTATACCTCGCTTTGCGTCGTTTCGTTTTGCGTTTTTTCCGAAATTGCGTCGCTGCTTAATTAGTACTAACTTTCACTGTGTGTCGTTAGATTTTCGAGGTTGCGTTGTTTTAGGTTCGAGTCTTTAATTTTTTTTTTTTACATTTCCTTTTTTTTGGCAACACTTTTGTTTCTAATTGCACCATGCCATCAAAACTCGGGGATTCCCTTTCTAACTAAAAATGAACGCAATTCGAATACAGTTTTATTTTCACATTGTTTTGCTAATTTTAAGAGTTCAGTTTCTGTAAGTTAAAAGAGTATAATAAATTTTCCGTGATGTTTCTGGTTACAAAAAAGGAAATATTAGTACAATTTATTCATTAGCAGAGTTATATTATTTTTTTTTAAATGTTTACTTTGTTCAATTTTCTTTTTGAAAAGTAGTGTTTTCGTGACCCTGGAACCTATCTTCGATCTTTACATGATTTGCTATAGAAAATTTTATTTCACTTTGCGGCGTTTCAATTTGTGACGTGTTTTTTTGGAACGTAACCACGACACAAAGTGAGATATTGGTGTACTATAAGTCTACGAAAAACATCAAACATTGCATACATATAATGGTTTATTAGCACACCCTTGATATTATTATTGAAATAGATTCTTCATTTCAACCAATAGACGCCTAACGCAAGGCAAGGCCTACTTCAAAGATAGCCACGACGACATAAACAACTTCGTAAAAAAAATATCGAAACAGATTCATTAAATTTAATTGTCAACCAAACTCCAAGGTGATGGTTGGAAAACGCTGGAAAACGCTGGACGCAAACCGCTTTCCACTAGTCCTATTAGGAATCTGTGATATATATAATATTGCCCCTAACAAACCTACGAGGGTTCCAAACACGTTGTAATCTTAAGAGCAAACAAACTCAGTAGAATTTTTTATGATTACTTTAACCATCACCTTTACAGTATTTACAGCAATTCGTTACTATGCTGTATTATCACATTTATTTTAAATATTAAGTTGGGATTAAGTTTTGAAATTGAACAGACTAAGTGAAGTGTGACCGGAAGTGTGGGTCGAACACGAGGCCGTCGAGTCCGCAAGTGACCTCCGCAACCTTACTCCGCACCGAGTGACATACGAAGGTTTGCAAATAATGAATAAACGGAATGGCCTCACGCCTACGTTTTACTCTAGTTTCTACAGATACACTGCAATAAAATAAATATAAATTCTATTAATTGCTAGATACAACATATGCAATTTATTTAGAAAAAAATTTAAAGTGAAATTTAAAAATAAAACGTTTTGGATCTGAAATTATATTTAATTATATATTTATAATAGTTAAAGGATCGGCAAAAGATTTAAAAGGACGAATGTTAACCAAACCAAAACCAAACCAAAAATTAATAATCGAATCTAACATAATAATGATATAGTAAAAGAACGGTTTTAAATTTCGAATTACTTCATATTAAAATGAATTTTTGTTTACTATCTGTTCCCTTAGACTTTGTCCTGCCAGAAATTATTGACATGTCGATAATTTAATAGAAAAAAAATTAATGTCACATATTTCAGAGTAATCTCTTTGTACAGATTAATTTGGAGTACATGTTAAAGGTTTTCAGCTTCTTACAATTGGACCATACATTCATATCTTTAAAGATTTTTAACCAATCACCGTGTAAAGAGACAAACATTCAATTTATCTGTCCTTGCAGATACTTACTCCCCGAAGTTACAGGCCTTTCGCATTTCAATATACAGATATATTTTACGTTATATATTGCTCTCTTTCTATCTTATGATTGGAATATAAAAAAATTAACAGTTTTTGCTGATATATGAGATATACATCAAAACTTTTATATCTATAACTAATGACTGCGTAATAATGATTTTTAAGGACATTCTTAGACATAAAAAGCACACTAAATATATTTATATGGTGTTTTGACTTATTACTTTTACCTTTGTATATAACATGATTTAATACTAACAAAATGGAGTTCCGAACTCTGACAGTTGATAGCGGCCATCTTGTTGAAGTAATATCTGTCAAATTTGACTGACGTTTTATCAAACTGGGTGTTCTTTTCTTTTGACCTTTGGAAAGAGACAATCGGTTAATTTCGGCTTCGTAGAGCACTATCTCTGTCCCATTCTACTTATGTGACGTTTTGTCAGTCGTTTTATTTCGTGTGACAGACATAACGCTCTGCCATATAATATAAAAAGATTACCATCTGTCCGTGTAGACTTTATACTACTAGACGTTATTGGTCTTTCGAAAAAGAAAAAATAATTAATATAATTTATTAGGGGAACCGGAAAGGACAGTACCCGGCGTCAAATATTAGATTATATGAGAGCATTATCTCTGTCGAACGAAATACAACGACTGACAAAACGTCACATAGGTAGTGTGGGACAGAGATAGTGCTCTACGAAGCCGAAATTAGCCGATTGTCTCTTCTAAAAGTCGATATGCAATATTTACCGCCGAGTACTGTACCGTATACATCGTCGATTTAAAGACCATTCATACAAATAAAAACTTTCGTTAACACCTCACATGTATATAATTTTACGTCATAAAACTTTTACTTTTTAAATTATTTAAGGCATTTCGAAAAAATAAATAGATTAGAAATATATGGGCCTCAATTATCAAAAGAACGAGATCCTTGAAACTGTTTGTGGACAGACTTATCGCGAAGCTCGTGGCATCGACCCGCGGTCGTGTTTGCTTAGTCCAAACCTGAGGGGTAACCGAAGAAGGTGCTTGACCTCTATGACATTGGTACCAAGCTATATATATGTGTGTATATATTGCCGTGGATAATGCCGATTTATCGAACTGGTCCGACTCATAAAACTCGTACGACCTTTACCGCATTTAATCGTGGGATTCCGTCGATTTATATTATAAAGGATGATTGATGATAGGTGTAAAATCTTTAAAGGGGTAAATGTATTTTTACTAATAAAAAAAAGATAAAGCCTTTACCCATTTACCTTTACGTTTTCTAATCATCCTGTATAAATTAATCACTCTGAAACTTTTTAAATGCGACGAGCCAAAATCTTCAGGCAATACAAAATCTGCACGGACATAAACAATGATTAATTTTAGTGTGTAGTAATATGAATGTAGAAAAAGCTTTTTCTTGCTATATTTTCATATTATCATTACGTAATTTGTTATTTCCGAAATTAATTTTTAGATAGGGTATGTCTCTGATTAATTGACAGCAACATTCGAGCCAAACATTCTTCCTTATAAGCTTTTGAACATATCAACCATCCTGTATGTTCAATGCTATGTGTCTGTGTGCACATATTAACACTTTTTATTAATTACTAGCTGTGACATGGACTTCGTCCGCATGGAATTTTAGATATATATATATATATATATATATATATATATATTCGTTAAGGAATTTTACTAAAATAAAAGTAGCCAAGTTACTCTTTATTACCGCAGTTTATTACAGCGTGCACCCTTATACAGAATGTATGACCTCAACAATTCATATGTTTGTGATATTGAGTACATACAATACAATTTAAACCATAATATAAAGATATAATATAAATATATAAACAAACATAATATAAATAAATAAACCATAATCTTTGATCCCTGTTTAGTAAAGTTTTTATTTGTTTTTTCATTGTTTGACTATAAATCATTATATGTTCTCAGTGTGATAGTTATAAAGTAAAAATTGTAACTAACTTTACATTTCAAAGCTTCTAAATTTGTACTTTTTTACTGCCTTTTGTTACTGTTTATCTCCAATAAAGTAAATAAAATAAAATAAAAGTTACCTGCCAGTATAAGTCCTGTCAAAATGGGTCTAGCCGTTTCAGAAATTAGTCAGAACATATATACAGACAGACAGAAAAAAAATTAACTTCTGTATATGTACCGTATTCTTTTCAAACTAGTAAAAAATCTATTATTTTAATATTACAAACAGACGCTTCAATTTTATTTATTTTTATAGATTGCTTTTTAGTATTACAATATTACAGTATACCTATTCCTCTATCAAGCTCCGGAATTAAATTCATCAATTAATTTGTTTTGACATTTGACATCTGTCACTGTCACTTCTTAAATTAAAAGTATGAGTAATGTTTTAAAATAAATAAACGCCACAACTTGTGTAATATTATTAAATAATATAGATTCATATTATTCTATTTTAGCGTCCTTATTTAACGGTGTGACAAAATCAATGACAAGCTTTTTCTATATTATCTTTCCTCTGCTTTCTTTAGGTCTTTCTTCAGATTTAGGTCATCGCCCACCAGGTATTTAACTTTTTTTTCTACTTTACCTAGAACCAGAAGTTATTCGAAGTTTGATTGCATTCGGGCAGTGTGGCCAAAACACCTTAATCTTGAGCTGATCGAGGATGTCTTTAATAGTGCTTACCGTTTATAGTATGCATATTAATTTAAATAATAAAATAAATGCCATCATAAAAAAACAAGCATCAAAATTCTCGTAATCGAGTAGATGTGTTTAATTCAATTTAAATATAGAATGTCGTCATTTTTTGCACGGTTAACGGCGTTTTCCTTATTACGAATCTGTCGAAATGAAATACGTCAAATGCCAAAGAGTGCGAGGTAATTGATGGGGCACGCGGTAAAAAATTCGCCAAAGCGACATCCGCCACATAATCCACGGGTTCAGTACGTGGAATTGTTGTGAAAAAATATGCCTTTTATTTATACTTCATTGTGACGTCATTATGACATTACTTTTTTTTTTTTACAAAGATTCCAGAGCTATTTAAAAAATAACGTAACGCTTTACTTACTGCTATTAACAATGCTATTACGCTATTGATATCGATAGTATATTATGTATATGGTTAGAGATGTAAAATCTCTAAGTAAAATCGGGTGAATGTAGATCATTTGCCGCTAATTTAAAAATCAATGGTTTTAAAAATAATAAATAACGTAATTCATTAAAAGCGTTTTCTAAAATCGGATACATATTCTTCTTCTTCTTCCTTCCCTTTTCCCTTTATTTGGGGTCGGGTCTCCTTATTAATTTGCGCCAGGCCATTCTATCCTGGGTTGTCTCTGCATCAAGTTGAAGGGTTTCCAGTTCCTTTTCGATATTAGACCACCACGTAGCTTTTGGACGCCCTCTCCCTCTTGGGCATTCTGGGAGGCTTAAGGCAGTTTTTATCACGTGGTTATCTGGTTTTCGTTGAATATGGCCATACCATCGCAATCTATTTTCCTGTAATTTGCTGGGGATCGGAGCTACCTTAAACGAACCTCTGATATATTCGTTTCGTATTCTGTCCATTCTAGTGACGCCACCCGACCATGTAAGCATCTTCGGAAATCGGAAAAATTAAAAATCGGATACGTATTAAAATTAATTATTTTTCTATCTGCTCTCAGACATTTGTCTTCACAAGGTAAGGTATTGGCCGGTAGAATTCCAATAGCAAAAAGTATGTAGCGCATTTAAGAGTGATAACTTTATATAGGTTGATTGGAAATGTGTGTAAGCTTTTGCAGAAACAATGTAGCAAAGGATGGAAAGAAATGCACAGAAGGTATTTAAATAAAAGCAATAAGAGTGAAAGAAAAGGTTGAGGAAGGGAGAAGATAGAATGCCGGATATTGTGACGGACGAAATAAGGAAAATAAATAAATCTACACAAAAAAGCTTATTGAAATCAAAGACCCTGTCCAAAAAAATGGTAGTGGAACTAGAGGTCCAAAAAATATGTTTTTGCAATGAGAAACCATTCTGCATATGTATATATGTACTTCAACTGTACAAGGGAACCCTAATTGTACAATTTATAATATTTACACCGCGAACTATGCCAACGTAAATATAAACACAACCTTAATGACTGTATTTAGTGGCAACGCTTCGGTCAGATCCCGGTTGCGATAACTTCTTGGAATTTTATCGATGTTTTTAATCGAAAACCGTTTATCATTTTAACACCTAATAAATTGTGTTAAGCAATGTTTAAAATGTTCCTCTATTTTATAATTACTCCATTTTATCACGAATACCGTATTTCCTAATGTCCATTAATTTACTATACTTAACGTTCAACGAGCCATGGAGATGTTCAGAGATGCTCTATGAGATTGAAATAGAGATAAAGAAATCCATAAACGAAAGATAGTATTTAATGGAATCAGGCGCTACTTTGCGGAAGTCCATCCTAAGTAAGAAAAGGACCAATATTTAGCCACTTCCGCACATGCAGTGGTAGTCATGCAATAAAATGCACCGCCCGCCAGCCCGCTGATAAATGCGTATGCGGCAAACAATGCGAATCACACAACCGCCACCGTGTTGAGTAATTTGGCTGCATGTGCGGAAGTGGCTAAATATTGGTCCTTTTCTTACGAAAGATAGTAATCGATATAACCCAGTACATACGCAAGCTAACTAATCTGATCATGGCACATAGCACGCAGTAGCGAATACCGCAAGGGGAGCGTAGAATCTCTTCACGAATCCAAAAAGTACCAGTTAGTTATTTATTAGTTAGTCTATTCATTATACTAATATTTGTTAAATATTTTCCAGGCTGAAAGGTACCGCGAGAGACGTCGCCTTGCAACCCCAAGTCCCACACCATCACCGCCACGACGCCAGGCTGCTCCTCAACCGCAGCCGACACCACAGCCCACCAGCGGCAATTGGTTGAAGTCACTTGACCGGCTCGGCAAGAAGAGAGAGAAAAGCATCAACAGTAGGGTAAGTTGGTTTGATCGTGTATTTGAAACTCACTTTTTTTTTGGATTTATTTCATAAATACTCATTGGATGTCCACCTCTATACACAGGCCTTATCCATAGATTTCCAATAACACCGGAAGCAACCTTCATTCAGATTCTTGCACCTCTAGCAAAGTCGTCTTTCCCCCTTGTTGGTGAACATCTTACGTGTACCTAATAAACTGCACATAAAATAACTAGTCAATTAATAATAGAAAAAATATAATAAGAAAAGTGTAGTAATGTATTAAGAAAACACAATCCAACAAATAAAACTGTAATAAAAAATAATATGTAAATAAAAAAATAAAGAATAAAAAAATGGTATCTAGCCACCTAAGAGTAATAAGATGATGGAAGGAAGGTGATGAAAGCAAGAAGGTATGAAAGAACAAAATGAAAGATACTGTGATGGAAATAAGGTAAGAATAAAAGAAATTGAGAAGTATGACAGTGAGTGAAGAATAAAGATGAAAAATCTGAAAAACTTATTTGTAAACAAAGACCCTGATCCCAACTAATTAGGGGTACGAGAGGCCTCCAATAGCGAGGGCCATAAAAAAAACATCCTACGTTGCGCTTGCTGATCCGTAATCTCCACTCCAAAACCTTGAAGCCATCTGTTCTATAGTTTCTGTTTTATAAACTTAATGACATAAAAAATACAATAGGCGGTCTTATTACTAGAAAGAATATCTCATAGACAGTCATAGTATGGAAAGAAAAGAACATGTAACGGGCTTGTATTCAAAATTAGCCCAAATGAAAAGACGACGATTGCATGATTGGCGGCATCCGAATTCAAATCATCGTTCGAATTTCAAATTTGAACGAAGAACAATTATTGTAAATAAAGTAATGTGGTCGTGGTGGCTAGGAATACGAAGCATGCAACAGTAGCAAATGTAATCGAACAATAAATAAAATACATCTAATCTGTTAAGATGAAGATCGCATTTATCTAAGAGATATGTATAATCAATTATCAATATTTTTTTTAATATTATATCGACTTTTACCGCCATAACTTTTCCTTGCGAAACTTTTCTTTAAGGAAGAATAAGAGATAGATGAATAATATTCTTCAAGTATTTTTGTATTATAGAGATGAATATATAGCTATATATTCATTCCTAAATCTTTCACTTTATATTAGTAAAATCATCACTCTGAAGTATGTCACATGAAATTGTTCTGGTCAGAACTTCTAGCCGCACAAAGTCTGCACGAACAGATAGTAAACAATAAATCATTTATGAAGTAATCCGAATTTTGATAACACTTTTGTTTACTATGTAAGTTTTACTTCATTTATTGTTCCTAACCACTACCTGAGATTTTCATTGATTTTTAAATTGGGTGTACCATATATTAACTGACAGCAAATTAACTATAAGTTAACATGTTTAATGCTTTTACAACTATTTTCAATCACCCTGTACATTTATTTATGAAATATTGAAATACAGGTCGAGAAGGACAGCATCATCACAACCGAAGATGAATCATCACGCCGCGTATGGTCCAAATCAAGCAAACCGCTTAACTCACCAGCCAAGAACCTTCGCTTCTTCGGTGACACCGACCAAGAGTCCGAGGGTAACGTTAAACAAACAGTCACAAAGTCCAAAAGCCACCCGCATTCGAAGAGTCACAGCACGCTGAGAAAAACCATCTCCAACTCGAGCACTGGCCTCGACGAGGTCGACCACAGCGAGCTATCCAACAAGAGCTACTCCATGTCGAACCTTTACCGGGACGAACAAAACGAATCGCCCCGAACGAAACAATACTACAAGAGAAACCTACAGAACATATCCGAAATACAGAGCAATTCTGAAACGGAGAGTCAGTTCGACAGGAAAACGAAAACAAAACCACCAATCAGTCCCTACGACAGATCCAGGAGTCATAGCAGCTCAAAAACCTTGAAAGGGAGCAAGAACGATATTAGAAGACATGCTAGAGGAGAAGAAAGAGGCAGCTCATCAGAACTAAGAAGCAGTAAACACGAATTGAGCAGAGATGGAAAGTAAGTATTGGTTTTAAATCTGCTCATACCTAATCATAACATCCGAATAAAATTGAATGGACCTAGGCCTCCGCCGTAGTGCGACTGGTTCCATGTGGTCTGCTTCCGTCTTCATCATAAGGTCATCGGTCCGTGGGCGGACGTATTACGTTACGCTTGCAGATACGTGGTCTCCACTCCAGAACTTTAAGACCCCATGGCCATGTGTTCTGTATCCTATGCGACCTTCCCCACACCAATTTCCACTTGCCTATCCACTGGGTTAAATCAATTACTTTCATTCGACTACGGATCTCCACATTTTTGATCACGTCGTGAAATTTCGAACATATGAATTAGATCTTTCTAATGAATAATTAAATTAAGTAAGAAAAAAGACTATTACAGTGTAAATAACACTTGTAACATAGTGTAGGGGCAACATTGCGTTATTGTCAGCGGCGCATCGAAAAAGGGAATTGGGATGAGCCCGACGTGATTTCTGTGGAATTCCCCTTTTCGATGCGCCGCTGACGATAACGTAATGTTGCCCCTACAATAGTAATACGTAACTGATTTACAAATAAAATTCTAATTTTGTCCTATTTCCATAGTCTCATATCTTGCAAACTTTTTCTATTACACAATTTCATACAAGTGATTGGCCATATACCAGCTTTAAAAGTATAGATGTAAATTCCTTTCTCAGTCCAAATCTTTAAAGCTTTCACGTCTATTTTGTATCACCTGTATAAATTTACTTCACGTCTTTCAACAGTCTTTTGCTGTGTTTCATCCCCACAGACATCTCCAATAGATTTGCAATAGGACCGATTGAAAGCGGCTTGCATCCAGCTTCTTCGAAGAATTTATTAATGTCATCGGTCGACCTAGTGGGCAAACTACTTCTCCAGAATCTCAACGCCCTGAGTCTGTCTATCCAGCGCGCTTTGTAGCCTGTCCACTACTACTTCAACTTATCAATTCGCTGGGCTTAGTCGGTTACTTTTATGGCTTCATTTACTTAGAATGAATTAGAACTTTTATTTTAGGTTAATTTTTTTGTTTAACATTAGATTCTCATTCACAGGCATTAATTTTAATATGTAGTAATTTGAATTTAGAAGTAAGAAAAGGACCATTATTTAGCCACTTCCGCACATGCAGTAGTAGTCGTGCAACAAAGTGCACCGCCTGCCAGCCCGCTGATAAATGCGTATGCGGCAAACAATGCGAATCACTCAACACGGGGCATTTTCAGAAGCTATGCTACACCGATTAGTGCGAAACACAGTCTTACGTCATTTATCATTTTTGAAGACATTGATTGACAGTAAATAATCTATGCATTCATCACTTTAAAGCTTTTATTTCGATAACCAATAACTCTGCACAACAAAACATTCTATTTCCAGGCTTCGACGTCGCACACCCGTGGCCAACTCCGGAGAGAGCAGTACAGAAGGAGACTCCAGCCACCAGAGCCAACGCAGCGTGGTATACTTACACGCGACCACAGGTGGGTGTTATTCATTTTCTTTTTCCACACCATCTATATTGTAATGCATTGGTTTGCTATACAATTTCTTTGTTGTTATAAATCCTGACAGTTTAATCACAGACCCTATATTTTGACATCTGACGTAGAGAATTTTTTTCTCTGGTTTCTAACACTAAAGAATTCTTTTTAAAAAGTACTATATTTATAAGAATAACTATCTACATATTTCCAATAATACTCCTACCTTCTTTCTTCTACCAACCTTCTTCCTAATACATACCTTTTTCTCATTAACGACTTTCTTCCTACTATTTTATCCCTATTCCTATTACTATCCTTACCTACCATCTGACTACCTCCATTAGCTTTGTAAAAAAAATTAGCAAAGATAAAAGGCGAACTTCAAAACTTTGAATCCGTATTATTGAATATATCTAAAAATATATGAGATTTTTCATTTAGTCAAAAAATTTAAATTTCGCTATGATTAGTAACGGCTAGTTTTAAACAAAGAGAATTTTCAAACTATATTGAGTTTCATTTCGTTTTTTTTATTCGCCTAAGATATCTAAATTTTAGTTTTCTTATAAGAGCGGTACCGCTATACAGAGGTAGCTAAAGGTTGTTTTTGGAACGATAGCAACCAAAGTCTAAAAGGAGGCATCATTAAATACATTTTAATGAAAAAATGATCAAATTTAATCAAAGTTATATATTTATCCATCGTTACTAATATTAAACATTCGCGTTTGAACGCAGTTGGCGATATCCCTGATCCTGGCCGGCTCACCAGAAACCGCTCCCGGGACGACGTATCCTCCGTCATGTCTTCCAACGTTCAAGTGCGAAGCACCACAAAGAGCTTCTCCCTATTCGCGCCCTGGACGCCGCGGCACTACGATCAGCAGGACGTTCACTACGCTCAAAAACCGAAAAAGACCAAACAGAAGGAGAGCGTGTTCAAGAAGTCACAGTCTAGAACGGATAGTCAGCCGACGCTGCAGAAAAACAAATCGTACAGCCAAACTACACTTGGACGACGGCCTCAAAGTCAAAGCCGACTCAGTAGTTCTAGCACTACCCTATACCGCCGGGACAAGAGGTCAGGGAGGGAAAACGGAGAGAGCACCATCTCGCGCAGAGGTCCAAGCGCCAAGAAAAGCCAGTCCAGCGAGGTTCTGAACCGTGACGAAAGGGACAGAGTATCCAGATCTATCTCCATGCCCAAAGACCAGAATAAAAAGGCCGGTTGGTTCAAGCTGTCGAATAAGAATAAAAAAACTGAGGTCAACACCCGCGTTCGCTGATTAATAAATATCATTAATATATATCAAACGTTTCATCATCATATCAGCCGAGAGACGCCCACTTCAAAGCATAGGTATCCCCCAAAGATCACGACGATGATTGGTCTTGTGCTGCCTTAACTATGTTGTTGGTTTATCGAATGTAGAGCCTACCTACCGCGTCTACCGGCACGCGATCGCCAATCGAGAACCTTTCAGCCCAAAAGCCTTCGGTTCACAAGTTCAGTTGCTATTTGATTTTTTAAATCTTCAACAAAAAATATATATTTATCAAAACGCCCTAAAGAATATATCAAGACTTCCGATAGATTGGGCCGAAAAATATAATCTTACAATCTAACTTATAAGTAAACTTATCAAAAGCGTTAAATTTGAGGACATTTAAAATATATATTTCAGTGATGCCATTAATAAAACAAATTATTTGACATCTAAAAATACTAATACATTAAAAGCTATGCCTACAATAAAACCGTATAGTTTCGTTTAGCTTATAGCTTTCTTATAATTTTAATTTCTTGAATATAGGCCATGTTAATAATAGTAGAATTTAAAAATTTAACATGGTCGATGTTAAATTTTTCAATAATAAATAAATTAAAATTGTCGAATGTAAATAATCAGCAATAATTTAGAAATGATATACTTATACCAAGATAAGTTTTTAATAATAATAACTTTTTTATACAAATGTCCTATTAACTAATACGTCATATTAACAACTTCAAAATTATTGCCATATCAATCACTATTTGACATGTGTTGCTATACGTGAAAATTATTTAATGACGTTTATTTTTTTAAACTGTTAAATGTTTAACAGAGAATAAAATATGGCGATAAGTAATAAAATGAGAGGGACAAATAAATTTATGATAAATTTAAAGGTATGTAATGTGCAGAGATCGAATAATCAGATGCAGATTTGTCTAGATATTTTTTCGACTAGAACTATTTTTTTTTTTTGGAGACTCACTTTGCAAAGAGGTTGCATTCGTCTATTTTAATCTCAAGATGGACATGAAAGCTTTTTTAATAATTAGCTTAAATTTATCTAAACTTGCATTCGAATATTCGATCTCTGATAATGTGCCATTTATAAATTGTTTATATCAATGTTACCACGTTTAGTGATTTAGCAATTATATATTATCTGTTGTAATGTAACGCTTTACACTAATAGGAAAAATCGATTTTTACTCGATACAATCTCGTTCGTAAGATCTCCGAGTACCAGAGTAATTAATATGTCTATTTTAAGTTAATAAGTGTTATTCGGGGTAGATTTTCGAATGTAATAACGAATAATTATAAATAAATCATCTAATTATGTATATTTCTTTCATTTATACAATTATTTGTCAAAACTAAATGTAAATATTAAAGATTTTTGGGTTACGAAGCATAGTAATTAAAAATCAACACAGCTAGACATATACTACAACCATTGTATAATTATATAATCCTTAACGAAATATATCATAAATTGCAAAAAAACAAAACAATTTTAGAAGCGGTAGTCAATCATTATAAAATAGAAAAGGAAAGAATCAAAGCAAAAACGCTCATTGCTAGTCGACACGACGAAACATCTAGAAAGTTCTATCAATTAAAAAAATATTAACCCATTTCATGCCATCCAGAATATTATATTCAGTAAATGTTTTCATTCTTAGTTACTTATTTTTATTAATCACAGTTAATACAACTTAATTTATTGTTTTCAACTTAATTTATTGAATTAGTGTATTTTTTAATGTTTTCGTTACCTTTTTAAAAATATTCGTCATTAAAAATTATAACTTTGAAAAATTTGTATTTACTTCATTAATTCAATAAGTAGATTAGTTGTAAAGTAAACGCTTTAAAGAAGTGAATGTATAGCATATTTATTTATTTATTCATTAATGATAATATAGTAAGAAAAAGGGTTAACAAAATTCTGATAACTACATTAAAATTGGATATTATTATTTATACTTTGTTGTGCCAGAAGTTATTGGCATAAACCATTAAAATAAATGTTACATATTTCAGAGTGATCACTTTATACAAGGTGGTCTATAATGGGCATTAATTCTTTAAAGATTCTGTTAAGAAATGAGCTATATAGCCAATCACCCTTTTAAAGATATAGAAGATTTTAAACATATACATAATAAATAATAATTGCCACACTATTTACAATCGCATAGTCAGCCAGCGATCCTTAGCCTAAAATGCTGTAAGTGAAGAGAGCACAACCGTCTTGTTCAACATGCGACTCGCGATTAAAAATGCTGCCGCAACATACGACGCATTTCGACAACGTATTGACAGATGGCGCCACTGTGCACCTAACACGCCGCGCTATTTATATTTACGTAAACTTATATTTACCCATCTAAACTTTATTTGTTAACTTCAGAAAGGATTAATATGTATATATTTTTTTTCTTATAGCCTTATTTATTACCTCTATTATTATATTCTATTACTACTATTTTTTATCTTTTATTTACTATTATTTTTTTTTTCATTTTTCTTATTTTTTTTCATTCTCTTCGTTCATTCGTCACAATATCTAATCTTCCACTCTAATTACCTTTTATCCATCCTCAATCACTGCAGTTAGGTCTATTTACAATTTGCAATACCTCAGATTTTTTATTTAATTTGTATATTTTTAACCTCAGCTTATAAAAACCATCCAGTGTTCTATCGAAAACTACAATGTTGTCAATTATTCAACCTCAGTGATTCCACGAAAATTGTCCATCCATATTTTTTTTCCGAATCTTCGGCCATAAAAGATACAAATAATTAGGTCCTTTACTGAAAATCTCTGACACATTTATGTCTTCCCTGTATTTATTTTAAGCATATGTACTCGTGTTATACTTGCAAGTGTATAAATAGCCATGTAATTTTGTCTTCATAACCTAACGGCCAGAAATTTTAACTTCAATAGATTTAATGGATCAATAAATGTATTTCGGATGGTACTACAGTTTTTCATTTCAAATAGGATAAAAAATCTATACTCCTAGAGTACTTTCAAGAGAATCGCAGAATATGTGGGTGTTAGAAATGAAACAATGATTTAATATTGAAGAATTTTATTTAAAATCAGTCTTTACACAAATTAAATATCCAAATAATAAATCTTACATGCCAAACAAAAATTAATTATGATTTATAATTCACATTTTTCATTACCAGTGCAAGATTCCTTCGATTTCTCACTGGACTCCATACGAACTGGTCCCGTTTTAGTAATTGGTACAACTCTCTCACCTTTAGAGTCGACTTCCTTACGGGGAGCTGTTATAGTAAGAACACCATCGCTTGAGAGTTCTGAAACAACGTTCTCAGACTCTGCGCCTTTAGGCAAAGCGTATCGACGTACGAACTGCCTCGAAACATACCCATGTTCATCCTTCTTCTCTTCATGCTTTGCTTCAATAACAACATATCCGTCCGAAGTCTTCACGACAATCTCCTCCGGCGCGAAATGCTGAACGTCTAGATTGATCTGGAATTTATCCTTTTCAGTTTTAATTGTCGATCCCAGGTCTCGAGTGAGTGACTCCAAATATCCCCAAGGTCTGAAGTAAGGGAACATCCACGGGCTGACCATAGACGTCAATATATCGTTAGCAGTCAATCCCATTCCGAAATCCTGGTCAGAAATTTTACTGTTCTTTTGCTGACATTCTGTGTCGCCGTAAACGTTCATAGCCATTGCTAATGCAATAAATGAAATTGAAAAAAGCTTCATTGTTACACTTCTGAATTCAATTACTTCAAATCGCACACTTTGCAGCGAATCCTGCTCGCTTCGAAGTACACTTCACGAATAACGCAACTGACGGGAAATCGCCGGTTTATATACTTAACTGACATCTAGTGGCTAGTAGCAATTTCTAGAAACATTGACGTATTGTCAGTGTATTATTTATAGACGAGAATGCAAGTTTGAGTAAAATCAATAAATTTAAGCCCTTCTAGAAGTTTCAGTACCCTGTAATCTTTTACGGGAAACGTACATTTAAAGATTATATTACTAAATTATAAAAATTTCTGGGAAAAAACAGCGACATCTAGTGACGAAGAACTTTTGTTAAAGAACTCGTATGTTCTCGTCGTTTTGTTCTGGCAAAATCTAGAAAGTACGGTGTATTGTTCCCATCAATTTTTAAAAAAAATCCGGACACAAGAAAATGTATTTATTCATTTATAACAATTTTTAGGAAGAAATCGTTAAAAAATATTTTAAAATTACAAAGTCATTTGTTAATGTCGTAGATGATGAATAGTTACGGAAGTTTTACTTGATTCTACTACTAATGTACTAGTAAAATCCAGGTGACGTAATTAACAGTTAAACATTTTTAAGCGATTCAACATTATTCTTTACGAGTTAATTTTAAAAGTACAACTGTAACATCATACAAGAATTAACTATAAGCGTTGTCTTTGCTTATACTTTCTATATCAAAGGGTATTATTTAACAATAATTCAGAATAATTTCTTGGCAATTGTTACACATTTGCATTTACTAAAAATCTGAAATCCGTCAAATCTTGGTATTTGATTAACAAATCGAAAAACTAAAAAAAATAATTTATCGAAAAACTGTGCCCATTGCTTAGTCAGGAATGAATCTGAAGGTATACAATTTCTATGTTCATATATTACAAGACAGAAGTTAACCTTTTAAAATTATTTAAATTTAAGTCCTTCCAGCGGTCAAAGTAACTGTTATAATTTAACGGTAAAATAATTACTATAATCACTGCATCATTTAGCAAGATTATGTAACACAAAAGCCTTATTTAATAATATTAAAAAAATGTCCTTTAAACTTATTTTCAAAGTATAATATTACAGGTTTATGTATGTTGTTAATGTTTCTGTTTGTTTAGTGATATCTTAATCTTGTATAATAACAATATTTTAAAATTTTCTTTTATTAAAAACTGTAAGCGTTAATTTGATCGATATTATAAAATTAATTAATTTTTTCCTTACTTTTCATATTGCATGGTCATCCTACACCGGTGCACGCATATTTTTATTGGGTTCGATAAACATGAACTAAATGCATAAAGGCAAACGTAATACTGTGTTTGTTATTTTTAATTTATCAGTTAGATATAAATAGATAAAGGCTTAATATAATAAGCTGTTAAAACGGTAAAAAGATTTATTTATAGTAATATCCGTAGATAGTTATTACATAAATATTAAATTTGAAATATATTTATCTAATAAGAGATTTATTACATTACCCAAGTAAATACAATGCTATTATTAGAAAAATAAATGTCTTGAGTATATCCTTGATCTTAGTACGCGCAATTTTTTGGAGCGCGATGGTGAAATATATTCATTATTGACAATTGTCATAAGTAACAGTGATCCTGTTCTGTTTTGAATAAATAGATTTGTAAAAAAATCGATTAATTTTGTACTATATAACAGCAAAGTGGTGGAGTAGTCTTGTTTAAAAATAAAGCACCAGATAAATAAAATTAAAAAAATTACTGTTCAAAGCTAAGACTTGCTCTAATTATATTTTTACTTAACAAAACTGGACTGTAAACAAGCAACTAGGCGACTTCTTTTCTCATTCCATTCCATTTCTTATCATCATCTTTTCATCACATTCTTATCATCATACATTTCTCATACATTTCCATGACGTTACAATAACACTTTCCCTGATTGACAAAAGAAGTTGCTTGCTTCAGTCCTATCTTCTTACATGGTTCCATTAGTCTGGATCAGTGATTCCTAAAGAGGTCTATATCGACCCCTAGGGGTCTATGACAAAGTCAGCGAAAAAAAAAATTTTAATGTTACGTATATTTTACATAACAGATACAAAATTTTATTCTGAGTAGTTTTAATTTAAATTCAATTAATAAATGTATAAATTAACATGTGTTTTTACTTTAAGTATTTAACACTAAACTTCACTACAGTTAGAAATTTACAGAAAATCAATATCAGGTAAGTAGGGGGTCTACCCAACACGGAAAAACATGCCAAGGGGTCTATGACACAAAAAAGTTTGGGGAACTCTGGTCTAGATCAACTGATCCTATGAAAAGGTTTTTCGGACATTGAGAGTGTCGTCATGCACCATTTCTCTTAGATAGTAATGTCTCAGACGAATGTTTTTTTTTTCCTTTTAAGAACATTAGGATTTTGTGCTTGTCTGATTGCAACTCCATTCTCTTCTCTCAATGATGGCATATCTCCTACATTATTTTTCACTTTCTATTCCTAATTCTTCAACATCACGGAAATTCTCGGAGTCATGAAAGAGATCTGATATCATAGTAGGTTTGTCAGTCATAGCTGCTGCAAGTTCTCCTTCTAGAGCACTTTCAAATTGAGAGTTAAGCTGTTCTAGCTGTGTGGAAGACTCACTTTCATGAAGTTCATTTTCTTCTAATAACAGGTTGTCAAATATCTCCCTTCCGCTTTTTTGCTCTTTATTCAATGCTTTATAAAAAGTGTTACAGTGATCGGATTTAGTTCAAATATGCGCCGTTTTGTTCGATAATCTGTTTCCATCTAGACGGCAACTTCATAATACCTCCCTCGTAGAAGCCCCCCTCCTTATTTGCGAAGAACTCGGACAGTCACTTTTCACAAACCTCTTTTGAGTTTAACTTTACACCACCAAGGGCGTTCGCGTACCGTACGTATTATTATTTCTACCTCTGCTCCATGACTAGTTATATTTTGGTGTATCTCCTTTAACTTCTCAACAAAGGAAATCTGAAGAAATCTGCCGTTTCGCGTTCGCGTCTTCTGGACGAAAATTCAAATTCAAATCAAAAATTCAAATCTCTGGACCTTTCAGTTAGTTTTCTATTCCCAAATTTAAAGTCATTATCGTTTTTGTGGGCAATAAGTCTTGCTTTTACAGGATGTCTATTTAGTTTCTTCCGTTTTTCTTCCAGAATTTGGTACTAGCATTCACTACCTAGAACATCTTAGGCTTTTTGCCGTGCCACAGCTCTTACAGCACTTTTCCTGTGATTCTTGTAGGTACTGTAAGATTTAGAAAATATGCAGCAATATTTATAAATTCTGTCTACAGGCCCACGACTACCAGTTCCCACCAATATTCTGGTTACTCCTTGGACTTGGTAAGACATTTTCAACCGCTGAAAAATTCCAAGTCTGTGTAATATGTCATGGACGGTTTTATATTTCACTTCTCCACCGTTGTCGCTCAGTCATATATAAATGACGTTCCCTTCATTATTGGCTTCATTAATAAATTGCAGCAGTTTATCCTTTACATCGCTTTTATTTTTAACATCGATTTAATTTTTTACAACGATTTTTTTTACATCGATTTTGTTTTTTACATCGACTTTATTTTTTATAAAGTATACATAGCGATACTTTCTGAAAGAGTCCGCACACGTCTGCATGAATAAGCTCTACTGGTACTGACGCTCGGTCTCTCAAAATATAAAATTTTTGACCCCATGCTTTTCCATAAATGCACGCTTCATTGTTTTTCTATTATCAACATACCAATTTTTGAGATCTTTTTCTTCTAAGCAATGTTCTGAACTTGTTCCTACTCAGAAGATTCTGTCGTATTTTTCGGTTTGCTATCATGAATCCACTTTCTACAGTTCTTGATTCTCTGTACTTTCAGCGAACGCCATCTACATATCAAATTATCATCTTTATTTTTTTATTTAATCTGTACTATTGCGCTAAAGTTAACCACTTCTTGGTTTACGTTCTTTTGCCCTTACTTAGCTCTCTCATAACCAGAATTGTGATATTAATATTTCAATTGTTCGCTCTTTCTTATTTAACAGCACCCAACTTGAATTTAAACTAAAATAGTTATCATCAAGAGAATCTTAATTCTTACGTATCAAGAATAGTTCTGATAGCTTTATGGCAGGGTCAATCTTTCAGAATTTCGATTTTAAAATTATTCCAAATGATAAATTTAGACATCATCGTAAAGAGGTCACGTCAACAATTGTTCTTTCTACCTGTCCATGAAAAAACGATGATGCCCCCTCCACATTTCGTGAGCAGATTCACACCACATTATACAATATTTCTTCAGGCATGTTACTTGCCAGGATGAGCAGAGCTTTGCCATCTGCCTTCTCATGGTGCCGAAGCTCTGTTTTATAACCCATTAGTGCGCCAGCCTTTGTTCCCTGTGTAGGTTTCCTGAGTATACCTTCAACTACCTCCATGGCACGGTCTGATAGTTTAAACAGGACCACTCCTGTTTAAAGTATCAGATATATAACACACATATATAAGTAGCAATTGACAATAAATAATAATTAATGTACAAAACTATATGTCACACATTCTTATTTTATATTCACTTAACAAAATAGAACTGTAACCTTGTTATAAACACAGCAGACGGCTTATTGTAGATAATGCGCAAAATAAGGAAGAGATAAATTCTATTTCTTAGACTTCTCTTTGACGAGTAAGTTGTCTGGAAGACTGTTTAAACATCCGTCATCCCCTCTTAGAAAAACTAGTGAACAAGGGGAAGGACATCGGATGGTAGTAGAGGCAGCTCTAGGTTAGGCTCCGTGGGAGTCGCTGCTCACCAGAGTAATAGCTCAGACTCACAGCGTCCCAAAAACGACTCTTAATAAGTTAAATAGAAATCGTGATGTATATAACCTTATAAAAAAGAAGTCTCAAAATAATGAAATTTGACTACCTAGCAATTAATATATAAATTGACTAGCTGATCCCGCAAACGTTGTTTTGCAAAAAAAAATTTAATTAACAAATAAAAAATAACGGTTTATCGTAGAGGGGTAAAAATTTAGGGTTGTATGTATTTTTGTATGCTGTATGATAAATAAATAAAAAAATAAAAATTCGTCAAAAAATTAAAAAAAAAATTTTAAGGGTGAACAACCCTTATCACTTAGGGATATGGAAAATAGATAGTAGCCATTCTCAGACCTGCTGAATACGAATATAAAATTTGGTAAAAATCGGTGGAGCCGTTTCGGAGGAGTTCAAGTTCGAACACCGTGACACGAGAATTTTATATATTAGATTATTTTTACACATTCCAGAAAAAATATTAGTTTAATAGTAACAATTACTTGTCACAATAAAACACATATAGTACCAGGTGATAAATATACCACATCGAGCTTTGGAAAGAGACAATCAGCTAATTTCGGCTACGTAGAGCTTTATCTCTGTCGCACGAAATACAAATAGTTCGTTACCTATTAGGAGCTGTACAACAAGTATAAATGATTCATCTTTTGATATTTATCTTTATTATTTGTATAAAATACACCAAAAACAATACATTAAAGCAGTGGGGAAAAATATTTAAAAAATTAAAAAAAAAGGAAATGCTACAGTAAAGTGTTAATATTATCCGAAAAATTTAAAAAAAAAAAAACGTATCTCGATTACTACAGCACTAACTTTAAATTTAAAACTGCACATTAAGTGAAAATATCCCACTAACTTTTTAAGATTGAAATGTTTAATTTAGTTTCGAAGTATAGGCGATATTTTGGTTTGAAACGTACGTTGTATTTTTTAAACTTTTAGCGTAGCGTAATTAATGTTAGCATCCATGACAGAAAAGACTTAATTGTATTTTATGGAGTCATGCATTATGCAGGGTATGGTGAACTGCGCCTCAGGCCTAGGCGAACTAACATTTGGGTTTATCTGCCCAAAAAACAGTTGATTTTGTGATGACAGTATTTACAAAATGGCTGCCTGACTTGCGTTTTAAATTTACAAAATGATGTTGCAATTTTATGAGATGATTTTTTTATTTTTCTCCATGTTACTAAATACACTACAACAGAACTATTCTGCTGCTACAAAATAATCGATAATTAACATGAAAATTAATATTAGAGTGACCGTAAAGTAATGTCGATTTCTTAAGTGAAATTCACACGACTACATTTTTAACATGTTTTTATTTCTAATATATAATACATTCAAATTCGTTATCAACAACCTTTTGCCATCTAGTTTACAATTTTTCATTGCCGGATTGGTAAAAATCAATCGATTTTTCTTTAAAATATGTCGTCATAAACGACATTACTTTCCGGTTCCCCTAATAAATGCTCAAAAATAACTAATTTCGGTTTGCACTTAAGAATTCGCGTAAATAAATATTTAACAAATGTTAATGAGTAAAGCAACAAAAACGAAACATAAAATCAAGTCAAATGTCTGATACAAGATGGCCTACTCGAATGCAAATTGTTGCAAATGACGAATAAATAACGCCACTAATATAACGCCTATAGATGTAAGGCCGGTTTAAAACGAATTAAACCAATCGGTTTAAAACGAAAAAAACCGTTTAAAACCGAAAAATCCCATTTTTTTCGATTTTAAACGTTTAGTGTTGACGACTATGTTTTTCTTAAATATAAACACATTATCTATTCCAAGCGTAGACATTACCTAGCTAAGTTGAAAAACTATTACCTAGTTAACTATATTGGTTATTTTGAAAAGATTTGTCAATCAGTTTCATTCGGTTTAAAACCAAACTCACACACTTGCACTTCTCACGCGGAGAGACGTCAAGATGCAACGTTGCCAGCTCGCCTACTCCACACCACACACACACATACATAGCGTGTTGCGTGCGGACATGTCAGTGTTGCCAGTATTGTAAAAAAATGTACAAATTTGCAATTCAATATAAAGGTACTTGTACCAAATATGCCAAACATTACTAAATTACTAAAATGTAATGAACTGTTATAAAATTAGATTATTAGGTACCCGACTTTTTCTTGAAAGTAATAAAAAAATTGGCTAATCTTACACAGTCCACTCAACAACATGATGATCATACAGTCAAGAAAGTCATGAAAATTTATGAGGCGCCACTATCTTTGTAAAACTGACTGACATTTCTGTCCTAAAATTAAATATGGCAACACTTTATTTCTTTTCATGACTTTCTTGACAGACTGTGTGTGTGCATAGCAGTCGGCGGTGGCTCTCTGTCGGCAAACTCTTTGAACAGAAATTGAGGAGTGGACCTTTGAGTAGACCTTAAGTACTTGGAAATAAAGGTCAAAACTCCTATCCACAACTTCTTTATGATTTAGGTACATATTTTAATCTATTCTATGTAATTGTTTCTTTATAATTATAGTACTTTATATGTAATATACTTACCTACATAGGTAACTAACACAAGACCAATTATTGTCGATAATGATGTGTAAAAACACTGTTCTTATATTTTAGTAGGCGAGTTTTAAACCGTTTAAAAAGATTTATTTGGGGTTTTAAACCGCCACTTTTGGTTTTAAACGTTTTAAATCGGCTTTTTTACATTTATAATAACGCCAATAATATGACGTTTTGCACACAACTTTCACTTAACTCCCGATCTATAAACGAATAATGTTTAAAAAAATAATGATACCGTCGTGTCGTGGCTCGGTGAAGCAAAATTTTCCCGACGGATGGTTGCAACCGTGCCAGGACTGCTGAATCCACGAAGAACGTTGTCGATGAGATGGGCGTAGGAAATTGCCACGACCTGTTTAGATGTGGAATGATTCTGCACATGTACGATGCACGCGACTACGCCGTCGATGGCTGCATGTTGTTCGATGGTCTTAAATCACATCGGGATCACCAATATACGCATTTAGCGGGTGGTTGGAAACTACCACCTGTTCACGTTTTTACTGCATAACTACCGGCGTCCGTATTCAAATGTCCGATCGAATTTGAATTCGAAAACGTGAGAATTATTTTAAACAATGTACTGTCGCCGTAGTAGCCAGTAATATGATGCAATAAGAACGAAACTACTAGACCTGTAAAAAATTAAATTAAGTAGCAATTAAAATCAATTAAAAGTTTAGATTACATTACATAAAAATTTTTGAACATAATTTGCGGCTTAGCTTTAATAACTTTTTATTTTATATTATGTAATATATTGATTGTTAATTAAAACATTATATTTTATATTTTGTGTTAAATTGTATTACATATATGTTATTGGTGACATTTTGTATAAAAAAAAGTTTTGGAAAACTTCATATAATTTAAGCTTTCATATTTGAGTGGTCTCAGTGAGTAAAAACTAAACCAAATACTAAGGTTTTCTTTTATTTAGATTTTTTATTTCATATTCTGTTATTCATACTTAATTATTTGAATAAATTTTAAATTATATTAAAATAAAATAGAACGATACAGCAATTTTTGTTCACATTAAGTAACAATAATTTTAAAAGTAATTTATATTAGTTTTTTTTTTATTATACATCTGTTTTGTGCGTCGAATAAAAATAGAAACTGCATATTCTAATTAATAGTCTTATTTTGATGTAAACGACGCCGCGACAAAATTTTTGTGAAATAGTTTGTCCCTTTGACGTAAATAGATAACAACTGCCTAAACAAAATACAAATGTCAGGAAAATATTTCAATAAACTGAAAATTGGCTCCCTATAAAATAAATGAAAGCGGTTGGCGAAAATATATTACAAAGAACAGAGAAAATGCCATGGCAAAATGTTTATATTTATAATAACATATCGCATTTCACTGTCTTTAATAATCTTTATTAAATTTGACTAGGTAAATTAGTTAAATTGTTTTTACTTTTGATTATTAAAAAACGATTATTAAAAATCGATTATAAGAAAATAACCGAATTTGCAAAGCGATTATTTTTACATCCCCAATTAAACGTAGTGCTGACTGAATGCCGACTTGGAGTATATTATGTCAAATAGCATCGATTTCAAAGATAATAATGTAAAATATAGTGCCAGATCTATTCGTTGCCCTTAGTTATTAGACAAAATTAAAGCAATGGCTCGCCGATATCGTGACGCGGCTGCAAAAATGCAACAAAATGTACAAAAACATTTAAAGGAAATGAAAGACCTTTCATCATCGGAAGATGAAGAACCATTCGAAGTCAGCGTATTGGATGGCGTATTACAGAGTTACTGCAGAGGCGGAGGTGATACTCAATTGCTAAACAGAACAAAAAACCTCTTGGAGGAAGCAATAAGCGGCCGAAACATAACGTGTCTCATATGTATAGGCTCAATTAAAAGAGCCCACGCCATTTGGAATTGCGATCACTGTTATTCATATTTTCATATTTCCTGCATACAAAAGTGGGCAAACGACTGTGTGACCCTAAAAAGCGACGATAACCATGGCGTGGTTACTGTTTTCTTACCAAAAAAAATCCAATGGTGTTGCCCAAAATGCAGATATTCATACAAGAAGGAAGAGATTCCACATAAATATCTCTGTTTTTGTCGTAAAACCGATAACCCTCCATTACACCCCTGGTTAATACCTCATTCATGTGGAGAAGTTTGTGGAAAAAGACTATCAGCTGGTCTCCATTGTAACCACAAGTGCCTCTTGCTGTGTCACCCTGGACCTTGCCCACCTTGCCCTCAAACAGTCAATGAAGTTTGCTACTGTAGAAAAGTTAGTAAAAGAGTTAGATGTAGTGCTGGGAAATGGTCCTGTGGACAGATGTGTGATAAAACATTGCAGTGCAAGACACACAGATGTGAAACTGTATGTCATGATGGTTTTTGTCCCCCCTGTGGATACACTAGTGTCCAATCCTGCCGATGTGGTGCTGAAAAGGTAAATCGCCCTTGCAATGACCTAAATTGGCAATGCAAGAATAAATGTAACCAGCCTTTTTCATGTGGCTATCATAAATGTGAAAAGGTGTGTCATTCAGATGACTGTGGTTTATGTCCTAATTCCGGATTAAAGTCATGTCCATGTGGAGCAAATCAGCGTTATGTGCAATGTCCTAATGTGATGGAGACCTGCATGGGTACTTGCAACAAGAAACATAGGCAATGTGACCATAATTGTCCTGAAAAATGTCATAAAGGACCTTGCCCACCTTGCCAGGTCATGGTAGAAAAGTTTTGTCAATGTAAAGCAAACACTAAATCTCTGCCATGCAGTAAAGAATTTAGGTGTGATTCTAAATGTAGAGGTACCCGTCTGTGCGGAAAACATACATGTGGACGTAGATGCTGCAATGGTAACTGTCCACAGTGTGAAAAGATCTGTGACAAACCATTAAATTGCGGTAGACACAAATGTACTTCAATTTGTCATCAAGGCCCTTGCTATCCCTGTCCACTTGAGTCTAGAATAAGATGTAGATGCAAGGAAACATTCATTACAGTACCATGTGGAAGAGAAAGGAATATCAAACCACCAAAATGCAACCAACCTTGCAAAATTAAGTATAAGTGTGGTCATGTCGATGAAAATCATCATACATGCCATTTCGGTGACTGCCCACCTTGTAAGGCAATATGTTTTAAGAGTTACGATAAGTGCAGTCATCAGTGTAAGGCCATTTGCCATAAATTTGTGACGGTTGTGTTCAAGGCTGTAGAGAAACCCGCCACACCTTGGGAGATACAGCCACCAAAGTCTAAGGTAATGACTTTGGACTGCCCTCCATGTGAGGAACCTGTTCCTGTTGCTTGTTTTGGTGAGCATGAGGTAGAAAACCAACCATGCCACTCAGCATCTCAAAGACCATGCGGTAGAGAATGTGGACGGCCACTAGATTGCACTAACCATTCATGCTCTCTTCTTTGCCATTTTTACAGTTATAATCCTGGTTTTCCAAATGTACCTTATGCATGCCGACCTTGTGATAAAGATTGTTTATTAGTCCGACCAGAAAAGTGCACACATAAATGTGCAAAACGCAGTTGTCACCCAGGGCCTTGTCCCCCATGTGACATTTTAGAAAGAATACGCTGTCATTGTAATGTAACTGAACTTTATTTAAGATGTAGAGAGCTTGTGATAGCAATGGAGGAAATGTTGTCGTGCCAGCAGCAGTGCCCTAAAATGTTAGAATGTGGTCATAGATGTAAGAAGTTATGTCACCCAAATAGTTGTAAAGAAAACCAAATTTGCTTAAAGAAAACTAAAGTCTATTGTGGATGTGGTAACTTGAAGAAAGAAGCACCATGCAATGCAGTAAGAGAAAAAGAAGTAACACTAGTTTGTGATAAAACCTGTGAAGAGAAACAAGCAGCTGCCAAAGTTGAGAAAGAGAAAGAAGAGAGGAGGCTTAAAGAAATGGAGGAAGAGAGAAACCGCAAGGAGTTGGCAGAATATGAGTGGAAGTTGAGTGGTAAGAAGAAGAAGTATAAAGAAAAGAAGATAGTATTAGATAAAAATGAGAAGAATTGGTTTCAAAAGTATTGGATAGTAATACTATCATTGATAATTGGTATAGTTGCATTTTTATATTATGTTTTCTATATTTAAAGGCAGCTGGAAACCATATTTAATTATTTAATAAAAATTCATGTAATTAAGAAAGTTATTTAGATGGTAAAAGTCTAAAGTAAAATTAGTCAATATTTATTCAAAATATTTAGTAGATTTATGGATTATTGTAGTGTAATTAGAGGAAGCATTCATAATTTCACCAAACATACAATTTTATACATGATAATTTCATATACAATATACATGTAACATAATAATAATAACATATAAATTATTTTACACAGGAATATTTATTTGTGTGGCATACAGGATGATTGGTTATAGGTATAAAGACTTTATAGCAAATTTTTATTTGTTAACAAAAAACTATGAAATATAATACAATTTTTTTTTTTTTTTGGAATGCTACTGGCCAATAACATCTAAACAAATAGTTAACAATAATTAATTTTGTTATATAGTAATTTAAATTTTGAAAACACCTATACATTATGACTATTTTGTTTGTTATTTCTGAAACTATTGATCTTTGGATAGGGTGTAGCATTCATTATTTGACTGCAAATTAACTTTACATTCATTCTAAAGCTTTTACATCTAGAACCAATCACCCTGTAGGATGATTGCTTTGTGCAATGCTCACTCAGATGTCAGCCAATGCCCACTGCTGGGCAAATTCATACATAGTTCACTAGGTTATAAATTTTAAAAGACATTTTTAGAGATTATGGTGTTTTAATATTATTAAATAGAGGAATATATGTGCTGATATAAGTGATATTCATTTATGCTGAAAATCAAAGATTTTGTAAAAGAAAAATAGATTGTGAAATTGTTATAATAAAACTGTAGTTGGATTTAAAGGATTGATTTATTTTAAATTTCAAGGACAGTATAGTATGTAGCTGACAAGGGTAGCCTATTACTGATGAGCTGGTATGATTAATAAAGTTGAACAGAGCTTAGATATTTGTTACTGTACTTGTGCAGAATATACAAGAGTAACAATGGAAGTCCTTAAGAGAAATAAGTCAACTATATTAACCGCACTATACATGGTGCATATATGGTGCACATACATATGGTCAATACATCACTAATCGATCAGCAAAAAGCTTAAGCTCTAATACATATTTCCAATCACCCTGTATATAGTGATCATTCTTAACAAACTGACTGTCAACTAAACTTTTAGATTGTGTTCTTTTCTAGGATGTCATCTATGAGTTATCTCATCCTGTGTTTACTTGCCATTTTTGTGCAGCTATGATCATACTTGAAATATATCAGTGCTAATTGATAGTCAGCTTCCAGAAAAATAACAAACTATCAATGCTGGCTTGCAAATATTGAAAAATGAACAAGAAATATAGTAATAAAATGAGATTTTTTATGCCTTTTGATACTTATGCATTAGAAATAGAGATTTTAATAATATAATGTTACTAAATTAAATTTGACATTTTAGGACAGATTTCTGAAAATTGCCAGGGCTGTCAACATGTTAAATATTCTACATATTTTTTTTCTATTGGAATGCGACAGGTAAACACCTTCTGGCAAAGTTTGCAGCAAAGATAGTAAACAGTGAATAGTTTTATATATTTTCTGGTAGCATATGGAGCTTTTACAAATATAAACTAACAAATAATCATAAATAATTTAAGTAAGCTGTGGATATTTTTTATATGACCCAATAGCAGGTATTGGGGACCTCTCATTCTATCTTACTTTAGGGACAGTACTATTATCAATAATTATTTCATTTTGCATTGTTATTTTTATACTGTCTTTACTTTACAATTTCTCTCATTCTTACAGCATTCATTTACATTACTAATTATTGTTCACATTTTTATTTATTTTCCTTCAATATTTCTTTTAATGTCATTTTATACAATTTTTTTTTCTAGTTTTTTATGTCTTACTCAGTCTTCTTTTTATTTAGTTTTGTTTGATCTTGACCATGTGACTAAACCGCAGAAAATTTGGCGGCTCTGCTCGTTTTCGAAAAGAGAAGTGATGTTCCTGTTATTTTTAATTTATTGAAATATAAATTATAATAGGGGGACCGGAAAAAAATATCGCTTTCTTAAGTTAAATTCACAAGACTACATTTTTAACAAATTTGTATTTCTAATCAACAATATGTTCACCTTCGTTATCAACAACCTTTTGCCATCGAGTATACAAATTAATGCCGGTGCGGTAAAAATCAATTGGTTTTTCTGTAAAATATATTCTCGGACACGACATTACATTCCGGTCTTCATAATAAATTTATCTCACCCATTTCCATTTCAGTAGACATTCTCAATTCTACGTTTACAGGATAGCAAAGCTCTGGATATTATAAGTTTTCTAGAGGACTTTCAATTTATATTTTAAAAAATTAGATTTACTAAGTAAATGAAACAAAGAGTAAAAGGATTAAGTCATTTGGCACAGTTTCAGACAGAAGTTTTTAGGAGTAGAGAGCTTAGCCGGGTGTGGAGAGCTTTTTTTGTAAAGGGTCCTCTACTGTTATGCATAGTTTATACATCTGCGGAATAATGTCATTAATGGTTCCCACAGTCGCGCGGTATATGAGTTGGTTTACTGCAATTAAGCCCTTACTCGAAGTGACCTGTGGCATCGGTTCGGACGCAAGTTAGCATTAAGTGATAATATATTTATTAAAAACATTTCACGAGAGGTTGGAATGACAGTTGAAACCGAGGTATCCCGCAAGGATCCATGACTAAGGTCACTAAGTAGCGATCACCTGATTTACGAGGTCCTAACCTTATTCCCAAGAAAATTCAAACGCTACGGTAAATAACTTAAGGATTTTAGTGCTGGGCTACTTGCCGGAAAATCTGTAAATATTTTGTGACAGTAAACAGTGACCATCTGTCACGAATAAAAATAATTCAGACTTGGGTAAGTTATGATATCCGTGAGTGCACATTTCGCTGAAATATCAAAAAGCAAAGACCGACCTCACTGTAATTTCTGTTTACACATTATACAGAATAGTTGCTCTACTAGCGTGATTAGGTTATCAACATTTATCGTCGTTGTTGCTGTTCTCACTATAAAAATAAAATTATCGTTGTTCTTTACGCATGTATTATTGCTAATGATACTTATTATACAAATATAAAATAAAGCTACTGTAAAAAGATGCATTCCGCGCTTCCACTTTTTTTAAAAACAAATTACTGGTAATCCATAAATTGATTGAAATAGTCACTACAATCCAATTTTCATATAATCAGATGTGTAAAATTTACTGTGTAAAGTATTTATATTACGATAAAATAACTTGTAGCTATATGATGACTTAAGTGGCAGCTACATCCCTAAATATTCATATACAACAAAGCGTCAAAATAACAAAATACAGCAAAACGTACGCAGTTTGTTTTTATTTGATCACAGGAATTGTCATAGTGGTTTATTAGAGGAGTTCTAAAAGTAATTTTCTATAAATGATTAAAAAGTATATGTATTTTGTGGCTTAAAGTCCCTGATACCAAGCCGTATAAAAAAATATTGCAGTCAAACTTGTCAAAACATGTATTTCCAGTACGTTGAAGTTTGATAATATTATATCTACTGTCATTTACTCATTATCAAACATTATTTAATGATTCACTAATAGTGTCATTTTCGAAATGTTGGAGAGCTTAGGTAAGGATAGCAGTCATTTACTACACTTTAACGATGGCAGTAGCAACGTATGTATTCGTGGACTTAGAAACGACGGGCTTGCCTTCTGAGGAGATAAATCGTACAAAAATAACAGAACTGAGCATGGTGGCTGTTAAACGTGAGCACTTACTGGACACAAAGGCCGGTGCCACGCCCAGAGTCCAGAACAAACTCACTTTATGTTTCAATCCTTGTAGGTTGGTACAGCCAGGTAGCACCCAAACTACTGGACTGTGCAACGATCTTCTGGAACATGAAACAAGGTTTAACCTGGACGCGTACGGGGTAATTATTTCCTTTCTTAAAGTTCTCGCAAAACCGGTGTGTTTAATCGCGCAAAATGGGCACAGGTTCGATTTTCCGATTATTAAGAATCATTTAGAGAAATTACATGTTAGTTTCCCTAGTGATCTTTTATGCGCGGACTCTTTGTATGCGTTTTTTGATATATTAGAAACTAATTCATCAAGAACAAATCTAGATGAAGATAAAACCAAACAACACAGTGATACGAAAAAAAAAGAAAGTGTTTCTGAAGATGTGAACAATCAATTAACAATGCAAGAAATCAATGAAACAACTCCAAAGCATCAAAAAATTGTGAAAAGTGACGTTCAGAAATTTATTGAAAGGAGGAAGTTATCTAAAGTTCGGCGAAAGTGCCTTTGGGGTGACAATAAGTCGAAGCCAAAGCACAGTTACAAGTTAAAGAATATTTACGAAAGAGTGCTGAAACGTTCCTGCATTGAAGCTCATCGAGCAGAAAATGACTGCATCATGACACTGGAAGTTTCCACGGCAATGGCTGATAAATTTGTGAAATGGGTTGATAACAATCATTGTTTTTTTACGGAAGTAAAACCTATGACTATTGGTATTCCTCTAGGAGAGTAACAAGATATTTAAAAACTTTAAAGATCACTTAATTGCATAATACTGTTGATGGTTACCAAGTTGAAATGGTAGTGAAAATTTTATAGATGAAACATTATTTTTTTTATTTGAATTTACATAATTATATTGAATGTTGGTAAATGTGGGTATATACATTGTTTGATAAATCAATGATAAGCTAAATCAGAAAGAGCAGGTAATTGATAATTAAAAAATTGGTCAGTTAAAATTAGAGATAGCTGACATATTTTCAAAATCAAGCCATTGTAGTATGAATTTCTGTTGACAAAAAGGTTACTTATTTTATATTAAAAAAAATTGCAAAAGTAAATATATAATCATAGTTATATGAAGATGGAGGCTAGATTGATGTTGTTGAGTGTACACTGATTTTCCTCATTCTATACCCCTAAAGGCATCTAATAGGGCGACCTGAAAGTAATGTCACTTAAGTTAAATTCACACGACTACATTTTACAAGTTTTTATTGCTAATCAACAATATATACACTGCCGTCATCTTTTGTCAATTAGTATATAAACTTTCAATGCCGGAGCAGTAAAACTCAATTGGTTTTTCTGTAAAATATGTCAACAGAAATGACATTACTTTCCCTTGTCTTTTCTTGTCTCTTTGTCACTTGTCCCCCTCATATAACTACACCAAGTAACTAAGCTTGGTGCAAAGGTATATGAACTTCATTAACAGACTCTTCATTTGCTTTGTATGTAAATCAAAATATTCTTTATTTGAATATATATACTATTACAAGCCATATACCTATTGCTATAAATGATTTATTTAAATTTTGAAGATACATGCTAGGAGTATAAATCTTATTTTTATTGCTTGTACTAACAAACATCCAAAGCATTCATGTTATAAATGGCTCATAATTTTTTTTGTTACCAATATTGAGTCAGTGTTGCACCAGAGTAATATGCCACAGGACAATATGAAAGTAGTCAAAATAAATATGTCAGATTGTGTTAGCCTCTGTAAGCTGTCTGACTTTTTGAACAGTGAAGTATAGTACTGGCAAGAGAAGACATATGGGTGCTCCAATGAAGTTTCAAATCTTTGAGAAGTTTTTTTTTGAAGCTAGCCATTACCTGCTACTTGATTTTGGCTTACCATTGTATTTAAACAAATTTATTTAAACAATTTTAATATTATTTTTTTTTATATTTGAGTGCAATAAATTTAGGATTAAATTATAAATTTCGTAATTTGCATTCTTATTTAAATTTTGTATTATTACTTCATGAATTTAATAAATGATCATAAACAATGTACTTACAATTTTAAATGTATTTTAAAATAAAATAAAATATTACAATTTTAATTGTAATATTTTAGATTTTACATGTTTTTTATCTTCTCTGTTACAATTTTTTCATGTTATGCTATTTTTGGCTTGTGCCAGATCTCATTATACAACCTTTTCCAGATTTAAGCTATTATTGGAATTTCAAAAAAAAATCTTATTATTTCTTGTCATTGTCTTTCAAGAATAATGTGATTAAATTATGTTAATATATTTAAATTTAAAATTTTTAGATTCTAAAAATTAATTTAAAAACTAAACATTATTCTTTTTCTAAAGGTTTGTTTAAGTGAATTTTAAAAATTAAGGTGTACTTATTAATTTTATACATTTTAGTACAATTTTTATAATTTTAATATATTACTCTCTTTAATGTCAAACCAAAGTTACATATTTAAACCAAATTATTGAATATTTTTTTAGGTTATTATGCAGTTTTGTGAATTGTAATTTTTACTTCCATAATACTCTAAGATGCTGATATTTGAATGTATATTAATTGTTAATAAATCTTTTCACCCAGCCATAAGTCACGGGTTTAATTCACAGGATTCAATCTTATATAATTACCACTTAGTGCATTAATTCCATCAGCGTCCTGTACATATCACAGCCATTGCCAACCTGCATGTAAAGCATAGCTATTATGGTATACCCCTCTACAGATATTTTTCGAGGAGGGTTATGCATTGTAGTGGATGTCTATGGGCTAAAATATCAATTAAAATAATTAATATTATAATGTAAATTCTAATATCATTAGAAAAGCTGTATACACAGTCGTAATTCGGTTAATGACTTGAAAATATTTGTAAATGCATTTAATAATATTATTAAAATAAAGGGTGATTAGTAAGTAATGTATAGCTGTGTTAGCTGTCAATTATTGTACGGTACACCCTATCCAAAAATCAATTATTTCAAGATTAATGCTGTGATATTATAATAAGAAAGTCTTTTATAAATTTGTATTGCTAGAAGTTATTGGTTTGTCACATTCTAATATAAAAAATAAATTAAATTTACTTTATACAGGTTGATTAACATTCTCTGCCAATGCAGTCAGTGCTGACCGACAAATCTGTTTAAAATTTACTAAATTGTTTTTGCTTATATGCTTTTATCTTTTGCTCAAATGTTACTCGGTTATATAGTTATATATAAAAGTCTATTTGAGCCATTATTTATGGAAATAACGTCGGGCAGGCAACATTGACCGACAGGTCTGAACAGGAAACTGCGTTTTTTTTTGTGCATAGAAAGTTTTAAAAACAAGTGAAAAACTAAAACAACTTTTTAAAGTTTTTACATCTATAATTAACCGCCCTGTATAGAGCATGCATGTTAAATGTCTTGTTTTTAATAATTAATTTTTGATATCCATTTTAATTTTTGATTTTTGTTTATACATGTTCATATAACTAAAAATGTAATATACAATAGATTTACAATCTAATATTGCATTAAATAATTTTTCTGATAGCTTTATGGTGCTAAATATAATAATAAAAATATTTTAATGTATGTATGTTTTATTTTACCCACATTAATATGTGTAAAGATAACAACTCAACTTTGGTGTGGTGTTTTTTGTGTGCTTCATCATTATATTAGCCGATTGACAGCCACTACAAGGGATTGGTCTTCTCCAAGGATCATGATGACCAGTTTTGCGCTTACATCATCCAGCAACCTAAACTACATCGTCGGTCTACCTAGGGAAGTATACGCTGCGTCTGCGATGAATGGTGCTCCCCTACCATAAACGGGGCCTTCGGAGTCGCGGGAGTTTAGGGTGGGGGCCCTAAACTCCCACTAGCTTCGGCGACTCTGAGGCGGACGATGGTTCGACCTGGTCTCGAACCATCGTGATAGCACCCCGGGACGGGCTATCGAAAAATAGCATGGCGCAAGGGAAGACCGCGTGGCGATCCCTGACCGGGAGATACCGCGGTCCCCCGTTTAGCGCAGAGGGCGACCACCGGGAGGGGTTTTAGTGGGTAGGAATCCCACATACCTCTGTCCTCCCCCCAGAGGCAGGGCATCTTGAATGCCGGAAGATTTCCTCCACCAAAAAAAAAAGCATATACTGCGTCGACCAGGTCGTAGTCACTGTGTGCGTGTGGGTACATAAACATAATTTTGCATTTTGTTTCTGATGCGATGTCGTTCTAGTAATACTTACTATTTGGTGTGCTGTTATTGTATTAAAAATGATTACCCATAGTTGCTAACACTGAACGTTTTTTATTTGACCTGGATTACACTGATGATGGAACTTGGAAATTCCTCTAGTTCGAGGTATTTGGGCGCAGAGAGCGCTTATCTTAAAACCTCTTTTAAGGTAGGGAAACTAGTTGACTCCTTGGTCAGTATCGACTCAGGCTGCTATGTCTGTTTACTACAATTTTATTGGATTGGAAGGCCGTGGAGCTATAAGGTTATTTAGGTGCACACTCCAATGTGACTAGACTCAAGGACCCCCCCTGGGGAACCTAATTTTGTTAGTTGTCGATAATATCCGTTTAGCATTCCGACTCAATGGCGTACAAGAGAGCCGAACCTCATATAGTCTGTTACAATTATACAACATAACAAAGAGTCCATTTCTTTCTCACGAAAGCAAATTTAAAGAATAAAAATTAGGCCTATGTTAGTGGGACGGGGAAGTAATGTGGCATTGTTAAGTTAAATTCACACGACTACATTTTCAATGAGTTTTTGTATTTTTAATCAACAATATGTTCACCTTCGTTATCAACTTTTTGCCATTTAGTATATAAAATCAATGCCGGGGCGATAACAAATCAATCGGTTTTTCTGTAATATATATCGACAGAAACGTACATTACTTTTCGGTCCATCTAATATTTAATTTTATGTAGATAAAATTAAAAAAAAATACATGGGTATAGATACCTATATAAGACCAATCTCTTACAACTACAACAAATACTAAATTTTAAATTTTTAAATCATTCGGGACAGAAACGATATCACTTTCTGGTACCCCTGATATATTGTCTATACGTGAGCCAAATTTCATTGTAATTCGTCAAACCGTTTCTGATGAATACATTTGTTAAAAGAAAAAAAACTTAATATCTGCTGTTGAGTTTCGCGCTTAACAACACTTTGTCTACCTCCTTCCCTACCTTCTTTGTCTTCTCTACTCTACCCTACCTTCCTCCTCTTCTCCTCAGACTTCGCTCTATCAGATTATTACTTGTTCACCTTAAAAAAATTTCTCCAAGTTAAATCTTTTAAGTTAATAAGTCAAAAAACGCATCTAAATGAATATTTTGCAAATAGGCTTTCAATAATATTAGAAAGGATGTAGTAGTAACATTACATCAACGAAAAGGGGAATTCCAAAGAAATAAAATTGTTTATATACCTCGGTATAAATACGGGCGAAGCTCAAATGAATATATACAATTCTATTTCGGACATCGTTTTGTTATTTCAAGAAGAGTCCCACAAGAGCATAAATAAGGATTTACGAAATCTATTTGCTAGAAATACGGTTATAGAATACATCATATATAACATAATAAAACTACCTTAAAGAATAGAAATAGTTTATTAATTCCGCATCAAAATAAGGAAGAAACTTATGGGACAGCCCAATAGAGTAAACAAAATGTGTACAAATTTAGTGCCTCAAAGAGAACGCGCGATGCTCACTCGACCACTGCAACATTGTGAATGAGAAATCCGGACGATTAGTGATTCCGACTACCCTCCCACCTCGCTGTGCGTTCCTTTTTTAAAATATCCATATTAAAAAATAAATCTGATACCAGAGATCTTGTAGGTAGGTATCGTTTTTTACACAACGTTTAATTTCAGGATTATTGGTGATGACTGGAGTTCTCTGGGGATGCACAAATCCGTTCATCAAACAGGGTACAAAAGGATTGCGATCCGTTAAGTCAGAGACTTATCTGGGCCAGGCTTACGCGGAGATTGTTTTCCTCTTGACTAACTGGAGGGTAGGTGTAAATTTTTGATACATTTAATATTTGTTTAGCTTACTGCATAAATAAGCAGTTGGCGCCCAGAGGACTGAGACTTCCGATATTCTTGGGTTCGATTCCTGGGATACAATTTTATATAATTTACATTTGTGCATTAATTATATAGGGTTGCCAACTACTTACTTTTTATGTTTTTTATTTATTAAGTAACTAAAGACACTTTTTGTTACTTATTCTATAACCATATAAAACATGTAATAGTAAAAGGTTTTAATGTATACAGGATGGTTGATTATAGGTGTCATTGTTTCGTAGGCAATTCTTTATAAATAATGCACAAAGTGTGAATTAATTAAGACAGTATTCCGGTAATTGAATCCGCGACCTGCGATCGCAAGTCTCAGTCTTGTGCCGCTGAGCTATCACGACTATATTAAATGTGTGAATGTAAAATCTTTTTTTATTAATTCTATGTGTAGTTTTTGTTAGCAAAAAGCATTTAAAGCTATTAAACCAGTTTCCAATCAAAGCGTACAAAGTGATCAGTCTGAAATATGTTACATTATTATTATTTTTAAACGGTTTTACTTAGTTCGGAACTTGTTTATTTTGGTCAAAATTAAAAATTGAAATTTTAGCACCTTCCCGTTGTCAGATTGATCTGAAATTTGGTACACACATTTAATTTAGATGACAATACAATATAATAAAATCAATAACATTATAAATCTAAGATGGCCGCCGATACAAAATGGCGGATTCCATATTTTATTAACCCCCTCAATATTGGTATCAAATGAAAGGGCTACACTAGTAAAACACGATGATTATGTCAAAATAATAATTCAAGATTGACGCCGTTCCAATATGGCGGACTAGGAACATATTTTTCCACAACCACCACAATATGGGTATCAAAAAACCGTTTAACTTAAAAGTTTTTTAAATGTATTTATTTCTATTGGACCAGATAGAAAACAATAATTAATTTTAATATGTAGTAATTCGAATTGTGGTCCGAAATTATCAGAAAGGCTCTCGAGTTGCGACCATTTGCCGGTAAAAGAAGCGTGGGTAAGCCCTCCACTAAACGAACAGATGACGTAGTTGAAGTCTCAGGAAGTCGCTGGGTATGGGCAGGACCTGTCATCATGACGATCTTTGTGGAAGGCCTAGGCCTTACACTGGGCTCCCATCAGCTTTAAAGGAAGATTAAGTATCAGATTAATTAAAAAAAGTTTTTTCTTACCATATTTACAATAAGTTATTTATTACTGACACTTGATTTTTTGATGATATGTAACATGATTATTTAAAGTGATGATAAGAGTGCTAGAAGAGCTCAACTTGATTGAAACTTGAATCAGTTTGAACTTCCCCCTTTAAGGGGTATTTCAACTCAAATCTATGAGGACTACAAACGCGATGGTCTTGGAATATCCCACAATAAACTCCTATTTGGTTTATACCTACAACCAATACCCCTGTAGATAAAGTTGTTTGTACAATTATTAATGAATGTATCTATTTTCATTTTCTACGTTGTTTGTAGTACGTGGTGCCTTTTCTGGTGAACCAATGCGGTTCGCTGATGTATCTACTGGTGGTACAGCGTGCTCCGCTGTCGCTGGCCGTACCCGCTACCAACGGCTTGGCTTTCGCCTTCACTGCCATCACGGGCGCTGCAGTGGGAACTGAGGAACCTCTCGATCGTGGTAATAATCTCACACATCGTCTAACTGCTTATCCACGGGCTCCACCACTTTACCCTTACAGCAAAAAATATAACCACCATCATTATCGCAATAGTGGTATAGTTAGATGTTCAGTTGTTTCCAGGAGTGTGGCATCGGCAGTCTAAGGCATCATTCCAGTCTTTAAGGAATGACAGTATACAACCTTGGTGAACTGGAAGGCATATGCCTCCCCGTGTTTACTGGCTCGAAATCATCAAATCAAAATCAATTATTATTTAATATCTATACTTGCTTATTTTATTCGCCAGAAGTTATTGATCTAAATATCAGAAATCGGTGTAAAAACTTTAAAGCATTTATGTTTACAAATAAGCTATATAAGAAAGGGACAAATATATAGTTACTTCCGCTATGCAGCAGTAGTCGTGCAATGTAGCGCACCGCCCGCTGATAAATGCGCGTGCGGTAAACAATTCGAAACACAACTACCATCGTTAATCTAATCTACATGTGTTTCACCCTTCCGCAAAGTAACGAATGAATCTATTAGATGAATAAGCTGTACACAATGTATATAGATAATCCTTTATAATTTATATTAAAGGCAGTCTCAATTTTTATTTAATGTAAAAATGTTAGTAAAAAAAATTTTGAATTTGTGGGCGGCTTACTCACGTCATGTTCACCGGCTGGTGGTATAAAAACTTTGACCACAGCGGCCATCGATTGTACCAATGATGTCCCTTGTCCACTGTTACTACAGAAGAACAATTCTTCGAGTTATGTCTGTGACCTTAGTTCTTTTGCAGATTCAATTCTGTTTTCATCACGCATGGTTGCACTGTATATGTGAACATACAGTATATATATTTACTCCGTTAACCCTTTCTACACCAAGGCTGTTATGTAGCATCGATAAAATTTAATTGAATTATAGTATCTTGCGATTCTAGAATATGTTTCATTCATTCGTGATTCAAACATTTTAGTAACAAAAATCTTTCCCGTTTTAAAATTTTCCACAAAAAGAAGTATTACACCATGTCGAGTATCACTCGACAGTGGAGCTTGTGGAACAAAATCAGTGTCGAGTGACACTCGACATTGGAGTGGAAAGGGGTGGGCTTTTACCTATAACTAAACACCCTGAATATTAAGGAAACCACATTTAACTACGATGGTATTTTCCCAGGTTCGATTCTCGGCGTGGCGTTTATTGTGATCGGCACTGCATTGTGTTGTTGGGATAAAACACAATGATCTGGGCAATTTAACTTAAAATTATTTTTAACTTGACACAGCTGAATTCTTGAATAAGATCAGCATAGTTATAAGTATCATTTTCAGTATTAATATCATTAGTAAATATATGTGTAAATTTACATTTATAGATATTTTATGTACCATTGCTAGTTTGACAATCAGCTATCGACTTTGCGCGATAGCTTCTGTTTTTATTTATACATCTCAAAATTAAAATGATTTATTTTACATTTAATCAATAAATAAATTAAATAAGTTACATTTCTTATTTTTTTTATTATAAAGAAGTCTGTCCTGATTAGTAAAATTATGTCAAATATTATTGTCTGTGGTATATGCTTATAGTTTGTTATAATCTGTGGGATCAATTAGAATGTCGTTTAACTTATTTAATTTTAAAAATTTTACATGTACTAAAGATTTATGTCAAAAACTTGTGTTTTATTATTCTTTATACTTGTATGACTGTAAGTAACGTAGTTACAGTAATACCCCGCTTTACGCGACCCCGTTATACGCGGTTTCACTATAACGCGAATTGCAAATTTCGCGCTCAAATGCCTCGAATTACGCGAAAGAGTGCGTATAAATATAATGTAGTCATCAACTTCTCTATGGTGTCTTGACCATCTGTCAAACAATTAAAAACAGTGTTGGGTGTTATGAACGTATTTTACAAGGACGTAAACAAAACGTTACCCAAAAGACAATAGATGTATTTTTCCGTAAAAAATAATTGTATGTATTGCATAAAGTGTTCCTAGATTTAAAGTGATTGTTTAAAATGATTTGTATTTTTTTGTAATAATTTTTGACTATGTTTAATCATAAACCTCGTTATACGCGAATTTCAGTTAACGCGATTTTTTTTGGAACGTATCCCTCGCGTAAAGCGGGGTATTACTGTATAGAATTTGTTTTTAATATTAAGTGCAGAAATAAAGTTTCAGCCATCAGGTGCTCACAGCTGGACATAATCTTTTCTATAGAATTCCAATAAGACATGTTAGAAGCGGCCATCATCCTGCTTCTTCAGTCAACATTTGTTCATCTAAATCCTTAGTACCCATAGTGGTTCAGTTTTTTTTTCGTATGGCACACTATTGGGGACCTCTCGTAAAACCATTGCCTTAGATATACAGACATTTTTAATAAAAAATCTTCAGACCTTACTTTCGTATTCATCTTTTACTCTTCACAATATCTTTTATACGTCCCATTATCTATTACACCTTTCCATACTCTATTTTCTTTTCTAACTTCGCATTCATCCCCAGAATACTACTATAGTGGTCCAGGTGGACCTGTGCAGCTTCACGGGACACTCGACAAGGGTCTACGTGTCTGATATAAAAATTAAGGTTCACGATTCCTAAACGGGGTCCACAAAAATTTATCTCTTTTCGATAATGAAGAACTAAAATGTTGACCTAACTACACCTATCTATTTGTAAATTTATTGATTATACTGCCTAGTTTCCCAATCGTTTGGTTACACAAATGGAGAAAGTTTATCTGCCTAAGAACAGGTACCTTTTTACGGTAGGTTTGCCTCTACCGTCTCTAACAGTTTTTAGGTGATTGCTTCGTATGTGGACACACTACTTGACTCTCTGAGGTGATGAAATTATAACCTTCTTTACGTCTCCAAGAACCCACTAGCGATTCCATCGTCGTTGGATGTCAGATAAGCTGGCTGCCGTATTGTTTGAGCATGATATCAATGTTGGGCACACTCTCCACAATAATAAATCCGTTTTTGATAACGAAAACCCAAAATGTTGTCTTGATTTCACCTATCAAAGATAGGACCTTATCTGCCTATTCGTAAATTTATTGATTAGACTGTCCCCAAAGTTCACCACCGCTTTGTTATAAAAATGGGGAAAATATATCTTACTGGGGAAAGGACCTATTTACAGTAGGTCTTGACTCTACCCACTAAGACAGCTTTAATTTAAGTGTTCCGTGCCCTAACATCCTACCTGACTCTCTAAGGTGATGAAGTTGTAGGTCCCGTACGTCACCGAGGACGCCTTGATCCAATCCTTGCTCAGGACGCCTGATAAGCAGGCTCCCGTATTATTCAAACATGATATCATTGTTGAACACACTCCGATTCCCATCAAAGAATCTAGTCTAAGCTAAACCCAGCTGCTGTGGGTATTCTAGCATATACCTCTTGCTGAACAAGCAAGTATCTGAACTGCGATCACCCACCATGCGGCTTTTTCGCAAGATCTGCGAAGACGACCAGACTAGCCAAACGAACATATGCCACACCAGTGGTAAGTACCTACCGCTCACGCAGTACAAGATTTACTAGTGGTCAAAATTCACCGGGGAAAATATCGGTATTTTTTGTCGATTTTTTTTGGTTCAACGCAACAAAAACAGTGTTCGGGGATGCCCGATCTGTAACCCGAGCTCTGTATCTGTTATTGTTTTTATTTTATATCAATAAAATCAATTCAACAATATATGGTTGCTTTAAAATACTTCGACATAATTTGAGAGTGAGTTGAAGTTTTGAGCATATATGAACACTTTTGGAACAGTATAATTATCTTTAGTTTATACGCGGATATTAGTTACACGAGTCGACGCGACGGAGGTGTGGGAACGACTGACGACATTCCGTCCACCTCACGCGTCGCTAAGTATGCTGATTCCATAAAATGTAGGTATCCCTACATCAACCCCCCCCCCCCATTTTCAAAATTTAGGCACAAATTTTCATCAATTACATAAAAAAAACAATTAATAGAATAAATACATTTAAAAAACTTTTAAGTTAAACGGTTTTTTGATACTTATATTGTGGTGGTTGTGGAAAAATATGTACCTAGTCCGCCATATTGGAACGGCATCCATCTTGAATTTTAAATTTTGACATAATCATCATGTTTTACTAGTGTAGCCCTTTCATTCGATACCCATATTGAGGGGGTTAAGGAAAAATATGTAATCCGCCATTTTGTATCGGCGGCCATCTTAGATTTATAATGTTATTGATTTTGTTATATTGTATTGTCATCTAAATTAAATGTGTGTACCAAATTTCAGATCAATCTGACAACGGAAAGGTGCTTAAATTTCAATTTCTAATTTTGACCCAAATAAATAAACAAATAAATTCCGTACGGGTCGAACTAAATAAAACCGTTTAAATATGTCATGTCGCAATACGTTCAGACGCGACATGTAAACATTCGTCCACTCACAACTTCGCGTTACTCGTACTCTAGGCGGCGACGTATTGCTGCTACATGTGTTACAACAATTCTACATACTAGTGTGACCGGAAAGTAATGTCGCTTTCTTAAGTTAAATTCACACGACTACATTTTAAACGTGTTTTTATTTCTGATCAACAATATATTCACCTTCGTTATCAACAACCTTTTGCCATCTAGTATACAAATCAATGTAGTAGCGGTAAAAATCAATCAGTTTTTCTGTAAAACATGTCGATAGAAACTTTACTTTCCGGTCTCACTAATATATAATCTTTCAAATTAGATAGTGTTTTAATAAATAGTGTTGAAATCGGTTAAAATGTTTCACTCCAGGGTATATTTCAACTTGATGGCTGCTTCGAATTATATAAAGAGCAGAAATTTGTATCAAATGCTCATAGTTCGCAAGGCGCGAATTAGGTCAACAACCTTGCTTGCACACTAAAAACTTTTAACCTCCACCACAGCCAAGTATCCGATTATTCGAGAGAAGTATCTTTTTAACAATAGCAGCAGTTCAAGGTTAAATTCTAAATAACAGTATCATGGACCAAATATCTAAGTGGTCTATAATTGGGTTTGTTAAATACGCGGCTTTCAATGGCAATCTTGCTAAAAATCAGCCATCATTTGAAGATAATTTTTTCACTGTAGCCATTTTTTTCAATTAACTGTTCTTAATGAAGGCAGTGATATATCTAGGAAAGATTATTTCACAGGATATTTTTTAGTAGCTTTTGACCTCATCTCGGGTTGACTGACTCAAGTCACTGTAATTTTATCTGGCGTTGTAATGTAAGTGTTTAATGTTCCAATGTTTAGTGGGTAGGAAAATATTTCATATCACCACTAATTTTATTGGACAACCGTCGTTTTGAATAAACGGACATTTGCCGTGCGGCTTCCTGCGCAAGAGCATCGCTACGAACGTTTCTTAGAAATGTGCTAATTAGGTGCTTTTATTGGTTTGACACATTGAGAGCCGTGCTATTCGAGTGTTGTACTTTGAGACATTTGGCAATATATTTGCCCGTTTCGCCGTTCAGAAGAAAGAGTCACTCCCACCGCGTCACGTCGTACCTCGCTGCTGCTTTCCAGCCTGTTCTTCCACCTTCCCAGGGTGACTGTTGTCGAAAGGTTAGTGAAGTCTTTTCTCTCATCAAGCTGGGTAGGGATTTTCAAACATATCGCTAATTTATTAAACACAGTAGAGATATATATCTTTGCAAAATATATAATCACGCTCCAACTCGCGTGTGTTTCAATTGTATCTCTATATCTTAATGCTTAAGACTCAATTTTTGTGGTGAGTTACAGCTCGTGCAGAGTTAGAGAGAAAGTGATGGGCTTATATAGCAATTCACACATAGAAAAGAGAGACGGATAGCTATTGCATGTTTATATTAAGTATGTAAACTACGGATTTTCGGAACGACAGCTTTTTTGTGTTTTATGACGAAGACATAAAATGCTTAATAGGAAGTAAATTTAACCAAAAGTTCACTAATTCACCATAATTATCAAGATTCCATTATTTCAATTTTACACGTTTTATTCCGCCGTACTGATTTCTAAGTCTGAGCTAAAAGAGCCGAAGATATAAAGGATATATTTTTAGTGTTAGCTGCCTTATTCTCTCTCTGCGCCGTGTTGAGTTCAACAAGTTAAAGATATAAAAAAGTTATATATATATATCCCAAGATCGAAATTATATAAATCACTCTTCTCTTGTTAGCGATACATTTTGCCCATCTCTATTTTATAGTAAGATAAGAAGTTCGTTTCCAATCAACTCTCTCGTATTGTATATGCCTTTCATAATGTTATTGAGATATATAAGAAACATAATTTAACCGTTGACTATGGCAGCTAGAAATATGTTGTAGTATTCAGTAGATAGAAATAGCAGAAGTAAATATAGTCAAATTGATAGATTTACATTTTTTTAAGAAGAATTTAATTTTTAAACCAGGATTTCAATAAAAAATCGTTTAAAGTTTTAAATGTTTTATTACATTTATTGCAACTATGGAGACATAATTAGAGATCGTATATTTGGGTATATAACCTCAAATTTTAGTTTGTTACATTAAAAAGACTCTTGGATGCAAATGCCACAGATAACCATCTGTATATAAGCAGGTATACTTTGAAATAGATTTCTCTTGATAATTTATCATAGATTACCAGGTAAACCCATCCGAATATTCGATCTCTATATAACACATATACAAATTAACGTTCGCTGAAAAATATAAGCATTTTATATTCTCTGCAAAATATAAAAAAATATATTTAAGTACATTATTTTCCTTAAAGGAGAACAGATTATAAAATACAATGTCGAATGCTTATCTATTATTTAATCTGGAACAAAATTAAAATCTAATGTAAAATTATATTCATTTATATACATTGTTAATTTTTCGTTAAGATATTACGTTTTATTACACATGGTGGGAAAACATAGGTTTTCAATGTGCATTTTCTTACGACTAATTTTACGACTAGACCATCAGTGGACTAGAATACATAGTATAATCTCAATTGACAGACTGAATTGTTACATTTTAAAAATGCCCGTTTTAATATCAGTATTAGTTTACACAATTATATTTTTGATTCTATACATCCTTATATAGATATGTAATAGAATATATTCCAGTGTATTGTATTGTTTAAATATTTATATGAAGTGAGGAAATATGTTCAATTACAATTTAATATTTCGTCGTTGTCAATCCAACATCTGAGCTTGACTTTTCTAACCAAATAAATAAAAATACTATTTTGACTCAAAGAAAATGTTAAATATGACAGTTATAATATGTGTAGGTACTAGAACTTGAAACTACAAACAAACACTCAAATGATAATCCGGAGTCCCGACATTTTCTGACAAGAGAACAATTGTGTTATTGACGCACGATGTACTTCGAGTGCTTGTTTACATGCTTAAAATATAACAGGGCACTTTATTCACATAGACGAGACTGTAGGAATTCTTTTTGATACAATCTCTGCAATGTAAACAGCTATGTATCTTTGGCAGTACAGGGATCCCATTGGAACTGAAACACGGCTTAATTCAAATATATATATTTCATTTGTCAGAATAGAATACCCTTTTAAATCATAAGATACTCCTAAATATGTATGTTAGCCCAGCCGTGGGACTTGCGATCGTGAGTCGCGGGTTCGATTCCCGGGATACAATCGTATATAATTCACACTTTGTGCATCAATTATATAGGATAGATAGTAGCGTCCTCTGCGTACCATAATACCACACAGCGATCGTCAACCTGTCCGCCAACCGTGGCGATTGTCATATCCCCCATAGACATCTTCAGGGGAGGCCTATACCTTACAGAGGGTGTCTATGTGCTGGATCGAGGATGTATCGTGTATTTCAAATAATACAGGAAATTTCATTTGTATAAATTATAATTGTTATAATAAATACCAAATAAATAAAAACACTGCTTACGTGGTTTGTGTATGTGATTAAACTGTGAAGAATGTAGCTTATAACATTGACGAATATATATATATATATATATATATATCTTCACGTAAGCCGTAAGAAGTCCACGAACTTGCCAGGCTCTTCTTGGTTCCCTTTCGGAACCTGGCTGTAGTACAAAAAAAACTTAAAACCAATAACACGCCATCAACGCTTGCGGTGACGCTGAAGCTCTTTTTTCCTCAGACCCTACCTCGTCCTTCCCAAAGGTACGGTACGATGCTTTTGATAGCACAGGTATTAGTAAGGCTAACTTTGATATTGGTTTGACAACGATGATTTAACAGCATATTGACAGTGTCTATGAGGTTTTTTTTTTTTCAATAAGGTTTAACAATGGTTCCACAAGTGGTCCAGGTGGACCCTCACAGAAGACTCCACGAGGGTGTAGTTAGTGTGACAAAACATGCAGGTTCACCATTCACGAGCAGGGGTTCAATAAAATTGATCTGATTTCGATAGTGAAGAACTAGAATGTTGGCTTGACCTTACAAGAATGGGGCGCAGGTAAAACTTTAAGTAGCTCAACGAATATTTCTTGCATAAGCTTCGATTTTCAGTTTAATGTGCCGATTTTTCAGGAGTGTAAACGGAGTTAATACAACCTCCGGTGTGTGTGCTTACAAACTTTTAATTTTTGGTTGGAACCCAGCCGCAATGCATAGATAGATCTAATTTTCACATTTTTGTCGAGTTTTGAAATATCGAAGAAAGGTGTGGGGTCCACCAGAACCAGGTAAATTTTGAAAGTAGTCTATGAGAAAATAGTCTGGGAACATATGGACTAGCACTTCTTGATAAAGTCTACAGCTGTGTAAAGCCTGTGGAGGGAGTGGGAAACTCGAGCCTCCTCAGACGCCAGATTGTGCCTCTCAGCAAGGAGTGCCCGTGCACGTTCAGCGTCTCTTGCCGCCGTCCGAGTGATGTGAGCAGCTTCCACACGCAGCGCCGTGTTGCGCCGCTGCAACTCCGCTATCTCTTTCTTACGACCTGAAATCATTTCATTTATTCATATTATTAATCATATTCGAGGCTCAAAAGTTCTCAAGTGTCGATCACGAGCCGTGTGACCCAGCGTGGGTTGGCTCTCCCTAACCCTCTTGCTCGAGATCTCTATAATAGGCCTAAGGTATCTCCTGCTAGCCGTAAGAGGCAACTAAAATGGGTTCGCGGACGTTGAGAGCGTAGCTTTTATCGTTCACTCAATGCAAACCCGAAAATGGCAGCAACACGTAGTGGTCTCGTGTTGCTGCGGTACAGTGCGAATGCCGGGGGGGGGGGATTAGTCCCCCCCCCCAGAATGTGCGACTTCTGCCGGCTCCTCCAAAGGTACTTAAACGACTAACAAGGGGGAATCTCATATAACCCTATCCTTCCCCCAGAGGGCAGGGTATCTTGAATCCATTCAGAAGATTTCCCCCTGATACCAAAAAAGGCCCCCTACTGAGTGGATCAACGACATAGTCAAGGTGCCGGAAGACGCTGGATGCGGGCAGCGCAAGGCCAGTCATCATGATGATCTTCGAACGAGGCCTTGCAATGGGCGTACGACCATTTATAGTGACCATTTTTGTGCGTCATGGGAAGAATGTCAAAGGAGCCCAATTAGGTATTAACTAAAATCAAACTGAACTATAATGGCATTCTTCAACTTGAAGCAACTAGGGTTCCAAACTCACTTTAATTTGAGAAAGGCTCCCAACAAAAATAAATGGGTTTTCATTCAATTCGTTGATCAACGATGTTATCGCGATAAAACCAGTTCCAAAAATATTTCGACTAGCGTTGTAAAATAATGCAACCTTTGTGGATTCCGAAGACATTAATGTTAGATGGTAATAGTTTGACATCTGTCATGTTTGTCATCAAATTAGTTCTGCTGTAATATAGCTAGCATAGCGATTATCTTGTTGGTTTGTTGAACACCTTGTGAATTCTCCCTGGTTACATCTGTTCAATACGACAGATGGGAATGTCGGATAACATGATACAACATGTCACCACTACTTTCATCATTATTTCAGCCATATATAGTCCACTGCTGAACTTTGGCCACTTCCAAATATTTTCTTAGTAGCGGAATAAAAATAGTGTAGATAATGATATGAATAAATTACTCACCAATTTCAAACTCTCTGTAATTATTAATGGCGGCTTCAATTCCGGGCCAACATTTGATGTGATCCACCTGACAGCCAAAGTCCTGGACCTTATCAGAGTTCCCATTGAACATCTCCCGCACACCCGCTGCCGAGTTTTGTGGCTCGTCCATCGAAGTAGCTTGAGAGGTCATCATCATTGTAGGATCTAAATTACTCTTTAACGAGATTATCTTTGATATATTAGGTATGTTTATATTAGGGTAGTTTTGAAACGGTTGTTCTAACTTTAGCACTGGTTTTTGAATGTTTTCGCTGTCGAAACCGGGGTTGAGATCTCTCTTTCTCGTGTCTTGTCCGCTGAAGTGTTTCACGCTGTTGTCTGCCATCTTAGACAGTCGATTCAGCTCTGAGAAGTTCTTTTCCGCCAGAACTCGTATGCTGTCGCCGTCCTCGCAAGATGAGTCCAGCCTTTTCTTTATCAGATTGTTATTATCATTGACGTGCTTCTTGATCTCTGTCAGCATCTGTAGCTGATCGTTTGGATCCAGTTGTGGTTCGCTCCGTAATTTCGGCTGTTTAAGAATTTCTTCCAGGTTGTTAGTGCCGTAACGGCGTTTTCTGTCTTTTATTATTTCAAGCCACGCTCTTTCGTATCCTGTAATTTAATTGTTAAATTTTAGTTTTCTTGACAGCCTTCAAAATTTAGCCTGTCGCTAATATGTATGTACGAATAAAAGGTAATTCATAGTGATTATTTTATATATGAATTCAGACAAAATAGTAAATAACGAACAACATTTGCTTTTATTGATTCGATTTGTTTCACAGTTAAGGATAGACATTTTAAATTACTCTATGATTTATGCAACAAAAGAAGTGGTGCTTTTATTGAGAACCTTTCTCGTGGAGGCAAAAACATGGAAGCCAAGGTAAATCAGGAATTAGGGGAGTTGCCGACTAGTTTTGCGCAGAAATTTTTTTTATATAGAAAGTTACGTTTCAGTTCTTTTAGGCATGTTACGCTCAGAGTTTTGAGACACTAAATTCTTCTTAGAGTGAGAATGTAGGCTAGAACCTGGACCTAGTACGAGTTGTTTGTTGGATATTTTTCATCATCATCATCATCATTTTAGTCGCAGAATGTCCACTGCTGGACATAGATCTCCCGAAATTTCTAACAGGACCAGACCGAAAAGTAATGTTAAATTCACAAGACTACATTTTTAACAAGTTTTTATTTCTAATCAACAATGTATTCACCTTCGTTATCAACAACCTTTTGCTTCCTATACAAATCAATGCCGGAGCGGTAAAAATCAATCGGTTTTTTTGTAAAAACATGTTTACGGAAACGAGATTACTTTCCGGTGCCCTTGTAAACGTTTGATTATATATAAGGATAAGAATTGGTAAATATTTCAACTGACCACATGTTATATATTGCCTACCTTCTTTATATTTAGGTGTGACTTTCACTAGACTTAACTGCGAAAGAAAGGTTTGCTTTCGCTGTCGAGATGGTTCGTTTTCCATAGTTTTCCAATCCACGTGTGTTTCTGATATTGTTACTGAGATTCGTGACTTAGTTACTGTGGGTTGACTGTTCTCATTGAAGATGCGGTCTAATCGTCCGGCCGCAATATAAGCTGCGGCTATGGAATCTCTCTTTAAAATCCTCTCCATGCGTTCCAATTCTTTCTCTGGGGAATAAACAATAATATTTCACAGATAAAAGATGGTGATATTTGTTGTAGACATTTCAAGAATACTAATTTATACATGATGGCATTGCAAAATCTGCGTAGTCGTTAAAAATTTTATTACTAGTAGGGTAGACATACATTTTATCAGCACTAGTTTATTATTAAAAAGAAGTGGTGGTAACACAAGAGAATGAGTTGCAGACCACAGAAGCGTTTGGATCACTAAAGGAGTTGGTTTTTGTAACTGTGTTATATTGAAAATGTATACACGCTTTATAAAGAAACTAATATATATATTTAGTTCTGACTTGCATACGACTTCCATATAACGGGTCCAAATGCCACACAGCCAACGAAATACTGCAGTTTGTTGCAAACTATATCTTTAGATCGCATTGTCGTAATGATCATCAGATTTAATGTCATGATCACTTTTGTACGGCTATGTTAAAGGAAGAGCCTAATTGAAACCAGTTAAATAGATTGCAAACTTCAAATTCACAATCCATGATGGACTTCACGATATGGATTTGCTCTTTTGTCAAAATGCGTTCAAAAATTGTTATTGTTACAAAGCACGTGTTACAGAACCCTCTAAACAATAAACACGGAATCCTAGGATCAAGAAGTGTCGTGAACACGCGTGATATTGAAGTTATTCATGGATTATTGTGTACGGTTCTCGGAAATTTTAATCAAGTACTATCGCGAACTTACTAGAACTCGAACTTACTAGAACCTTCTCCGTGATATAAATAGGTGTACTTCCCATGTCGATAGTTCATTGTTATTATTCGAGTTATTAGTGACTATTGGGTAAGTTATTTGGACAGCGATTTCTAGAGCGATTTGGAAGCTAAGCTTGGACTAGGCAAAAATATACTTAGTGTTAAAGTAGGGTGACCATTTGATTTGTAAATAAAGGACTCCTTGTGAACCATTGATGTTTCATTTGGAGTCAGAACGCACGGTACGTAATATCATAAACGACTAATTTTTCATGTTCCTATATCTGTATTTTTCTAATATCGCATGATCTTTGTAGACATTTGATGTAGTTTTACATGTTTTCCGAATTGCACTAAAAAGTACTAAATCTAACTCCTTTTTTTCACTTAAAAGTTTGTTATAAATTGTTTATTTAATTCTTATTTCAGTTACAAGAGTTTTGTAAATGAAATAAGAATTGAAGTTGAAGAAATACGATTGTGTAATATTCGAACAATCTAATTTACCTTTGTAAGCGTTCTTTGTGGCTAGATCGAAGCCGGCGAGGAAATCGATTTTTTCACATTCAGTATTATTTGGTTTGGTTTCGTAATCTTTGATTATGGAGTTGTATTCTCTCAGAGCATCTTCGTCGTAGTCGCTGTCCGCGTCGGAGCTGTCGTCTACCACTTTGACTCTTGTATTAGTAAATTCTTTGTATATCTCCGCTTTCATTTTGTCTGGGGTGATAATATTTTTTTGACTATCCTGATTTTTCTTCTGATCTTGTTTTTGCGTGTCTTTGCCATCTCGATTAGATAGATATTTCATCCTGCGCATCCGTTTTTTCTTTTCGTATAAATCTAATGAGCTCACCTCGTCGGGTGTTGATATTTTTGGTCTTAGATTAGTTATGACAATTTTCGGTTGCAACTTCGAATCCATTTGGTACGGACACGCTATAAATAATTTCTCATTTGTTTTAGGTGGTTCGTACGGCTTTTGGAATTCACTTTTGCTCTGAACGGGCGATTTCGAATGGTCTTTATTAACAAAAGGTGGATTCATTTTTTTCTCAGAATCCACTAGCATAGGGACTTGATATACTATTTGAGAATTCATAATAACTTTCTGACTTGGTGCTTGAAATACGATATCTTGTTTAGTTTTGTTAGGAGTAGATTGTAAGATGTTGTTTGATTTAAGGAGTTGAGCCTCTTTACTGACAACTACACTTTGAGTGTTTGTGACTTTTACTGGACTTTCTACGCTGCTTGTAGTACATATAGTTTCAATAGGCTTATTTTCACTAGATGTAGTTTTGTTCGCTTTGGCGACATCATTGCCGGGTTTATTGTTTTTTATCATCATCACGTTTGCTGGAAACTGTACGTTACTCAAGTATAAAAAATTTGGTTGCAGTACAACGTTTTTCGAATCTGCTTGGGAAGGTTTTTCTAATGTTTTCTTACTTTTAATGTCTTGTTCCTGCAATGTCCCTTGAGACTTCTCCTTCACGACGATCTTGTTGCCGTAAATTTGATTTTCGGTTATTAAATTCTCAAAGTCATTCTCGTCACAGTTCTCTTGATGTAGACGTTTAAGTGCAACAACTTTAGACGATGATCCGTTGTCATTGAGAATGTCCTCTTTACATTTTTTTCCTTGGCCGGACAGCCGTGAAGGAGCAGGCGAGTTTTTTGGATCGAAGGTCGATCTCTGCACTAGAACTTGGGGGTTTTGTTGTTGTATGGTGACCAGCATTTTTGAGTTTGTTGAATTTTTATTTTGTATAAAAACAATTTGATTTTTTTGTTCATTACTATTGCTGTCGTGTTGTTTGCTTATGAAATTTGATTTATTTGTTTCTATGTTGGGGTTGAACAGGGATCGGGATGATGCGGTAGATACTTGCGGTACGAACTGTACTTCTTGACATTCGTTTGTGTTCTCGATTTTCTGTTGCATTTGGTCATCAGTTTTGTTTATCATTTCAGCTGCATTTATTAAAGTGCTGATGCTGTTGGTCGCCGCGGGTGCAATCATCTTCAACTCCTTCGTTTCTGAGTCTTTAGGTGCGCTTTTAATTACAATATTACTTTGGATCTCTACTCGTGGTCCATTTTCAGGTTTTTGGTTCGAAAATGTAGAGTTAAAAGTAGGTTTCTTGATAACAGCTTGAAAAACATCCGAAGGGTTAGGAACGCATTTCATATCAATTTTGCTGATGGGAATGCTGGTTTTTAAGCTGAACCTTTCGTTTGTTTTCTTTTTTATTTCCTTCTGTTGTATTGGTATCGTCACAGTCGCTCCGGAGCCCTGGCCGAGTGACGTTATGTTCATTTTGGATTCGGTACCTTGATTTTTATTCTCCTCAAAAGTAGGATTCGTTGGAATTATAGCTGGTGTGAATTTTTCTTCATAATCCGTTTGAGTTTTGTGTTTCTCTATTATCTGAGGCTGAGGTTCAACAATTTTAGTTTCACTTATTTTTTCTTCAACATTAGAAGCTAAAGCAGTGTCTTTATTTGGGATAACTGGGAATGGAACGTATTCGGAAGTGGCAGGTTCCGAGTGTGGCAACGCAGCTTGGGACGGTTGAACTACACCCGGGTAAGAGACTGGTTGAAAAGCCGAATATCCCGGAATAGAGTAGATATAGCCTCCGTAATTGGGATAGCCCGGTTCCACTTGCTTTGTTGTAGTCACGCTTGGATTTGGATTAGGTATAGACGAAGGTGATATTTTTGGAGAGTGTGGTATTGGTTTAGGAGGTAAAAAAGCTGGAGTATCTAGAAATGGAGGGGGTTCATCTGTAGGCTTGAAAGGTTCTAATGGTTTAGTTGTTGGAACTGTTTCTTGTGCTACAGAAGGTCTCTCGTCTTGTTCGGATCCTATTGAACCCACTGGTTTCTGCCTGGCTGTGGAAATAGAAAGTTTATATTAAATAATGAAATATATTGCTTAGTTATCAAGAAACGCTAGCACGGCTATTAAACGTATTGTACAGTGAAAATCTATTTATATGAATGTCAAGTCAACTTTTGTTCTGTATCATTATGTCATAGTTTTAGTAAAGCAAGTTTTGCTTAGAAAAAAACAGATATGATTTCTAAAAATACGTAGTACGTAGTACAGAATACATTCAGTGGAAATTAAAAGCGTTAATAAATAATCAAGCGTATAACGCATCTAATAAGCTTTTCTATAAGCAACTCAGAATTATAAATGTTACAAGCAAGCATACAGAGTAAGGTAAGCGAACAAATTACACATTTTATCAAATTTAAAGGCTTCTTAATGCAACTGGGTGTTACTTGCTAACATATGCCGTGGATTTTATTTATAACCATCTACCCCTGCAGACTTTTTACTATCAGAATGTACTACTCAGTCACATTAAAGTATAAAATATAAATTAATGTAACTTATTTCAGAGCGCTCTTTTTATACAGTATGATTAGAAAATTATTATTGTTTACTTTGTTCCTACAGACTTTTGTACTGTTAAAAGTTATTATCTTATTGTATTTCAAGAAAAATAAAAAAAATAATTTTGTGATTCATAAATACTGAACAGCTGATTAACGACAATATATATTTGCAGCGTTTAAACTGTCAAACGCATGAAATTTACAGAGGACAGTCAAATGCTTAGCATAATCTTATATTGTATAAATGTGAACAAAATTCTTTAAATTATTTTCCATAAAAACCACCTATAAAGTATTAGAAAACCTATGAAAAAGTTGAATGAAGTTGAAGTCTTTCTCAAGGAAGACATGACAAAGGGAAACATGGTTTCGGTTTTATACGTAGATATTCCAGAGTGTTCACGTCATCATGAAAAAACTGGTACGAATGTCCGCGGAATATTTGCCACAAATATTGTCATTTTAATATCCAACATCGGGATAGCATATATTTTAATTTTATGTACAATTTATTGTATGAAGTATATACATTGGATGGACTTTGGCTATTACCAATTGGATGAAATTTGGCTATTTTCATTGGTTGGACTTTTGCTATTGCAATTGGATGAAATTTGGCTATTTCCATTGAATGGATTTTCGCTATTGCAGTTGGATGGACTTTGGCTATTGTTATTGAATGGATTTTGCCTATTGTCATTTAATGGTCTTCGGCTATTGTCAATTTCAAGTTAAAGAATGCAAGTTTTTGGAGCACGAATATCCACTACTTGTTCGTTGAAATTTAAGACATTACCGGGTTTAGCTTACACCTATTTAAGCACTCTCTGAGGAGCCTCGGCACGGACCGCTATCCTATATATTCTTTGTTCAAAGTTTCGAGAGGTCGGCAGGCTCGAAGGTCCCTTACGGAAATACTGACTGAGCGTCTTGAGAAAGAAAATCCCTTTATTTTCTTTTTATTATTATCCATTTAGGATAATTTACAGCGATTACTTGTATACATAATGAGAAAGCTAGAAGAGCCCAATTGAATTGAAAATAGAATTATATTGAGTTCTCCAAAAAGCATTCTTCAATTTATAGCTATGAAGGTTGCAAAGGCACCATGATTTGAGAGGAGTCTGAGCTGATTTTCCGATTGAAGATTATCCGAGATATTTGGACTAGAGAGATTGGTTATAGACGTAAAAGCTTTAAGGAGATGAATGTACAGCACATTCAAACTGACAAATGTGCTTTATTCTTAACTCTTCAGAGCTTTCACATGAATCATCCTGTATATTTATGCACGGAAATTATGAGTAATATTTCGATTAAAAGAGTTAGTCATCACAGTTTATTTAATAATCAAACAATACGGCTTCTATCTAACTTTGTATATTTATTTCTTCATCTATCACATCTTATAACAATAAAATTAAATAAATTGATATAGTAATGAGGTTATATAAAGCCTTGAAATCAAAATCGCACTGTAATTTCATATAACAGTGGCTTATTTTATATTTGCCGCACAGGCATACAAGAACGTTTTGCAAGAGAACAGCACGTGGAAGACCATCGCCCTTCCGCTTCGTGAACTCAGTTCCGATGAAGCTGTAAAAGCCTCCGGGCTATCAGCATCGACATCAACGTCAAGTAATAGTAGTAGCGACAGTCGGCAGCGACATTTGCACATGCATATTTTATCGCCCAATTATTAATCTACGAGACCTGAGTGTTGTCACACTTTCATCAAAAAAAGAACACATAACTTATTCACCTCTTTAGACTTCAATGTCAGAAGTGTTTTTTTTTATTAATTCTAATTTGTATCGCTAGTGTTTTTTTTCATAATATTTTTTTTCGCTTTAACTAAACGCAGACAGTTGGGAGAGGGTTGCTGCTATTTGATACGGATCTTTCTTCTCCCAGCTGCGAGGCACGAAAGCGTTTTATAATTTTTTAAATTTTTCTTACACAATTTTCTCTTATGGGTAAATACAGCTAAAATTTATACATTTTAACAATACAATTTGGAATACTAAATTATATATTAGTTGCTACATTATTTTATTTCAAGTCGCTCGGGTTGGGACCTCTATACGAATTTTTTTCTACAGATGAATTAGTATCATTCTATATGAGCGTTCAGTATGAAATGCTCTCGTGGTTCAGAAAGTCTTTCATTTTATTTAGGATAAATAAGCTTTCTATTTTTAAAACTTTATTTCCGTAGGTGTAATGTTGTCATATTTTTATACCTAAATAATGTTTATACTATTAAATTGTTATAAATACTTATTGTTATCCAAGTTATAAAGTAATACATTGGAAGTAATTATTTAAAAGAACAAGGTGGACCTTTTAGTAAACGCAGTGCGTTCGTAACAGGATAATAGTTAAATCAAGGTTTATTCTTTCATCAAACTTAATTAAGATTTTACTCCTAAGTGTTATTTATTTGCAATAAATATTATATTTATTGTGACGCTGTGCGGTTTTTATTTCCAAGACCTCTTTCTGAACCTCCAGACATTACACAGTATAAAATATCAATATAATTATTTAATGAAATCAGGCGTTATTTTGCAGAAGTCCATCCTAAGTAAGAAAAGGACCAATATTTAGCCATTTCCGCACATGCAGTGGTAGTGTGCAACAAAGTGTACAGAGTGACTCTGTGTTTGGCACTAATCGGTGTAACATAACTCCTGAAGATGCCCCGTGGAGGGGTGAAACACGTGTTGAGTGATTTAACGGTGGTAGTTGTGTAATTCGCATAGTTTGCCGCATGCGCATTTACTAGCGGGCTGGCGGGCGGTGCACTTTGTTGCACGACTACCACTGCATGTGCGGAAGTGGCTTAATATTGGTCCTTTTCTTAATTAACATAACTGCCATATAGTTTTGTCAATACAACCATTCCGTATGGAACAACTATGCAGTTAACTTCGATATAGACCACCTTTCTCCTAAGAACTATTTTTTCTATGATGTATAACCTACACGAAGCAAAACGCACACAAATAATTAGTGATCGAAGCATCGAAACCTTCATGTGTTTGGGTGAACCTATATATAATAAAGTCCCACAAGATATCTTAGACGTTTCGTTTCTTATTTTTAAATTTTAAATTAAGTAAAAGTAAAGTTTTTGGCCGGCTCTTTTTAACAGATCAGTGTTTTAAAGCCCCTTGTAGCTTTCTATTTATAATTTCGATATAATTGCGTGCGAATGTATATTTGTAATATAGATATTTTAAATTTCGAATGCATCTGAATTTTTAACGTATATACCTTCCATGCCGAGGTCTGTTCTTAAAGGCATTTGTGCCTATGCATCATCTGCAACCTAGCAGTCTCGGAAATCATTGATTTACCAGCTGGAGGTCCCCAGGACTCTCCTCCTTAGTCTAGCAAAACGGTCTGACATTAAGCGTAAACATTAGTTTCAGCTACCTTAGAATCTATGAGGCTATGTATCCAGGCATCTTATAATATTCTTAAAAGCAATTCTCTGGTTTTATTATTACTTAAAACATCTTTCATGTTATAATAGGATTTTTACAAGCTTTCGTGATCTAACTACAATCAATAACTTAGGTTAAAATATCATTTAAAACTCTCGGGAATTATAAAGGCAGGTATTTTTTTTGCCAAGCGTCTATATGTCAAAAGGTCTAATTATCTATATAATTATTTGTGCTTTTATCAAATAACTACTTGCTCCAATAGGTAAGTACTGCAAGGAATCTCAATGGATGCTTTGTATTTTTACAATTCTTTACATTTGCCTCTAGTTTTAGCGCCATTTTGGGCTTGCACAAAACAGATCTATAGACACACGGTACAAAGATAGTAAGTGATGTACTCTATTGTTATTTTTCTTTTTAAATTGACTCCTTTACCAGTTAGTTACGTTAGAAGTGATTTTTGAATGAATGAACGCAAATTTTCTTTTTCAGTTTTATTAAATAATAAACATAAAGCGATATGTTAAGTAGACGCCACTCCGAAGAAGAATCCGCCGATGAAACCGACGGACAGGCAGTTGTTTTTCTTCACAAAACGCAGGAACTTCTCCATTGCCTGCTGGCAGTGGCCGATGCCTTCACGCACCTTGTCCCAGTTAACGTGGATGTAGCCGAGGTCACAGGCAAAGTGCAGTAGAATCACTCCGCCTCCAAGACCGAAAGCAGCTATTTTACCTATCCTAGCAACCCCAACACCCGTTACCCATCCGGCAAAAGTACCTACTAACAAGTTCGTGCTAGAAGAACGCTTACTGATTTTATTTATCGTGACGTCGAACACTGAATCTTCTTTAGGCTTAGATGCAAATTTAGAAAGCTCGGACAGATTGAGGTCCGGGATCGGCTTTGCCATCCGGTGGCATCGTCTCATAAGCTCACCCTGAAGGTTTGTGCAGAGAATTGTTACAACGCTTTGTTTGACCGCTGAATATTATGTTGTGACAGTTGATTTCAAATGTCTATGGAAGAATTGCGTAGAACACATCATAGATTTTTATGGTTTTATAAATTTAACAAAAATCATATGAAAGAATATATTATCTAATAAGTAAAGTCATAAAATTGTAATCAATCATTTGAAACAATAAAAAAATTCTGTTCATATATCTGTTATATATATCGACTTCTATACTTTAAAAGGAAAATTTTTTTCGAAAGATTTGAATATAATTATATTTATAATGTACCAGTCGCGTAGAGTTTTCTAATAGATATAATGTTGTTGCAGTGGCGTAGCTATGATATTTGGGGCCTGGGGCAGATTGGGGCTTGGTGCCCCCCCCCCCCCCCCTAAAGAGTCTAAATAATTTCAAAATTCAGAACAGAATGTAGTTAATATATTTTTTTTTGGTTCAAAATAATAATAAATATGTATAAAATAACATTAGATCTTAATAAAATTTATTGGGAAAATTTAAAAACGAACATTTCTCGCTTTTTGGCTTGCAAAGTCATTAGTCACATTTTCAAAATCAATAGTGTCGACTAGTTCGAAACACAGATATGTGTTTTTGTAATTTAGGGCCCTTTTAAAAAACACTGTGTTTTGCGAATGAAAGGCTTAAACACTATGTATATTATAATTTGTAACCGTTTACTTTTTTTTATGCTCATATTATTTAACAACTTTTTTGGCACAAAAATAGTAAAATTCGATATTCCTTTTATGTTATTTACTTTAAATTATGGTTTTCATTTTTCTTTTAACATTTCATTATTCATCATCCAAAAAAAAAATTCAAAAAAATTATTTTCAACTTTGGTGCCCCCCCCCCCTGCTTGTGGTGCCCGGTGCGGCCGCCCCGCTCGCCACCCCCTAGCTACGCCACTGTGTTGTTGAAATCACTGTATCTCGCATGTTAACATGGTTCAAGTTTCATAGTCATTTGTACCTTTTAATAATTCGACAAGTTATAAGGTCTCCTTACAATAAGAAGTATGTCTTTTCAAAGCATTTATTTACATAATTTTTAATTTTGAGTCTACTACTTTCGAAATAGTATAAGTGGGTCGAAAATGGCGCTCTTTGGTACACCGGAAGACGTGTGACCGCTCTCCACTTACCAGGAATCCATATAAACAGAAACTAACTATAGCCTTTTACCAAAGTTTTTAAATAACAAAAATTATGTGTAATATGATGTTACTACTGATCGAAAGTTTTTCACCGTGGTGTTTGAAGACAAAGGTTTTAAACTGAAACATTGTCGTTTACGGTGGACTTTATAAGACTCGAGGTCACCCAGAGACCCATGCTCGAAATTTCGCTTCGAGATCGTTATCTTCATAACGCCTTTTTATACCACGCAATTATTTGTTTAATTAGTGCCTCCATTCCCTCATAACGCGGTAATTCCCACTTATATTTCTGTGTTGTTCTTAATTTCATTTTAATAAAACGAAAATATTACGTTCATAATACAAGAAAGTAAGTAAGAATAGTTTGTACATAACGCGTTATACAGGAATGCTAGTAAAACGTAGTTTCCTTATAACGAAATTTAAAATAAAGGTGAATTATTGTATTGGTAGTAACGATAGTCGTGATTTTAGCCGAAAAACGTGAACTGGTGGATATAGGCCTGCTTTACAGATTTTAAGTCGGATCTGTTGGAAAGGGACAGCAAAGGATTAGTGTCACAAAGAAACATTTTAAACGAATATTTGATTGCGTTCCTCACACAGACAAATTTACTATAGTATTGTTATAATAATAGTATATATAACAGCATTTTAGTGTCAAGTCAATTTGCTTTTAATATAAACAGTCCAATAATGTGATATATACGAAAATACCACCCATTTACATTTATATTTATTACATACATCTATGTACAGGTTGTTTCATAATGGGTGTAAAAGATTCAACTTCCGGCACTACAAAGTTACCTGTGTATGTAGTAATTTCAATTTTAAAAACACCTTTTCTTATATCATCATAAAGTTATTTATGAAACTTTAGATTTTTGGAAAGAGGTACCATATTTATAGCAATACACAAAAATGGACCCGACTCTTAAGCTTTCACATCTTTAACCAATAATCCTGTATAGTTAAGAGCACTAATCAATCTTCTAGGACAAACCAATTTCCTTTGTATAATATGGTATCTATTTATTTCTAACCATATGATGCTATATAAAAATTACCACCCATTTTGTTTGATGTACGTTGCATATATATATATGGAGGTGATTTTTTATCTCTTTCTTTTCGATAGACACCCACTGCGTAACATAGTCCTCTCCCAAATGTCGCCACGTTACCAGCGACTTATGTGACCCTATGTGGTTCATCTACCTAGTGAGGACCTACCCACGCTGCGTCTGCCGGCTCGTGGTCGCGTCTTGAGAACCTTTCTACCCTAATGTCTATTCGTTGCAAGATATGTTCCGTCGAGATATGTCTAAAGTGGCAGTACCACTTCAGACATATCTCATTTCAGATTCGGTCTCGTAGCGAAAAATCTCTCTCGCTCCAAGAACAGCCGTCCCCTTTGTTCTTTCGGTAACCTGGAGTCTGAGGCCCATCATCAGGGATCGCGTCTCGTATCCCTATTTAATGGAGTCAGGCGTTACTTCGCGGAAGCCCATCCTTGAACACAGAGTTGAGTTGAGATTGACTCTGTGTTTGGCACTAATACGGTGTAACATAACTCCTGAAGATGCCCCGTGGAGGGGTGAAACACGTGTTGAGTAATTTGGTGGTGGCAGTTGTGTGATTCGCATTGTTTGCCGCATACGCATTTATCAGCGGGCTACGCCACTACCACTGCATGTGCGGAAGTGGCTGAATATTGGTCCTTTTCTTACTTCGTATCCCTACGTCAAAAAATGGTCAGACGTATTCTGGTACAAGGCTGCAATAATCAGGATTGTCCTGCAGTAAAAAGGTATACGGGCCTTATAATAATTAAATTATTGACTTTTATGTACTAAATAGTGTATGAGAATGTAAATGCTCGAAGTGAAAACAAATTTTCAAGTACCTTTGACTAGACTTCATAGCCATAGTAAATGTTTGTAATGGCTTTATTCAGAAGGCTTAAGAAAGATTTAAAGTTATCAAAAAATATTTGTATAAGGTTTATCATACTTTAAATTACTTCCTAGAACATAGCGCACCTTGGATATGATGTCTTTAATTAGTTATAAAGTAATATATATCATTATATATTATTTTCTAACTTATAGCCTTGTAAAGTTTATTTCGTTTATCTGTTATTATCTGAGGCATTTATCACTATCAGGCGATAAATTCATGTTGAAGTCAATGTGATATATAATATATATATCTTATTTCAAAAATTTAAATTTGGATTTTTCAACCTGAGTAGATTTTAAAGACAACTTTGTTTATAAATGCTAGATCAGTATTTTTCAACCGTTTATATGCCATGCGCAACCCTTTCTCCAAGCCTTTCCAAAAATTTTACACTCCTCCGATGTAATATATATATATATATATATATATATATATATATATATATATATATATATAACCTTAAAGCGAAATGATAAAACCAGTGTTGTCCACTTTTGAATTGCTCCACTGTGGGGCGTGGGCCTCACGTTTGGAAACTTATTCATATACAAAGAATCGCCTTATATAAGCTTATAAAGTTTGAAGTACTGCAGTCTAATATATAACTGGTTTTCATAGTCCTAGTGTACGCATAAATAATAAAGTCCCACAAGATATTTTAATCACTTTTCTAAGTTTTTTTGGTATATATGTTTGTTTCAATGATGATGATACAAGATTACATATATTATCCAGTTCTACAATTAAAATGAAATCAATCATCAATAAAATTTTATTGCTACTATAAACAATAGGTAGTTTTTTTTTTGTTAAAAAAAAGTATTGATAAAATCTCACCAATTCATATATGTATATATGCATATACGTAGTAGTATAAGTTACGATCTTGGATAAAATTTACTCACATGTATGTTGCATATTAATATCAGAAGAGATCAAAACACAAAAATATGATTTTAGCCGTTTGTCAGAATTTGGACTTCCTAGTGTACCAGAGATTCATTTGTGAATTCTATTTTTTATTTTATCAAGGTACAGACAACATAAATATTCCAAAAAATTATAGGTATATTGGTAAATGTCAATTTCTACACAGTAAGCAGAGTTCAGAGGAGCTGATCATCAATCTCCTCTAGCCTAATTGTACTCGTCTCAACACCTCGTCTTTCTGAACGTGTTTGAAAAATTAACAAAATTTATTTTATTAAATCTTACTGCAGCATTCAAGAGTTTTTAGTTGATCTAAATGTGTGGAACTTTGACTCATTTATATGGTTGATATTATAATGTACATGTGAAAAATAGTTGTTTCATTAAAAAAGCAGCTGTTGAGTTTCTGTCTGGCTCTTTTCAGATCAGCATTCCGAGCTAGTGGTAGCTGATAATCTATTTATGTTAAAATAATGTACGATTGTCAAATTGTTTGTAAATGCCTATTTGAATAGATATATTTAAATTTATGGACTGTATTTGACTGTATGCACAGGCGTATAATCGTCGCAAGTAACCACCCGTCGAGTTCACCTTCACATCTGAAAGGTACACAAACACCACAAATGCTAAACTCTACATTCAAGCTTTGTAGCGGGGAAGGGGATGAGTGAAAACCAAAAAAAAAAAAGACTACAGCCGGCGGGGGCGCTGCACGGCGCGCTTGCAACGCCCCCGCGGGCCCAGCATGCACTCGTTTAATTCCACTGAATGTATTTTTCAATAAAATCATATTTTCTTTTCACTTGTTAGGTATTGTCCACATCGTGCCTAGCTATATCGTATGTACACGGCGCATAGCGCTAAATGCGACAGAACAAAAGTCGATTCGTGTAAATTATCGAAACACCTATTAAAAGCTAAAATTAATAATAACTATCTAAGTTAAACGTACAAAGAGGTTTTTTTTGTTGCTTATAAAAAAGTAATTTTTTTTTCTCGCCTCATCACCGGTCGGACGCTCGGGTCGCCCCTTAGCGGGAATACTGCGGGGGATTTCAAGTCTTATCACAAATGCAGTAAGGTATTTTGTTGCGAAGCTGACCGCCTCAATTATAAGCCTACTTAATTTATACAATGGACTCCGATCGACCGACCTCGCGTTGCGCTTTCGAGTGAGACGGACATAACATTTCATATCTCAACCTGCCCGCACCTCTTCCAACATTGACCATGATTTATATCGATTTAGTAGACCAGAACAAACATCGAAAGAGACAAAAAATAGTTCATAATAATAAAACAATTGAAACAAAGAATTAGCCGTGTTAATAAAAATCACATTGAACACGTCAAGTCAAGGATGTCCTCAGGTGACATACAGGAAGGCGACAGTCAGTGCTTAGACAAATACTTAGTAGAAATATTTAACAGAAAACTGAGAATCGATATCAACAAGGTCAAATCTCAACAAAAATTTACACTCGCGTTTGATTGATTAAACAAACATAATAAACGTAAGCCGAACATCTCGAAAGCGCAACTTCGCCGCCGTCCCGCTCTCATATTCCTACATATAGGAAACGAGCGAGACGGAGCGATACGATACATTAAACAACTATTTTGTTTTTAAATATCGCACGGCTATGTACACACCCGCGCCTCGCACCAAAACCCACTCGCCACAACCACACACCACGCGACGCGAGTGACAGATGTCAAAACTTTAAAAATAAACGGACGTCATCGATTTTATCTGCGCTACGTAGAAAAAGAAACTTAATAACTAACATTTTGACAGCTGTCACCTGTCGCCTGCCAACGTCAAGAGCTGTCGCAGGCGACGGGGCGCGCATTATTCATAACAGTGTAGGAACTCTATCGTTTCTATTGCACTCCGATCGGACGCACTGCTCCCCGTCACGCCGACGGAGAGACGTGACGACACAGGTGAGCGCACGCGCTTCCCGGGTGAGCGAACGCGCTTCCCGAACGAGCGAACGCACTTCCCGGACGAGCGAACACGCTTCCCGGATAAGCGCATGCGCTTCCCACAACTTGTATAGCGCAGACGCACGCCACGTGTCGTGTCACGTGACAGCTAAGTTACACGCTACGATACCTGCACGAATATACAATTTTATGGCCTCAGTTTTGAAGGCACACGCCTTATAAGTCGTATATTTTTTTTTAAAGAGGAAGAGTTCTATTTTTGAACCGTAAACTCTATCGACGTTATCCATATGACTTATTTACAGCCATTGTCATTTAAAATATATTTTTGAATTCTTCCTCCCTTTACACGGTTGTTTTGTAAAAATTTACATGATATATATATTTTTTTAACAATTATTCTTTACATCAAAATCAACATTTATACACATAATTACTATTTATTCTGTGTGTAGTGTGAATAGTGATTATTTTGTATTATCTGTAACTATTGCCGTACCTAGTCTAGTTAGGGAAATACGTGTTAATTGTTATATAGTTAGTTTTTGTAATTTTAATTACAAATACGCAGATGATAAATAAAGATATTTAATCTGTTCGTACAACCAATGTTGCTACGGTGGTTTAAATTGAAATGTGACGTCATAAAACTACATTTAAAACTAAAATTCGTAGATAATTTTAGAGTTGGTCTAGAGATATTCAGTCATTAGTGTGACAACGTCTAGCCGTCAGATATAGCATAGTCATCTCTTGGTGGGTTAAAACATAAATTTAACATTGTAACACTAATTAATATTACAATTGCTAATTAGCAAACAATACAACTACAATTGCACTTTAAATGAAAGAGTACATAATATTGACAACTATAATAAACACAGTGAACTGTTCCGAAAATATATTTGGACAGTCGGAAAACGTGTAAGCCGGTCTCAGCGGAGTACTATTGGCTTATCACCACAAGATATGCCGATTGATTAAATCTATAAAAGAAAATATACAGATTTATACAGCATTTGGGGTATATATTCATTAGTAACATATGACTCGGGGGACAAGATATAACTATATGTGACTTTACAAGCTTGATGTTGGAATCGAATAGATACGTTGGTATCGTACCGATATACAAATTTATAGTTTGGTCTACGTTGTCGTCTGTTTGGACATACTTTAGTATTGTATAAACAATTCATTCTATCCCTAGTCTCGCAAAGAGATTTAGGTCAGTTCTCTCGAGTTATATTAACACGAGCTCATTGCCGTACATCGTTGATCGAACAACTCACTTCGACTCTGTTCAATTCGTATCGACGTGTACGATCGTGTCGAGTTCTGTGTGCGGTGTTACGCACGCGTGCGTCATGTGGGCGTGGTCGCGTGTGCGTCGGGCGCGCGCGTGTGTGTGTGTGCGTGCGTGCGTTGGCGCGGGCTCGGTCACGCGGGCGCGTCCGCGTTGCTCTCACCGCCGGTCTCGGGCGCCTCGTGGTCGGTCTCGTATGGTCGGAAGGGGCGGTAGAGGACAGGCGCGCGGCCCCCGTATGCAGGCAACGCCCCCAGCGAGCGCTGCTCGTCGCGCCGAGTCTCCTTATCTCGCGCCAATCGCTCCCGTTGCTCCTTCTCTCTTTGTTCTCTCTCTCTGTGAAGGAAAAATAAACTCTTATTAACCAGTCAGTCTCTGAAGATCGTAACTCCCTCAATGGCGACGTCTTTTATTATGTTGTTCGGTATCCTGACATTACTGCAAAGGACGTTCGCTCTGAAGAAGGAAGGTAGAGGAGAAAGAGTTAAGTGGTAAATACCTTAGTGTGCCAAGAGGTGACGAGAGTACAGAATGGTCTAAGAAAGAGTAGTAATATTTAAGGAACCCTCAGATATCTGAACATTTAAGATATCCATTATTTTTAGAAGAGTCTATCACGATACGAGACCAATACATGTAGCTGGCTTCCCAGTTTCCTTTAAGTAGATGATGAAAGCTCCCACCATTCACCCCTTTAATATGACAGGATAACACATTTGCTATCACCGCCTCGTAGACCACATGGTGCGAGCAGGATCGCTATGACGTGTAGTAAAAATTACTTATTATTTTCTGTACGTGTTTCTTACACCAATTCGAAATATCATCTCGACTATAAATCTCAAGATATCATGTCTGAAAAAGGTGTTGTCAATGGCTTTTCTTATTGCGTCTCATAAAGAAATGTCGGGGGCAATAACTTGGCTACTGCTAGCACCTGTATCTTTGATCCTGCTCAGGTCTAAACTTTTTCCTTTTTCTGTTTATTATTTCTTTCCTTACTCTTGTACACCATACATTTAGTAGTCACCCGCATTTAATCACATCAAATCTTTAAGATTTTAATAAGCGAAATCAAATTAAAGGTTTTGGGAATTTAACTAAAACATAAGTAGTTTAAATTTTTTTTGTTTACCTTTCTCTTTCTCTCTCTCGCTCCCTCTCTCGTTGCATGGCCAGTTCCTTATCTCGATCTTCGTGTAACGCGTGCGCGGCGTGAACCGCGTGGGTCGCATGCGCCGCGTGCGTGGCATGGGCTGCGTGGCCCGCGTGGGCCGCATGTGCAGCATGCGCAGCGTGGGCCGGATGCGGCGCGTGGGGGACTAAGGGTAACGGCGGCGCTAGCGGCGGGTACAGCGCGTAGGGCGGAAGCCAGCCAACGCCAACGCCGACGCCGCTACGGAACACCCTCTCCAGGTACATCTGCTCTTCCGCAGCGAGCCTGCAAGCATTACGTCTCCTTTTACTTTCACTGCAATCTTCATGTAACTAAAAAACTATAACAATACTATAAACTTTGTTATTATCTCTAGCATTTGATTTGGCACGTAGAAATATTAATATTTTTAAATACTATGTATATATAAAATTTAAATGGTTAATGTCATGCACTATACAAGTAACAATTAAATTATGTAAAACAACTTTGCTTAAAAATCGATATTAATACTCTGACGAGGAGACGGGTTATATGAAATGGTTGTAACTTAAATAAAATTGATTGTTATATATCAAAAATAAAATAAACACTATATTAAAAGGTCTCAGTGCAAAAATCTGCGAAACTATATATGTACTATATCACGACTGTACTATACAGTGCATTATTGTACTAAAATGGACAACTGTAACATACATACTCTACTGTACTTATTGTACTTATCATGATTGTGCTAGTCTATACGACTGTACTATACAATACCACGACTGTAGCAAACCATGAGGAATAGCATACTGTACTCACCTGTACTGCAGTGCCGCGCTAGAGTACAGGCCCGGGTGTGCGTAGGGCGAGTAGGCGGTGGGCTCCAGCAGTGGGAATGAGGCCGCCGCCGGATGGGCCAATCTGTGGGGGAGCAACCAAAATGTAGAATACAAAATACTATATAATTTCTTTTTTATATACACAAATATATATATATCTAATATATAAAATTCTCGTGTCACGGTGTTCGAACTTGAACTCCTTTGAAACGGCTTGACTGATTTTTTACCAAATTTAATATGCGTATTCAGTAGGTCTGAGAATCGGCTACTATCTATTTTCTATACCCCTAAGTGATAAAGGTTGTGCACACTTAAAAAAAAATTATTTATTTAACGAAATTTTTTGTTTTTATTTTTTTATGATACAGCATACAAGAATACATACAACCATAAATTTTCACCCCTCTACGATCAACCCTTATTTTTTATTTGTAAATTAAAATATCAATTTTTTTTTGCAAAACAACGTTTGCCTGATCAGCTATTATATATATATTTATATATCATACATTTTTGGTGGGAGACCTCTGTCTTTCCTCTCATTTTGTTTACCTCCACAACAACATATATTACCCAAAATCTTTAATTGGAGTGAAATGAATGCAATTATTGGCATGGTTCATTCGTTTTGTTGTATTTTTTTGTATGTTTAACATCAATCAATATAAACGCTAATGAGACCATATAAGTGGTAGCTTGTAATTAGCAATTGTCACAAACAATTGTCGTATCATAAAATTTGACATTGGTCTATAAGCTTACTGTAAAATAAAGTTAATAAATAAATAAAATACACCGCATTACTATACCTTTGACCGTACGAGCAGTGGTTACCTAGCGGTAGAGGATTGAGACTTACGATCATAGGTAGAGGGTTCAATTAAAGAGATACAAACTTATATAATTCACAAATTATGCATTAATTATATAGGATTGCCACTGCTTACAAAGTTTCCAGATGATGGACACCAGCGACCTGTTCGTACCGTAGTACCAAACCAATCCACTTGTCAAGCCTGCCGTTTATTTTATATCTCCCCAATGACATATTTAGGAGAGGCCTGTGCCATGGAGTGTGTCTATGGGCTGAAACAACTATACCTTTTTGTGGTCTAAAACGTATTTTCTTATCTTTTAAGTATATTCATACAAGTACATACTGTGTATTTGATGTTTCTAAAGGTTTTCGTTTAAAACAGTATAATAGTAAAAATACAAGGTAACGTGGCTTCGGCCTGTTTTAAATGTTCAGTGGATTTCGTTTCAACAGTGTGATTGAAGGAAAAAAAACTATTTATTGCAATTTGTATAAGGACGGATTTAAGGCTTTATAGGTATTCTCCACCAATCAAACCAGAGAGGCAAGTGTGTAAAAATTGCGATACATACATAATAAATAAAATACCATTTACCATAAATACTACACGTATACATTTACTAATAAACAAATACTTAAATAGAATATATTATAGGTATATATACATAACATATACATGTACAGTACCCGGAAATAAATATTGCACTTCGACCATTGGAAAGAGACATTTGGGTAATTTCGGCTTCGTAGAGCACTATCTCTGTCCCACACTACCTATGTGACGTTTTGTCAATCGTATTTCGTGCGACAGAGATAACGCTCTACGAAGCCGAAATTAGCCGATTGTCTCTTTGTAACAGTCGATATGCAATATTTATCACCTGGTAATGTTTTACATATATTTTTACGTCGAATCTCGCGCTAATAAGCCTCGAAACATTTTGTACAAATAAAGGTTTCCGTAGATAGTAAAACACGATCGTTCATTGTGGAGACCATAGTAAGTAACGCCTGAATTTATTAGAATAAGGATTTGTGAGAAGTATAAATAGTATAAGATTATTTGACGATCATAGATTTTGTTCACGGTTTAAAGTAAGTGGTCATCGGAAATTTTCTTTCTCGGGAAAACGTTTTCATTCTGTACCATATCTCCATTACACCTTTTGCATTAAACACAGATTTACGACAGCAATATTGAGGTATGTTTTACTTATTTGTCCCAATATGTTTCTGAGGGTACTCCAACAACGTCTGTATGGTAATACTCGACACAGCTTACATAAAGCTGCCACGTTATATTGTTACATAGATTGCCTAACGAACTTCAACTTCTGTACGTAAGACTATTCCACTAGGACTATTTTCAAAAGGATCGGTTGGAAGTTGCCGGCAGATCCTTGTGGGTTGACGTCCCACACTGCGCTTGTCCATCCGTGGTCTCCATTTCATAATCTTAATGCCCACGCGACCGCCTGTTCTAAGCACAATATGTTCCACCCACTGCTACTTCGTCCTGCCATATTGCTGGGACATGTCGGGTTACTTTCGTACGTCTACTGACTCATTCCTGATTCGATCTCTTATTGAAATCCTGTACATATGCCTCTCCATGGCTCGCTAAGAGATTGAGACATGTGGTCTCTTACTCTAGTGTTAGAGACATGTGTCAATTTCTTAAGTCAATGTTGTTACTAAACAAAGATGAAAACGCATAGATGCCATGGAAATGAGAGAAGAATGTCATAGATATTATTCTTCAAGAACTTAAAATCAAGTATTGCTCTATAACTACTAAAATGAAGAAGGGTATGTCACCTGTCATCGGGTCGGTACGGCTGGAAGCCGCTCGCGGGCAGATGGTGAGGTGAAGCTCGTTTCGACGGCGCCGGGGGTTTCTCCTTCGCGTCGCGTTCACCAGCCGCGCTCCCTGCACACTCGCGGGTCAGGCACGGGGCTAGTAGCACCCCGTGCGGGCCACTACATTGACGGAGCGCGGGTCGTATCCCCCCATCGACAGCACCTTGTCGTGCTGTCATCACTCGCTCCGCCAATGTACGTGGCGTTGAACATATTCTTTGATAATCAGTGTTTTTCAATCTATTTCGAATAAACTACTCGTATTACTGCACAAAAATTATTATAATCCCTTTGACCATATACCGCCTAGAAGTAATTTAAAATACTATGCTTGTGATTTATTTTGATTTATTATATTAATTACGAATAGATAGATACACATTGAAAGATTTGAATTTTAAAAGTGAACACAGGTTAAATTTCAACTGGAATAGTTAATATTTTTACCAAGTAATACGTTATGACCAATTTATCTTTATCACATTTTTTGGCCGAACTTTGACTGCGGCCAAAGTGGCACTTGCAGATTTTGCCGGTTCGAGAGAGCAGGGGGCAGAGGACGTCTAGCCTATAATCAATTTCAGGAAGCCACGCTCGACGGCTCCCATGGCATATCACTATTTGACCGAATTAGGACTTCGCCGAACTCCTAGATTGCTTCAGCAGACGGCAGCTCCATGGGCTGACTAGGTTCAAACGGCTTTCTATGAGAAGGCTAAACCTCTGCTTGGTCAGTTGTTATTGTCTGGCAAATAATACGACTATTACTTCGGCAGGCATCAACTATGGAAGAAGAAATATCGGAGTAAACTATATAGCAGCTATCTAAAATGATCGGGACAGAAATAGTATTTTAATGCAGTATAGAACCTTTTTAATTCAATTATAAATTACCCAATTGAGTTCTCAAAAGATTGAAAAACAATGCATTACATTAATCCTATAAACATAATTTAAACATAGAACATTATATAATAACAAAGTTGGATACGAAAAGCACGATATGTGCTTTTGATTTCTAACTTTTAATATTTGATGTCTAAATAAAACAATTAAATCTGTACAATTAATAACAACATAATCCGACTCGACTAAACATAACAATTTTGAGCGACATTCATTTATGTTATTGTAATCATTAAATCACATTTGACCTCACCATTGACACCTGCAAGGAAATTAATAATTAAACCTATTAATATATAATAAACACTTATTTTAAACCTGGCCTCAAATTTAACCGACAAGAGGGAAGACGTGTCAATTGAAAGATAACATCTTCTCTCTGATCAGCTATTACAGACATCATCGAGCCAAGCGTACGGGCATTTACTTTGTTAACTTGTTACAAATAGGATAGGACATTTGACATGCGACTTAGATATAACGAAACTTTCCTAGCTGCGTATACAATACATGGACACGAGAACCCAACAAGTGTTCTGTTGGAATTATATCTACATATATAACCAAAAACCTAAACATCTTGACCCGCGCCGCCGTATTTTTTTTCCTGTCGAATTGATTTCACGAAAACATCGTTCAATAATTACAATAATTTATAATGAACAGTGTAACTAAATAAAAAGGACAATAGATGAAAATATATTTATTTTATTTTCATTGACAAATATTCACTGCATTTACAGTACAGTTAAATTTGAGGCGGACAAACGGGAAGGGCGCTCAACTTAAACACCTTTAAGGCTTCTAAATAATAAAAAAAAAATTAAATCACTAATTTTTTTTTTACTTTTTATAATGATAACTTTATAAGTCATTTAAAGATTGCAAGAAGGGCCTACTAAATTAATGAAAACTAGAATGAAATTCAGCTCCCATATGATGAAAACCTACAAATGAAAATCTATGAAGGTTCCAAACGCAGGCTGATCAGAGTATAGTCGTCACATCGGATTCGGACAGGTTTTTGCGTTTTGCTAACAACGCTTCACTTTCAAGATTTTTTTTGTGATATTTTGCCAATGTCCTTAATACATTAGTTAAAACAATTCATTATAAAATATAACTTAAAATCAACACTTTCAAGTACCATTTTACTAATTTTTGTTTACTAAAATTTTGATTTATTTAAAAAGGCGTTTTTTTTTCGTGTGCGGCGGCGCGGGTCTCGTCTGCGAGCGGGGCGTGCAACTCACCGTCCTTGTTGTCGGGGCCGGCGTTCTTAGCGAGCGTGCGTAGCGCGGCGGCGAAGGGTCCTCCCTTGTTCGGCGCCAGCTCCGTCCTCTTCGCGATCTTGCTCGCGCTCACACCTGCAACCAACAGAAGAACACTTTAACACTAATCATACCAACACTTATTAAGTACTTTATTCCAACCATAATAGGTCAATGACCCGACTTTGTTTCCTGTTTTAATGTATGAAATAAGTTTCTTAGGAAGGCAATAAAAATTAAATTTAATAAGTGTAATAGCTGTAGATTGATTAGTAACAAAAAGTCATGATATTAAAATTTGCAAAATCAATAGAATAAACCCAAATGGGTCATATTGACCCATAACGGTATATTTAGTGTTAACCACATTGTCCACTTTTTTTTTATCAATGTACAGTCTCAGACATCTTTCCTATTGGAGATATCCTGCACAGGATACCCTGCTTGACAACGAAAGTTTTATTACATTAGTACCAGTAAAAACCCTACGGTATTTTCAAACGGTTTTATTTACTTCGACCCGTACGGAATTTGTTTATTTGGGTCAAAATAAGAAATCGAAATTTAAGCACCTTCCCGTTGTCAGATTGATCTGAAATTTGGTACACACATTTAATTTAGATGACAATACAATATAATAAAATCAATAACATTATAAAACTAAGATGGCCGCCGATACAAAATGGCGGATTACATATTTTTCCTTAACCACGCTTAAATTCTGCTATCCATTTTTTGACGGATGAATATGACAGAGCACAATCGCCTAATGTACTGACCATGTCATCATGGATGGCTTTTGATGATAGCCCCTTCTTATGGAGGTACTTAATGACGGCACGGTGCTCGATTTGCTCCATTCTCGGAAATTATGTCCGATTACTTTGTTAATAAATTTATAAAATCACAACTAATTATCGCACACGTTTCGAACTTCACACAATGAACTAGTCTGAACTGAACTAAATAATGTGGATAGATTTGATTTTTAGAATTGAATGGATCTGTGTTAGGCCGAGTACTTTTCAATCCACCCTCGTATAATCTTAGGTCAGATATAAGGATGGATTCGAGAGCGTTTACTCAAAGTGAATGTATGCCATAGTTTGCTCCGGCACAGCGAAGGTGACGGGGGAGATTCAGCTTCTTTTCGACATGCCTTGACATAATATTCAATAACAAAAGCATGTTCAAATGTAGTTGATGAGAATCACTCATACCTTTGTCCTCCCAGATAACAATGTGTCTTGTGCATATCCAGAATAATTCTCTCGAAAATTGAACAAAATAGGACTTAAGAATTGAATTTCGTATTTCGACTACTACTAAATTTTAGCTTGCTAAAGCCAGTTAAAGACTCCAAAAATTGTTTCTCTTGTCAATTTATTTATTAGTGTCTTATGAAAGCCGCCTCCATGTTTGTTTTTAAAAATAAGTTTAGGCAACTGTATTCTATATATTTTTCGATCTCTGATTAATGTAACTAATGCAGATCAAGATAAAAGTGCGAAAAAATACAATTTGATAAAAAAATGGCGGGAAATTGAGCACTATGTAATAACATCCTTTAATTTGTAATAGATTTACATCGGTTCCTGATGAAAGAGTATTAATAATTAACAAGTATTATCATTTAAATATCCTTTATACTGTACTGAGATAATTATAACAATTCCTTTTATAACGCATTCATAGTAACGTCTTTATTCCTAATTTTAACACCACGTATTAAAAATTACTACCAAATATCGTTATTTTTTAAATACTCTAGTAAACGTTAATTATTTTGTTAATAAGCATTAAATCATTATTATTTTATTTAAATTTATTTATATCAACCAAGACAGCCTCAATTAAAGTAATATATATCGCACGTCCTTTATTTATTTTAAGTACACTAACATATATACATATATATATGGATCAACCAGTTTTGCTTACTAAATTTAATTTTTTTTATATTAATCAAAACCATATTCCACATATAATCATAGTCCAGGGGTGGCCAACCTCCGGCCCGCGAGTCACATGCAGCTCTGAAGGAATATTTGGGGCTCTTAAATGTATATATATGAGTTTCATTTTTACTTTTGTGCTATTACATTGAAAAAAAAAACAACTATGATTTTAAAATTGAACCACCAATCATTATTAATTAGCTTTTAAAAAATTAATGCTGTCGCCAATTATTACAATATTTTAAATAATTACCTATTGAAATTGAACGAAGAAAAGAAGGTGAATATATTGTTGATTAGAAATAAAAACTAAAAAATGTTTTCGCGTGAATTTAACTTAAGAAGGCGTTGGACATTACTCTCTGGTCCCCCTAATATGCATAATTTCTTAGACCTACTGTATCTGAGCTTAAAATGTTATTTTCAAATAATATTGTTAAATAAATCTTATTATGGCTTTTAAGAGTTTTTAATTGATCGTAATGTGTGGGCACACATGAGAAATAGTTTAATTTCATCAATAGCAACTGTTGAGTTTCTAGCCGACTCTTCTCAACATATCAGCGTTCCGACCCGGTGATAGCTTTCTGCTTATGTTAAAATAATTGACAATCTAAAAGCGATGTGAATGATTGATTAAAGATATTTTGAATTTGAATTCAATATTTGTACACTTCAAAAACGGGGTACCTTTTCCGATAATTTTTTATACAAAATATCAATGATTTTATTGACTGCCTTAATCTACTTAAGGAAATAGACTTCTTAATAGCGCTTTATACCTGTCGCACAAAATTGGAGAACATTTAAACAACCCTTATATCGTATAACTATCGGATAATATAATGGATTGAAAACGAAGTCGATATTTTCAGTGTTTTCTTTGCGAAGTTAAAGGAAAAAGTTTGTGTATTATATACGACAATTTCATATTTAGTAACAAAGAGACTAATATATAGCTACTTCCGCTATGCAGCAGTAGTCGTGCATTTATCAGCGGGCTGGCGGCCGATGCTTCATTGCACGACTACTGCTGCATAGCGGAAGTAGCTATATATTAGTTCCTTTCTTACTTAGGATGGATTTCCGCAAAGTAACACCTGAATCTATTAGATAATTTCATACTTCTTTTCATAAACACTTTCGCTGAGAACAGCGCGCCTTTTGCCGCTCGACTATAAACGCTTTCTCTGGACGAACAGCTTACATTTCACTTACATTATCGTGTCAATAATTGCATGATCATTGTCATTATTTTGTTGGTTACCAACGCGACAGCTGCATACGCTTCCTGTGACACATAACCAAATACAAACCAAAAACATCAATTTATCCCCTATCATGGATAAGGCTGAGAGAGTAATTTTTTTTTAATATTAAATTTAACATATACGTATATATATATATATATATATATGTGGGAACGGAACGTAAGAGTAAAGGAAATGAGCGATTGATTGATAAATGAATGAAGAGTAGGAATGGATTATGGCAATTCTCGGGTAAGATGGCGGTCGGGCGGTTGATGTCAACTATGTAAGACGTGAAAAATTAAAGTGTTTTAAAATATATTTGCATCTATTATTCGCCTGCGTGATTCACTCCCACATATATGTAAGTAGTTTATGTTCACATCGAGTAGGTTGCTATGTATTAACATATGTACTTTTAACTCTATATTATTGTAAAAACTGTTTTAACTGGTGTGTGATAAAGCTCCGTGGATTCCAAACGCGTCCTTTTCGGAGAAAACATATAACAAACTCAGACTGACTATTTTAAACACATTATTCTAAACACGCCCGAACATCCTAGGCCTAGAAGAGCAATGCATTCCAAAGCTGTAATATCGCTTTGTATGAATCCTTTACAGTGTAATATATTTTAATAAGATAAAAAACAAGAGAGTTTACTGTAAAAACATATACAGATATATCTAACACTAAATATTTACAAATATTATGCAGCCTTGAAAGGTACTGCAACACGCCTGTCTAAATTTCTCGTTTTCAAGAATAAAATCGATTTTTCAACATCGGAGATTTTAACAGAACTCTTATAGATCGTCAACTTATTATCTATATATTTATTAATCTATTTTATTTTTGTCTCTGCTTCGCAAGGTATTATAGTTGTGGAAAAGAAGCAGGAACAAACTACAATTTGTATATATAGTAATAACATTTTCATTGAACGCGCGTTTACAGTGGTTACACAGGATGATTGTTTACAGGCGTAAATAAAAGCTTTAAAATGTATCGCTATTTGTTGGCAATTAATGTATGTTGCACCCAATGTAAAATCCAACGGTTACGGAAATTATAAATATTGTAAAACTAATATTGTTAGAAATATCTATATATCAATATTGCTATCACTAGGTATTACAATCAATTATTGTTTTCTATCTGTTACAATAAGCTTTGTATTGCTACAGGTTACTGAATTGTTGAATTCCAATAGAAAACTTAAATTATTGTAACATATTTCAAAGTGATCACTTTTTATTTTGTTTAGAAATAGACGTTAAAGCTTTTAATGATGATGAAATGGAATTGTATATCATCAGTTTACAGCAGTGATTCCCAAAGTCGTCTATATCGACCCCTGGGGGTCTATAACAACCTGCAAGGGGTCTACGTCAGCGAAAAAAAATTTGGAGGTCCATGAAATGAAAATGGGGGTCCACGATAGTAAATCTCAACACATATACTGATAGTACCTATTTACTTACATCATACTATCTTATAATATCAAAACATTTACATTATTTATAAAAGTACCTATAAAGTAAAAAATTATTATATATGTTTATAAAATTGTGTAAGTTGTAGGATGTTGGTATTCGCTATGTGGTCGCAATACATTTTGAACTTGTAAAAACCTGAGAGTCGCAGGCTAGCTTCGCTACCTTGCACTGACTTGTTCAATTCATCACTCTATAAATACGAATGTGGGACAAATACGTTTATTCGTTTCCTGAATCATGAAAAGGAAAGTGCTAAGAAAAAATTAAAAAAAAAAGTGTAAATTAACATGTGTTTTAACTTTAAGTTTTTAACACTAAACTTCACTACAGTTAGAAATTTACAGGAAATCAATATGAGGTAAGTAGAGGGTCTACCCAACACGGAAAAACATGGCAAGGGGTCTACGACACAAAAAGTTTGGGGAACTCTGGTTTACAGCTTCATCACCCTGTACATTGATATTGTTTACTTAGTATATCCACTGACAATATTTTCAATTGCTCGTCAACAATGGTGACGTTATATGTGTAATTACAAAATTTCATTTGGATATAATACACGCAATATATAAACTTTTAGACTGCCCTGACAACAAATAATTATTAAAATAAATAGATCGATGGACGATTTAATTAAAATCTATTCTCTTGGGTATAACAAAGTGTTGCGAGGTAGCCGTGACGTCACACCCGCCGACGACAAACTGCGCGCTTCCGGTCCGAGCCGCCGAAAGGGGTGACTATCGCACCGCACCCTATCTGCTTTACGCTGCTATAGTGGGACACCCCTGACTAGTGGCACCATGAGTCTTATATATATGGGAGAGTCCTGTTTGATTATTTTAATATCTACAGCGTTTTTTTTTTATAGGTGTATAAGTTTTTAAAGGGGTGAATTTATTTTTATACAGATTATATTTTAAATTGTAATTTTAACTTCGATTTTAAAAGTTAATCTGTATTAAATTCATAACATTATTTTCCTGTTCTTCATGTTGTCTATACATAGGGATATAGCTTTCTTAATTTAAAAACAAAAAAATTCCGAACACTTGCTACGAACCGGGCCAATAGATGGCGCTAGTAGTACATTGCCCAGCACTATCGTATAATGCGGGTAGTCGTATAAAGGAACACGGATGGCTAGAAATGCTGACAATGTCCAACACTAATCGAATTTAGTAGTCGGCAATCTTTTAATAAACAGGAATCAAAGAAGAAATACATAATATAGTTTTATAATATTTTGTATATGTTAATTTTAAATAAATGTATAGTGACAGTGAAAATGCTTCTTATTATTGGCCACTTAGACAAAATAACTGTTAAGACTTACATTATTCTTCTGCGTGATAATTTAAAACAAAACACCGATTTGCATTCGGACGATGAATACACACTGTAAGGTATCCGACATTATCAATGAGAGAAACGTTGCTTTTGTGTTAGGTTCGTAATTGTAAAAAGTTTACGATCGTAAAAAGTTTCCGTATATAGGTAGTACACATTACATCGATCACACCTGATTTACATTTCCATGGCCATCAACAAAGAAAATATACGTGCAGGGGTGCTTTCACACTGGCACCAAATTTTTTGTACATTAGCCGACCATGAGTCCACATGTAATAAAAGAAACATTACAGAACCCTTTATAATTTTATACTGTAACTTAATGTAAATGGGGACAAGACGGGTTGTCGGTGTTAACCTACTTCCCGAAAGGCCAACCCGCACCGCCTGCGGTACATTACGGAAATTGATATTGTATAATTGCGACGCGGCGAGACCGAGGAACCCTGAACGTCGGAATGTATTCACGGAGGGCATGCGCTAAGGGCAGAAGCAATTCGAGAGGTCACCCCCTCCCTCTCCCGCCAGACCCCGCTAATTGAGTGCGTTGATTAATGCCCGCCTACGTTAACAAGCGCACCCATCCTATAATAGTACAAAAGACTTAATATAAGACAGGAATCACACAGATGCAAATGCAGCATTGTCTGTCAGTATGATTCTGTGTTTTATTTTTGGCGCCACTGACAATATTCAAAAACCAACCTTAAAGTATACCTAGTGATTGTTTCTAAGTGTAAAAGCCTTAAAAGGAGTAAATGTATAATTTATTTGCTGTCAATTAATATGTCATATTCATTGAAGAGAGATCTTGTTATACAGGTGATTGAGAATAGTAAAAGCTTTAAAGCTTTTTGCCATATAGAAATTGTTAAATGAGCCATATGTATATATATATATATACACATATATATATGTATATATATATATATAACATTTACCTGCATGTTAAATAATAGTTGTAAGCTTGTCACTACAATGTGATCTAATAAAGTTACTGATTGACAGGCTCCATTTAATGTTTTTTCTTCATTGTTTGGAAGCAATATGAGGTTAATTGTTAAAGTGTGCACAGTCAAGATTACAACTGGCGATCTAAGAACGTAAGTCCGTTACCCACTGAGCTGCTACTGTTCAATTGAGTCATTAAAGAGGTCAAAACATTCCGGTCGGGGTCAGGCGCGAGACGCTTCTCACTCGTCAGCGGCGGGCCGTTCAATCGGCGAGGTCAATTGTCAATCGTGGGGTCGGGAGTTCGTTCCTCGACCGAGTCGACTCGATCCTCGCGTCCGCACTCAATAGAACATATGTCACCAGTAAATGTAATAAACTGGTGATTTATCATAATCATCATCGTATTAGTCAATAGATAATGTAGACCTCGACAAGGTCTGCATTATCGCCGCGAAACTCCACAAAGCCTTCGGTCCCTCGGAGCGCTTTTTCTGTATTGCGGAGCACTAGGCCCTTTTCGCCGCCTTTTAAGTGAAATTTAAATAATATCCGCTTCCTCGTGTCAACGCCAGGACACACGTCTCACATCGAGCCCCGACGGCCTCGATGCACATGTCATGCACTACTCACACATGACACGGCGGCCGCGTCCGCCTAACCCGCGTTCAAGCGAGGGCGGTCCGAGTAGTCCTCGCTTCGTGCTACATACACTACACCTCACTCACTACACTATACACATAAACGGGTATAGTTCTCCGCGTGTGCACGTCTTCGTTGTAGTCCGTGGACCTCTGTTTCCACGGACTCAATTTCGATGAAGCTGAACATAGCCGAGACCTTCTAGCAGCATAACTTCCAGTTCATCAAATAGCAAAATAGACCTCATCCAAATATGGTCACAAAGTCCGGTTTTATGCTGCCCGCAACATAAGACTTCCAGCGACCTTGACTGTGTCGTCGCTCCATCAAGTGGAAGGCCCAACGGCTTGATAAATTGTATGTATAACGAATGGCCAGGAATTTTCAAATCAATTTGGAATGTATACCCAATAAGACATGGAAATTTTGTCTTTTGGTTATCAATCTCTGGTCTTCAATCTCAGTATCTAATGGATTCAGGCGTTATTTTGCGGAAATCCAACCTAAGTAAGAAAAGGACCAATATATAGCTACTTCCGCCAATGCAGCAGTAGTCGTGCAATAAAGTGCTCCGCTCGCCAGCCCGCTGATAAATGCGCATGCGGCAAACAGTGCGAATTAGACAATTACAACCGTTAAATCACTCCACACGTGTTTCACTCCTCCACGGGGCATCTTCAGGAGTAATGTTACACCGATTAGTGCCAAACACAGAGTTTGCGAAACTTATTGCACGACTACTACTGCATTGGCGGAAGAAGCTACATATTGGTCCTTTTCTTACTCTATCTCAATTCCAGAACGAGCAATGGATCGGGTTATGCTCGGAATTTTCCTACGAGATCTAATCAGGAAGGAGGAGATTCGTATACGAGCGAAATTGACATAGCCCAGCATATTGGCAAGTTGAATTGGCAGTATGGCTACTTAGCGTGGAGAACAGAAAGCCGCTGAGGAGATTGGTACTGGGATAGAGACCACAGACTGGCAAGGACAGGCAACCTGGTTAGAATCGAGAAAAACTTGAATGTGGCGTACATTCCGAATCGGTCATATTGAGAGTCTTGGGAGAGGTCATGTCCAATAGTGGACACCTTACAGTTGAAATTGTTGTTCATATTTTAACTTATTTTTATTTTAAGCCGAGAACAGAGCGCGAATAACGGTGACAAATTCCAATCTGTAGCCGATTTTTCTTAATGATTTCCAAATTACATTTTCGTCATTACGTTAAAAATCCTCCACCTCCTCCTCCTCGCATACAGACATCATTCAAAAGGTACATATGTCTCTTTTGTCAATCTGCTGCAAGCGGATTCTTAGCGATATCTTTTGTAATATGCTAGTTATATTTTACGCGACGACTGCGTTATTTCTATTGTCAACGTTACACCCACATATGTTCAATTATAAAACAAATGCTCAGATATCTCTAAAAATTGAAAGAGCAAAGAATATTCCGTCATACGTTACGATGTTTTCAATCCCGTTTGTCTTCTCTTTCTTACCTGTAACGAAACAAAAGATATTATTAATAACAAGAATATAAATACACAGATCACAGTAATATATCACATAGTATTACTTCACATATGTTTTAAATTATAAGCTAAGCTGATCTGATATATCTTGTACTATAGACAACCTTTACAATCATCGCTTGGACGAGCTCTTCAGTAAATGCAAACTTTAAATACCACTAAAGGAATCTGACCAGTGCAACGTACCAAACCATGACCGTAATAGGAACGTCTCAGGCGTGTAACGATCAATAAAACGCACTACTAAAGTACTTCACCATATAGAGTAGAATAATAAAAATGCCTATGCATAGCAAGTGGGTGTCCATCGGTTGACATGAAAACGACTTCTGCGATCAGATGTGAATGATTTTGTAATAAGACAAAGCAAAAATTTTAGACTACAGTAATACCCCGCTTTACGCGAGGGATACGTTCCAAAAAAAGCGCGTTAACTGAAATTCGCGTATAACGAGGTTTATAATTAAACTTAGTCAAAAATTATTACAAAAAAATACAAATCATTTTAATCAATCACTTTAATTCTAGGAACACTTTATGCAATAACATACTCTTATTTTTTACGGAAAAATACATCTATCGTCTTTTGGGTAACGTTTTGTTTACGTTCTTGTAAAATACGTTCATAGCACCCAACACTGTTTTTAATTGTTTGACAGATGGTCAAGACACCATAGAGAAGTTGATGACTACATTATACGCACTCTTTCGCGTAATTCGAGGCATTTGAGCGCGAAATTTGCAATTCGCGTTATAGTGAAACCGCGTATAACGGGGTATGAGGTATGTATAAGGAACAGAGTTGTCCGGTGATCTCGCGCCGCGTTGCCCCGCGTGGCTGCCTCGCCGGGACTGCGGCGGGGTTGAGGGTAATTGGATATCCGGCCAGCGAGTATCCGGGCGCGGCTTTCGCTCGCTTTACGGTTCGACCGTGACGTCCGCTTTGGGAATAAATCGAAATCGCCGCTGAGATCGATACCCGGATGTGTAAGATAAAAGTTTATTGAGCCGAATTGTAACAATAAACAGTCAATATATGTATATATAAACACAGCATGATTAGTTAGAGGTGTAATAACTTTAAAGATATATATATATATATATATATACATACATGAATGAAGTCAGCGGCATATAACTTTATATAAAATATAATAGTTAAAATAATCATTGGTCAGTTAAAACTTATATAGCAATAGGTTTTTAAAGACAGAATAATTAAGAAAAGGACCAATGCAGTGGCAGTCGTGCAATAAAATGCACCGCCAGCCCGCGGATAAATGCGTATGCGGCAAACAATGCGAATCACACAACCGCTACCGCCAAATTACTCAACACGTGTTTCACCCCTCCACGGGGCATCTTCAGGTGTTATGTTACACCGATTTGTGCCAAACACAGACTCTGTGTTAGACAGAATAATATTTTAAATTCAATAGTAACTGCGATTACGTATCTCTCGTTTTATAAATCAAAATGTTATAACTTAAATAACAGTTAATTTTCTAATTTTACATTCGAATTTATTCATACGGATCCATACAGCGCGATTCACGATTGGTTCAAAATGAAATGAGAAAACAATTTACAGTAAAAATACTACTATATTAGCCACTAGCAATTAAATACTATTAAATCAAAAACCGTTTTCAAAACGCATCACTCAAAAACAAAGTCCACCAAAAGTTTCGACGTATAATTGGCCAAATATTTACTACGAAGCCTCTACGCCCCACGCATTAATTGTCAACATTCCAATTAAGGATTGATCAAAAAAAGCCCCGGTGGGTTGCCCCGGTGGGTTGCCCCGGCGCGTTGTCCCGGCGCGTCGCCCCGGCGCGTTGCCTCGGCTACGGCAGAGGGTTGTCAGCGAAGCGGCGCGCGGTAATTAATTCAGTCTGAAGCGCTAATTTGAACGGCAGAGAAGTCAACCCGCCCGTCGCGCCCCGACGACAGTGTAGATTAACTGACAGACGCGACAATATTCTTCGACTGTTTATTGCCTACACCCGGGGAGGATTGAACGAATTATAACGATCATCTTTAAGAGCCTTATATTTTTTTTCATTTTGCCGTTGGAGCAGAAAGGTTTATAGTTAAGCCATCCGTCGAAATTAGAATACAGTAATACCCCGCTTTATGCGACCTCGTTATACGCGGTTTCGATATAACGCGAATTGCAAATTTCGCGCTCAAATGCTTCGAATTACGCAAAAGAGTGCATATAAATATAATGTAGTCAACGTATTGGATTGTGAACGTATTTTACAAGAACGCAAACAAAACGTTACCCAAAAGACAATAGATGTATTATTCCGTAAAAAACAAAGAGTATGTATTGCATAGTGTTCCTAGAATTAAAGTGATTGATTAAAATGATTTGTATTTTTTTGTAATAATTTTTGACTATGTTTAATCATAAAATTCATTATACGCGAATTTCAGTTAACGCGGTTTTTTTTTGGAACGTATCCCTCGCGTAAAGCGGGGTATTACTGTAATTCTAACCCTGTATTGTTTAATAGAAATATGTTCCACTATGGTATCAAAATAAAAAAGATTACAATGAGAAAGTTATATGGCCACTGGCTCTCCGCGCCGATACGAAACAATCACGACGCCCTCTCTCGAAACGCACGGGACTCTCCCCTTCGAACCAGGCGGCGTCGTCTCTCGGGGGACCGTCTCAAGTGGCGCACGATACCGCGGGAAGCCCTCTGTCGCCGCTGAAGTTTACGGCAAAATCTTATTACTTTACTACACCAAAAAAAACTTGTGAGCAAATGTTCAACCGAATTTCCTATGCTGGTAAGAGTCGTTTCCTTCTGGCCACGTGTTAAACTCTTAATGAAAATAAGGCTAAGTTCCTTCAAATTAATCTCGGTCTCATACCAGAGCTTTAATAAGCAATCAGCGCCATGCGAAGGTAAACAGCCAAAGCCGAGCTGGTCTCGTTGGGTGAAAAAAATTGTAAACCTATAGGATTTACTTTATCCCTTAAGGAACTAATTTCCCTTGTTTCTTACTTGCTAGCTAATAACTAACTTGCTTACTAAAACTTACTATGTCACACACTACTTGCTGTCCCGGATATGGATAGTTTAAAATGGCTAGGGAAATTGAAATGGCTAAGAACACTGCTTGCGGCATCACTTTCCTTTTGAAAGAGATGGTGAGGAATGTGAAGATGTGTAAGTGAAGCTGAAGTAATGTGAATGAATGCTGTGAGAACTATAGAAAATAAGAAGGAATAAGAAGGTTGAAAGAGATAAATTGTTAAGGATGAGCAAGAGAGAGAGGGTGAAAAAAAGACAATGACACGGGGAAAAGATGAATTAAAAAATTTAATGATTATTTTCAGCTTATAGTAATATAGCGTTAAACACTCCATCTTCATTTTAGATTTAAACCCCCAAGCGTTATATAAATAACAAGCACAGTCGCAGCACGGCCGCCCAGTCATCCGCGCGCGACCGACTCCCGTCAACGAAACACTAATGTGATATTTTGGTGCGCCGCCTGTCTAAATATAGTCGTTGCATCTGGAGGGAACTGGGATTAACTTGAACCGGGTTTGTTTTGGACAGAGGCACGATCACTGTTTCAACATATAAACAGGATTACACGAGATTTCGTAATGTGAAGAAATAATCTACAAATTTAACGAGAGCTTTTAAAGTTATTTTATATCTCCTGGATTCTAAAAGCTTCATCATTTCACCTGCAGGACGTAGTTTTCTTCTAGATATGTCCAAAGGGATCGATTAGAAGAAGAATTCTTACGTCGACCTTAATAACATAGCCTTTGGATTTTCCGTTCTACGCTGCGTTACAGGCTGTGTTTATGAAGGTCACATAGACCACATAGACCAGGTAGAGCAATGGAAGCCCAGAGGTAGAGGTCTGAGACTAGCAAACGCAGGTCGCGGGTTCGATTCCTATGATAGAACCTTATTTACACTTTGTGCTTTAATTATATAGGACTGCCAGCAGCGTCTTCTGCGTACAATGATACCACACTGTGATCGCCACCCCGTCTGACAAGAGTGGCGATTATGGTATATCTCTACAGATATCTTTATGGGAGGCATATACCTTGCAATAGGCGGCCTATAGGCTGAACTAAAGACGACACATAGACCAGATTATCATATTGTGACAGTTTCGTGATTAGGAAGAATAGATATGTTATTAAAAATTTGTGCATTTTCTCCGTATACTTATGTCGCAATCTAGTAATTTTTTTCCTATTTCACCATTTTTAACACGTTGAACACCAGACTGAAAACCATATTAAGTTCAGTGGGCCGCGACGGACACCATGTGACTGTCATCATGTTGGGTCCAAGAGGCCGCGTCGGACACCATGTGCCCGCATGCCCTCGATCACTTCAGAAGCCTCTAGGGAGCCAACGGACAGTGTTTCGACTGTTTTTACCAAGGCATGTGACCCGCGCTGCCCTGCAGAAAAGTAATGGGTAAATCGCTGTTTCCGTTAGTCGCCCATTATTTTTAAGGGTTTTACTGACAATATTTGCAAAAAAACACCTTGTCGATTTTTTGACGATTTTCGATTTAATGGTGTGGCCCCAGGGGACAGTATGCTATCGGACACATGGTGTCCGCCATGGCGTTCAACGTGTTAAGTAAAAAATAAAAACGAATTTGTACAAATAACAAATTCTTATACTATACACGATATCATAAACTCAATCAGATGGCAGTTAGGCTTGTGTTAATCGGAACGATGGTTCTGACCAGCGCTGGTTTTCAGCACCAGTATCCCAAACTATTATCTGGCTGAATGTGCGTGTGTTTGTGTGTTTCTATGAATGAATATACATCTATCGACTATGTGATACGGTGAATATTTTCTGTAAGAGATTCCTCAAGCAAAGACACAAGCTTCCTTACAAAAAATTCCTGATAAAGTCGGTATAAAACGACGTGACGCCTCTGCACACCCGCATGCACAATCTACGGGCCGCTGTCCTACCCCCGCCGTATTTGGGCGCGATCGATCACGCAATCTGCGGCCGCGGCAAACCGCGCAAACACGGCGGCCCGAGATACACTACAACATTATTTATTCACCACAACTTTTTCTTTTATTATCTCTACATATATGTCAGGGGAAAATCCTCCGTTTTATTATTCAAAAATGCATTATATATTACATAGAAGTTAAACATGCCTGGGATTAGTATCATGCTGATTATAATTCGACAAATGGAAGTTTTATAACATGAACAATTTGTAGCGTAACATTACTAGCGAGTTTATTGCCGGATTCTTTTCAATAGTATAATAGTATAATAAATTGGAATCAATAACGCTATATGTAAATACATATTTAAATGTACGCTATGTAAATGTTTTACATTACGAAGGTGGTTAGCCAAGCGTATGTGAAATAATAAATGTATCATTGTTTGTCAATTGTAAAGTCAACTGTGTGACTAATGACATCTTCAAGGTGATCATTTGGATTTATTTAAATGTAATTGCGACAGTACTGCCCGAGAGTAAGGACGTATTTGCGGTAAGTCTTTCCTCTGTGTTTGTCACTAATCGGTGTAACATAACTCCTGAAGATGCCACGTGAAGGGGTGAAACACGTGTTGAGTAATTTGGCGGTGTCGGTTGTGTGATTCGCATTGTTTGCCGCATACGCATTTATCAACGGGCTGGCGGGCGGGGCAATTTGTTGCAGGAATACAACTGCATGTGCGGAAGTGGCTAAATATTGGTCCTTTTCTTACTTAGGTCTTTCCTCCACCTTCTTTTATAGCAATGCTCCTTAAGCTAAATGTCTCGTGCGCGTACGCACTACCTGACTCTCTAAGCAGATGATGGAGTTATAGGGCTCACTCTCTTCACGCCCCGTTCGCAGGGCCAGTGACAGGACCACTCATTCCTCGCGACGCTACTAATCTCCCGACCACACACCAAGCCAGTCCCACGAACATGCCCAACGCTGCGCATGACCACTACGAATTCTACACCAATGACCAGTACAGCCAGTGCTCACGCAATAGGCGTGCTATTGGGTCCCATAATAATCTAGTCTATTGTTCCGAGGCCGTTGTTCCGATTGCGAACCTACTGAAGCCGAAACCGATATTGGAAAAGTAATTTTTTTTTCACTGTAACTTGAACGTATAGAAAAATATAGTATTGAATAGTATTATATTTAGAATGTACTCGGCGACCCACATCAAAGTAACAAACGACTTGACCGTCAAAAGGTTTCAAAGGCGCGAGAGCTTCGGCGGCTTCTTTGTAACGTAACGGCCCGTGACCCACTGCGATACGATACGCCAATTCACACCGTACTACGTACTGGTTGCATTTACACATGTATACTACTTTTATTATAAAAGTTATAGAAATCGTTAATATTATTATTGATTTATATACTCTATACGGTTATATGTACAAAGGCTGTCAATGTATGCCTTATCGAAAAATCAATGGTTTCAGAAATAATACATAACGTATTGACAAAGGAGTAAGAAAAAATTGGGTTGAATGTTGGAGAATGTCTAAAAGGCATACAGTTGACCATTACACGTGTTGTAAAGTCAAAAAAAAAGAAACAAAAATCCTTTCATTAGTTACACATCCATCCCTTTAAAGCTTTTGTACCTATTTTCAATCATCCTAGATATAATCAATTTGAAACATATTTAAGTAACTTATTTTATTCTATTGAATTGCAAGTTACTAGTAATGTCAGAGCGTCCTACACTATACAATAAAGGAAACATCTGTCAAGCATGACCTGCCTAAGCGCGATATCAAATTACGCACTTTAAGCAACAAAAAAATGAAACCTACGAATTAAGTCTCTAGCATCGTTATATAATCAAGAGTATCTACAAATGGTAAGGTACCCGCCCCCGCTGTCGCTTATGCCGCGTCCCACGCGTCACCGCGGCTCGTCTGCGGATTTCCATTACATCCACCCCCGCCCACGCGCCGACACCGCCCGCCATAAACTAAGCATCGCCTGCCTTAGTTCGTATCATGCCTACACTCATATTCCTCTGAGAGACAAATGTTATGGTTTACTTTCATAAAGTTCAATTGCCCAGGTACTATAGCAACAATTTGAAAATCGAATATAAATAATAATTAATCAATATCTACGTATGAAAATTAATCTCTTATATATTACTACCTGCAAAACTCGAAAACGGTTTGATTAATTCGGCTTTATATATTTATTTTCACATTTTCGTAAAGGCACTAAAGAGCGTTATTTTGAGAAAACAAATAGAAAAATTGAATTATAAGAAAAATACACTAGAAAATACTACCACAGTAATAATAAAATAACAGCTAACACAGCTGTCAAATATTTGACAGTTGGTCAAAAGAGTTAAGTTCAAATCGTTTTTTAGCTTATAACGTTATTATTAATTTTCCATTGTACAAAATAATACACCAGTGGAATCGATCGATATTTGTTATTAAGAGATTAATTGGATAAATAAAGAGAACACTCTGATATTTTAAGACTGTGATAATTTTTGACGATACGAAGTCGAGACAGCTAGTAAAAAATATTTGCATTTTACTTCAATTATAATAATTATACAGTGCGACAAAGCGCAGTCGAGGTCGGTCAATTCTAGAACGACAAAGACATATCAATCCGGGCCGATACAGCAATAAGCGATCGAATGTAATTGTAATGTCCCCGCAGCGCTATTTACATTAATGACACTTTTTGGTTTCTCGACCACCAAGGTCTAAGTAATAGCGACCGGCTATGTCGAGATAAATCCCAAGTCAATGTAGCGGCCCGAGCAGAGATTGCCCGGTGAGCTCTCGAGCTTTGTAACCTTAGATGATTTAAGCTAAGCGCCCACTACAACCTGCTCCCACAAAGCGGCGAGAAATCTGCAAAATCCATTTTTGCAACAGCGTAAGTCAAGTAAAAATAAGACATTTAATTACTTGCATTAGGTAGACCGACGATTTAGTTAAGTGATTAGCAATAGTGATGTATGTTAACGCTAAGTACACCTAAGAACAAATATTAGAAATATATCTTATATTAGGTATTATATAGACACTCTGCAACCCATGGCTGTTGGGGCCGAAAGGTTCTCGAGTGGCGACCACGACCCCATAGAAGCGGCGTGGGTGGGCCGCCCACTAGTTGAACTGACGACATAAGTAAGTCGCAGAAGGTCACTGGATGCGAGCAACGCGAGACCGATCACGTGGCCGGATCTTTGGAGGAGGCAACATGACTTGCAGTGGGCGCGACCATCGCCTAAAAAATAAGATACACCTGCGTAGAGACTCGATCAAAATTAAACATGATAAATCCTTATAAATTTCAGGATTGTAAGATCAAAAACAAATCTATTGTCAACGTTTGTCGCATTCAAATCAAGCCGGAGTCAATTAGGCAAACAAATCACGGCCCCTCTGCGGCGTTGCTCTGCGGGGCGCGGCGCTCCGTTGGCAACTTCATCGGGATCAAGTCGATTACTGCTCGTAATCGCACACCCTCGCCGCTCGGGCACCCAACTGCTCGACTTAACGGCGCTCCCGCATAGGGATGCACGAAACACTTCAATGTATCGATACGGACATATCGTAAATGTATCGAATTATTTTTTATCGATTACATTATCTCTATCGATATATCGTATTGTAAAAGTGGATACTCTCTTCTATCGATTTGCAATTTTTAAAGCGTATATCACTACTACTACACTTTTTTTTTCAACTGTAATTATATATTTTTGTAAGCCTTTTGTTTTTAAGCAGTTAAGGTTCACTTTCTGCCCATCACCGTGACCATTTCTGGTCTCACGATGGCCATTCTATTAAGCAATTGAACAACATTTCTTGCTTTGTGATGACGAACGAACAATTCTTCTGTTTTACATTTCTATGACCGACCTTACGTTTATTCCTAAACGCTTTGTTTATCTTTTGGTCCAATAGAGTGAAACATACGAGTTGCCTCCATCCAGTGTCAAAGTTAAATGTAACGATTTGTAACGTAATATAACGTCTTGAGTGATTGATAAAAGCAATTATTACATAATGTATAAGAGATAAATAATGTGCCCACAAATGTAAGCGAAGTGTAATTAATATGTACTTTTATAATATTTACTTATTAAATTATTTCATTTTCTACAAGACACTTCCTCGGAAAATATTTTAAAAATATTACGTATAATTATAGCCAAACATTATATTAAATATCGATATGTCGTTCAGTGCTGTATCGATATTATGAATAATCGCATCGGGCATCACTAGCTTCACACTCTACCGCCGAGCTCCGCCGGGGGACGCGGCCCGCACAAAGCTCTACGCGGCTACGCTTTGCGGGGATTCAATTTCCACTCGCGCGCCCGTGTATTCTGCGCTTTACGGCGCAACGATAAAGCTTAATTTAGATTGGCACGAATCCTCGTACTTGTTGAGGTAATACGTGATTTGCGGCGTCGCTGTAGAGTAGGTTTTTGATGTGTCGTCACAGTGAGCGCGGACTGTGCGTTATGGGCTCTATTGTAAGGGGTATAGGGTTCGGTTTGCATTGCAGGGGCGCAGGCGGCATCTGCGATCCGCGCGGTATCGCGTCAACTTTTAATTAAAGTCCGTCGGGTCGGGCAAATGGCGGCATTAATTGAAAACTTAACGAGTGCTCAAAACTGTGACAGAGCGAAAGGTCATTTGCGGGCGCGCGGCGGCGCCGCTGTGTTTGTACGATCTAGTTTTTTGTGTTAATTAAAGTTTTATCACAAAAAAAAGCCTGTTGCGACTTTCTCTAAGCTCTAACTTAGTAACTCCTTTATAAGTAAAAAAATAAAATAAAGAAAGAAGTAAAATAGCTTACCGTTGGTACACTACTTTACAATACAACTTTTTGTTGTCGTTTCAACCCACAGACACTCAATACAAGGGGAATAGGCCTAGCCCAAAGATATCTATGGGGGATATACCATAATCGACACGCTTGGCAGGCGGGTTTGCGATGACTGTGTGGTATTACGGTACGCAGAGAACACTGCTGACCATCCTATAGAAGTTTATTCGTGAGCCATTGCTATCTTATAGAATTGACACTTTAGGTGTGGGTTATATGTGACTTTATCCAGAGATTCAAACCTGCGACCTACAATTGCAAGTCTCCAGTACCGCTGGACTGCCACGTTTACAAAACAAAATCCCGCTTGAGTTTGTTGTACATTTCACAGTTTCTTTCAAAAAAGTCTCTTGTGGCATTCTTCTCGTCATGTACACAGAAAATGATACGAAGAAACATACAGGTTGTTTGAAAATAGGTGCGATAACTTTAAAGGGGTGATATTGAACCCATTTGCCAGCGATATAACATAAAAAATCTTTTATGTTATATCGCTGGCAAATGGGTAATCACATAACACGGATGAATCGACGCGGAAAGACAAAGATTTGCAGTGTAACGAAGTGATTAGGCTACGCGTAATAAAAACAATATATTCACGTATATTTTTCTCCTTTGTAAATATATATACAAACAAGTATAATAATTGTGAAATACTTAATTTTAAAAAATTTACTGTGATGTACTAAATGAGTCATATAAAAGCAAACACAGCCCTTACTGCAATTTATTTTCTTTACATTATTATTTATTCAAATAGCACTATCAATAATTATATTTTAACGTAAGAGTATTTTTAATAATTATACTATTCAGCTATACACTAAACACACGATTTCTTTTCATTTCCAGATCATGTTATTTATTTCCTCTGCTTGTTCCTTACTACGATAGTCTGGAAGGAATTTCCTCGTATGATAAGAGCGCCCGTTGAATTTTCTTTAATGTTAAGCATATATATTTTCTAGCATGTACAATATAAAGAGTATAAAATAAATAACTACGGTAATTTCTGCATTGGCATTTATATAAATATATTTTACTGTTGAATGTACAGAACCATGTTAATCGTGACCAATACTAAATTTTGCAGCGGTACCCTAAAAGTGGTAAATAAAAAACCCCCAAAGATGTGACTAACGGCGTAGCGCGAGATCCCGCGCACAGTCAATTCCCCCCCATCTCACCACCACTAGGGGAGGGCGCATGGGGGATATTTTTTATCGCAGCGACGATCCACGGGATAAGGACATCCGCGCTATTTTATACGTTTATCCGGTTTATGTGCGTAGGGTGACTACGCGAATCATTACCGAGGAAATATCCTGCCATTAATCAAATTATAATTACTTTTCATAGATAACTTCATGTTCCCGCTTAAATTTAGTAAATCTAAAATTTAAAATAAAAAAAACTATACCAAACTTCCTATTTATTTTCAAGCATCTTTGCCCTTAAAGTGATAACTGAATATCAGTGTTATTTGGAACATGATAAATTAAAAACAAACCTTAAAGTAAATAACCGATTAATAATAAATAAATAATCACATTTAATAAGTCACGTAAGCAAATTTATTACTATTCGGACAGGAAAATGTCTCAAAATCTGAAGACAGTGTGGGCACACTACAAACGTCGCTGCTCCATCTGGCGGAATTACGAAAGCCCCCATTTCCGTAGCGACCTCCCCCTCGCTCCCCTCGCGCTCCCCCCTCATCGCGCCGGCTGCACGCGCCGCGACAAAAACACACTCCATTCATATCGGAAAATGATTACGTAAAAATTTTTCATTATTGATCCAAATTGTTTCTAGATTTCCGATCATTAGAATTATTTGTTCGATTTTTGCGATTAACACAAAAACTACATACAGGGGGATCTGTTATAGTTGAAAAGGCGTTAAAAAGGCCAATGTATAGATAATTGTCTATCAATTAATTTATGGTCCACTATATCTAAAATACAACGGTTTCAGAAATAATTTAAAATATAGTAAGAAAAAACGTTTTCAAAATTAGAATTACTAAATATTAAAATTTATTTTATATTCACTATTCGTGTCTTCGGATACTACAGCCAGATGTTACTGGCCAGTAGCATTCCAAAAAAATAAATTTAACTTATTTCGAAATAATCACTTTAAATAAGGTATGGAAAAGCTGCAAAATTTTGAAAAAGCTTTATGCTGACAGATGGATAAGTTTTAAGCCTTTTACATCTGTTACAAATCACCTATATTTAACAACATCTTCTAAACCCTAAAGAGCATAGGAGAGAACTGCATACTTTATAAATTAATCATTCAATTCATTCTTATTACCCAATATTCGTCCAATACAAGCCATAAGCTACCTCCAAAGATCCAATGATGGTCTACCTACGATGGTCTACCATCCGTTTTTCCCAGATAGTCGTCGATCACCCACTGCCATTTCAGACGAGCCATTCTTCGAGCTACTTCAGACGCTGCTTCTTCTGTGAATCTCCTCATACTCTATCTCGGATCACTCCAACAGTGATCTTGAAATTATTTCTCGTGCTAGCACTTTATTCCCCAGATTTGTTGAAATTGACAGTCATTGGCTGTAATTGCAATAAATCTAAGGAGTTTACATTACGTTATATCTAAAATAAATCACCTCCCCCCACCCCCTCCATCAAATACAAGACGCATCACGAATTAAGCGTAAAACGAGTATAGCCGTGCGTCTTATTTTTGATGTAATACGATATTTTATTCCAATACTTTCCCGTTCAGCATTTTCACATAGAATTGATATATCCGAAAGATTTTTCTTTCAAATGAAAGCGGGGAATAAAGGGGCCGTATCCACAGAGCGTCGAAATTTATGATTGATGTCAAAGGTGAGAGGAGACGAGGCGTTTGTCCTTCCGCGACCGGGGCCTCGAGTTTTTACAAAAGCTTATTCGATGGCCAATTTGTTTGTGTGGGGTTGGACGACTCTTATCTTTTACGCGGGAAAAAGTTTACAAAGCGTTCGTAGGCACTTTAAAAGTATTTTTGCAGAGAAAACCTACTGCATCATATTTGTATGTAGTAATTCTTAAACACAATAGTGATTTAAATTAAAACTAGATCGTGCGACTTAATAAGACAAAAGGTGATAGCGTATAGGCGACATGTTTGAGTAACTGCCCATCAAACTCAAAAATGAGTTGTATAAGACGGCAGAATAACGCCATTCTTCATTTATATATTTATTATCCACAATGACACTTATATAGGCCATGAGAAGAACGCCGGAAGGGTCTAATTTAACAAAAACTAGAATCAAACATAACTCCTCTACAATGACATTCTTAATCTTAAAGCTTCCAAACGTGGCGTAATGTGGGAACATCCCACAAAAGCTTAAAAGACAAAATCCAAAAGAGACATGTACAAAACAGTTTCAAAATAGTCCCAATGGAATGTAAAGTAGAAGACGCTTTTTTCAATGACCTCCGTTTTTAAGGGTCCGCCGTTTCCCCCTATCTTATACACACTTATATAAGCAAGGACTTTTTGTGCAATAATTTTTCCATTACATTTTTATTAGCTTTCTCTCCTCACGTCTTTCACAATTTCTTCCAATCTATCCTCTTTCAAACATTACATTTTCTTGCATTCTCCTTTCATTCACAATTCTTTCACATATCGCCTCTCTATCTTCGACACTATCTTTAGTTTTACAATCTACAATTTTCAGTTTATATTTTAATTTTTTTTTATTATCTCTGTTTTTATTCGTATATTTATCTTGGCTTCATATTTACTTTATTTATGTGTCCGACCCTTTTAGTAAAAAAAAATTAAAAGTATTTATTATTTTTTTATTATTTTGTAATAATTTGTGGCGGCGTGTTTAGTCGCCCATTAGGAACTTTTTCAATTTCCACATTCCCACCTTTGTCTTGCGAATACTGAATAGCTTGTTATTGTGTGCAACACGGCCTGGTCCACCGCTGGGTCAAGGGGCACGATGGACTCTCCGTTAGAAAGACGCCTTTGAACTAAAGCAGCCGTCAGAACACTGAACGATCTTCCGCCACTTGGTTAACGAAGATCTAGAACGACCTGAAAGAAAGTGCTTTAGACGTCATGACAATGCAGTCACGTCGTGCGAAAGAGACGGACAAGAAGGGTCCGACGAAGAATCAATAAAGACGTGAAGAAGTGATGACCAAAGATAATTGCGTTTCAGTCGTAGTTTTATATGTCTAATGGTTAGCGAGTGTTAGTACAGACCTGTAGGCGCCAACAAAACCTGCCGCCATTTCATTATCTTTCATATAAATTACATTTAAACATCATTCAAAAAATATAGGATGACCATAGTGTATTTAAAAGGCACCTTGAAAAACTGACTGCACCAAAGTTACGTTTGAAAAATTCTTTAATTCTCGTAATAAACAGAAGCAGATTTTTTGAATAAAATTCCATAAACGTTATTGGACTACCATTTACAAAAATCAAATTTAATTTTAAAAGAAAATTGTCAGAAAAGCTTATTATTTAAATAAGCGAATTTTTAAATGACAAGAATCCTTGGCAGTGATGGCGCTTGATTATTTTGATTTCATTTAGGCTAAATCTGTCAACAGTTTATGTGGAGTTTCTTCCTGCTTCTTCTCCACAACTATAAAACTTTTTTACTAAGAAAAGAGTCAAAAATAAATTAATAATATGTTGATAATCATTAAGAATTCTGTTGAAAGTTTCGTAAATACGTGTTTGTACACCACCATTATTGTAAATTCAAAATGACAACGCTTTTAAATTTATTCTATCCTTAGCAGACGCGAAGATTTTACTTATTTTCATCATTTCAACCGTAGGAAGAACAGTACTGGACATTAGGCTCCCTTATATTTAATGGAATCAGGCGTTACCTTGCGGAAGTCCATTCTAAGTGAGAAAACTTGACTCTGTGTTTGGCACTAATCGGTGCAACATAACTCCTGAAGATGCCCCGTAAAGAGGTGAAACACGTGTTGAGTAATTTGGCGGTTGCGGTTATGTGATTCGCATTGTTTGCCGCATGCGCATTTATCAGCGGGCTGGCGGGCGGTGCACTTTGTTGCACGACTACCACTACATGTGCGGAAGTGGCTAAATATTGGTCTTTTTCTTAATTGGGCTCCCTTATATATTTCTAATAAGTTCGTCTGTCAAATTTGTGGACTAAAATTATTTCTGCCTATGATCTTAAGTACTCCAAAGCATTTGAAACAACTACGACGATTAGTATAAAACTATTTTTATTAGGTATCTGTTCTAATGAAAGGTAAATTAAACCGCGTACGCTTGTCCGCTTCCCGCTTCCTGCTGCAACTTGGGTCGCGTTGCGCGCGCACTGCGGCGGGCGGCCGAGTGCTTTGAATAAACAATGGCCCGTCTGACGAATCGGCCCCGCGTCACGTACGCGCGACCCTACGAGCACAGCCGTGAAGGCAGTCGCGTACTTTATATTCACGTCGATACGGTCGGAATTTAATGAAGACAATTGTATCATCTGATGGCAAGCAATATTTCGACTCTCAAAACAATATGTTATTTGCACTTTTAAGCGAATACAGCTAGTTATCTATAAAATTTTCTTATTGAAAGATATATATTATACTTAGTCAAGGAGGTCTACTTTTAGCATGAGCATTGTTTGTTCTTTACCAATATGATATTTACGTCATCGAGCGCATGCATTCCTTTCCAATTTTAATGTCAAATTATTTTAACTCATTGCCTCGAGGAATTTCAATAATTATTTTAAGCTAAACACAATTTCTTAGTCTTCTTTTTAGTTGATAGACAGTCCCTGCTTGACAAAGATCGCCACTATGACCGATCTTGCATTCAGCAACTTCCGCCTAGTGCGGATGTTGTAGTCACTCGAGAAACTTTTGGCTCCGACAGCTATCAACCGAAGGTAACATTAACTTAATAATTGTAGTAAATTGTATATCTAAATATGAGTTAATTTATTTTGTTGTTTCGTCAAGTAAGGTCTCTCAAACATTCTGGATAAAGCGAAGTAAAAAAATGACAGTAGAAAGACAAACGCAAACATCAGATGGCACAAATGACAGAAGTACAAAAAAAAGAAGAATAAATAATGATCTTTTATTTAATAACAATTAGAATTTAAAAACTAAATTTATGCTGCCGTGTTAAGGGGGAGCAATAATCGTGTACCGACCCCGTAGGAGGTCGCGTGGTAAGTGAGGCTACACGGGCACGGGGCCCGGGACCCTCACCCCGTACGCCATCCGTCACGGGAGCGCTCGACCCGCGCCACACAATTAACCCGTCAGCGCTCCCGCCACCGGACCCTCGCGCTGTTTGCGTGTAGCCATTAGTGACTTTGCTATGTTTATCTCGGCGAACTATCGCGCTTTACGCATCTCACTAGCCGCTACGAAACATTAACAATAAAATCAAAACTAAAGAGCGTTAAGAAAAAGCCTTAAACTACAAAAATCTGATATCTTATATAGGACAAAATAAGATCGAAATCCTTACATATCCTTCACGTATTAATTGTTCCGTTATTACTAAGTTTTCCGAGACGTTATATATATATATATATATATATATATATATATATATATATATAAAAAATACAACCTTTTTTTTAATGTTTCATGATATTTTTTTCAGAAACGTGGTTTCTCCCTCGGACTCAGAGGAGGAGTTCCGTAGACGAGCGAAAATAACCGATATAACACAGCGGATTGACAAATTGAAGTAGCAGTGAGCAAGCCACATAACACACAGGACTGAGAGCTGGTAGAAGATACTACCTTAAAATTCTGGTGATCGCAGACCGGTAAATGCAGCGTAACACGTCCCGTACATATGGTGAACAAACGACCGTTCCTATTGGAAATCTTTAGAAGAGGCCTATGTTCAGCAGACTGTCCTATGGCTAAATGATGATGATGATGATGATGATAATGATTTATTTATTTATTTACTTTATTGGAGATAAACAGTAACAAAAGGCAGTAAGAAAGTACAAACTTAAAAGCTTAGAAATATAAAATTAGTTACAATTGTTACCTTATAACTGTCTCACTGAGAACATATAATGATTTATAGTCAAACAATAAAAAAAAACTAATAAAAACATTACTAAACAGGGATCAAAGATTATGGTTTTTATATTTATATTATGTTTGTTAATATATTTATATTATGGTTTAAATTGTATTGTATGTACTCAATAATTTTGAACGAAATTGTTTTTTAAAAGATACGAGAGAACACGAGAATATCAATATCACTAACATATGAATTGTGGAGGTCACACAACTTGTATAAGGGTGCACGCTTACCGATATTTGTCCTAGCCGTTGATAAAAAAAGAGAGATCTAGAACGCGTTCTTGCTGCAAAATCTTGATGATGATGATGAGGATGATGAAGAATAATATTTTTAATAAATAAGCGAAGAATATTTCACTACAAAGCTATCAAACACGATTTATAATTTCATTGAATCATTGCCAAAGAAAATAAATTACGGCACGGAGAATGAACAAAGATCTTACATTGAGATACATACCTGGGTGGGGGAAGTAGGGCGCCCCGACGCTCATCAGCGGGTGCGGGGAGCGGTAATCCATTGCACTACACACACACAAACATCGACATCGATATCGGGAGCATCGCACTACACTTTATCGATAACATTGCACACAACACTGGCGCACTTAGCGGCGCCGCTTGGAGGTTCATATTTTTTCATTAACCCTGCAGGTAATTTCCTGTGCGTCGGAAGAAAAAAAAAGCGATCAAGTCCGAGAAGGTTTTAAGCTTCGTTGCACCGTTACGACGACTTCACAACGGAAGGCGAATACGTCGTCCCATACGAACTTGCCTAATCTAACGAAAAATAATTTGTAAATAATACGTGCACTTCTAATCCCGCACTTTCACTGTTGTTTATTATTTTGTACATCACATTTCCACTACTATTGTACTTAGTATATTATCTACAAGGAAAAACATATTTTTTTGAGTTGTAGCAATCAGTAAACTCACTGTGTTCAACGAGTCAAGTGATTGATAAAAGCCTCTGAAACCATAACAACACAGTTAACACATATAGTAACTGTAATTGAGTTCAACATAACGCGTTGACTTCGTTTATGTATTTATACATTAAGTATTTTTTTGTTTATTTCGAAACACAGTGATTGCTTCTATGCTTTGTACTACAATTTTAGGATGACAATCTTTACTCAAAAAAAAAAAAAAAAAATATATATAGTATGTTTTCGAGTAGCGACAGCGAGTAGATAGTAGACGAAGTGTATAGGCCCACCATTAGGTAAACCGACGTTATAATCAAGGGCGCGCGAAGATGCAAGATGCGGGTGTGCCTTGCAATGGACGCCTATCGGCTAATATGATTACATAGCAGATATATGGATAATGGCGTTATATTAAAAAAATGTATTACACTCCTAATGATCATTTCAGCTATCACCCTCATAAAGACTCCATGATGATATATCTTATAGTCGTATAGTCTATATAGTCTTATAGTCTCGTATGAAGTTTGTGCTGTTAGCCTTGCGGCTTTTACAGCTTCATCGGTAATGTGTTCACGGAACGTAGGGGTCCGAGAGTTTAGGGGTTCTTCAACGGGTCTGGACAAAGAAACTCAAATGCTAGTGCTTAATACTCTGGGATGATGGGTCAAGGGCGATATATACCGAAGTGACAGCCCTGTTGCTAATGGGGCCTGTCATTCTGACCCTCAGTCGATGAGTCAGCGCTACAGACGGGCAGCCGACAGCCACTCTGAAGACCGCGTACTTCCCTTTGTAAGGAATCATAAATAATTACGAGGCTTGTGGGTACAGAACTAAAACCCCGGGGCCGCTTCCGCGTCGATAACTTTAACGATGACGAGATGTTTTTTTTATGAGGCCTCCGCTATTGGGACCTCTCGTTCCACCCCTATTTTGTTGCCAACAGGGTTTTTATTTCTTAACAATTTTTTTACATGATTTTTTTTTTCGTCCTCGTCTTCCATAGTTCACAATGTCTTTTTTTCTTCCTTCTATCATTCCATAATTCCATCTTCCTTTCTCAATCATTCCATTCCTTTCATCCATCCTCAAACACTTCACTTGTATTTTCTATTGCAGTATCACAGCTTTATTTAGTTTATTTATTTTTATCATGTACGGTAATTTTACATTTTTTATTTTAATTTCAATAAATCAATCTTAATAAGATGACGAGATGTTTGTTTTAATTCGATTCGATGAATTTTATCTACATTTCTTTCTACACTTTTTTCGTTACTTTATACGGTTATTCTACGTACCGGGCAAGTTTTACATTTCTTTTTACCCGGCTTATAACGCTGGCCAAGCGGATTTTGCAGATTCAGCGGGTTTAACGGGGCAGCGAAACTAGGGGATTACCTGACGAGTCTCGGCTCGGACGACTACGTGCTACTATTTCCGTGGAGTGAGAGGTCGCAGAGCTCTTACGCGTTGCCCCTTCCTTCACAAGGCTTTCCGGAATGATATTGTTATCTCTAAAAGTTCTCACTATAATTTGATAACAGATTAAGTCGAGGTACGGCGCTGTATGACACCCTCGATTTTAAATATCAAATGCTTTATGCGACCCGCGCGACAGTCTAGACTTTATAAAGTTTCTCTCGTGGTCAATTGAGTATGGTGTCACAATGCATATATGCAAATAACCATGTAATCTTAAAACAAAAAAAAATTCTTTCATGTTTTTGCTCAATAAAACCTGACAAATGAATTTCTCTGTTACTACTATTTTATACTGTAAAAGTGAATACATTATAAAAAGGTTTTTGTGAAACCTTCTCAGCTCAGGGACGCCCAAGTTATTTATTGTGACTATGAAACTGGTTGCTTCTGAAATTCTTCTCACAACATATACAAATGGCCGCTGTAAACGTTGCCATGTGAATAATTGCATCCGCTATCACCGCGTGAATTTCAAGCGAATCGGTCTAAAGCAGTCGATGGCAGATCTAATACCGCTTCACGTCTGCAGATAAGCTCGCCCGAGATTCAGAGCTTTCGCTGTCCGGTCACGTACTGTCTGGGTAACCTCACATTTTTGTCGAAAAGAACGCTCGCAGGCTTTCTCCTGCCATTTCTTTGTTCGCCGATTTTATATTACAGTGATAAAAAAAATAAAATAAAAATCAGACATTCACGTTTACATTTCTTTTGGTAACTATTGATCTAACGAACCGGATTTTTCAGGACTACGAAAATTTTCAGAATTATTACGTATTATGAAATTGTTGAAACACACTGTAATTAAAGGCAACTGTAAAATGAGACTTTAAATATTAAAATATTTATTTAAATTTTGGATATCTCCTAGATCACATTAAAATATGTTTTTAAACATATCGTCTCTAAATTTATGGCGTGTAATATGTGTGAAATATGTATACGTAAATTATAATACAATCTAGAGTACACACCAAAAACAGACAACCTCAACTTAAGACGGTTCACTCACAAGATGAACAGACTTTTTGAAATTCTAGCAAGACGCTAGATGCTGACCGCTTCCAAACAGTTCTATTGGAATTCTCTGCAAGAAGTCTTGGTCAAGCAGAGACATCCACTTTTTTAGTTAGGCGCATTTTAGAAAGTGTTTATGATCACTTATACATACATGGACTCTGTTTGTTATAAGATATTCCTAAACTAGGACATCTGGACCCTTATACTTTTTAGTTTATTAAGACAAAGGTCCTCACCTCTACTCCAGAACCTCCAGCAGGTCCCAGCAGTCGGTTAGATTTTATGAGTATTTTAAGTGCTACGCGATGCAAAAACGCTACGTTGTTTTGTATCAAAAACCGAGACGCAGTTTCAGTGTCTTTGTCGCTTTTAGATTGGCGCTTTTTCCGATGTTACCATACTCGGATACACTCCTAACATATTTTAATTTAAGAAAAGGACCAATATTTACCTACTTCCGCACATGCAGTAGTAGTCGTACACAGAGACTCTGTGTTTTGCACTAATCGGTGTAACATAACTCCTGAAGATGCCCCGTGGAGGGGTGAAACACGTGTTGAGTGATTTAACGGTGGCAGTTGTGTGATTCGCATTGTTTGCCGCATGCACATTTATCAGCGGGCTGGCGGGCGGTGCACTTTGTTGCACGACTACCACTGCATGTGCGGAAGTGGCTAAATATTGGTCCTTTTCTTACTTAGGATGGATTTCCGCAAGGTGACGCCTGATTCCATTAAATATATTTTAATTTATTATTTACATCACTGCTTGAAATTGTCATAAGAGAAAATCGTCCGAAAAGGATTATTAAAATTTATATTTGTCTACAGTGTTTTATTTGACAACATCAATTCAAAATATGTCCCCGCAGTTTTAGTGCGTTCTTATTACGATTGCTTAGCAGTATAATAGTTAAAATATACTTCGTTTAAAAAAATAGTTGCTGAAATATGTGTAATTATCGTAAAATAATGAATTATTGAATTAGCGACGCGATCAGCGAAGTCGACGAGTCCCGTGTCAAACGTCGCCCGCACCGCCCCAACTTTGTCGGGAGGCAATAACTTACCGGCTGCCGTCACGGCTCGGTTCTCAGCGGGCCGCGGTATAACTTTAGCGCTTCGTACTGCGGACATTTACGAACAACTTTTAATGAATATAAATCGCTAAATCTCCCTTTGATCAACGTCGAAGATACGAATCGAAACAGATATTAAATACGCGAATACAGAGCTCGTTCAACTTCAAACAAATATACCTAGTAATAACTAATACATACTACAAAAGATTTTTGACGAAAATCATGATCTCGGACCTAATAACAACTGTTCGAAAACCAAATGCTTTGTCGGAATCAAGATCAGTACGAGTATCTTCCCGTCACTTCTTGCAGAGACACTTTCTGAAGTGATAGTTGTGTTAGACAGGGAATAAGGCCTAATATCTGCCACGTCGGAATCAAGGTCAGCTCGAGTATCTTCCCGTCACTTCTTGCGGTGACACTTTCTGAAGTGATAGTTGTATTAGGCAAGGAAAACTTATTGCCTAAGTCGAGTTTCGGCTTTCTCAAGCGCCCATGACTAGAAATGGTAAAGGGGTAATATCCACAAATGAAAATCTCCTCGAGATATGCCTTGAGTCCCTTCACTGCATGGAGCGTCAACATCATCAGCAAATCTGATGAAACTGTAGTTTGTAGCGGTCCGAACTGAAGCTCCCCAAGTATCTAATAGATTCAGGCGTTACTTTGCGGAAGTCCATCCTAAGTAAGAAAAGGACTAATACATAGCTACTTCCGCTTCACACAACTACCACCGAGTGACTCGGTGTTTGGCACTAATCGGTGTAACATTACTCTTGAGGATGCCCCGTGGAGGGGTGAAACACGTGTTGAGTGATTTAACAGTGGTAGTTGTGTAATGCGCATTGTTTGCCGCATGCGCATTTATCAGCGGGCTGGCTGACGGTGCACTTTATTGCACGACTACCGCTGCATAGCTCCCCAAGCCCTCAGTTGTCAAATATGGTTATAAACTAAACTAAATTCTTTTAAATCCCTTTCTTCGTTCTTCGTTCGACGTATACAAATGACAAATATGATTCTAAATTCGTAACATCCTAATTAAAAAAGTGTAAGATATCATCAAGACAAATCTAAAATTTGAAACGCGTACAACCACCGGTACTGTAACTAATTAGCGGAGCGGCACGGGTCAATTGCACCCTGTAGGGGGTCGGTTATTTGACATTCAAAGGCTGTGCTCCGTTGAATAATTAAATTTGGCTTCCGGTTACCAACAAAGTAGCCGTCCAAGTCCTAGTTTGAGTAAGCACACTGTAGTTTAAACTAACAGATGTCGAGTGTATATTATTAAATACGTATCACAAGACAAACAAAATGCTTTATATTACAGTTTGTAAGCTTATATTAGTTTAATTCAATCGAAAGTGTTGTATTCAGGTCATTTCTTCAGTGATTATTTTATTTATATTTTAACTTCCCAATAATTTATAATACGCTGTCGTTTTAAAGAAATATTCCAAATTTTATAGATAAAGCTTAGATTTGAAATGACTTTTCTGAATAAATTTTATGTGTTCCTTACTTACTTAAGCTTTTTAGAAAAACTTACAGATTTGAGTTTTTTTTTATTATTTCACAACACTAGCTGCAACACTAAAGTTCTTTTTTAAATAAGACATAATATTGAGTTACAAAAAATGAGCAACCAATGAAGCTATAAAAGCCGACGCTGAACGCAGATCGCTTCCAACTGGTCCTATTGGAAATCAAGAGAGGAAGCCAGGTCCAGCAGTTGAATGTGCAAGTTCACTGGGTTCCTGATCGTAGAGTTCTAAAGGCAATTAACCTAAACGTTTTTAAACGAAATAAATGCAAAAACTATATAGAAGGAGACCTCGTCTCGTACTAGTAACCAAGAGTATTCTAGAATGTGTAGAGATTATTTCGACAGGAACACGTCCACAGACATTGGCCTACTCTAGAAACTTCCATGACACCGGTTGGAAGCTCATTGTATCCTACATCTTCCGAGGACCTAAACAAAGTCGTCTGTCTACCTTATAGGTGAACTACCAACGCTGCGCTTGCGTGAGTGAAGACATTCTCTTATTGTGATATTTCAATAATACATACGCCATTGTTTGGGCATACCTTCAAGATTCGGATAACTACAGATGGTATTTTTGACCTAGTTTACATTGCCGCCCAAATAGCACATGGCATGGCTGGGCACAGAAGGCTCTTAGGCTGAAACCTCTTTTAAGATAGGGAAACCTCGAGGAATATTTCCCCATTTGTAACAGACATAGCACAAGGAAAATTCCAGCTGTTCGGAAACGAAATAGAGAAATAAAAACAGAGCGCGTCAATAACGCGCGATCGGACGCAACGTCGGCCAGATGGAAGCGGCCGGAAACAGAAAAAAAAAATAACACGAACATAAAACCGCCCACAGCGAGCCGTTAAACCGACGCAATGGACAGCCGTTGCCGCCGCGTCAGACGAGAAATCAAACACCGCGTGTGTACGCGCGTTATCTTTTTTTTTTAATTCGATACATAACAATAACTTCAAATTGGGTGGTTAATTGATCTTCAGATATATTAATCTATTGCCTCAATTATTAGTAACTGTTAGATAATTGAGAACGCATCGAAGATTAGAAATGATATATGATATAAGAATAAAATAAATATATAAGAATAATTATATACTGCAATCTTTGAAGACGACGGTTTTTGACCAATGTAAGTTGCCGGTGATGACATACGGATGCGAGACGTGGTCATTTACGACGGGCCTCATGAGAAGACTGAAGATTACCTAGCGAGGAATGGAGAGGGCTACGTGGGTAGGTCCCACACCAGGTAGACCGAAGACATAGCTAAGGTCACAGGATTGTGGAGATCTTTTGGGGGCGGCCTATATCTTGCAGTCTTTGTTCATCGACTGAAAACTAGATAAGAACAGTGAAACAGTGACCACAAAAACACCTTTCTGAGTTTATGTTGGGTTCTTCTCAAATCAGGTCATATTTGGAACTCTCGCAGCTATAACATTAAGAATATCATTAAAGGGCAATTTAATCCGATTTTAGGCTCCATCAAATTAGGCTCTTTCTGCATACTTTTACTGTAAATAATTTATGTGGATTTATTAATAAATAGTAATATTCTTAGGAATATAAAACTACCGTCATGTAATTAAAGGAGTTTTAAAAATAGAATATGAGCTCTAGAAGGAATTGCAGATAAAATCCAAACTTTAAAAATACAGTTCGAGTAAAATCGATTTCGGTTATCGAGATATCGAAACGCTATGTTCGGATTAACAGAAGCGATACACATGTACACGCGTACGTAGACATTTTCTCGCGCAGAGGCAGCGTAAAAGAGGCGGCGAGCGGTCGCGTCGTATTTACAAACACAGACGGCCGACAAGCGGACGGGATCGCGTGAGCCGTTCCAATGAATAACTCAAATCTGATCCGAGAATCGAATCGTTGTATACAAAAGCCCTTTTGTTTACAGATACGAACAAAATAAATAAAACCAATTCTCTTCGATCGAATCTTCTGTTCATAAAAAAAATTGCGAAATGTCGTAACTGATATAACCAAGTGGATTGGCAAGTTTATTCAGCAGTGGGAAGATCTCATGGCGCTGAAAAGAACGCCGCTGGAGCCTTAACACATTAAGATAAGAAATTTGTACACGCCAGGGACCGCACGTTTTGGACTAAACTTGTACATTCTAAAATCATCATAAATTTCTTATCTGTGATGCAATTTTTTCAGAAATACACAATCTACAAATGCCTATATGTATAAACATAATTTTATACATAGAAGGCATTTTTTTTATAATAATAACAACTGTTTAACATAAAATAATCATTTGTACGTAATAATTAGAAATTGTAAAATAGTATCCACTTTAGATATTACTAAAAATATGTTTGATAATAATTATTATATAATTTAATTTAAAAATAAATTTCACTAGTTTCTAGTAATTTTTTTAAAGTATGATATTACAAAATTTACATAACTCAATTCGTTTCGATTTCAATGCGCGGCACAAACTCTGCAGGGTCTCGTAGGGATTTCCTTTTTCCAGTCTACAATGCAAGCATGTTGATGCTGTTTCATATCACCTGACATTCGTGATCCATCCGTAACAGACGGAACGCGGAACACGAGAAAACTAGTGAGCGACATTCATATGTAAAGTTTCTGGAATAGAGACCACAGCCCGCAAGCAAGTCGGTGAATACAAGATTTAAAAGTCATAAGACGATGATTGCAAACCGCTTCCAACCAGTACTTTTGGAAATCTGTAGCATATGTCCAGCAGTGGGAACGTCCTATGAGTGTATTACCTCCTTCTACATCATTACAGTTTATAAATGGGTATTTTCTTCCTTATATCAGGGTACGCTTGGAACCTTTGTAGCTTTAACTTGAAGGATGCCTTATAGTGTACAATCTGATTTTAGTTTCTATCAAATTGGTCCCTTTTGACATAATAATGTCAAACGGCATACACTAATGGTATCTGTTAATCATCTCATGTAGATAGTAATATGAATAAATGGTACTCATCAAAGCAACTTATCTCTCTTGGATTTACATATATAATGCGCATTGAACAAAATTAATATTTATAAAAGCATTCTTAAAGCAATGATGTTTAAGAATGTTTGCTTTAGATCTCGTGATCTTAACCTCACGGGTCCGGTTCGTGAGCTCGATCACCGCGCGCGGCCCTGCCGTCGATCGGATTGAGGAACGGGTCCCGGCGGTCGGCGGGCTAATGGAGGCGCGCCATTCACGAGCGACGGTTTCCAAGTGCCGCAATTATACGCCCGTAACTCGATTCACGGACGTACCCGCGTCAATCCACGCCTTTAATGGACTCTCACCGCAAGTTCTGACATCTCATTGAATATTACTAATCATCTTGTCTGCCGATAGACGCTTATTGCAAGGCTTAGGCCTTCCTTAAACCAGGCCGCGTCTACCGGCGCGTGATCACCAAACGAGAAACTTTTTGACCCCTACAGCATAACCTTCCTTAAACCAGACTATATCGTCAGTCCACCTGGTGAGGAACCTATCCACGCCGCGTCTACCATCTCGTGGTCACCACGCGAGAAACTTTTTGACCCCAACAGCATAATTTACTCATAACTAGTATTGGTTGGGGTACACCAAGAGTACATACTGTCACCCTTTTTATTTAACATATAACCGAGCCTGCAGCTTGATTCAATGATATACAAATAGACGGAAAAAAATATCTTCAATCTATAATATGCCGACGACTCCACTCTCCTATCAACGATTGAACATCTAAATGCAACACTGTGTTTAAGTTTCGAAAAAATAGGCCTCAAGTCTGGTCTTAAGATAAATCCTGTGAAAACCGAAATGATGGATGGCATCAGAAACTAAACTTATAAAACTACATATGTTTGTGATCATTGGTCTTAGGGGATATAGCCTCGTAGGACGAAATCAAGCGTCTACAAAAGACAAATTAAAAATAAATTACTGATATTTTGTTGATTAACAAATCTATCGTCAAGTAAGAGGCTTAACATACCAAGCGTTGTTTTACGGCATGTAAACATAGATTATGCCTTTGTGGTACTGGAGAAAAATGTTACGAATATCAAAGATACAGCTCAAGAACAAACAACGCGACTGGAATAACGTTCATCTTAAATTTTATAATAATTTTGCCGCGTCATAAGTGAAATGCAATGGACTTATTATCCAGGGTAGAATAAATAACTCAAGGTTCCGCTGTCATCAACGAACCAAGTAAGCGCACTCAAGAATCTTAGTTCATATAATGTCCAATGATGTGCTTCCAACTGTTGAAATGATGATGACAGCTTGTTTTTGGTTAGTGATGTATTTTAGGAGAGCCTTTGTAACTTGTTTTTTTCTTTTTAAATAACACCTGTTTCACAAAAGAGAGCTATCCGAGCTATTTACGGCTTAGGGCCGCGAATATCCTAGAGAAATCGGTATAAAGGAGTCAATATTTTCAAAGGAACATCACAATATATTTATGATAATATCTTGTACGTTTACAACAATTAAAATAAATTTAAGAAAGTAGGTAAAGTCCGTAGTGTATTTACAAGGCACCGTGAAAAACTGTCTGTACTAAAGAATGAAGTCTCTAATTTTTCTGGCAAAATATTGTTGGACTACCATTTGCAAAATTCAAAACGGATATTAAAAGTAAATTAACGAAAATAGCCTATAAATTCAATAAACGGATATTTCAATGACAAGAATCCTCGGCAGTGACGTCGCCTGATTATTTTGATTTCATTTAGGCTATATCAGTAATGTATACAAATCTATATTGGTAAACTATTAAAACATGTGTTGTTGTGGAGTTTCGTCCTGTTTCTTCTCCACAACTATAACACCTTGCGAAACAGAATAGTCAAATGTTAATTAGATTAAATAAAATAAGTAGACGATCAACAATTAGAGTTCAATTAAACGTTCAAAAGTTGAATAAATGAATTTTACCATAATCTATATCTTTACAGCCGAAGTGATGGTGGCAGCATGTTGTTTTACTTAGTGTTATATTTTAGGAGATTCCTCTAGTCTTATGGTAGAATCCGTAACCTACAAGGTATTGAAGAGAGAGAGGTATAATAAATTAAAAGATAGAAATGTGTAAATAAATTCATACGATCTATTTATATGATAGTAACTATAGAAATTAGAATAATGGAAAGCTGTAACAATGGCAATGAGGAAATAGTGAAGAAGAGAGAGAGGTGATGTATGGAAGGAGAAAAGTTGTAAGATAAACGAAAAAACCGGAATATAATGTGATGTATGGAAGAGATAAAGTAGATAAAATTGATTTCTGAATAATAAATACTAAACTGTCAAAAAGAGACTGTTTTTCCCAATAAAGAGATGAACAAGAAGTCCGTAATCACGGGGGCAGTGTAAAAACCTTCAAGGTACTACGTAGGGGCCTAGTAAAGTTTGGTATAGGTATTACAATTTTTAGATTTTTGCATAATACTCGTATGTCGTTTTCTTGTTGTCGTGTTCTTGTCACTGTTTTAGATTAAAACCGATAACATATTATAGAAAATATTGGAAGTGAAATGTGGGCGAGCGCGTCAACAGTTGGACAAACAAAAGAGAGCCGCTGCAGCCGTCGGGCGACGCCTACCGAGCGCCGAGTGATTAATTCGTCACGCGCACGCAGGAAACAAACAGCTTCGGACAGCGAAATGATAATGACGACACTTAGTGAGGTCTGTGGATAGACCAGAGACGTTGGACGTGGTAATTAACCACTAAGATAACAATTGCCAAATTGGATTTGGTGATACAATAATAAATTGATAAGCAGATCATAATTTATCGAAATGATTTCACAGTTGAAGTGTTTACTCGGGATTTCTCTAAGAGATAAAATCAAAAATGGAGGAGAAGGTACGCGGGTAAACGAAAGTAACAGACAATATTCTTGAGGATTAGCATGTTAAAATGCCAATAGGGAAGCCACATTGCATGCAGAACGGAAGGTCGAAGGGGTTTTAAAGTTCTGGAGTGAAGACTAAGGATCTGCGAAAGCGGGGTATGACATCCACGCGCAAAGTGGACACACGACGTGTTTTCGCTTCCAACTAGCCCCCTATCGGAAAACTCTAGTGGAGGCCTATATCCAACAGTGGACATTTTACGGTTGAATTGGATTTAAGAGTATAAGTTACCAAAATTTTAAAATTTGGACATCTCGAAGGAAGTACTTAGTGTACATTACATCCAAAATCACTTTCCGATGAATATAGCTTGTGTATAAATTTTATATTCCACATTCGACATACGTCTATATGTGCAATTAGATTTATATTCATAAGGCTCATAGAATACAAGGCAAAGTGTACGGGCGGGCGGGCAAAGTTCGCGAGCCTGAACGCGGAGGACATGAGACACGAACGCCCGCTAATGCCGACATTATTAAAACATAACTGTAGTGCTTCCGTACCGAGTATGGACTGAGAGCGGCACGACAATGCAATCGTTCATGCACATTTAAATTATTTTTGACGGTTATTTTATGACCCTTTGCTACGTATATGAGACATTTCTATAATAATATAAATAAAACATTTTAAAATACACACATTGAAAATAGCACATCCGATAGGTTCAATCCAAATACACAGTAAAACCAACACTAACATAAACAAACATCGATGTTTTGTTATATTCACATCACTAAAGCGCGAACGAGGAGCGCGCGTAAAACACATACGCACGTCGCGGTACGCGATCGTCGACTGACTCAAACAAGCGTCTGACGTTTCACGCATGCGCAGTGCTCGAGTGACTTTACAGTTGGAATATGAGACTTGATGGTTTAACATAAGGTTCGTTTTAAGTATGTAAGACCGGCAGACACCTGTACGGAGTCGTGCAGGGGTCGGAAGTCCGCGGTGCAGTGTCATTTCCACTCTTTCCACATTGCTTCCCTAATAAAAACGAGATTTGGCCCCGCGGCGGGCGATCGGGTTCGCGCCGGAGGGTGTCTGAATGTTTAACTACACGCAGGACCGCCCTCGGTCGCACATTTTTATAATAACGCGGCCGGCGATTTGCTTCTTTCAACGTTGGAGAGTGACAAATTCAATCGCGACACCGCTAACCAGCCGACATTTTCTTTGTGCAATATGCATGATTTTCATATATTGAATAAAAACATTCGTATACAACCAGCTTTATACACACAGATATATTACCGAATAAATAATATATAAAAACTTGTCATAAAATTCAATTTGCTGTACTACTTGTGTCTGGCTGCGTTTAAAGTCATTGAAAATGTTGTATAAAAAAAAAAGAAAAGAGTTGGAACCTTTCCCGTTAGTGATTTTAATATTTTAATTCGTGAAAAATCATCCCGTTTATAGACTAAATGAACTTTAAGTAAGAGTAGCACAGAGTTGGTTGATGACAAAGATGCACCTCGCTCAAGAGTCACAGTGGCAAACAGATGTTTAAGAACATCTTAATATCATCATTTCAACCGTAGTTTTTGGACATAACCCCCCCCCCCCCCAAAAAAGGTTTCCAATAGGTCCGGTTGAAAGCGCCCTCCGGTGACGATAACAATATCGTCTATACATCTTGTCTTTAAAGCTATATCGACTTAATTACAACATAGATTTTTACATAAAACAATTGTTCACTTTCAGAGCCCTTACTGGGGAGACACTCGGTTTCAATCGATTCACAACCGGAACTACAGGTTCGGTTGTTTAAATTAGGGTACAACGGGACCTATAGCCTGTCTACTGCGTGAATGGTAGATACTGCTCATTGAAATCAGATTCGTAGCGGCTATATAGTTAACTCCAGACGTCGGACATGTTTGAAGACCTGGCTTGGTTATTATATTCTTGTAAACGGGCCGCATGGTGAGTGATGGCGCTGTAAGGAGCAACCAGCGAGTTACCACAGCTGCCTTGGAACTTGCCTGCTCAGCAAGAGATATATACTAGATAATGCCTACCGTAGCCGTGTGAAGTTTAGGTTAGATCCTGTGATGGTAATGGAGAAGATAGTGAGCTAATAACTCCGGTACTATATCCGGACAATATGGTAGGCAGCTTACATTGCGTCCTGTGCGAGAATTGAATCGTTAGTGCGTTCTTACTGATCTACGGAAAGTGGAAGTACCTTACAACTCCATCACCTGCTACAAGATTCAGGTACGCTCATGGAGTTCTCACCTTTTGTAAGACCTACTGTAAATAGGTCCCTGCTCACGGGCGGATGTACTGTACCTATTAGTATAACAAAACGTTTGGGAACTTTGGGGACAGTATAATCAACAAGTTAGATATAGCTTAGAGAGGGTGATGTTTCATTTCAATTAGGATATAAATAAATTAATATCTACCAATTAATTTTCCATTTTAATACTAGAGAAAAAGAAAATATAATTCTTTCACCCACACTCGTAAATAATCCCTTCCCACTATCTGATTAAAGACACTATAGAATAAATAGATACGATCTACGCTCAGCAATGGAATTATAAAAGAAAATATTTTCCACTTTTCTTATATAACATGAATCGCACTATAACAAAGAGAGTATTATAGATGATCCGTATTACGAAACACACCTTACCAATGATATTGTGGCGCTACCAAGGACATTGACAAATGTCCTGCAGGGATATATGTTAACATTCGTCACCTCTAAGTTCGATAATGACTTCCAATCGTACTTTGTTTTTATTGGACTTAAGCAGGCAGAACATTGAAGAGGTTTATCTTGAACCTGTTTACAGGTTCAACGGTTACAGATGTGAAAATATAGTTTATTTGCAATCAATTAGTGTATGTTACAACCTACCCAAAAATCAATGATATCCAAAATATTGATTGTATAGTACGAAAAATCATGCTGTCCATGCAGACTTTATACGAAAGTTATTGGTTTGTCGCATTTAAATAGAAAAAAAAAATGTAACATATTTGAGAGTGACCACTATACACTCGTTTGGAAATAGGCGTAAATTTTTTGAAACATTTTGCTGACATTTACACTTTTAAGATTTTTATCACCCTGTATAAAATAAAGTATTAACTTTTAGGTATACGCAAGCCTGTAAAATCCATAACAGGAGAGAAAGACAAACGTCAAGACAATGTAATATCTTGTGTCGTGTTGTGAACCACGACGTTCCGTGTTATTGTTTATCCAAAACTTTGGTTCCTTGTCTCATCACCATCATTGTTATATCGGTCGAAAAACGCCCACTGCGAGACCTAGGCCTCGATGACCGTACCATACCGTAAGTCCAGCTAGTGGGAGTATTACCCACGCCTTGTCCAAGCATACACTATAAATCAAATCGTTGCGTTATATATATTTATATGGGTGGTGTTGGTGGTGGCGTTGGGGCGGAGGTAGTCACGTGCCACGGCGCGTGGGAGTCGATGTAAATATAGCGCGGGCTGACGAAATGGCCGCAGTTTGTTATTCTTGGCGTTATCGTGCCGCCCGCGATCGCCTGTTCCACTACTGCAAAGGGAGGGTGGTGCCGTTCGTCTAATTAATAATTCCTGATTGAATCGTTTTCGTTCTCAAACAGACATAACAATTGTGACCATAATAACAAAGTTTTCATACAAAAGTGTATAATATAGTGATGGATAGTTTTTATTCTTAAAAGCCGTCTATAGCGCAACACCTGTCAGTTAATAAGACGATAACATCAAGCTTTTAGCCAACAATACATCGTTAAGCATTATTTTAGAATTCCCTGTACCGGAGCATCGCTTTTTTTAGATATACATGATTATCTAGGACCTAATCGGCAGAAATATCTGATGATAGACTGTATTATTGGCCTGTCGCCTTCCAGTGAAAAATAAAATTAATGTAACATAAGTGATCACTTTGTACAGAATAATGTGAAAATAGATGTATAAGATATAGATTTACTCATTTAAATAATTTAGACTCGCGACGAATCATCCTGTATAAATCTATATTATTTAGTGGAAGTATATTTAATAACTTCACTATTACTAACGGGCGGTGAATGAAAATATTTTAAGTGAAAAAACTACAGAGTTATCGGTATAGGTGTAAAAGTTTTAAAAGGGTGAATATATTTGCAGCTTTAAATTTTTTACTGACAAATAAGTTATACACTGACTCCTTAAAAGCTTTTAGACATATAACCGATCACCCTGTATAAGGGTTCAAGACAAGCCCGTGGCAAAGGTTATGGACACAGACGTGGGAACAGAGCGCCGCGTGTTCCGGATACGACCGCCTCCGCGCCACGAGCCGCTCCGAGCACCTGACGCGGCGGCTAGCGGCTGTTGCGCTCTCGATAGTGATGTGCCTTTACGTTACCATCAACTATCGATAGTTATTTTTAGCTTGCAAAACTTTGGACAACACTACAACAGTAAATATATCGCCGCACTGATATTTTATATCAATATTTAATTTACAGTATGTAGCAACAGTATGTCAAAAGGTCGCAATTTTATAGAAACGAGTATTAAATTAAATTCACTCTTTAATGACATGAAAAATCTACGCTCTTAAATAGGTGCAGCAACCTTATTTAGGTATCCGGAAGTCACCGAAAGCTGGCCTCTAGAAACTAATCGTTTTCATATCTATGGGAAGATGGATGCCCATGTGACGCTTGACCAACGATGCTTTCAAACGCATCCTGATATTTTCTTTGAAAAAAAAAGCTTCAGAAATGATCTTAATACAAGTCATGTATGATGATTATTGATGAACACAGGCCAGCTCCCTTTGATTTGTTAAATATCCAGTTGAAAGTGGCTTGCATCCTGCGTATTCCGACGAACTTTACAAGTATTATTACTAACAATAGTTAAATTCACCATTAAAGAGTCTTGAGACCCCAGTCCCTATCTCTTTTGCACGCTATGGGTCCTACATTGGAGACTTTTGTTCGTCTACTGCGTACCCCTTCGGGAATGCCTTAGCGGCTGTGATAAAAAAAAACTATTTAAATGAAATAGCAAATCGCCTAACCTACCTAACACAAAACAATCTAATACAAAATTTATCGATAGAAAAAAATATCGATAGATACAAAAGTGCTCAAAACATCGACAGGCCCCATCCCTATCGTGGGGCCCATTTAACATTACACCCGGGGAACAAGGCGAAGTGGCGCTCCCCCCCGTTCCGCGTGACTGTACGGCTGTACGGTGGGCGCCGCAGCGACGTTCACGCTCTAGCACTTCGGATTACGTTCTCGTATTTCAAGTGTTATACTTCGCATTTATTCCGATTTCAATACACTTAAGCTTATGATACGGGACAATCAACAGGATTTATAAGCGATAATACTGTTTGGAAATAAATTACTCTGGCTACTTCTATTAATTCCTTAATCCATCATCTGTTGCACAATATTTTGGTGCACACGTTTAGCTCTCAGGTGCCCTCGGACTATAGATGTAAGGCCGGTTTAAAACGAATTAAACCAATCGGTTTAAAACGAAAAAAACCGTTTAAAACCGAAAAAACCCATTTTTTTCGATTTTAAACGTTTAGTGTTGACGACTATGTTTTTCTTAAATATAAACACATTATCTGTTCCAAGCGTAGACATTACCTAGATAAGTTGAAAAACTATTACTTAGTTAACTATATTGGTAATTTTGAAAAGATTTATCAATCAGTTTCATTCGGTTTAAAACCAAACTCACACACTTGCACTTCTCACGCGGAGAGACGTCAAGAGACCTTTGAGTAGACCTTAACTACTTGGAAATAAAGGTCAAAACTCCTATCCACAATTTCTTTATGATTTAGGTACATATTTTAATCTATTGTATGTAATATTGTTTCTTTTTAATTATAGTACTTTATATATAATATACTTACCTACATAGGTATAAACTGCATAGGTAACTAACACAAGACCAAGTATTGTCGATAATGATGTGTAAAAACACTGTTCTTATATTTTAGTAGGCGAGTTTTAAACCTTTTAAAAAGATTTATTTGGGGTTTTAAACCGCCACTTTTGGTTTTAAACGTTTTAAATCGCCTTTTTTACATCTATACCTCGGACACTATAGAAAGAGAATCTTAGTACCATTCGAGTTCTGTTTATGTAGCTTTTGCGCCAGCTTACTCTTTGGAACATCCGACGTGGGACTCTTTAGACTACGCGAGACTAGCCAAGCAGAGAAAATTATAAAAATAAATAATTTTATCCAATAAATAAATAAAAAGTTATACTCCTAAGAATAGTTAAGTAGAGTTTGGAGTATAATTTTATATTTCGAAAAGGCCTTATGGCTCTATATTTAGCGGCAAGACAGAGATAGATAAATTTCGGGTCACCTTTTTTTACCTGACAATGCGCATCAGCAAATTTTTTTAAAGTAAGCCAACGTAAAATCTCTTTCAAGACGCAAGGAGGCGCGGCTCGGGCCTGTTCATACTACAGTTGCACCGGATTGAGAGACAGATAGCTCCTAGATTAAGAGTACGCTGCAAAGAGTGAGGTCGTAAGGATCTCCGAAAAGATGTATCAAATTACACTGTCACTTGGCTTGGTCGGTTGCTATTGTCGAGTTAACAATACTACCGCTTTGGAAAGCTTAACGCTAAGATAAAAAGTGGCGGAAGAAACCCATGAACGCTCCATGGAGTCACTAAGCTCAAGCCAAGCCATCTGTTCTTAAACATCCCGTGTGCTTATATCAAGTACAGCCCATGTTCGTCTCACCGCTCCCATGCTTAGCTAGTGACTATCATTTCCCCGCACTGTATCACTCGTCGGGTAGTAGCTGTGTGTTGCATTGTACGCGGCGGATAGAGGAGGACGGAGGGCCGGGGGGCGCGGGGCGAGCGGAGGGCGTCGTGTCGGCGCGCGGCGACAAATGCGCCGCCGGTCGGCAGCCGCTTTGTGCTAACCACTGCGGCGGCCGCATGCGCACTGCGCCGCCACAGACACACAAACACACAGACATGACATGTTATCGTATGATTGGTTATAGGTGTAAAGGCTTTGTAGGGCTGTACGTCCATCACAACTGCCATCAAAAAGTTTTAACACTGTTTTATCTATTTTAAATCATCTTGTATAAAGTCATTACTCCAAAAAACATTTTTTTTTCTATTGAAATGCGATAGAACACTACCCACATGTTACACAAATTATAAGACGATTAATCAATTGTAAAACAAATGATGAAATCGTAGTAATGCTAATATCAAATGTTAATTGGGTGATAACAGACATAGATATCGCATTGCGCGGCGATTGTAACGCCCTCTAATGTTATGTTATTCAAGGTTCCATTTACTCGCACTTAGACGACTCCATTCACTTCGATGGTGATAGCCGTAAACACAAGTAATAAGATGACTAAAACAGCTGGAGGTAGGCTTCACCTTGGAATTTACAATACGAAGCGGCCAGCATACAGCGTCTTCCGTATTACCTAGACATATTTAGCTAATTTAAATTCCTTATACAATATTGTAAATATAATTTCATCAGGCTCTGTACCTGTAAGGATATATTTAATTAAATAAATACCTAGTGATACGGTCGATACACAAGTTCAGATAACTGTCTATACCTGGAGAAACCGACACCTTATTAAGTCAAAACTACATAAAACATAACACACAATAAATACCTGGTTAAATTTGCATAATATACCTACGGTACTTGTAGAGCTATATCTTACCTGAAACAAAAAACAATTTTAAAGTAAATTAATATATTCGCGTTATCAAAAACAGTACAACACGGCAATAAGTTCGCCCAGTTTATACAGTGTAAGAAGTGTTTATAACTAAATAGAACACCGGAATTTTTTTCATACCTTCAAGTATACTCTGTGATCAAAAAGTAAGGCGAAACTGTCATTTAATACTCCTGGACATTAAGAATGCAGGTAATTTTTTTTTACTAGGTTGGTAAGACTGTATCTAACATTTGCCAAGCGTCTATATGTTGGAATATAATTTGGCTCAGCTCAAACCACTTTCAAGAAAGATTTTTGTCTCAAACGCGTCAAGTTAATATTAGTCAATGTCATACTGCATTGGTCACTGTTACCTAGCTCGCCTGATTTGGCTTCGTGGGGCGTCGTTTCGACACGATTGAGGAAATAAAAGCTGAATCGAAGCAGTACTTGAAGGATATAACCGGAGAAGAACTATTCCCACTGTTTCGAGGATTGGAAAAAGTGTTGGCTAAAGTGAAATCTAAATATGAATAAGAAGATCCGTAAACGAACAAGAGTTGAAGTGGAAGGCCACAAAGCACGCAAGACAGATAACTGCTGCTCAAGGTTCTGCAGTAGAGACATCCGCTCAGAAGACACTGGATGAGGTCCGATTCTGACCGCTCCATCGCTACCATCTTTTTTGTAATCAATGAGGGAGGCATGTGTCCAGCATTGGAAGTCTTACGGCTTAAATAATTATGATCATAATTTTCTTGCAAGAGAGTAGTTATATTAAATATGAATATTTATATTTAGCGCCGTGTCTGATAGAGTTGTAGTGCGTGCGCTGTCGCGGCGACTTGATTGCATTAGGGAGCGTTGCCAGCTCACTAATCACGACAGCCGCCCGTCCCGCCGCGAGCTTCGGGGCGCGCTCGCGTCGCCTCGGTGCCGACAGCTCGATCCAGAACGCCATTACCTCTACTCATTTTTTTATTTACACAGGCCACTTACTGCACGCGATTTTATTTTAAACAGCTATAAAACATAACCGGGTAATTGATTACAGAGGTAAAGGCTTTAAAAGGATGAATGTATAGCTAAATTCCTGTCATATAATGTACTTTATCCAAAAATCAATTATTTAAGAAATAATTATAATATAGTAACAAAAAGCGTATTAAAAAATTGTATTGTTTTTTTCGGGCGATGGAAGTCCATTGCATGGCCTGACCAGTCCTGTTGTGCTAACTTCCTGCGACCTTACAATTGTTTTTGTTGAGGAATGAGTTATATTTGCTCCTTTGAATCTTTTACACCTATAAAGTATCATCTTGTATATTATCGATATAAACGAAAGATATTTTTGCCTAAATTAAAATTTTGTGTTTAAATTTTAAAAAAATCTACTAATCCCTCTTTATTGGGGCAGTCCTTGCCGGTGGGGATACAGGCTGGTATTAGCGAGCGTGTTGGTGTTGGGATTAACTTCGACCCGCCTTCACCTTGCGCCCTCTGTTTCCTGAACCCTACAACTTTTTGAATTCTTAATAAATGACAAATTTTGTTTTTATTTACCTTCCTTTTTTATGTCTATTGCAGTGCAATTATTTTTTGATTTATTTATTTCATATAATTTAATCTGTTTTTAGCGTTTCACTTTTGGCCCCATCACATCTAGTAGTCACGAGTTCATTGTCTTCTAGACCAATTAGAATATTCTTCTTCAATATTCTTAATGGTCTATTTATAAAAATAACAAATGCATGTATACTACTAGACGACCTTCGTCGCTGCATGCAGGCTAATACCAAACGGTCATATCAGAAATCTGTACGAAAAGCATCAAGCAGTGAAAGTCCTATGGCTGAATTGATGATGATGTTGCCATTTATCACCAAAACATCATGTGTTTGTTGTCCACTGGTAGAGGTAAACAATAAAGGAGATATATTTTATATCATTACTGTCTTTACAAACATAGACATGTCTTTTGTTAATATCTTAATCTTGTATACATTCTCATACCATAGATTGCACGAATGGCCCCGTCTTCCGCAAGTCAAATTTTTTTGCTATATAATAATTTAGTTCATAAAATTAACCCGCACGGAATAACGTTAAAAATTAATATCAGAATAAAACGTGGTTCGTTCCACCCAGTTAGTGGTGAAGAGTGGGAGGATAAGGGGAATATGTAGGTGTCCAAATGTAGCTGCCGAGTGGCCACAGAGCGGCCGCCGACGCTGTAGGAACCGTGGTAACGCCGCGCGTGCGCCCCTGCGGGCCGCGTGTCCATTGTCATCCGACATATTGATAAATTATTTTCTATTTGATTCTACAAGCTGAATGGTTATAGGTGATAAAGCTATAATGTTGTGAAGTACAACTCTTCTTCTGTCAATTAATTAAAATTAAATGTACCCCTCATTTAAAAACCAATGGTTTCCGAAATAATAACGGCATGATTACATAGTAGTGTTTCCCAACAGTGTGGCAATTCGAAAGTGGATCCGATATGAGTTTAATCCTTTTACATTAATATAAAAATTGTATGTTACATAGGAGGACGTAAGAATTGTAGAAAGGATAAGGTTTTTCATTTTTAACAAATAGAAGTACCACCGCAATAGCTGACTGAACCCGATTATAAACAAAACATCAAAATCTTTTTTCGTAACATAGGACTTACTATATTGCATGTTCGAGTGAGAACCAGTTCATTCTTATGCGATTTATCATTTGTACGAAGGAGTAAGTACTACATAAACATTGAACTATGCCCGAAAATAAGCAAGGTAGTCTTATTGTCCTGTGATAGGGGACGCGGTAACAGACAAGCTGTAGTGTAGTAGATTCCATTCCTTGTAGATTCCTTCCATTAACCCACGCATTATTTGTGCGCATGGGAATGAACAAAGCTAAGAACAATATATAAAGCCGCGAAGTGGTTACAATTTTCTAAATTATATACATTTATTACCGCGTTCATTGCGTTAGATCTGAAAGACCCCTCAATTTTTATTTTAGACGACGAACAAAACACACAGTTCTTTGGAAATATGGACGCAGCGAGCGTTGTAGAAATTTGTATAAAAATGAACTACAACTATATGCAAAAAAGCACTCTGAAACTCTACGTTTATAGCACTCTATTTCACGTCAAAATTGGTAATAAAAGTATTCTCGCGCGTGACGGATATGACGTAAGAGCGCAGTGGAAACGCGCACAGCCACCGCAGCGACCCGAAGATTAAGCGCCCGTAAAAACAGACGCCGGGCCACTAACATCTTGATACCCTCACCCCGATTTTAAACACCGAAACCGACTCAAGCGACAAGCGCCTCTACCGCGCTGAAATAGAGCGCGAAATTGTATAACAACTTCCGGTAAGTATTTCAACAGAGCTATGACACATGTCCATTTACTAAAGACCTTTCCGGGCTTCCGACTGCTACGCTGCGGTGCTCGGAACGAGTCAAGCAAATATAACTTTTACTACACATGCAATAGACAGTAAATTGCGTTGCTAAGGTTTGCGGTTGTAAAACCGGTTGGTAGTAAAAAGGTAGTTGTGTGCGGTGTAGTTGTTTCATCGGATATATCCGATGGCGCGGATGCAATTATGAAGACGAATTGATATCGGAAGAGTTGGGGTAATCCCCCTCGCCACTAATGAGTCCGATTGTATATCCCGACAACATTCAACTTTTTAAGCATGTTTGTTATAAAAAGGAGCATTGGTTACATAAAAGTTCTTTTTTGCATTAGTATTAAAGATATTCTTGACTTCTTACCCAGTTTTTATTCATTGTTCTGGTTTAAATTTTATAACAATTAACACAAAGAACTCGACCTACGATCTGTAAGCATATGTATATAATTACACATTACTATAAAGACCTGATTATGTGACTGCTTACAAAAAAAAACGACAAGAACCTCTTATGTCGTAAGTTGTTGTAGCAGCAACAAGCTAACAATCTAGTGTGATACAAAGCATACCGGCTAGTGTAGCACAATCCTAAAACTCGGTAAACATTTCCCCGAGCCAATATTCTCGACGTCAGCCCACTCCCCAGCCGGCGCAAAGTTGGCACTCGGCGGGCGGCGCTGAAAAACCCACCGCATTAGCCGCCTCGCCCGTGAATTATTCAACTCCTACAATAAACCCGACCGCGCTTGCCGCTGCTATTCACACCACAATTCGTAACAATTTGCGGATAGTCCTGGACCGTAATAAGAACATTTCATCGCTCAAAACGTAGTACTTAAGTTTACGTGTCCACTCATATACACTGCAAAGTCTTGTGCTGTCTCCATTCAACGACTTTCCGCAACCTTGATTATGCAGTCAGTCGACCTAGTGGGGGTCTGTGTCTAGGTCTCATGCTGCATCAACCGACTCGCGATCGCCACTCAAGCCTTTCTATATATATATATATATATAGTGTTGGTATATATATATATATATATATATATATATATATATGTCCATTTTCAGAAGTCTACGCCTGGTCTGTCAGATATTAAAAAGTACCAACAGTGTGAACGAGTTACGTACAGCTTAACCCATTTCCAGTTAGGCGACCAGCTATTTGCATATTTGTGGCCAGCTGTTACTGTAAGCAACAGTCACTAAAGGTGACATTTGGAAACAAAATACGTAAAAATAAAAAACAAACAATACAAAATATTGTTTAAACAAAATTTTTGTAAGGTCCAAAAAAAAACCAACAACATATGCACCCTAGCCGCCGAGATGTTAAGTCGTAAACAGGCAGGCGGGGTACTGACTACGTGACGGGGTTGACGCGGCTGACGGTAAATTAAGCAGCGCTGTCGGGCCGCGATGCAGGGGTTGACAACATTTTCCGTTTCGAGCACAGCGACTATTCCGACAAGCAATGATCAACATGAAAATGTTTGCAACCACGCCTCTCACATCGGTCGATACAAGGTTTACATTTTAGGTGTGACGCTGAATCATTAATGTCGTGTTGAGAGCGTCACGCTGAGCAATAATTACATTGAATTATAATCAAACATATCAATCGCTAAATCGCGTAAATACCACTGCGAATTTTATGTAATAACGAAACAAGCCGAGCCAAGGTACATGGGAGAGTCCACGGAATTAGTAGTTGGAAAGAAGTCTAAACCAAGCCGCTTTCAGCTAAATACATTGTAAAGCTGTTAATACGTACGGATAAACAGCACATATTTATGTAAGAAAAGGACCAATATTTAGCCACTTCCGCACATGCAGTGGTAATCGTGCAACAAAGTGCACCGCCCGCCAGCCCGCTGATAAATGCGTATGCGGCAAACAATGCGAATCACACAACCGCCACCGCCAAATTACTCAACACGTGTTTCACCCCTCCACGGGGCATCCTCAGGAGTTATGTTACACCGATTAGTGCCAAACACAGAGTCAGAGACTATCAGCGGGCTGGCGGGCGGTGCACTTTGTTGCACGATTACCACTGCATGTGCGGAAGTGGCTAAATATTGGTCCTTTTCTTACTTAGGATGGACTTCCGCGAGGTAACGCCTAATTCCATTAAATAGCACAAATTTATTTGTTAAGTACAAACGGTGGTGTCATCGCAAACATCGTGTTACTTCCGGACAATTACAACACATCTTGTTTATCGCTTTTAGAAGGGGTTGTAGTCCGGTACAGATAAATATTGAAATACAGATTATAAATAATAAAAATCATCTGTTATTTAAATAATATGCTATGAAACATCATACAGTTAAAATACAATTTATAAATATATTCAATGATAACGCACTAGCAATATCCATTAAAAAACTATGAATATGTAAGAACAATAAAGTATATTGCAGGGGTTAAGAACTATTAGTTACGAATGGTTATAGGTTTGATTCCCGTCGTGCTATTTTTGTACTATATAACATGTAAACACACAAATGATGAAGGAAACAAAAGTATAAACTGACAAATAATAAAACACCCTAGCTCTCTAGGAAGGTTTTTAAGTTAACGGACTTCCACTCTGTGAACTCGGCTCCGATGAAGCTGTAAAAGCCTTAGGGCTAATAGCATCAACATGAACAGAGTATAAGTATAAGTAAGAAACCCTTCGTATCAGACGAAACATATCCACTACTGGATATAGGCCTCCTCCATCACAGATTTCCATGAGGAACGACTTCCGACGACATTAATGTCATCGTCTATGTAACTTATAAAAGGATGTTGTAAGCTGCGCTTACTGTAGTTGCTTCTTAAGGAGCCAACAGCCGTCTATACTAAGCCAATCCGTTGGGATGTGGTGTACCTTTGTTCGTATACGGATCTGTACATTCCTAATTGGATCTCGTAGAGAAATCCTTATTGAACGCCTGTGAGTTTGCCAAAGCACAGAGTAAGGGTAAGGGATGAATACGAGAAACAAAAATTTCCAATTAATGTTATAGAAATACAATTTCGATTGTAAAGGAAACAATGAATTTCGGCCCGACAATAATTTAGATAAGTCTATAACAGGCAGGATACAATTGAATCCTCTGAACAGTGCGGCGAAGCGGGCCCGATCGCACGCCCCCGGGGATGGAAAAAAGAAGGCCGCCCGAGGGATGACTCCGGCGGCGCGGCTGGTGTAGGGGCGGCGGACAAATAAACGAACCGATCCGACAAATAGCTCGCCCTGCTCCCGCTGCGGTGACGCCGGCTCACATAGCGCGCGATGCAACTGCAATGCTATACTGTGCCAACAAGCGCTAATCATCTCTGACTAGTCAGGGAAAAAAAATGATAACGACAGCATTGCGTCACTGATGAACGACGATGGAGACAGACCCTAGACTTATATACTGCAGAGCGATAGCTGCAGACGCAATAAATAGGAACAAAAGTTTAAAATCAAAATCTGATCGAAAAGTAAGTAAAATTAAAGGCAGAATGTAGTTAAAAAATATAAAAAAAAAACAAAAATTGATAAACCGAGTACAATGTCTGAAATATATATATAAAAGAATAAATTAAAAGGTGATAAAGCTGTGATAAATTACCTGTATCTGTGATATTTCAGGAACGGAATGAAGGAAGAGTCGAAGTATGACGGGAAAATTAAGTACGAAAAAAAAAACGCTAGATAAACTGTAGAATATAAGATGAAAGAAAGATCTTAATAAGCATGATTGAAGAATATTAAAATAAAAAAAAGTATGAATGTATTAACAAAATGATATAAAATAGTCTTGTCTCAAAAAGATAAAGCAAACACAAAGCCGCGTATATCTTCTCTAACAAATCGTATGTCTCCTTTCAATAGTGCCCCGGTCGCACCGCACGCGTACCGCCTTCACCACCGTTTCCGCACACAACAACCGCATACGTTCGTCGCAGCCACGTGTTGTTGTACGTTGAAATAGATCAACGTTTTCGATTGACTAAAACTTTATATGCATAATTATGTTTTATCTACGAAATACCTACGACTAAGAAATAATTTTGCTATGTTTAGTCAGCGCTCAGAATTCATTTTTGACAATGCGCTGTTGAACTTCATGTCTTTATCCCACAATCCCCGTTTATCTATAGAACAAGTAGAAAGACTGCCCACCACCACCACCCTTACACTATGGCACTTCCTTGAAGTCGCACCAAGCGTTTCGGCTCAACTTTTCTGATATCGACATCACCCGAGTATGTAACTGTTTGCCGGCTTCCTCATTTCCCCGAGAATTATAACCCGGATCTCTTCAGGGTTAATAAGTACCTAGTGAGTATGCGTGCTTCATTATCGCCTTTCATCAGGCGAGTTGGTGATCAAACGTGGACAAAAACCGTTCAGGTTTTACGTGTTTTAGTATCAATCAGAGTATGTCGAGTAATTCATTGTGTCATATGGCAGCCACCTTAACCAACATAAACGTATTTATATGAACAATGGAAACAGGTAGTTATGTCTGTTACATCTAAAAATAACACAATGAGGGCGTTGCTCGAGAGAGGGCACTCCGGCGGGTTGAGTGGAGCCAAGTATTGGCAAGCGATATCTGAGAGTGCAGTCTATACTCGATTAGGAGAGATCGGAGGGGCAATGTGAAACGAACTACACGAGTGTTTTTTTTTTTTTTAAGCGAACAACCTTCCGGTTTTTCCCCGCGATCATTCGTTAACGGAATTTTATTATTTCAATAATATACACACGAATTATTTCAACAAATACAATATAACATATCAGATAAATTGATTTAGTTCTCTCCAGTGTATCTATGTTAAGGCTACAATCATGCTGTGTCATTGTATATATATATAAAGAAATAGAATTGGTATGTCTGTTTGTAATACTAAAATTTCCGCTTATTACTACACGCATATAAATATGTACAGTACATAAATCAAAATTATATTTCTTTTAAATTTCGGTCTGTCTGTCTTTTTGTTCCGGCTAAACTCTCTAATAAGAAAAGTTACCAATATTTAGCCACTTCCACACATGCAGTAATAGTCGTGCAACAAAGTGCAAACAATGCGAATCACACAACTGCAACCGCCAAATCACTCAACACGTGTTTCACCCCTCCACGGGGCATCATCATCATGTTACATCGATTAGTGCCAAACACAGAGTACACACGCACAGAGCATTTATCAGCGGGCTGGCGGGCGGTGTACTTTGTTGCACGACTACTATTGCATGTGCGGAAGTGGCTAAATATTGGTCCTTTTCTTACTTAGGATGGACTTCCGTAAGGTAACGACTGATTCCATAAAAAAAAAAAACTCTAATGGCTAGTCTGATTTTGACGGGACTTATATTGTCAGGTAGCTAATATAATAAGGAGTAACTTGGGCTACTTTTATTTTAGAAAAATCTTAAACGAATTAAAATTGTCTAATTTTTGTTAAATTCCAGGCGGACGGACAGCCAGTATATTAACAAAGCCAACAATTCATAACAATCATATTTTAAACAATAACAGAACAACTTGTACATTTTAAGGCCAGCACAATAACAGAACAACTTGTACATTTTAAAGCCAGCCATGTCACAAGACGTATCGTACAAGAAAAAAATTGGCTGCGATTGCAAAGTAAGTAAACCCGTAACAGTATGTATTCTCTTTTCAGTGGCTAGACACAGCAAGACTCAAGACTAAGGATATCTACGGGAGGATGTACCATAATCACCACACTTGGCAGACGGGTTGGTGATCAGTGTGATATTATGGTAAGCAGAAGACGCTGCTGCTCATCCCCTAGAAACTTGTAATAATAATATATACCCTTAGTATTTAATAGTATTATTGAAAATTAAAAATATATTGATTTACATAATAAAACAAGACATTCCCGTATATCCATTTTCAATCACTTTAATTTTGTTTTTTTTTTTACATTAAAAAATTAACACTTAATAACCTAGTGTTTCAATTTTGATACCAATCTTTTAAACCGAATGTTCACATTACTATTAGTTTTTTTTATAGGTTGTCTGTACGTATTTTACTGTTGTATAATATTATTTCTAACGAAATTAAAAAAAATCTATTTTACCCTTAATCTAGACCCTCAAGCAAATACAGTAATATTAAAAAAAATCTCTTTCGTAAATCAGGCTACTAAGGGTTAAAAGCAACGCCTGAAAATTCATTAAAATTAAACGATGACAAATTAAAAAAAGATCGCGTTAGTTCACGGCCCATGGTAATATAGTTTGACTAGCTGTTCCCGCAAACGTTGTTTTGCAAAAAAAAATAGGGTTTTAATTAACAAAAAAAATAAGGGTTGATCGTAGAGGGGTGAAAATTTAAGGTTGTACGTATTTTTGTATGCTGTATCATAATAAAATAAAAACCAAAAAAATTGTCTAAAAAATAAAAAAATAATTTAGGGGTGGACCACCCTTATCACTTAGGGGTATGAAAAATAGATAGTAGCCGATTCTCAGATCTACTGAATACGCATATAAAATTTGGTAAAAGTCGGTCAAGCCGTTTAGGAGGAGTTCAAGTTCGAACACCGTGACACGAGAATTTTATATATTAGATAACGCACATGGGGCCTCAGTGGCCTGCCGACCGCGATCCCCGGGCGCAGCTACAGGCGGACACTAGGTTTCAGTACACAGAGAGCCAATGCTATATATTGCTATATAATCTAAACACATGTATCATCAAGGCGCAACATTCAGTGAACACACAACTACTGAATATAATAAGGAGATTTGATGACAATTCTTTCATTTCAAAACCCAGTATCAAAATATTTTATGACTGCGAATTTTAGAGTATATATCGATATAGTTTTAAAATTAAGGTTCTGTGGTAGAAATCACCTCATGCGATAAAACCCAAACATTGTAGTTTTTCTTTATAATTATGCAGCTAGGTATATATATTTTCTAGTGTGGAAAAACAATGCTTTTTATAGAGACAGTTCGGAGCGGAATAATTTTAGCGGAATGCGTGAAACTTAAGGATGATTTCCACTAATGTGGCGATTGACTCATCACGATATCTCTGAAACCATCGGGCTTGGAAATTTAATATTTAGTAGGAATATTTCTTTTACATAGTAGAGATAAGCTAAGAACGGATTTAACGAAATTCTACTCGTAGGTGTAGAGGGGAGGTGGTACATTCAAAATATCTTTCAAAACTACGAGATTTATAGTTCTTATGAGCAACTATGCAGGTATGTCAAAAAATTAACTTTTAAACCATTAGTAGCAAGCAGGGGCAGGTATATAAATGCAGTCAAATGAAACTACATCCACGTGTACAGTAAAAGTATACAAAAATAAACAAAAAGATTGTTTAAGATATCGCATCGCGACCGAGGCCCGGTCGAATCTCAGCGGGAGAAAACATCGATATAACGCGAAACATATCTGAACCAGTTCCCGTTAAGAAACTCTACCGATACTTTGCGGATTTTGTTAGAATTGCAATAAGCATGTACAACTTACAAAATTAAACCAGTTGTTACCTTTAGCGACAATTTTGGAGCCAACACTGATGAAGGATATTGAATAAATATCTTAAATTATATTTATACTTTAAAGCATTTACCACCTATTTCGAATCACTATGAAATAAGTTGCATTATTAGAATACGATAGGCCTATAACTCGTGGCGGTTTAAGTTTGCAGTGACAGATAGTAAATAAAAAGTAATTATAATATGTAGTAATACTCATTTTATAAACGCTTTTTCGTAATATATTATTACGAAATTAATTACTTCTGAAACCGTATCATACACTAGTTGTCAGCAAATATCATCATTTGCTCTAGACCGGTTTGAAGCTTTCACATCTATTACCAATCACACTGTTTAGTTCTTTCAGGGTCTAAATTTCCCAAAGAAACCTGGAAGCACAGCCGCTGTAGAGGTATAGACCAAGTGCCTTCAACGTTCCTTCAACACAAAAAAAGGAATAACGACAAAAGTTAACACAAATCATTTACTTCGCTTATGACCGTGAAAACAATTATAAAACAAATGTAATAAGATATGATATCAATAAGAGTGATATTTCTTTTTATTGGTATATCCGTTTCAATTCGCCTACAAAGTAACACGAAATAGAATGCCGTACCACATTGAACTCAAACGACCTGTATAAAGTCAAAAGTAGCTTGCACGTAAAAAAACCTAGGCGTCCAATGCAAAGGGGCCACGGGGGCAGGCGGGGGAGCGGGCTGGCGGGGGGGAGGTGAGTTTTAAAGCAAAACAAAGGGTACGGCACGCGGCGTATCGCCAACATCGGCGCGGAGGGCCCTCCGAGTTGTGGGCAGAGAGGGCGCTCGCTAGAGACGGGACTAGCATCGACATACAAAGTAGGTTACACGATCGAGACCAAATCTTTGTGCACAGTGTGATTGGTATAGGATAAGCTTGATAGCAGTGAATATACAGCTCATTTGCTACCAATAAAAGTATGGTACACCAATACAAATTTCAATGCTTTTACCATAACACGGAAACGACTTCACAGATTTCTTTCATCTTACCAAATACTTTCTAGAATGTTCTTATTGAATAAAAAATAGATTTTCCAACGTGGCTTGCACTTGCAAAGCCCATAAAGAAATCGCAGGGGCAGTCGTGCAGTGCTTGCGACGCCGCATGTTCCCGTATTGGAAGAGTAACAACGAACACATGCCTAACACAGAGTGACTAATCGATGTAACACGAGTGGCACTAATCGGTGTAACATAACTCCGGAAGATGCCCCGTGGAGGGGTGAAACACGTGTTGAGTGATTTAACGGTAGCGGTTGTGTGATTCGCATTGTTTGCCGCATACGCATTTATCAGCGGGCTGGCGGGCGGTGCACTTTGTTGCACGACTACCACTGCATGTGCGGAAGTGGCTAAATATTGGTCCTTTTCTTACTTAGGATGGACTTCCGTAAAATAACGCCTGATTCTATTAAATAAATCAGTTATTGTAATACTAAAACTACATGAATTGCTCCCAAATCCACTATGTTCGCCAGATATGGCTCCTAGCTTCTACTAAATATTCGTACACATAAAGAAGCACACCGGAAAGATTTCGCTATGAGAAGGTTATCGCCGAAACTACAATGTATTGAAATGCTTTGTTAATGATGGATATTACATTGATGAATAAATCTAATTTTAACCGGTAAAACTTTTGCCCGGGTCTCTTCAGTTCAAATGTTTAAATCATACTGGTGAAGTATGAAATGACGACATCGTACGTTTAAAAAAAACAGTACCTCTGCCAATGTTCCACTTTTGAAATGAAATGTGAAAGTATCGATAAGATGTGCACATCACTAGAGCAGATGCCGCTGCGGCGCTGGAGTGGCGCCACAATGCGACGGCGGCGGCCGAGCGGCCAATTAGCCGACGGCTCCCTGACACCTGATAAAGCCGCGACGACTCGCCCCGGCTACTTTGTACTCCCCCTCCCAGTCCACCCGATATACCCGTCTCCAGAATCTTAATTTCCACATCTCTACATATCCTCAAGTATTTTAATCGTCGCTATATACACCTATCCCCCGATTTACACGTTAGATATACGTTCCTAAGAAAAACGTGTGAATCGAAAATAAAAATATTCGAGTCAAAACCGTGTAAATCGAAAAACTTGCAGAAAATGCATCATTTTGCTATTTAACAGTTGGGGTTTTTTTCAATTACTTTAGGTGCACACAGAAATAAAAAAATGCATTGACAAGTTAAAATGTTAATTATATTACAAAAACACTGTTTTGTTTATTTAATTACAATACATTAAACAGAAGAACAAAAAGGAAATTACTCTCATTCTTTTTTTCGGAATCGATTCGAATCACTTCGAGGTTCGAATTAACTTTTATCGCTCGAAGTTATTTGTGCCAATTCGATGTTTGAAGCAGAAATATTTACATTGTGAGACATGATAATAAAATCGGTTATTAAAACAAAAAAAAAACTTATTTGGAAAACCATGTAAAAGCGAAAACGTGTAAAACGAGTACCATGTAAATCGGGGGATAGGTGTATAGGGTAAGCAGAGATAACACGATATTTAGAAACTGATTTATCTATTATAATTTCCGCAGATATCCACAGCTGGACATAGATTCCCCTTATAGATCTCTAATAAGACCGATAGGAACCTGTCTGCATGGAGCAATTTTGACGACCTCATCCGTGGTACTCCAGAACCTAAAGGTGCATAATAGCTTTAAGTTCTGTACGCTATGCGGTCTGCCCATTGCTTATCCGTTGGGTTTAGTCAATTACTTTGGTTCGTTTACGGATCTCCTCATCCCTGACTGTATCTTCAAAAATCCCAAAAAAAAAAATTCTGAGCACAGTCCTCACAGTGACATGTGGAGCAACTGTGAGCATGCCAATGAGACCAGGAATGAAAGCATTAACAAAAACCTAATACATCAGCTCCCTCATGGAAAAAGAAAACATTAAGGTAAAGTTTCCTAAATTTTTCCTTAACCTCCCACTCAAGACCCAGGGTACGACCAAAACAACGGAACTCTATCAATCGATACTTCCCGTACTTTCTCTCGGAGGATGCCTGGATTGTATTAATCAACTTTGCACGGCTAAAAATTAAGTTAAAAATTTAACTGACTTCATGAGATTTCATATTTCAAAAATCCTACATACAATAGTTTTTAAAAGAGGCGTACTAATTGTGCGGAGTATTGGTGCATACATTTATCAGTCTATATACCGTGATAAAAAATACTGTAAAATTATCCCTGGCATTAGGAAGGCATGTATTTTTTTTCAAGACTGGTAGGATTTATATAAAGTTCGATTAACGATCGTTGCATTTCGACAAATGAAATCTTTTTTTTGCGGAGACCTTTTTGGACATACATCCTTTCAAGTGTTAACTAATATCACCAAATTAGTTCTAACTAGGTAAACCGAATCGATAGACGCGGTGTGGGTTGGCCCATCGTGGCGATCTTTGATAGAAACCTTTGCCTAGGCAACTATCACCATTTATGATGATGAAGTAAAACACGTTTCAACTAAAAACTAACCTTGCCTGTAACATATATATAAAAACATGAAGACATTGAAGACGAGACAGCCCTCGGGGACAAAGGAAGGAGATAGGAAGCGAAGCGAGCAAAACACACAATGCAGGCAAGTTTCACGAGCGATATAAGTGGCCCGCTCCCACGTCGGGCATCGTTCGGGAGCTCCCTCTACTCGCACGAGGAGTGTTTACACTGCGGTATCGACTCGCTCGCGCAGGAACTTGTATTAAGTTGGCAAACATCACTTGCTAATATAATATTTGCCGAAAGCTTACTTAGCTGACTTCCTGAATACTGGTATACGACATATTACATTAAAAATACAGAGAGCTTGGTTGCAGGTGCAAAGGCATTAATGTGCAGGGTTAGTACAGAAAACAAATACCGTCATGATAATAGTAAGAAAAAGAGGTTTAAAATGAATTACAACATATTAAAATTAATTATTGTTACTCTCTGTCCTTACCTACTTTGTATTTTCAAAAGTTATTTGCCTGTTACAATCCAAAAGAAAAAAAAATGAATGTAACATATTTCAGGATTCACTTTGTATGGGGTGATTAGAAATAAATTTGAAAGCTTTTTATTGGAAAATAGCCTATACATTCAATTCTATAAGTTCCTAAAACGATAAACAGTCATCTTGTTTATAACATATTATATTCGGTATTACTATCTTTCTCGAAATTTACACGTCTGCCTATTGATTGGTTATCTCTATTCTAGGTTGTTTGGTGAAAAATGCCTGGTAAGGCTAAAGTCCGCCATTGAAAACGGTATATTAAAAGTAAATAAATAGTTATTCGTATTTATAAAATAATAACAAATTTTCTTTATAAAGCGCAATCGTAATAATTGAAGGCAAGTGGTATTGCACAAGTGAAGTAGCGGATAGAACGCGGCACCAAGTGTCGAGCGCTCGCAACTAGTGCTATGTGAGAGATACGGGCGCGGGCCCGGCGGAGGGCAAGTGGATTAGCGATCGCGGGACAAACTTCGCACGACTAATATCGAGGGTGGGCCGCGCCGCTGGATTACAGGATTAGGGTGGCCATCTGTTACAAGTATTATGGGACATGTCCGGGACTTTAATTTCATCAATATTAATATCACTATTTACGTATTATACGGACTTGATGAAAACAACACTCAGTATACCTATATTTAAGTCGCAAAATACAAACACCTCTTGGTTTTTTGTGCGCTTTTCTAAAACCGGGGCGGGTTAAGAACCTTCGTTGCTTTTATTTACATCCTATGATGTAAATACGTAGCTCAATCTGATTCTAGTATCTACCAAGTTGAGCTCTTCGGGAATTTTTCTCATGAGGTATACAAGAAGTCATTGTAAATTTATTTAATGGAATCAGGCGTTACTTCGCGGAAGTCCATCCTAAGTAAGAAAAGGACCAATATTTAGCCACTTCCGCACATGCAGTGGTAGTCGTGCAATGAAATGCAATGAAATACACAGACTCTGTGTTTGGCACTAATCGGTGTAACATAGCTCCTGAAGATGCCCCGTGGAGGGGTGAAACACGTGTTGAGTGATTTGGTGGTGGCGGTTATGTGATTCGCATTGTTTGCCGCATACGCATTTACCAGCGGGCTGGCGGGCGGTGCATTTCATTGCACGACTACCACTGCATGTGCGGAAGTGGCTAAATATTGGTCCTTTTCTTAATTGTAAATTTTCTTTTAAGGTCTGGTTTCTAGAAAGCTGTTTACTGTTTATAGTATCAAAAACACTAAATACCTTTTTAAATATTTCATTTTATTAATAACAAGAACTTTAATATTAGTGGACGGCTTTAAAAGATAACTTAAGATACAAAATATCTTCAATTTTTTTTTTTCTGAAATAAAGAATCGTGAAACTTGCCAATCCACTGGGCAACTACAATACGCGCTCAACATGCCTTGACTATTGTAAAAAAGTGGTGAAGATTACAATAAATAGGAACAAAACTTAATCCTAGATACTAAGGATCAACAGGTCAGGTTAATTTAAAAAAAAATAGTATGGTTTTAACTCTAATTGAAAAACTAGAAATAAAGTGTATTATATAAAAATGTGTGAAATGTAATGTAAAATAGTGAGTAGGGAATGTAGATGAGGGAAGAAAGGCGACCCATGGAAGATTTGCAAATTATGAATGACGGAACATGTTAAGAACAAAAGGATTAAGAAGTAAAAGATACTAAGAAGGTTAGTATGTAAATAAAAAGTGAAAAACCTTAAAAATCATTTATTCGAAATGTAACGTCCTTGCCCCACATATGGTAGGAGGAACGAGAGATCCCAAAAAAAAGTGGGTCATTAAATAAATCCACTAGACTAGATCAGTTAATAATGACAAACAATTTAAATTAGTACAAACTAATATTTTAATCGTATGATTTCTATGTCAATATGTATAGACGACTATAAATAATAATAAAACGTCTATATTCTTGTTATTTTATAACCAACAGTATTTAACTGATATTTTTTAAACAATTTCGTTTTAATTATAACTTAAATATGGTCACTCTAAAGAGGTTATAAAAATTCCATCAAGAAGTTTAAGTGTCTCTTTAGCCTTGAGAGATCACATCACAGTCGAAATTAAAAAGAAATGTTAAAAGATAACCCATCGCACTGCGCTTCGAATCTAAACAGTATTAAATGCGCGTGGAACGGGAACAATGCAATGCGGGGAGGTTCACCGGTTCCTCCCGGCATCTGTAGCATACGATCGGCGTCATGCAATTCAACGGAACTCATTTTACAGCTCAAACCAATACCAGCTGTTTGCACTTTTTAGACATTTTTGTCAGTTTTTGACAATCGCGTAACGGTAAAACCGACAAAATATTAAATAAACAATTGTAAAGGTTTAATCAACCCACATATATCATTTTTATGACATGTATAATGCCCTTGTGGATTCCAGATTAAAATTCACATATTAGTAATCTATTTTTATATTTTAGAAAAACACAAATTATTATAAAACATAAATTTGCTTTGACAAATAAAACCAACCGACTTAAATAAACGTCATGTCAAAAAACCAAAGAAGCCAGGCGCCCACACCGTTTTCCTATTGGCATTGACAGTTTCATCGCATTTGAGAGAAAAACCGCTGAAAGCAATCTTCGAAGAACTGAATACTAATTATGCTGGATGACTCTCTCAGAAACTTCGGCATGGGCCATTTATCCCGTCGAGATCCAACGGATACTCCACGCAGAGATTTGTATGACATCTATACTATTCTCATTGTCGGGTAACCACGAGTGTTTGAACGTGCCTTTCACACTTGTACTAGTTACATCACTGACTAGATGATGCTGATGGAAGTTACCCCCCCCCCCTTCCCCTCCCATGACAGACGGTTCAACTCCGATCAGAAACCACAAAATATGACTCTTAAGTTTAATTTGATAACGGGTAGTACTTTGTCATTTTAATTGACACGAATAGACTATAGTATTTCTAACAAATTGAATGGAATTGAATGAAGATCGATCAACTACAATTATTACGTATATTTGATAAAATATTTTCCGCTATCGCTTATGACAAACGCCATACGCCGGCCGCAAATGGCTTTCCAATAATCCCCAGCCTCGAGTGCGCCGTCAACGCGGACTCACGGACTGGCAAACACCTCCCACGGCCTCCCTCCCCGGGCCCTCTTCCCTTTTTAGCCTCCGCCGCCGTGGAGCGACGCGTCGAGAATTTATTGACGCATCAACGACACGCGAGCGCCGCGCGTCGCCGATGTTTCAGCAGATAAAGCGCAGTTCACAAGATCGCGACCGGCGCAAACGAGTGGCGGTTATCGTTGGAATCCCATTAGCGGATATTTCGCGCGCAGGTAACGCGCCGCTGCGACGCCGCGTATGTACGCGGCGGTGCGTTTAACCCTTTAAGTAATACGACCGGTACGATAGTGTTACAACTGAGCTTTTTAGTATCCCGTTTTGTAATATTTTAAGCGTAATATGTAAGCTTGTACGAACTATCCTGCTTCGTCTACAATACTACGTATAAGTAATGCCAAAAAACCAAGCGTTTATACGTTTCAGAACTACACGATTTCTATATAAATATAATTATGACTTATTTTCAGATTTAACTTTTAGATTCAATCGTAGAGACATGTAAAGTTTTCGTACCCACTTATGGATAGTCTTACAAAAATAGGACGGCAATGGATACAAGATAATGTAAAGATACTCAAATTTAATTTATATAGAAATGAGATAATTCATTCAAAAATCTTGATGTACACGCTTCTTTATAATGACGCCCATAGATGCTCACTGTAAGGCTTATGTCTCCTTCAAAGATATTTATAGAGGGATATACCATGGTGTGGTATTGGTGTTCAGAGGACGTTGCCCATCCTCTGGAAACTTGTCTGTGATCCTATATAATTAAAGCACAAAGTGTGAATTATATAAGATTGTATCCCGTGAATCGAACCCGCGATCTCAGTCTTCTACAGCTGTGCTACCACTGCTCGAAAGCATTGCCATGGAATGAGTTGTTTAAACAAGCTAATTGGCAAACGGAGCTATTGGTAGCGGAACAAACATTGGCTTACGTGTCGAGACAGGAAGTCTCCCGGCTATTTTAGTACCGTGTGTAGCCTATTCCTCATCGCGATGAAACTCAGTTAACGACACGACGCAATTGAAACCCTGCGACTAAACGCGCTCAGTCGCACTTCGGTACGACACGACACGACAATCTGTCGCAGTATTCTGCGACAATAAATAACGCTGTGCATATATGACGTCGCATCAAAAGTTAGACAGTGTCAACCTGCCGTCCAGCGTGACGAGCGCGGCAGCGACATATCTGTGCCGGGGACGACCCCCCCCCCCCGTCACCTACCCGCGCCCGCTCGTAAAGCAACAAAACGACGCAACAAACTGTGACGCGAATCAATTCCGATCTCAGACAGGGCAGCGGGCGGCGGCCTGGGGGATGGGGACAGCTTCTGTATGCTCCAAATCATAAGCAGAAGCGGGTGGCACTCATATTTTATTAATGTGAAAATGATATATATATATATATATATATATATATATAATACATATCATTCTTTTACATAGCGTTTCTCGAACAGTTGTCACTTCAAAAGCGTCAATAGAAAGCGCTGGCAGTAGATCGCCTTGCGCTATAATTTTGATATAAGGGTACAGATTGGCCTTGTTGGGCTTACCCCACGTCGGGCCCCCGCCGGGCGCGATGCACCATATAATCATCTCTCTTGTACCAACGACAGCGGCAGCCGCGTGCGCCTCACACGGGTTCAAGCAAGAGTAGACAGGGGTCAACAGGGCAGTCAACAGCTGAATAGTCTTCGCTTCGCTAACCTACATTCCCTTTACTAAACACATACACTGGTAAAGTACTTCATTTTGAGAATTTCATCGCCACAGGACTATGATAGTCCAAAGTATTTTTTTATTTCACGGACCGCTGCACAAAGCCAAAATTGGCTACCAGTATAACAAATCACATCTAATGCAAGTTGGGGTTAAATAACTAATAATAATGAACGGTGACAACATATTTATAAGGGATTTTCATCAACTGACTCATCACAAAGTCTATGAAACCATAGGTCTTTAGAGATTTATTATAGCCATAGGAATATTTCTATCGCCGAGAAGAGATTAGCTAAGAACCGATTTTATGAAATTCTAACCGCAAAGGATGTGTTCATTAAAAATAAACTGGTATAGTTTATTTTATAATGTAAAACTTGCCTAAAATGTATTTTTGTGATGGTTAAAATGAGCAGAAAAGGATGACACGAAACGACACGTACAAATTAAAATATAAAACGTAATTCGCGAAGGAACATCTTGGTCTATCTAATTTTACAAGTTATACGTTTTAATTGGCATGGGACCCTGGATGTAAAGTGCTTCCAACCATTCGATGATGATCTTACGTGTAAAATGATGAAAAAGCATTAAAGCTTCGCGAGTAATGCCAACAAAGTTACCTCCTTAATTATTTTATTAAAATAATTAAAGAGGTAGCTTTCTTTTTTATTAGCGATATATTTAATAAAGTACGTATCGCTTACATCTTGTACCATGCGCCATCACTAAACAATCTGCTCGAAATACCAATATGTTGTGATATCCCCAGCTTCCTCTCATCATTTCGAGCTCATCGGAAGCAATTCATCCTAACACACGTCGGCCACTCGAAAGCGAACCATAGCCTTATGCAAATACGGTACAGTCTCGTGCGTGATGGAGGTTTAAGATAATCCGAAATCACTTCAGTGTAATAACGAGGCGGGGAGGCGTGGATTGATTTTACAATTCAGCGCGCGTGTGGCATCCCGGCTGCGGGCGTCGCGCCGCGCGCATTATCCAATTAAGCGACATTCGACCGCCGGTTAAATAAATGATGACAGACCGGCAATGTATAGCGTACATTCCCAAACGCTCGGACAGTATTTATGGGATTGTACCGGGATTTAAATTGATAAGTCGCATTTAGTTTGACGCGCTCGCCGATCGGCGCACATCGAGACGAGTGAAATGTTCGCTTGCAGGTAATCGATACGATTTATCCGGTTGTGCAATGCCGACCAGACTTTTCACCTGTTATATGCTACTAACAACGGTTATCGTTATTTCAATACAAACTTCCAGTCTAATTACACTAATAAAGAAATATAATATAATTAACGATTCATGACATAGTTTAATTAACTCAATCTTAAAAAAAGTTTATTAAAAATAAATTTTTATCCATAATAAGTAATAAAAGAACGATGAAAGTGATGAAGAAAGTGCGTCGAAACAGAGTCCGATTGACGCACACGAGATGTTTGAAAACAGTCTGCATGACGTTTGTCCACCTCCGCTGTACTATCGCTAAAAGCGTTCCCCTCAAATGCGATGGCACTACAAAACATTAATTCATGATATTTAATGGAATCAGACGTTACCTTGCGGAAGTCCATCCTAAGCAAGAAAAGGACCAATATTTAGCCACTTCCGCACATGCAGTGGTAGTCGTGCAACAAAGTGCACCGCCCGCCAGCCCACTGATAAATGCGTATGCGGCAAACAATGCGAATCACACAACCGCCACCGGCAAATTACTCAACACGTGTTTCACCCCTCCACGGGACATCTTCAGGAGTTATGTTACACCGAGAGACACTCTGTATTTAGCACTAATCGTTGTAACAAATAAATATTGGTCCTTTTCTTACATAAATTCAGGTTCAGCTTATACCGGTGCGTTTCCTAGATTTTTAAGCCCCGCCAATTTCTTTGTTATCACCTATAACAGCAAGTTTGCATGTACAGGTTTCTCTCAAAAACCATTAGAGAAAAAAAAATCCTATACTACACATTGGTATATTTTATATCTTCGTCATAGCAGTTTTTATAGAGCAGAAAACGTGAAAGATTGAAAATCATCTTTAACCTTTTCTTGATAATGTATCTGTAGAGATACATCAAAATTAAAAAAAATAGTGGCATCAATTTTGAACGCAAAGTTATCATTTGTATACGAATATTTAGGTAAATTCTTAATTTTCGAACGCTTGTTCAGTTTTTTCTGTTGGCATCCTTGGGTCTTAAAAGTCAAGTGGTATGAATATTAATGTAATATTAAAAAAAATTGCCAAGTTAATGGTTAAAATGAATACTCTTAAGAAATGGCTAATTAAAACACCTATGTTTATAGGTAAAAGCAAAGCATTTGACCTCCGTCTCGCCTAATGTTCTGCCTAGAAGTTACCTATTCACTATTGACTTGAAGACTCCTAAGTTATAGCTAGCTGGAAACAACGACGCCGATAACGGTTCCATACCTTGGCTGTTCGAACTGCAAAAGTAGTTTCAAAACTCTTAGTGCGAGTTTAAGCGATATAAACCATGTATGTCGTAAATCCGTGCGTTTTGATGTCTGATAGAAGAAAAGAGATGCGGGGATTGATTCACGTAATTGACAAATTTTCACCGATGTTCCAAGATATGAAAGTTTTCAAACATTGGAAGCCACTCAAAACCCCAAAAAGCCTGTTAGTATGTATTATGTTTATAATTAATTATGTAATTAAAAATATCGTGTACCTTAATTCATTATAATGAAACTAAAAACACATTATCAGTATTCTTGCAGTGTACAATATGAAAAACTTATTTCTTCAAGTAATTTATATTTATTATTAATAAAATAAAAATAATAAAGTCAACAACTATAAAATCATTTCTTGCATTCTGAAATACGTTTTACATATTTACTTTTTCTTTTCTACTGCAACAGGCCAGTAAACTTTTGACAGAACCGAAGTCTGACCAGATACAATCTACTGTAGTATGTACAAGGTAACGCACATACTTACATAAATCTATTTAATTAGTAAATATTTAAATAATATTGATGGTTGAAACACATACGTCTGTTCTCTTTAACATTCGACATATATTGTAGATGTCGCTAATTTATTTTTGTTCTTTCCACCCATTTTGCAGACATCTTCCAAACACCGTCGTGGTCTTACTTTCAACGGGAGAAAGCTTCAAGAGAATTTACTCATTTTAGTTACAATCCGTGGTTAACATAAACTATATTACAGCGCCATCTACTGACCATTACTTAACTTAGTAACTGGCGCCATCTATGGACTCGTTTGTAAACTGTTATGGCCTTTATTTAATAAACTATTGTGTTAATAATTAAATAAATATGTATGGCTTATTATCATTAAAATTCCTTTACTATTAATACGGCTTTGCGTATGTTAACAACTAAATCTGTTTGTATACATTTCTTCAGATACCCTCATTCAAATACATTTTTAGTTGCCGTGTAAGAGTTCATCGGCCCGATGAGAATTGTTGCCGTCACCCGAATGCTGGTGATGTGGGCTGATGAAAACCTTCATTGGCATCCTAATCCGAGTAACATGCAGTCAGTGTTAAAATTGTTTTTCCTCTAGCTCCATTACACTACTTAATAGAAGTGTAACTAGGATAAATAATTATATTTTATTTTACATTTATGTAAATTACATATGTAAAAAAGGTAAGTTATGTATTTTTATATGTTATGTATCTATATTTAAATAATCTGTGGCGATCATTGCCGGCTTTGTATGCGTGTCGTGGAAGTCTATCAGCTGATATGATAATAATGATAATTGCTATACAGTGCTATATACATACACTATTATTCTTAGTAGTAATTGTAAGTATATTTTTATTAGGTTCTTTAAAGTTTAAACTTTTTTTTCTTCCTTTTAAATTCTTTTTCTCTATTATGATATAAACCTATATCCGTTATCCGTTTTACTTTGAGTGACTAGCGATAAACGCCATCTACTGTTGGCTTACCTTATTTTATTCGCTCCATCTAGCGTCGAATAGTGAAATAAACGTATACATACAAATAATGGGGCTGCCATACGGAAACACTGGCTTAAAAAAGGTTTAGATTATTTATATTATGCAGCAACATTAAAATCGTATTCGAATAGAATCCGGGTGAAGAACACAAGTCTCATCTTGTCTCTTAAGTTTTCTTCCTACCGTTATTTATTTCAACATAAAGTTAGCGACCTACCTTGATCTGGTTTCTCTGCTTTTGAGTAGGGCACTCTGGTCCGGTCGGGTAGCGGCGTGGTCTGCTTGGGGCTGTTGCGCTTGGACGTACTCCGCGACACAACCAGCGATTGGGGGATCTGTCAACGATTTGCACCGTTACCTACCTTGATTTCATGTTTGTCATGTACTGTGATCCGTTATTATTTCTGCCGCAAAACCTCCACTGTTAGATACAGGACTCCTCCAGACTTCTAATAAAACGTTCTTCTATCGACCACAACAAAGTCCCATTCCACCATGTGGATGAAAATCCTACACTCCACTTGCTGGTCTTTGGTATCCACTATAGAATCTTAAGGCTTAAAGTTTGAGAATAAACGGCTCTAAGTCATAGTTTGCCAAAGTTTTTACCTTAGCCTTTCTAACATTCTTACGCGCCTTATATAACTTGCATAATTTTTATATTAAAGCGAAAGGTTAAAACTTGTGCCGAGTCGAATTTGAACTGCCCCCTATAAGAATAAAATTGGTCCTCTGTGGGGCGTAGGCCTCACGTTGGGATATACTGCTCTAAGCTGTATCAAGGATTTTAATGAAAGAGTTTGAGCTTGTTGTGGGCTTTCTTTAAACCAGTTCGCGTTTGGAAGTCTCGAAGCTTCTCAACTTAAACACATTTACAAGTAGCTTAATTCGACTCTTGTGACAAAAATAATAATTATAAATGATCTGATATTGAAAAAAATGAGGCTCAATGACTACTTTGTTGTTTATGGAGATACGTTAGAACTTTTTTTCAATTTCCTTTTACTTCCCCTAAAGTCAATGCTCAATTTTGATTGTAAATTAGATTTGGATGTAATTATAGGAGTGGTAAGAGAGTTTAGATGGTATTTAAAAGGAAGAGGATAGTGGTGAGTGGAGGGGAATAGGGCATGGGGGAGGTTAGAGGGCGCTCACCAGCTTGTCGGAGCGGTCGCCGGAGGGCAGGCGCGCGATGGTGACGTCGGCGCTGTCCTCGGGCGGCGGGGGCTGCTGCAGCCAGTTGTACTCGCGCTTGTCCACCGGCACGCCACGCCGTTCGTAGTCCTGCGCCTGCGTCCTGCATACACACACATTGTTATACACTTACACTAGCCCCACACATACTTAGTGTCCCACGCCAGTTACATTCCTCCGATATTTTTTAAAAAAAAGCAGAACTTACGTCGCGTTATTTTAGTATCAGTGTATCTTTTTCTATTATAATTTCGTAGTAACGTTCTCAAAGAGATACTTACAGTACAATGGCTTGAACACCATTGGCACACATACATGGTCTTGCCGCACACACACACAGAGTCCACGCTAATTATATACAAGGGAGAAGTAACCACAGACGTTTTTCAAAAGCGTGACGTAAGCATTGCTGATGTCACGAATATCGTCTCAAAACTTTGATTCAATTTACACATTTTACTTTCGTAGTGATGTTCCAAACAGGTCCGTACAGTACTACGGATCAAAGACGAATTTTTTGCACGTTTAACGTATGTACTGATCAGAGAATCGCCTATTGGTAAATATTTTAAACAATTACTATTCAGTTTTCTATTATATATACTTTTTACAATAGTAACGTTATATGAAAAAAAAAGACTCTTTTGCTATTGTTTTGATAACTACAAGTCATTTTACAATCTTATTTTTCGGCGATTGGCGCCCACTTTCGCGCTCGCACTTAGCGCTTCCAAACATCGCCTCAATAATCTCTCGCTTATTCTCATATCCAGCGACTTTCCTCGACGATTGAAGTATACTGTTGTATTATTATATAAAAACCAATACAGACATGCGTACCTTAAACTTTCGTAACAGTCTAAACACACGACAGCGTAGTCGCCATTCTCTAACAGAAGCGAACTCTCCGTCCGCCTTTGAACTAAAAATGGAAATTCCTGAAACAAAATTTTAATTTTATAACAGTACTTTCACTACATACCTTTAATTTCTAAAGTGTATAAGACATTTCCCAAAAAGATTTTCCAGCAAATGATAGCCAGCGATGTGTATCCCGCGCAGCATACACAACATTTTTTTGTTCATATGGATCCCGCGAAAAAAGCTAACATTTTTAGTAAATAAATTACAAGATTAAATACATTAATTAATATAATAACAAGTGTTTCGGGAGACCACTTATTGCCACTAAAATTTTTTGCAAGGAAATAAATTTATAACGGATTTTATTTTTATTCGATATGATGGTTGGTCGCATACCTATGCGGATACCCAACTTCTTTTATATTATACATGCGGGATACCTTTCTTGGCATACCTATGCAGATACCTTTCTTAGCATACCCATGCGGATACCCATCTTGGCATATCCATGTGATACCCATCTTCATTGAAAAATGAGTAAAAATACAAAGTATACATAGTATTTACAACTTAGGAATTTTTGCTAGCTGTTGTCGATATAGAAAAAAACTGAATACTGTTTACTATGTCCAGAGGTACATTGTTATATACCTGATGTTATCAACTAGGCAAATTGTGCGTGTAACTAACCTTAATAGGTAGCGCCCTGACGCGTTTCCTGTAAGTCTTGATGCCGCACAGGTGGCAGTGGTAGTCGTGAGTGTTGTACACTCGACGTTCGGGGGGGTAGCCGCCCAGAGCCTCGTACCTGCGCACAACACGCCACCCGTATACAGACACAAACGTACAGCAATACAACTACTCAACAACAGATTATAAATTTTTACATTTAATAAGAAGATAATGGAATTTGTAATAATATCGCTACATAAAAAGCCGCCAGATGTGAAAGTTCCCGCGGACGTCGTCACAACGCTTAACCTTTTGTTCGTCTCGCCCACTCGTCTCGCTCACTCACACGGCGTGCACGATACGCGCTCTTGCTTGCTCTTGGCAGGTAGCCAAGACGCAGCACGTGCGCCCGCGGCCGTTGGAGTTCTCAGAGAGTCGGATTTGAGCCATGGTTCGATGCGCAACCGCGCGTAGGCGAATTATTCATTTTCCGCGCACAAATTGTTTTAATAATTAAATAAACGTTTTTTCCACATCACACATTATATTAAAAGGTAGTCGCTAAACTTGCTTACTTTTTATACACCATAAACAATAACTATAAAAAAAAATGAAAAAAATACAATTCATATATAGGTACGTGCCGTGCTATATTGTACACCAATAATGCAGATATTTGTTAATGTTACACACTAGTATGTACTATATTTATTTATTTATTAACACTTTTTGTACACCTTAAACAATAAAGACAAAAAAAGAAACAATTCATATGGTGCGTGAGGCGGTTATATCGCTCGAGGCGATCTCTACCAGACGACCTTTGGATGGAGATGAGATACATGAAGGAGAGGGCAGTTCAGGGTGTAAGTACACATACAAGAATACATATAGATATTTACGTGGAAAATATATTATATAAATACGAATAAATAACAGATATTACACAATATCCTATTTTAGAGGTCATGGAAGTGCTTCTTTACCATTTTTTCACAGTATATAGTCTTGAAATATAATCTATGTATATAACAATAAATCACTAATTCCTTTGATCAATCTAACTTGTGTGTTACTAATTAAATTCATCGTTTTTTTTTAATTTTGTAATATTTTGTACATTTTAAAAAAACATTACGTAGAAAATTGTAAATGTTGTTAATTTTGACTTTTGCGTATTTACAGTAAACGAACTGGAAATTTATATTGTCTTTTTACACCTGCATCGGCTAATATTTAGACGTTACAAATTTCATTACACAGCCTCTTTCAAAAACTAATTTTGCCAATAACCATAAGTAATTTTAAAATCATTTGTTCGAAATTTCAGATTAACTTGACTAAATTTATATATACAATGATTTCTGGACTTTATTGTTATAAATGATACTTTATGTAGAATACGTAATTTTTTTATATTAATAAGTTTGAATACGAATAAATAGAAATCCTTTATTTTAGATATTCTCTAAGCACAATAGTTGTTTTGTTGCTCCACGTACGATTTTTTTTAAATAAAAAAGACGCAATACACGCTATATGTATTTAATATAACATTACAAACCTCCTCCACTGGCTGAGCAGGGAATGGTAACAGAAGGTGCAGACTAGAGCCGAGCCGTTCTCTCGTAACTGCTCAGCGTTGGGATGACTCTGCAACAATATTACAACCATTATAACTATGTTAAAATATTTTATTGAATCAGGTCCGTTGAAAAATGGAGATCCGCATAAGAACCAAGATTACCGACGTAGCTCGAAAAATTGCTAGTCTGAAATGCCAGTAGCCGGGCACATCGTGCAACTACACGAGTGGCAATTATGCAAGTGAAAAAACTTATAATTTTAAACCCTATTACCCACAACAGAGGTAGAATGAAAGACCATATCATCAGAACTATGGAAAAAATTGTCTAGTCTTGTTTGGTTTCCGCAACCAGCGGCACAGCGCTCATTTTGCGACGAAAATTATGTATATATGTATATATATATATATGTATATGTATATATATATATATGTATATGTATATATATATATATATGGCAAATAAGGTCGAAGCAAGAAAGTAGATGTTGAATAAAACAGTTTGTGTAATAATTTTAACAGTTGTGTAAATAATAAATTCTCTTGGCAGAGCAACACAAGTCTAGTTAGTTTTGCTGTCCTTCAGTAACGATTATTATCTTGTTTGTTGTAATAACTCAGTGTTTCCTTCTAATAAAACCTTCAAACTGTTTTGTTCAACATCTACTTACCTGCTTCGACCTTATTTTCCAGATAATATAAGCTCCGATTATAAATAGTTATGGACCTCTTGCAGTTGCTGCATGAAAAGATGGCGGGTCCTGGTTAATGGTCCTGGGAAATGATCTAGGTCTAGTAATATACTTGTTGGGGTACCTGATGCGTGAGTAGACAGGGGAAGTATGGAGCGTTGCCTTGCGGCTGCCCGTACAGTATCCTGGCCAGCGTGAAGTCCGAATGCAGCCCGCATAGGAAGCAGTAGATGGACGTGCATACTGTTAATATAAATATCACGTTAAACATAAAATATTAGTTTATTTATTTAATATAGAATCAATTACATGTCTTGTCGGCGTTAAGATAAGTCTACTGTTTAGTAAAGTTAATGCCTGGCTATAACAACACAGTCAAGTCAAGGTACAAGCTTCTCATATTGCGTTCATAAGTCGAAATGCTAAACGGATATCATCAACAAGGGACAGCCCAAGGTCTTGGACGTAAGGACAGCCAAGCCCGAGGTCTCCTGAGCCAATTTAATCCATGAAACTATCTAAATTATCTAAGAGCTTCGCTAACTTAAAAAAGGTTTTTGGCTATAAAGCCTTGAAAACGCAGAACCTACAAAAACTGTGTTATTCAGTTTAATATTGACTACTAAAAATCTCTAATACATTTGAAACAAACTAAATCTGATTTTTTAAAATAAAATCGTACTAGACATTATCGGAATAGGCATATTACTCAATAAATGAATCTTAAAATGAAAAGAATCTTTCGCAATGATGTCGCTTGATTATTTTGATTTCATTTAAGTTATATCTGATCAAAAGTATGTTTGGAGTTTCTTCCTGATTCTTCTCCACAATTATATCACCTTGCAAAGCAGAGTCAAAAATAAAATAGATTTAATAAAGTAAAACACATACAATGGGAATGTTTAGCATAGTTTTTTCTATGGAAATACGACAGTCTAGTAATAACTTTCAGCAAACAGTCTGCGGGGACACATAAAAAACTTTAATTAATTTTGATATGTATCAAATCCGACTATATTTTTTTACTGTATTATTATTTATAAATACAATATTTTTGAAACCATTTCCAAACAACCTGTATGAATATATGGTAACTTACCGCTATTACTAGCCACGGTTCTGTCTGAGGTGGTGGAAGGTGGGGTGGGGATGACTCGGTCGCCGTTCATCGAGGAGTTGGAGGGCAACGGCGATGGGATGTTATACCTGGTAAAAAAAAACACACATATATATATATATATACATTTTTATCTAGTGCGGTTTCGTTATGTATAAAATAGTCACCCCGATAAGCTTCCTAAATTCAAAAGCTGGTTATGGCCCATTGCCCAATGTCAGATAGAATAATAAATAAATAAATAATAGATAAATAAAGTTTCAATAATTAGTATTTACATAAATAAGTTTATTATTTAGCAGTCTCTATGACACCATTCGTAAATTATTTACTTTTTTCTAATAATATGTTTGTAATTAATAACAAAATGTAGTATATATTAATTATTTATTTTATTCGTTTATTATGATTTAGCTTACTATTTATTATGTTAAAATAATAGGCGATTCAAAAGCGTATGTAAATGTCTACTTGAAAAAAGATATTTGCAATTGAAATCATTACAAAAATTAATTTTATGTTTCCCAACACTCCTTTAGTAATAACATTTAACGACAATAGACTTTAATTAACCCTTAATTGTATGGGGAAAAATATTGTTTCGACCAATTTCCTAGAAATTTTTTAACTTTTAATTTCCATGAGAACCTTAGTCGTATCTCTACAAAAATATAAAATGAGTATTTGGAGATAACTTTCTATTTGTATTGTAGTAAGCAATCTGAATATACGGTTCTCCGACGAATCCGCCGTTGACCCTGAGGACTAGAACGAAATGCATCGTCACCGAAAATCTGACCTCCACTTATTTTTTTTCCCTACAAGAAATACACAGCAGTATTTTGAAATAAATTCCAAGAGACTGTAGATAACCTAATAAGAGGAGAAAGAGATGATACAGGAAAACCTACTATATTTCTTAAAAATTAAACGTACCGATTAGTGTAATAAAAGGATCGAATGAACAACATGACAACGCGAGAAAGAGTCAGATATACTTTCTCATCCACAGCAAAAGAGTATAATGTTTATTAATAATAATTTTTGTTACACGATTAAATGTTATGAAACGTAGTCTATGAAAAGAGTTTCAAATGAGGGTATTCTTATACGTGATTAAGTAAGAAAAGGACCAATATTTAGCCACTTCCGCACATGCAGTGGTAGTCTTGCAACAAAGTGCACCGCCCGCAAGCCCGCTGATAAATGCGTATGCGGCAAACAATGCGAATCACACAACCGCCACCGCCAAATTACTCAACACGTGTTTCACCCCTCCACGGGGCATCTTCAGGAGTTATGTTACACCGATTATTCCCAAACATGGTGAGTAATCTTAGAAAAGTGGCATGGGGTACACGGAGGACATGGTTCGATCAGTTGTGGCTACCTGTATTAGAACCGAAAGATTTTCGAGTGGTTACCACGAGCTGGCAGGCCCACGTGTATACCTCTCACTGGATGGACCAACGACATAGTTAAGGCCACTAAGTCTATACCTTGCAGCGGATGACTATTGGATGGCAGGATTATGACACATGCACAGCTTTATAGCTATGACACTTATGTGCATATAATTTCTTTTATATCCACAAAGGTGTCTTGAGTCGAGTCGTGTGGGAGTGTCTGAATGTAAGCGTTGTTTTTTTAACAGGAGTAATAACAAGTTGCGAGGTGGTGATTACCTGCGGTGCTCGAGGGGCACTCGCTCCGCGTCCATGAGCTCCCACTGCCGCGCCAGGTGACGCACGCAGCGCGAGCAGGACAGCACTCGGCCGCCGCGCGCGCCGCCGCCCGCCGCCCCGGCGACCGCCCCCGCGCCCGCCGCCGCCAGGCACGGGAAGTGCATCGCGTGCGAGTTCATGTACTCCGCCGTCGTCGACAGCCACTCCATCGACTGCTGCGGGAACAGACCCGCGCACACGTAGCACCTGCCGACAACAACACACACACAACACTTAAAAACACCAACAACCAAAAAAGTTCACTACTACTACTACTACTCCGCTAGCTCAGTGACCCAAAGTGGGTCTTGGCCTCCGAAGCGAGAGACTTCCACTTTCCTCTATCTTGCGCCATCGTCTGCCATTGGCTGACATTCAATTCGCGCAAGTCTGCCTCAACGCGATCGATCCAGCGATACCTGGGTCTACCCACTGGTCTTCGATCCCTCGGTTTTTCCAGGTACGCTACCTTCACGCTCCGATCCGATCCCATTCGCTCTAAGTGACTAAGCCAGCGGATTCGTTGAGGTTTATATTCGCCAATGATATTTGGCTGTGCTACTAAACTCTCAATTTCGGCATTTTTTCGGAGCCTCCAAAAAAAGTTTACTATTTTTCTAAAAAATAATTATACAGAGTGGTAGCTTAACAAGTGTAATAGCTTTAAACAGATGAATGTGTAGCTCATTTAGTGTCAATTAATGTATAGTACACACAAAAATTCTAAAATTAATGGTTGCAAATATAACAAACAATGTAATGCATAAAAAGCTTTTCCAGGATTTGGATTACTACATATTAAAATTAATTACTGTTTACTATCCTTGTGTTCCTTTATATATAGATAGATACAATATAACATATTTATTTTATATATAGATAGATAATTACTTATATATATATAGAGATACACATACAAATTTATGCATAAAAATAAATGAGGGTGTATGGTGATGGTAAAGTGGGTGGTCACCTGTACAGTCCCATGCCGTTCTCGCCGGCGACCACCTGGCTCTGCGGGCTGCCGGAGAGCGCGTTGGAAGGCCGCTTGGCAGACTGGCTGGAACTGGAGCTCTTCATGTCGTACGGCTTAAACCTGAAATGTGCAAACGTTACATCTATACCCGACAACCTTGGGACTGTTCATAAAATGCGATCGCTTTCATGGCCTAAGACTTAAGTTCTTAGAGTTCATAGGGAAATCTTTCTGTGATCAATATATACGCTTTAACAATAGAATCTCAGATCATGTTCATAAGGCTTTCAAAACAAGATTTTTTTAAAAAAATGTCATGGAATGTTTGTATGCAAAGCGTTACTTACTATAGGGTGGGCCATAAATTTTTTCATATTTGAAACATGTGTAGAAATAAAAGTACAAATGCTATTTTGTTTATGATTTATTTACCGTAATTATAATTTATTAAAATTTATTTTTTAAAAATTATATCGTCGAGATGTGCTCCGTCTCGCCGTTGGCACTCCTGTAATCGACTACGCAAACTTTGGAAAACTCTATTTGCAAAAAATTCACCCTATATTTAATGATAAGATAGCACACTAAGGGTTTCCTAAGGGAATTATGTTTCGTAGCAAATTATATATTTGGAACATATCATATCATGGAACGAAAGGAGTTGGAAAATCTCTAGTTGTCACTTTATAATTCCAGGCGTGGCATCATCAATTTGGTGATGAGTGTCATAACAGACTTTTTTTGTCCGGTGACTAAAAACACATTAGCATTGCTAACAGTTGTAATATAATGTTCCTCATATATAACACGGTACAATAAGTGTTGTAAATGATGCAAGTGTGATGTAGTTAAGAGTGGTAGTGGGGATATGTGATGTGTGTGTTGCACGGACCTGATGTTGTTGGTGTGCGCGTTGTTGTGCGCGGCGTTGGGCTCCCCGTTCTCGCCGTACGCGGGGTACTTGTGCGGGATGCTCTTGTAGCACGACGCGCATATCTGAACCATTCCTGAAAGCACAATTGTACGACTCGAGCATCACAACGTTGTGTCAAACTTTGTCTCTTCACAAGACGTACATTGACAACAGATTTCACTTTAAATCATCACACAGACTCATCATCATGTCAGCCGATAGAAGCTCACGGGCTTGTAGTAGGCCTCCACCCAAAATCTGCCAGAATCCAGCGACTTAACTATGTAGTCGGTCTACCTAGTAGAGAGCCTACCGAAGCCGCGTCTACCGCTACACGGGCACAGTATATAAGTAAGAAAAGGACCAATATTTAGCCACTTCCTTATTTGGCTAAATATTGGTCCTTTTTTTACTTAGGATAGACTTCCGCGGGGTAACGCCTGATTCCATTAAACACAGTAATTAACTTTTAATTCTTTAAGAAATACGATAGAAGTGCCCAATTTCATACAATATAGAATCCGTTTTTATTTAAAGTCATCTAAAAGAAAAACATAATTTTGCTTTTACAAGAAAATTTAGTGTTTACGATGAAGATTAGGAAACAGTTAATGATAAAATGGCGAAAGTCACTGTACTGACCATCTTTGTTATATGTATGTGTGTTGCAGTGAGCGTGTATAGACTGCTGTGATGATCACGAGGTGGGGTAGCGTACCTTGCGGACTGATGGGGCTCGCGTCCGGGTGCGGCTTGAGGCCGGTGATGAAGGGGTAGTAGGGTTCGCGCTCGGGGTTGGGGCAGCAGTAGACCAGGCGCAGCTGGCTGCTGGGCGCCGGCACGCCGCACACGTAGCACACGAAGCTGGCCGTGGCCTGACTGGGCGGCCGCTCCAGCGACGGCGAGCGCGCCGCGGCCGCCAGCGACTTGTCGCCCGACGACGCCAGGCTCAGCGGCGACGGAGGCAGCAGCGACGGCGGCCGCGTGCGCAGCGTGTACACGCGCTCGTGCGCGCACACGCCGCGCGACTGTAAGAGCACACCAACCATTACGCATGCGCATCATACATCATACATTGCACAAAAAATTAAACTTTTCGTTAAGAGGGTCGGTTACAAACGACAACTGCTTGACATCCTCTGTACACGAGTATCGCCTATATATGACGTCAGTGTATAACTATTGACTATTTACCACTGGGCCCAGTGACGTTTACTATGCGTACATCGATTTCCATCCAGAGGTTACATTCAGACGTAGCACATTGCCGTAGCTAAAGGATTAATGTGTGTTACACCCTATCTAAAGATTACTGATTTCAAAAATAACATACAGTGTTATTATAACATTAATTCATTAAAGAAATCCTTTTTAAAATATGGATAGCTGTATATTAAAATTATTTGTTCTTGACTATTTGTCCCTGCACACTTTACATTGTCACAATTTATTAGCCAGTCGCATTCTGACAGAAAAAATAAATGAATGCAACATATTTCAGAGTGACATCCTGTAAACAGTCCTCATCACAATATATAGTTTACATAATATCTCAAAATAAGCTTTGCACCAATTCAAATTATCTTTATTCAAGTAGGTATTTGCATGCACTTTTCAAACGTCGATTATTTTAACATTATAAGTTACTACTTATAATGTTAAAATAATCGACGTTTGAACTACCACGGGCTTAGAACGCTGATCTCCTGACAAAAGCCGGCCAGAAACTCCATGTGAAATTTGGTGAAAATACCTTCATTATATAAGATCATTTCAATCGTCAGTTCTAAATTATGTTTGTCAGTTCGTCACGCGCCATCTATTAAGAGGAACTAACTAGAAACGTGGTTTTTTTTTTGATAATTGATTTAACAATTTTTTTATGTAAATCTGCAGTATTCGGGTGGGAAGGCGACGAAAGTGAGGTGATGAATGAAAGGATTGAAAAAAAAAAGAATAAATGACATTAAAAAGGAAAAAAGAAAGAGAAAGCAAATGATAAAACGTGTGAAAAAGAAATAATTTTGCAAAATTAGTCCCTGTTTATCTAAAATACAGACAGATACGTCGATAATGCTTTAAACGACCATTCTAAAACCTCAGAGTCAAATAAAGTCATCGATACAATTGGCACGACTGTTTGCTATTTCATAAGAATTTCATTTCCAAAAATCAAAATTGTTTGTCATCTAAACTTACCGTAAAAACCGTTATTACTTTTATCTTTGAATCTAAACGACGAATTAAATAAATTTACTATAAATAACAAAAGTATCGCGATCGAGTTACCGGCCAGCGGATTATAGAAAGACGAAGATAGCGTATCGCATCGCTGATAGCATACCTAACGGCCATTTTTGTATTGAATTTTGTAGACAGTATACAGATAAAGGATTCGAGTACTTTTTAGTTAAGCACCGAGATTAACAATTGCAGGTCGTAGGTTCTATAACGTTAAGTATATCATAATTACATTGGTCGGAACTGAAAGAGAAATATCGAGAGGAAACCAACAGCCCGGGTTGCATTTCCTAAGGTAGCTTTGTTACTTGAAACAGGTTCAGATTTAACTCCTTTTGACTTAAAACCCGACGTTGGAGTTATCAATAATAAAAGTGGATTCTATGAAAGTATTTTACAATTACAGATATCAGTTTCATCCGCCTTATAAAGAAAGGCGCGAAAATAAGTAAATCCACGTGACGAATTTCGGAACCGTCTCTGAATGAAGATTGAATTTCGACAAGAGCACACAAGGCTAACAACAAAATGTCTCATTCTTCTATGCTTACATGTAACTTCTGTTTACATGACATCTCTGATCACAGCTTCGTCTTCAGTTCTTCGATTTACACAATTAATAATAAACGATCCAATAGGATTCAGTTTAAGCCGGTTCAATACAGCTGTTTATCTCGCCACATTATCAGCTTTAGGTGAATGTTAAAGATAACTCTAGATTATAAGTAAAACCTTGTTGCAGTAGATATAGTTATCGAAATGTGGCTATCAAAAGGTAAATTGTGACAACCGGGATAATACGAGCGAGTAACCTTACGTATCTTTTTAAAATTCGTATGATTTCTCAGACACATAATGATGAAAGAATGATAAAACTGATTCATTTATTGCTGTAGGCGTGTGAATTGCTAAAAGAGGGCGCTGTTTTATATTATCACATCTACCTCACAGTACCCTTTCCTAGAAGTTATAACGGAATTTTATTCAACGGTCGGTATTTGACCTCTGTTTCACCTAATGATAAGCGATGACGAGGTCTACGATGGTACAGAAGAAAGAAACCCATTCTTTCTCGTCTCGAAGACTCCTAATTTATAGTTGGAAATGACGTCGATAGGTAGTTCCACTCCTTGGCTGTTCGCACTATAAAGTATTGGCAAAACACTCAGTGCGGGTAGAAGGAATTTCAACCGTGTATGGACGTCGTGATTCCGTGTCTTGTCATCCGATGGAAGAAAGGAGATTTGGGAATTATTTGGTGTAATTCTACTGCACACTCTCTAAAATGCAGTCAATAGATCACCGATAAAAAGTGCTCACCAAAGAATCGTTACTAATCAGCCTCTTTGCTCGTCTCTGTGTGGAGTCCAAGGCTTCGAGCTGGTACTTCGCCGATCTATCCCACAGATGGCTACAGCATTCTACACACGATCATACTTGTGCTACATACGGGCGCACAGGAGCTGTTCTTGTGTAAAATATTTTCTAAACATTCCCAGAATACACAGTAGCTAATTTAGCTTTGGACTCAACAAAGGACATACAGTTGAGATTTGATGTTAGTGTAATACCCAACCGTGTAAGCATTAAACAAGTTGTACTTTTACACAGGCATATATTTAATTATTGCACTACGTATTTATAACTAGGAAAAAATATAAAAAGATATAAAAGGAATATCTTTTTGAAACATTACAATTTGTTTTTTTTTTAATTTGTTTAGTATTTACTTATTAATTTCTCTGTACTTTTTTATTTTTATCTGTATTCTGTGGATGTGCAACTAGCCTGTAAGAGAATGTTGCGCTTATGCAAACATATATCGCCTACTTATGTTAGACTTGACATGAAATGTAGACCAGACTTTGGAAAAATAAAACATTTGAAAAAGAGTATCAGAAGGAGTTAAAGAAGTAAGGGATGATGCATCTAGAATTCACGAGACGAACAGAATTGATTGTTAAATCATCACTATTTACAACAAAATATATACGAATGTCGTGTTATTATCGTACCCCAAGCGGAGTGGGAGAAGTCGTTATCTCCTGGCGCGGAGCACGACACTATCTACGACAGTCACATCTCTCCGGGCGGTGGGCACTCGACCCCAGCGGTGGGTTATCTGCGGCTATCGCGCGGGGTCAACAAACAAACACAACGATACGGCTAAGGTAGCGGACATCGGGAAGGTGGACTCTTCTTATATATGTAATTTAATATAAAGAAATGTATCTTTAGATATTGCAAAACTATTTTACACACAACAAACGAACATATATTTATAATAGAGCAATTAAAAAAAAAACAATATGCATCAAAGGTCCCTTTTTTCTTTAAACAGATGCTTGCTAGTTGACATTTTCTGTTAGTTAATGTATTTATTTATTTATTTATTTAACAGTTTATTGTACACAATAAAAACACTAAAGTAACAATACAAATATAACTGACACAACAGGCACTACTTATTTCTAACCAGAAATTTCTTCCAGTAGGCCTACGGAAGGAGATTCATAAAAAGTAAGGCAGACACAACGTGCACAATAATTAAATTGAAATATTTACAATAGATACGACTTTTGACCATAATTACATACTTAACATGAACATAAATGTATACTTACATATTATATACTTACATAAATAAGCATAATAAATAATATATATACATAATATAAGCATAAATACATATATAACATATATAACTAAAAATATTATATATACTAGACAACTAGCGATAAATAGTGCTCTTTGACTCGCTTTTTAAATACAGGTAATGATGGACCATCACGTACTTCGTAAACATGTATGGTACACCCTATCCAAAAATCAATGGTTGCATAAATAATAAAGTAATGATAATATAGTTAAAAAAAGCGATTGCGAAATTCTGATTAATACATATTAAATTAATTATTGTTTATTGTTTGTTTGACTTTGTACTGCAAGAAGTTATTTGTTTTTTGCATTCCAACAGAATCAATTAAACTTTTTTTTTTGAATGGACGGGTGATGCCGAAAGATTCTCGAGTGACGACTAAGAGTGTCGAGGGAGGTCGCTGAATGTGGACAGTGCAAGACTGGCGGCTATTGTCGTGATCTACTGGGAAGTCTTATGCCTTGCATTTGGCGTCTATCAGCTGACATGAGTGAGTGATAAGAAGTGATGAAGAGTATAGATAAGTGCCTTAAACCTTTTTGCTGACATCTATAGATAATCTCGTATCCGTAGCACATTACGTACTACGACGTAGTGACTACAATGCAATCGTAGACTACACACGCGATAAACATGTCGATACAGGGATTCGATATACATTGCATTCATTGAATAAATTCACTAGATAAGCAAAATCACCAGCGACGCATTAAAAAATAACTGATAATCTTATAAATATGGAATCCGTTATCAGCTAATGGGTTTTGATTAGAAAATTTTGATACTGTAATAAATATTATCAGATTATACACATATATATACATATATATATATATATATACACAGACCGATAGTCGGTGACCGGGATAGATGGAACGATTTATTGAAATGCCCCCAGGATTTGAATTTAAAAAGAAATGAATGAAAATTTCTAGAAATTTCGATATTCTAATTAAGCTGAACAAATACCTTGTCAACTAAATAACTAGAAAAGAAATCATAGTGAATTTGTATGCGTTGAAGGCACGACCCAGAGACATAATAGCGAAAGTTTTTTTAAAACATACCAAAAGATTTAAAACAAACATCAGCTCATTTCTGAATTGGTTTTCGTATACAAAATTAGAAAGGTCATTTAAAATGCAATTAGGTAGCTAGAGGAGTCGGATCGGTTAACTTTTACACCAATGCACTGTAATGAGACCTCCTTGACGCGGGTCATTGGTCCCAAGCACAATGTGCGGCGGTTCTTCTACAACGCGATAGATCTGAGATTGACTCTATGAAATGCTGACAAATTACGAAGATTCCTTCTGGAACCTGGAATAGGCCCGTGACATTATTTATTTCAATGAATTGTGAAGTCAATGTTTCTTTAATTCCCGCTCAACAAACAGGCATTTGAAGATTCTGCGGTTTTTTTAAATGACCTCCCTTTGTGGCCTCTTATTCCCCTGTATTATCTATATTTTAAGGGACTTTTGTTTCAAATATTTTTTTCAATAAATCACTTTACTAGCGTTCTCTTCTGTCATGCTTCACAAGTTCTTTTACTATATCGTCCTTCATTCTTTACAATTTCTTATAAACTCTTTTCTTTCGTTCACAATCCTTACGCACATCGTCTCTTTTCCTTTACCGCATTCATTTAGTATTATAATTAAGATATACATTCCTAATTTTTAATTAACAATTGTTTCTTTTTTAAAGTTTCTTGTTACTAAACCTTATATTTAATTTTTAAACAAAATGCTATCGACGCCCGTGCAATGGAGTTCTACCGCTTCCTGACCGAACCATTCATCGGACTCTGTGGGTTCGCGGCGACAGAGAGCGCTTAGCTATAACCTCTTTTAAGGTAGAGAAGCTTGAGGACTTCCTTAGGAGTCTCGGGCCTCTATCTGCTACTATTTCACCGGATGGGAGGCTTCTGAGCTTCATGGAGTGACTAGACTTTTGGGAGGTAGTATTTCGGCTTGAACTCCCTCTCATCGATAATACTAGCTTAGCATATCGAGGCAAGGGAGCCTAAAACGACTGAACCTATTTTGCTTTTTCCTTTTGAATCGCTATTGCCTGGCTAATAACAATGCCATTACTAAAGGCTTTCACGTCGGGAGAAGAAACTCAATGTTAAATCCCAAAATTGGTACAGCAAATATTAATTTGAATCTATAAAAATAATATAAATCGTGTATATCTAAATCCTTCATATCTCTCATCTTCATCCAAAGGTTGTCTGGTAGAGATCGCCTCAAGCGATAACACCGCCTCACGTATCATATGAATTGTTTATTTTTTTGTCTCTATTGTCTAAAGTGTACAGTGTTAATAAATATATAAATATAGTACATAATAATGTGTAACATTAACAAATATCTGCATTATTGGTGTACAATATAGCACGGGCAAGATATTGCAAATCACGGGGCGGGAGAATAACCCGACGATAGGGGCCGGCCGTGACCCGCGACCCTCGCTGCGACAGAACACAATGCACGGGCTATCTGCGCATGACCCCTGCGCTTTTGGCCGGCATCTTCAATGCGTATTTGTAAACACCGCCGCGAATATCTCTTATTGTTCGTATACTTTGTAAGGCTCGACAACTTCTTAATAAAGCCTCTATTGATTATCGATAGAAACTAATAATGAATTGAGTCTCCTTTTCACTAATAAAAATAGTCGTCACCTGTGAACTTTTTTTTTTAAATAGTAATATTAATCAACCTATTTCAAGATGCTTACAATAAACCCTTCATAAAAGTATAATCAAAAATAAACGTGAATTTGTTTATAAAATGTATTAATTATATAAGATTATATTCCGGAAAATGAACCCGCTACGATAGCAAGCAATAAAATGACCAATATTTAGCCACTTCCGCACATGCAGTGGCAGTCGTGCAATGAAATGCACCGCCCGCCAGCCTGCTGATAAATGCGTATGCGGCAAACAATGCGAATCACACAACCGCCACCACCAAATTACTCAACACGTGTTTCACCCCTCCACGGGGCATCCTCAGGAGCCATGAGCCACACCGATTAGTGCCAAACACAGAGTACTAATCGGTACTAAATAGGCATATTGGTCATTTTATTACTTAGGATGGACTTCCGCGAGGTAACGCCTGATCCCATTAAATAAAAAAAAAACGATAGCAAGCGTCAGTCCTCTGCCACTAGCTACCATTGCTCAAGATCCTTTATTCACATCATGTATGTATGGAGTTCAACGACGTCATCGATAGTTGTCTCTGGTATTACATGTCTACTAGCTGACTTGAGGCTTAGATGTCAGGGTCTCTATTTAAGTTGCGAATTCGCTCCCGAAGTATATCCTTAAAGTTAAATATTATATTTATTAAGTTTATAAGTGGCTTACAATAACACGTAAGCATTGATATATCAATAAGAATACCAAACATAGCATATATTGTATAACAAATAAATAATCTCATCATAATTTTATAAAAAACAAAATCAAGACATCTATATTATCAATAACTAGACCATTAGTTAAAATTTTCTAATAAAAATTTAATTTGCGTAATATATATATATATATATATATATATATATATATATATATATATATATATTAAGTATGTGTGTGTGTGTCGTGATAATCGATGAATTGCATTTTATAAGACATTTCCTTCGTTGAGTCACAGCGCTCTCGAAGCCGCGGAAAATTTTTCCAATAAGTTTAATCGTCGATTAATCTGCTAAAACTATATCGTATGCGATATAAATAACACATGTTAGATAATTGACGATAATTACGCGCGCTCGTGTAATTAAGTTGATAAATATTAATCTTGATCTATATAGAATTTAATTTAAAAACAAAAATTAATTTTGAATTTTTTTTAAAGATTCATCATAATTTCAGTTGCAGGTTCAGGTCTTGGACATGGAATCTCCACCATAGATACCCAATAGCCCCGGGCGCAGCGTCTATAAGGTTGACTGTCCACTTTGTTGGTGTTCTCTCATATCTCTATCTATCTCTATCTCGCTGAGTCTTACTGAGAGAGGGCCTCATATAGGTAAAAGAAATACTAACTCCACTTGTAATATCTGAGAAAATTGGTTCAAGTGTCTGCATGAGAAGTTCAAAGTTTGTCTACCTGGATAGCAAGCGTATATACAGGTTGATTGGAAATAGATGTAAAAGCTTTAAAGGGATGAATGCATAGCTTGCTACAATTTCAACTTCCAAAACCTATGTCAATCTATGTCAATCACTTTAATCCGCCTATATATTACGGGATCCGGAAAGTAATGTCGTTTCTGTCGACATATTTTACACAAAAAATCGTTAATTTTTACCGCTCTGACATTGTTTTGTATACTAGATGACAAAAGGTTGTTGATAACAAAAGTTAACATATTGTTGATTAGAAATAAAAACTTGTTCAAAATGTAGTCGCGTGTAATTTAACTTAAGAAAGCGACATTACTTTCCGGTCCCCCTAATAGACAGGCGATAGGAATCTCCATAGCTCGGTGATCAACTGTAAGCTTGCTAAAAAGGCTCAAAGGGATGTAGTGATAAATTAGGAAAAAGAAGAACACTTTTCTTTTTCGTAATTAATCACCGATAGCACACATCGATTGTACACCTTCGTCACAATGAACATTGTGTTGCTGACTGTACCGTGCCTTCTATTTATAATGCTCTGTTGATCTACAAGTATAACTGCGAAGATAATGTTCTTTAGACAGTACACTTGTGATGAAATTTTCGCATAATACTCTGGCTTAATACTACTATTGAAATATCGATAAAATATATCTTATCGATTTCATCAGGTATAATCATTGTCAATGTTTCAAACATTGATCTTGGAATTTTTTAAAAAAATCTAATAAAAAGTAGATTGAGATATCGTTTCAGCGAAAACATAGGCCTCTAGGCCTATAGGTTTGGCGCGAAGGTATAGGCCTCCCCCAAAGATATCTATAGGGGATATACCATAATCGCCACGCTTGACAGGCGGTTTGGCGATCGCAGTGTGTTATGGTACGCAGATGATGATGCATGGGTAGCAGCGTTCTCTTTAACTTTGTGTGAACAATGGCAATACTATATAATTAATGCATAAAGTGTGTATTATATATATAACTGCATCTTGTGGATCGAAGCCGCGACCTACGATCGCAAATCACACCTCCCTAACCACTGAACTGGCACTGCTTAGATATCACTACAAATAAATATTACGTTTACGTAAATACTTTTGGAGTAGATTTTACTGACACTAAATAAACATCAAATTGAAATATCTGTAAATAATAAAGATAATATGGACCCGTCCGTTGAGAACGCATCAAAAAAAATTCTAAGCCAAGTAAAGGAATAATTAATTTAAGTTATAGTACATTTTAATAAGTTTAAGCCTTTAGTGTAAAAAGTTTCAATCAATATGCTAAATCATAATACTGGGACAAATCTCTTAACGTCATTTTACTTCAACTCATATCGATTCGTGAACTTATTTAACATTATTGGTTAACACCCCATGGATGGAATTTGGTAAAATACTTTCTTACGTGATCTCTACACGGTAAAAAAAATATTCCTACTAAACATCAAATCTCTAAGCTTTATGGTTTTAGAGATAATACGATGAGTGCACATGGGTGAAAATCTCATGTGTATATATGTTGATAGATAGATTTTAAAGTTTTCTTTTACATTATATTTTGACATAATCTACTCAATTTTAATGTTATTACAATAGTATTTGCACAAAGAGTAAAAACCTTGACAAAAATACTGTTATTTCTTCGCGTTTTTTAACTTCACTGTGTACGTTATTTACTACATTGGATATAAAATTATTCTAGTAACGTATTTACATACAAATATATAGATATAAAGTATATCTGTCGCAATTCTAAGAAATAGTAATCTGGTAAATAAATATTGATTTTTCTACAGCAAAACAATCGAGAAGCAAATAAGACGAGAGAGATCTCACGACGCGGTCTAACTATACACAAACATTGTAGGCTTGTGAATTGACACACGGTTCGCAGCCACTTTGTTACACGGCAACTTGTTTGATCACTCTGTTAGCGTAATTATTGCAAACCGTATGAGCTAAAAAATACTTTCCTATTTCACCTCACCTTCAACTAACGCAATTTACATTAAAACAACTAGCTGATCCCGCAAACGTTTTTTTGCAAAAAAAAAAATTTTAATTTTCAATTTAAAAATAAGGGTTGATCGTAGAGGGGTGAAAATTTAGGGTTGTATGCATTTTTGTATGCTGTATCATAATAACTAAAATTGTCTAAAAAAAAATAAAAAAAAATTAGGGGTGGACCACCCTTACCACTTAGGGGTAAGGAAAATAGATAGTAGCCGATTCTCAGACTTACTGAATACGCATATAAAATTTGGTAAAAATCGGTCAAGCCGTTTCGGAGGAGTTCAAGTTCGAACACCGTGACACGAGAATTTTATATATTAGATATAAATACTAAAACTCTCCACAAAACAACAAATTTTGAATCACATCACAACAATCCAAGAGCTTCATCACGGGGTAATCACCTTTGCATCATCGGGCGTGTCGGCCCGCTGCAACAACACGGACATTATACTGTGGGCACGCCACGCACGCGCACGACGCACGACACGCACGCATACAACGCACCTTTGCAAGCGCGGGCACCATGTACTGCCCCTTGTACCACATAGCGCGACAGCCGCTCGCGCACTGACTCAACGCGGACAGTCCTCCGTCCTCCGTCCTCCGACTTGCCCTGGCCTGTGGCGCGGGTCGACGGGAGGGCGCCCCTCTCAACACGTCTATTTTAAATTTTCTACATATTTTTATCAACACTACTTATTCATTACCTTTTCTTCCACTTTGAAACATTTACACTTACCACTTGTATACATTTAAAAAACGCTAAAAAACACGAATTTATTAGAATAATATCCGTACAACGATACACACCTCAATTTAAAATAAAATTTGAATGATTTAGTCGTCTTCTAATACAAAAAGAGCCCACAAAAAACTCTATTGATTTTTCTCTGACATCAATTTCAAAAATATCCTTAATACTGTAGTTAAATCATTTAATGTAATCATTTAATATTCAATATTGATTGTCATAATTTGATTCAAAATCATCATACTTATTTTACATCAGTATTTCTCAACGTGGGACCCACGCCCCACATGTGGGACAATTAGAAAGTGAACTTTACATGCGTTTAACTATTTCGCTTTAATATAAAAATTATGTATGTTACATAGGGGGGGCATAAGAGGTCGAGAAAGGCTTAAGTGGGGGCATAAATTAAGATCGTAGAAAATTTTTGTATAATATCAACATGTATTTTGATGGTCATTGCTATCAACTGCTAAGTATTGCATCAGAGTGTTATCGCGATTGAGCTTCTGTTTCTTTTATCACGTTCAGATCATCAGGTCTATATCACCGCCAATAATCTTTCCGATAACGCATTATATAATTAAAATAGCTTATAGAGTATCATTCATCTACGTTTATTTTAACACAAGTATATCTATCGACTTTGGTTAGCTGATAACAGATGGACCACAAAGGTTTTTAAAATGGTAAACACGGGGTACCAGAACAAGAGACAGACCTAATGTCAGATAGGCTGACGAGATCGTGGCCACGGCAGGTCATGTGTGGCTCCAAGTTGCCAAGGATAGAGTAAAATGGAAAACTTTGGAGGAGGCTTTTACCCTGATGGGTCCATACAAATTAAATACAAAACCATCGAACTTTAATGGAATCAGGCGTTACCTCGCGGAAGTCCATCCTAAGTAAGAAAAGGACCAATATTTAGCCACCTCCGCACATGCAGTGGTAGTCGTGCTATGAAATGTACCGCCCGCCAGCCCGTTATTAAATGCGTATGCGGCAAACAATGCGAATCACACAACCGCCACCACCAAATCACTCAACAATTGTTTCACCCCTCCACGGGGCATCTTCAGGAGTTATGTTACACCGATTAGTGCCAAACACAGAGTGTGGCATGTGCGGAGGTGGCTAAATATTGGTCCTTTTCAAACTTTTATTTAAAATTACTAATTTTTAAAGTCATCTGTATGGAATAGAAGAAAGCTTTATTATTATTATATCTGTCAACAAAATTATATAGAACCGGGTCGTGTAAATTTTTTGCGAGTAAAACGCTCCTGCAACACCGACATGTTTACACTGTACCACGTGCTAAACAACGCGGTCGCTTTCGGCAAACTCTGACGAAGTCGAAGTAAACAACAAGGAAAACTTATATGCAGCTGTCTAACCAGAAGGCTATGTGCAAAAGATACAAATAAAGTGTAAAAATTTTAACATGAATGTTGGGTAGGCACATATTTTTGTAAACGCATGATTATTGAAAAGCAGTTATCGAGAGTGGGTGAATATTTGTTAGTTTTGAGGCAGACGTAAATAAAGACGCGCCGACAGCAAGAACAAAGATATAGCTTGAACATTTCAATTAGAATAAAAGAGGATTCATCTAAACTGTAATTGGTGTACATTTTATAAAAACACTAAAGTAAGAAAAGGCCCAATAACAACGCGAATCACACAACCGCCACCGCCAAATTACTCAACACGTGTTTCACCCCTCCACGGGGCATCTTCAAGAGTTATGTTACACCGATTAGTGCCAAACATAGAGTGCACACTTTTGTGATTCGCATTGTTTGCCGCATACGCATTTATCAGCGGGCTGGCGGGCGGTGCACCTTGTTGCACGACTACCACTGCATGTGCGGAAGTGACTAAATATTGGTCCTTTTCTTACTTAGGATGGACTTCCGCAAGGTAACGCCTGATTCCATTAAATATTTAAAAACACTAAAGATCCTGTTTTACCGACATATTATACATATATGACCAGATAACAAGTAAGTAGCTTTAATTATAAAAATAATTTAACATGTAATAAATTGACGCAATTCGAAATAATATCTAAAAATGCCACTAATAGAGAGATTTGCAAAAAATTATGTCAATCGTACATGATGACTATTAAAATACAATTCCAGAAATACGTAACACATCGATTTGAAAATCGATTACATAGATAGATAATCGATATAAATTCCGCCGTTGATAAATCTACATGTATAAAGTATAATTTGACATCTGAATGACAGGATGAATGAATATACAGACTTCTACTCGTTCGTTTTCGAAAATCTCGTGTGCGTCTCGTCAATCGCACCCCGTATTGTACTTTCGAGATCACTATTGTATTCTTTTATTAAATTGGGTTTTTCTGGTATTCGCTTGACATACACGAGTGAACATATATTTATATTACTTTAACAATATAAAGCAGTGAAGAATCGATTATAATAAGAATAAATAAATACAGAAAAAAATCTGCAATTTGCACACAGATATAATTGTACGTCAGCACGCATTTTCCTCGTATCGTCTGACCTTTGCCACGCCTACAAAACAATTCATGAAACACATGTGACCCAATAACATGTACCTGATCCGAATCCGGTCCAACACGCGGCCCGACAAACTTAAACACCATCAAAGTCAAAGGCAACATGAACACACTGCACTAATAAAACATAAACCAAGTTGTTGTACGTAGCGAAATACAAAACCGGTATGTTGTAACCGTCGGCTAGTGGAAAACTGTATTTGTTTACGATCGGTAGAGACGAGAGTCGCGCGCTGCGCACGGGCAGGGATCAGAGATGCGGTGTTATCGGCCGAGTTGATCCCCGGCCCGGGCGCGAGACCCTTGACCGCGATAGCTCCTTAAGCAAGATCATAAAAATAAAACAACGGCTTCTGTCCCGCCATCGTTCTTATCTAAAACGGGTCAAATTAGCAACGTTCCTCTAGATTTTGCAAATTATCTTCCTACACCTTTTTTACTTCATAACGTATATAGTAATCTTCTGGGTAAATACAAGATACTCTGCACCAGTAAGGACAAGTTTATGTGCAGTGGTCGCTATCAGCTCTGTATGAAGGAATCCGGTATCTCCTTTAGGAACTTTACTTGATCGAGCAACCATACCTAACTTGACATTGTCCTTTTAATATGGTCTATTGTTTATTGTCTTGTGTGAAGTTTGTGCTGTTAGCTTTGCGGGTTTTACAGCTTCATCGGAAGTCGCGAGACAGTAGCAGCGGGGCTCACCCAGCCAGCCCTCGAGGACACAAACCCAGCGCGACCCAGTTGTCCAGCAGAACTCGCGGCTACCGCGCATGTCTGGTCAGTGTTGCTGAAGTGTACTGAGTGAGGAGTTAAGTGTGGAGGGCAGCGTGGACCACTCGGCAATCAATCAAAGGAAGGATACTGATCCTACCTCGGATCGCCCCCGCTGTTTGCGGCGGCGGCGTCGGAAGGCTGACGACGTTTGCGTAACGGACGGTGTTTAATATGGTGTTACTTTAAACTTACTACGCGGCGTGGGTAGGTCTGCCACTAGGTGGGTCAACGACATCTTTGATGTCGTGGGAAGTCGTTTTACACAGTCATCGTGTCGCTCTTTGAAGGAAGCCTGTCTTGCAATGGACGTCAATCGTCTGATATGATGAAAAGTTTTTTTTTTAATTCCACATCAATGAAATCATTTTGCCGGGTTTACTAAATGAGTTTTACTTAATACTTTTAACACTAAATAGGACATTAATCTAGAATTTATTTTGTTTACTACAACTCTCAGCGTCGTACTTCTCACTAATGATCGTAACCATTTTTGGAAAGTCGAATACTATACCAAGGATTCTTGTCATTTAAATATTCGCTTTTTGAATAATAAGTCATTTCCTTCAATTTACTTGTAATATTTGTTTTGTTTTACAAATGGTAGTCCAATATTTACTCAATGAATTAGATACTTTTTGCAGTCGAAACTTTGGTACAGCTAATTTGTCGAGGTGTCTTGTAAATACATTATTATCGTCCCTATTTTTTATTGTAAACGTATATAATATTATCGTAAATATATTGTGGGATCACATTAAGAATATTGATTTCTTTGAATAATTTTAACAAGATTTGCGGCCCTGAGCATTATTACAACTAAATAATAAATTACCATCTAAGTGTCGTATACTGCAACGTGTATTAAACGTCCATGACAGAAAAAAATTACATAATGAATCTGTTCAGATATTTTATTAAAATAGATATTATCTTTAAAAAAAAACTTCCATTATAAACATACATGAAAAGACGACACGTTAATTTTAACAAAACGAACAATTTTTGCAATATTAAGCGAATTTCTTGTAAACATTGCATCATTATTAAATCACGTAATCATTATTTATATTGCATCATTTCCATTATTGGATATGTTTTTGGTTTTGTATATAAAAAAATCGGCGATATTTCTGTCCGAATGACAATAAAATTGAGTTCCCTGTCTACATTTACTGCTTCTCTATTTCTTCCTATTTACCTCCCACTTTGAATCATTGACATTGATCATATGTCAAAAGAATAATGATAAATAGAATAAAAAATAAAAATAATTTGGGAAGAGTCCATAATAAACTCGATAAAATTTTTAAACGAATCACTTTTAATATTATATATATATATATATATATATACACATACATATTTATGTACATATATATATATACACACACTCAATCGCTAATTGACAACTAATTCTCTATATAACTACATCATAAATGTCATATCACAGTGACATTTGACGCCATTTTTAAAAATTAAGGCGCGTTCACATTACTACAACAGTTAAAGCTTTACCTATGTTGTAATATAACTATAATAGTCCTTCACTCTTTAGTTAGAACTTCATTTATTTGTATGTTAAAAAATTACAATTAAAAAAATCTAAAAAACTATCCTATTTAGTTTAAACAAACATACTTTTTAATAAAATTGTGTACGTTGTGTTTTTCGCAAACAAATAGTAAATTCTGAAATTGTATTTTCACAGATAATATTACAATGTATTTAATAGATTATATCTCATTCGTCAGGCGTGTACTGGTTATTCCTTTACAATGACTAACTCCGCTGCGTACTTACCAAACGCGAGATATTAAAATTAGCACGTTTAACGTAAATTGAGTAATTTTATAATTTAACTATCAAAATGTACGGTACACATGAGATACTGATGTGATGATATGACAGAAGATAGTTTCTTAAAGCACGTTAATAAAAAAAATCGAAAAATAAAATTTAATACGACTATTTTTTTTAATTTTTAGTGGAGGCCTATGTCTTGGGCGTATATAGATACAGTTTAACTACCAAAATGTACGATGCACATGAGAAACTAATGTGATGATATGACAGAAGATAGTTTCTTAAAGCACGTTAATAAAAAAAATCGAAAAATAAAATTTAATACGACTATTTTTTTTAATTTTTAGTGGAGGCCTATGTCTTGGGCGTATATAGATACAGTTTAACTACCAAAATGTACGATGCACATGAGAAACTAATGTGATGATATGACAGAAGATAGTTTCTTAAAGCACATTAATAAAAAAAATCAAAAAATAAAATTTAATACGACTATTTTTTTTTAATTTTTGGTGGAGGCCTATGTCTTGGGCGTATATAGATACAGTTTAACTACCAAAATGTACGATGCACATGAGAAACTAATGTGATGATATGACAGAAGATAGTTTCTTAAAGCACGTTAATAAATAAAATCGAAAAATAAACGTTTAATACGACTATTTTTTTTTAATTTTTGGTGGAGGCCTATGTCTTGGGCGTATATAGATACAGTTTAACTACCAAAATGTACGATGCACATGAGAAACTAATGTGATGATATGACAGAAGATAGTTTCTTAAAGCACGTTAATAAATAAAATCGAAAAATAAACGTTTAATACGAATATTTTTTTTAATTTTTGGTGGAGTCCTATATATTGTAGTGGACGTATATAAATACAGTATTTTTTAACCTTTCATAGACTATGTCTCATCTTAGCCTATCTAAAATTCGGGAGAGGTAGACAATCTTCTAAGATATCTACGGCAGGATATACCATAAGCAAGTTGGCGATCGCAGTGTAGTATTATGTTACACATAGGACGCTGCTGCCTTCAGGTAACTTGTATGTGAGCAGTGGCAATCCTATATAATTAACGCATATGTGTCAAATATATAAGACTGTATCCCGGAAAACTCCGGAGACCTTTGCTGCTCATATTTTTATAAATAAATTTATAGTTTATATATTTCATATAGGCCGTTTTATTTTTTGTAAAATTAAATGGAATATTAAAACTATGGAGAAGTCTTTTATTGTAATTTTTTATATATATACCACAAATATAAGTGATGAAATATAATAAACGAATTAGTCTTAATATTAATAGTATACTTAAAGACAATATAAAAAGCAGTGACATACTCAAATAATTTTTTTTTTGGTTGCGAATGCGCTTCCTTCCCTTTTTTTCACGATAATGACCTTGACTAGGTTCCGTCGTATAACGTCTATCACCAATACGTACTTTTTGCCAAAATATATAATTACCAATTTAAAAGTAAGTGCCTATTTTAATAAACATAATTTAAATTTGAATTTTTACACTTACATGGTCGGAAATCAAACGTGCTTCAAGACACAATATATAATTTACCAACAAGCTTATGTATATTTATGTATATTTGATGTCGTATGCCGTAGTGTTAAGTGTTATACAGATCTAAACAGATCACTTTATTCACGTGGAAATCATTGAAAACATCACATTTATCCTTAGTACTCTAAGCTTGTTATTCTTATTATTTAAATTCGAAAATTTAATTCGAAATTTAATTCGAAATTTAATTAAATTTCGAAATTTAAATTTTCTGTTTTTGTCATACAATGAGTTATCTCATGTTGACGTGAAGTCCACCCGAACAGGCAAAAGAAGCTCGGCGTGATTGGATATTTTTTTTTATATTAACACTCCAGTATTACCAAATTTATAATTCTATTATACATTTTCCATTATGACAGGCCGCTTATGAGATTTTAGAGGACCATCGATAATTCCGTTCGCAAATATTTCCAAACAGTCAGTTGGAGTAGGTCAGTTTAGTTACTCAGGAATTCACATCTCGACAGAGACAAGTTTCTTTGGAAGATATATTGGTTGCGCAAACGCATCGTGACATAACACTTATTATTACATTGCTGTCACTCGAGAAAAACCCAAACAGATGTGGTGACATAAAACATCAATATGTAAAAATAAGCGGAATCTATTTTTAAACACATACATTAACTGAAAAGCTACTCAACAAAGTGAGAAGTGTAATGGAAAAAAATAAAGACAAAATTGAAAATAATTAAAAACTAAACTATAATTAAAGATGCAAAAAAGATAAGTGTCTTTTAAACTGGAAATTGAAAGGACGTACGCTAAAAGAGACTGATGAAACAAACAAAAACTTACAAATTATATATGTAACATAAGATATATGAAAATACATGCAAATACAGCACACCGTTTCAAATGAAACCTTACAACTGAAGTATAATTTTGAAAAACCATATAAATTGCTATTGATTGATATTTTTTTTGTCAACTGATGATTGATCATAATTTAACTCTAGACATATTGAAATTAAAATTTGTAGCTAAACTATTTTTCTTATTTTATAATTAATGATATATAATAGCGAAATCACAGACGATATGCTAAAGCATGTTTATTTAGTAAACAAATTGGCCAAGGTAAATATCAAAACATTTAAATAAGCATCATATAAAGTAATTTAGTTAAAAACTCTCCAATAGTTATTGGGATCCTCTTGTTTCTGCTGCCTTAGATATGACGGACATTATGTTTTTAATAATTTTTTCACTGACTTTTTTATTTTCATCCTCATCTTTCACTTCATCTTCTACACAACTTTCTTTTACTAATCACATTCCATTCCATTCCATACTTTAGTTTCCTTTCTGCCTTCACCTTACTTCGCTTTCACTTCCAGAACATTACTTTTTACATTTATTATTTTCCATTTATTTTTGTTAATTATATAATGTATAAACTTGTCAGTGTCTCTTATCCACTTAAACCCTTAAAGGTGTTTGCTCCACGAGCAGCGCTGTAGTTAAAGAATGCAACTTTAATGTAAAAATATAATACAAAAATAAAACATATTTATAACGTATTACTTATGCGTCATTATATGAAATCTTATATGAAAAATAACGACAGATATGATAAATACAATAAATAGAAATAAACTTAAAACAAAATATCTTTTTCAAAGAATTGACAAATCCTTCACAGGTCTGCATGTATGCATATATAATAATCTTAGACCCAAAAATATCTTAAACCCTCCGTTTCTTATTTTTAAATCTAAGGTAAAAGTATATTATTAACTTACTATAGCTTACAACAGTTTTTAGTTTGATCAATGTGTCCAAATTGGTTAGTTGACTCATGTGAGAGTTAATATTAAAATATGCGCATGAAAAATTAAAAAAATGTTATTTAAAAAGGGCAACTGTTGAGTTTCTGGCCATCTCTTAACAGAAAGAGTTCAGAGCCGGTGGTAGCTTACTACTTATAATTAAAATACTCGAAGATACCAAAGCGCATGAAGTTTGTACTTGAATAAACATTTTTTGAATTAAATTAGAATTAAACTCTTGTTGTTTTCAAAGCAATTGAATTATTGTGACAGATGGCAATAGTTTGTTACAGAATTTCTTTTGTTTCAATAATGTGGGCACTACTATCACTTTGTTAGTTACTTTGTTGAATTTAATTTTAACTATAGATACAAACAGTCTCATTGTCAGCGAGGTGTGCAACATTTTATTCTCATTTTTGCGAAAAATGTCTCTTTACATGGTGTACACTTTACTCATTATTTTGAGACAAAAATATCTCGACGTGGCACGTATGTCCTTTTAGCTTAAGTGGTTAAAAGCAACTATTGAATTTCTGTCCGGTCTTATCAAATGAGTATTCGGAGCCGGTTGTATCTTACTGATTATAATGTTAACAAAACGATTTAAAAATGCGTGTAAATGCCTTTTTAATTAGTAGTCTTATGTTATAAAAGATTTAATTCTCTGTGAGGTCTTCCCCAGGGGACAACATGGAGAAGATTAGAGAAGATTGTCACATGCATGTCTGTTGGTACCTGGTAGGTGTTCCACTGCTGCAGCAGGTGGTGGTGGCAGGCGGCGCAGGCTCGCACGGTGCCCTGCGCATCCTTCGGGCGTGAACGCGGTGGCCTGGGGTGTTGCTCGCCGAAGATAGGGAAGTAAGGCTGTTTGTTCTGCGGACAAGCGACACCACATAATCACAAACGACATCTTTACATGACATATCATCTCTTCTTCATTTATTATTAAAAACATATAACACAAAATGCCGTCAGCACAGACCAACAGCGAGGACGACAGACTGTAAAAACTTCAAAAACAAGATCTGTCACCTTCTGATTGGAAATCCTATGCTCCGGAATCATTCAATATTAACAACCATATTTTCGATTTCAAATCTTTTATTATTAATAAAAATAAGATAAATACATAAGTACAATGAGCTCTAGAATTAAAGAGAAGTTTTTTATATTTACCTCATGGCGTAATTACATTAGAACCTATTTTTTCAAATGCAGAGAGTATCAAATTAAGCTGCATTTCCTTATAAGGGTGGTAAACAATACAGAAATAATTTCAGATATAACGTAATGATAACAAAGTGAGATAAACCATTTTCAAAATTACTTAATGTTAAAATTAAGTCATTCCTGCAGATTTTGTACTGCCAAAAGCAATTGACCTTTTGCAGTTAACATATTTCAGAGCATTTTTACTTAGGATGGACATCTGCAAAGTAACGCCTGATTCCATTAAATATCTATTAAATATTTCAGAGCAAACATGTATATAACTAACATAATGATAATACAGTAAAAAAAAATATTTTTCATAATTCTGATTAGTACTTATCAAAATTAATTGTTTTTGTTTACTATATGTTCCTACATACTTTTTACTGTCAAAAATTACTGGCCTATAACATTGCAATAAAGATAATGAAATAATGTAACATACTTTAAAGTGATCACTTTATAAAGTGTGATAGGAAATAGGTGTAAAAGCTTGTAAAGGTTTTTATTGCTGACAAATGAACTGAAAATATACTTCTTTTAAGCTTGAAGAACTTTAACCAATCACCCTGTATAGTTAATAAAAAAAAGGAAAAACCGCGAAAAGGCTGTATCGAGCTAAGTGGTGCGACCAAAGTCCGACTGCGAGTTAGTCACGGGCGTTCCGATACCCCGGTCGCAAGGTCGAATGTTTTCCACGATACCCCGACCGCCGCGATAGCCTCCGCCCTGAGATATTCAATTTATTGCCCTCGCACTGTGCTGCAACGCGGTCGCGTTCGCTCTTTTTCTAAACCACAAACACTTTTTTTTTTTTATTAATTCTAATTTGTATCGCTAATGTTTTTTTTACAATATTTATTATTCGCTTTAACTAAACGCAGACAGTTGGGAGAGGGATGCCGCTATTTGATACGGATCTTTCTTCTCCCAGCTGCGAGGCACGACAGCTTTTTATAATTTTTTAAAATTTTTCTTAGCCAATTTTCTCATATGGGCAAATACAGCTAAAATTTATACACATTAACAATACAATTTGGAAGTTATACTCAATTATATATTAGTTGGTATTTCAAATCGCTGTCCAAGCGCTACATGAGGTTAAATGCCTCGAGATTTAGGACAATGTGCCGGGCCAACTCATCAAAAGATTCTGGAGTAGATTTTTCTTGAGAAGGTCCAGTAAGTTGAATAGGGGAAAGATTTTTCATGGAACTAGCAACAATCGCCCTATAGTGGATATCTTAACGTAGTGTCTTTTAATTGTTATCAGAAAGAAATCACCTCAAGCGACAAGACCGTCTCTTGTACCTGAATATAAAATTGTTTCTTTTTTTTAGTCACTATGTATGTTATTTTGCTATATATAGAGTATTTTGTTTTATTTTGTTATATTTGTATACAAATTGAATACAATTTGTATACAAATATCAACATCATGGTGTCAGCCAATATTGTGATCGTTCTGATGATCGGTCTGGTCGGATCGGATGCCCATATCCAACTACTTCATGCTACCAAGACTATGACATCAATCCACCTATAGAAGGACCTATGCAAGCCAAGTCTACCTCGTGATTACTGTTTAAGAAGTCTTTCTTTCATCATTCAAGTTTTTGACCATATATATCTATACTTGAAACACATAGATCTTAAGCCATTGATTATATATATATACCATTGATTTTGCAAACGATCTCTCCATTATTAAATTTCAGTAATGCTCTATGGTATTTGTAACAATCCTTTACAGCGGGGATGAGCAACCTCTTTAATGAGCGCACCAATTTAAATTTAAACATTTTTTTGGTGAACCGCACATAATGTACCACTTATTATTAGTTTACTAAAATCTTTTTAATAAACATTACAATAAGGATATAACAAATTTTAGTGCAAAATAAATATACACAAGATTAGAACGAAAAAAACAAATATATCAGAAAATTTTAATGAGAAATTTGGCAATGTTTGGCATATTTCTAATCGTACATCACTAAGGTTTGATCGGTGGTAATTATTAATTTAATGTTTTCTGTTACGCATGTATCATTATCTACTTTAATTAATTTTATAACAATATGTTGATGAGAAAAAATCAGATAAAATAAATAACATTTTTGAAATGCTAGGCGGGCCTGCTCTATAGAAACACATTTATTGCTATCAATGCCTTTCCTTTTATTTTACAGAGTGATTATAAATATGTGTAAAAGCCTGAAAGCTCTCAAAAAACATACAAACAGACGCGTGTATTCAATAGCGTCAATATATACAACGTTGTTATTGTGTAAGGTCCGCACGTCACGTCCGCTCTCGCGCTGACGCCCTCTGACTTTCGCCCCCCCGGTTATCTATAAACGGATCATCACCCATATACTCATATGGAATTTCATAGCAATGAACATATGTTCTTAAACTACCGTAAATAATTACTTTATAGTTTCTATCATCAGAAGATCTTTTCGTCTTCTTTCTCTTATTTAACACGTTGAATACCACGCAGTTTTAAAACGACTTCCCCGTCAAGCCGCGCGGCCTGTTATCGTGGTATATCAATGTGAAGTACAATACTACCGATATAGAATTTACTCGATCGAACGGTACATTCGCAAAAAAAAATTGACATTTTATGAAACATATGAGGGGCAACAGTTTTTTCAATTTACCATGTTTTAATATAATCGAATAAAAGTAGAACATGTTCAAGTACATTGACAGCAAAATCTAGCATTGATAAAGAATGAATTTAATTGTTGGATAAATATTAGAGAACTGTCTGTTACTGGTGACTGTCGAGACCTGAACGAAAAGTTGTGTCAGTCACTGACTGACGCGTCCTAAATAAAAAAGTCGTTGTCAGTCATAGATGACTGGCGTGGCAGTCAACGTGTTAATAGCAATAGAGGCTATATCGTAATCGTAACAACGTAGTACATGTTGTGCCCATTAGTGTATCTGGCGCCGAGTTTAACGGCCAGCATTTTGTGGTTTCAACAATGGCATCCCTTGTACAACTGTTTTTGAGTTCGATCCATCTTCTGTCTACTCAGTCTACCTCACGGTCAGTGTGGTCCGTGTCGTCCTCTGGTCATAATTGACCTCAAGTATTTATTAAAATATATATTCACGATTTAAAATTTATTATTGAATTCACATTAAGAACGTTTTTCATTTTTTTATCTCTATTAGTGTACAAATATATTTACTATTTAAAGTTTTAAGATGACTCTTGGCGAAAATGTAATTTTTTTATTTTGTATTCTATCTATAATTTCTTCAGCCTGTATCTGTTTTCGACGAACCAATGTTCATGTCAATTTTCTGCAGTTCAAATTTATACTAAACCGAAAGGTTACTTTTAGTTTTACTTGCCGATTTACTTCCATCGCATATTACAGACCAGTGGTACTAAACCTTTTTTCGCAAAGGCCACAAATGCTTGTATTGAACATGACCAAAGTAGTGAAAGTATAAGAAAGTGCTGGGATTTTCTAATACCACATTAAAGTCAGACGTTATTTAAAGTACAGACAAAGGTGTCCGAGTTATTAGCAGTAAGCCATTTTTATAGTAATTACAAACTGTTATCAGTGATCGTTTTAAAGGCAATAAAAATCTAGGGTATGACTTCATTAATTTTAGTATTGATACTAACCAAATTTAATATCTATATATATAAACGGATTAAATCCGTATAATAGAACATTTTTACATTTTCCGTAAAGTAGTTGGTTAACCGTTTTTATTATACCGCATTAATAATTAAAAAAATATTTTTATTAAATTAAAGAACCCACTATAGGTGATCACCGATGAAAGTTAAAAGATTCATAAAGTCCAGTGTTTTCCAACCTTATTTGCGTCATGCCACACTTTGGTGTTACTAAAATTCTTAATTCGCTCTATGTAACATACATAATTTTTATGTTAAGGCTAAATAGTTAAACCTGTGTGAACTCTATATTTGACCCAAAGAAATTGCTCCTCTTGTGAAATTAATTGCTCCTTTTGAAACATTTGACATAGAATCTCTCGAAGAGCGGTATCATGACAAGTTGTGCGATTGATATCCCTCTCTTTATTTCAGCTGATAGACGCCCAGTACAAGGCTATGCCTCTTCCATTGATCGCCAGGACAACTGGTTCTGCACTACCCGCATCCAGTGATTTAGTGGAGGGACCTCCCCACCCTACGTCTACCGGCTCGTGGTCGCTACTAGAGAACCTTTCTGACGCAACGACTATCGACTCAACGAGCGATATATATCACCCCCCCCCCCCCAGCCACTTCAGACGAGCAATTCTTCGAGCTACGTGGGTGATATTTTTCCTTTTAGAAGTAAATAAGATATAAATAAGATGGTCAAGTCCAGCAGGCCGCAGGTTGTGTACATCTGCTCTGAAAATCAGTCGCAAAGGAACCGCGTATCGTAGGGCGGGGGGTTATCGGGGCGGAGATAAATATTCCACTACGAGTACTTCGCGGGCGTATCTACAAACAAATGTTAACCTTTACGCCCGTAGATAAGGTTTAATATCAAATGTAATTAATAATAGAATTGCGATCGGTAAAATATTTATGAATTAAATTTCCCGATGCAGTTGAGAATTTGATGCAACGGCATTGTTTAGTTTAAAACCTTTTTTTACTAACGTCAAGTGTACATACGAGACAATTTTATTAGGGCTACAAATTTGACAGAGTAAATTAGAGGGGTCAAAGACCAGTGGGTAGACCCAGGTATCGCTGGATCGATCGCGTTGAGGCAGACTTGTGCGAATTGAATGTCAACCAATGGCAGACGATGGCGCAAGATAAAGGAAAGTGGAAGTCTCTCGCTTCGAAGGCCAAGACCCACTTCGGGTCACTGAGCCAGCGGAGTAAGTAAGTAAATTATAAAGTTTTCTTTATATGCAAAGAGATATGATTTTTACTTTTCGAAGACAATTTCTGCGTCTTCATATATGCGTTCTTCATAAGAAGTGAACTTTCAATGAGTTCATAATGACATATATATAAATAAACATGTAGGCGCATATATATCACAGTTACTAAAGTTTATTTGTGAATAACAACATTACATCTAGTTTTACCTTATCATCATACCATGCATAGATAAGAGATAGATTTCTTATAGGACTACTTGGAAGTCGCCTGTATCTTGGGTCTTGGGAGGGCTTGGTTGGAAGGGGGCGGGGCAGCGATATAAATATAAAACAGCGCCCCCTTTTAGCGATACCCACGCCTTCATTTTACACGCAAGTCAATCAGGCGAAGCCGAGTGCAGAGTTGCACGGGCGACCGTCAATCAGCCCCGTATCTCGGGTGACCGGGTCAACCCTCATTACGCTGTACATAAACTGCCGCGTTTAAACGTCTCTTTGTTTACGTAATCTCTTTAAATCGACCAAAGGCGGGGGCCACTTCCACATGTTACAGCGAAACGATAACGTCATACTAACGTAAGAGTGAAGAGATATTTAATTTACAACAAAAATATTAAATCCCGTTAAAAACTGTCGTAGGTTATGTTTTATCAGGGTATATATTGCTTATGAGATGTCATTTGCCTCAGCTGATGTTCTCTAGCTTCGCTACCTAAGGGATGTTAGACTAAGCACACTCGGCGCCTGACCCTTCCCCCCAAATCCGCGAACACAGACCGTGGTGCGCATGATCATCAGCTGTTACGTCTTTGGAACGAGGAAAATGGAATGCCAATTTAGGTTAGCAGAAAGAATAGATGAGGTAAATCAAGAAGGAAGTCGCCAGATCTTCCTGGAGATGTGGGAAGGTGATCACTACAGAAAAGACTATAAAAAGAAACAAATAAGTAGGGTAAGAAGTAAAAGAAGGAAAAGTAAAATTGAAAGTGTAAAAGAAAGTAATAAAAATTGTGATATAGTTATTAAGGAATTTATAATAATAATATAAATAGGTTGAAATTGTAAATCGTAGTATTCTGGAGTGATGGCGATAGAAACGAGGCAATGTATGGAAGAAAACTTTGTGAAAGGGATGCAAGAAAATGTGATGGATAATAGAGGAATGAATGGAAGAGATTTATTGGTGAATGAAAGAAGTCTAATAAAAAATTATCATAATAAAAGAAAAGCTCTTGTGCATCCACGATACGGATGAAACCTCAAAAAAGAGGCCATGACAAAAATAAAACCGCAAAAATTACTGCGGAGATTTGCGCGATAGAGTAAGCCGGGTCAGAAAAATTAAACTACCACTGCTAATCAACACTGTGTTCAAATAAAAATATCAGCTGTACTTGATAAAGCAACCATTCGCAATTGAAACAACGGGACAGTTGTATGTTATTTAGACTCACATTCAATACTTGTTCATCTTTTCAAGACCACAATAATAATCGAACTTTGTTTTAATTGAGATAAATCCGAATTACAGATAAAAAACGCTATTGACTTTATTGTGAGATATCAGATATGTTCGCTTTTATAACACTGTGTTAGTGTTTCTATTAAATTAGACCAGTGGTAATAACGAAAGGTAACAGCTGTCGACCAAGTCGAAGTTCGGCCTTTTCAGGCGCCCTTGAATCAGAATATGAATGACAGCCAAAGTCGAGATTCTTTTGCGAGGATCCTTGAGGCAATAATCACTTTATGGCGCGTCCACCAAAGCGAACTACGCGCTCGACGATCTCTCATGAAATAGTAGTAAACAGAGGCTCTTGATTAGGCTTCCTAGAGAGCCTTCGTTCGAGCTTTGCTACCTTAAATAGTGTGTTAGGTTAAGCTCTCTCAGTGCCCTGCCCCCTCGCACCTGTGGAATCTGCAAATGCCATTTTAGCAGCAGAACAAGTAAGGTAAAACAACCTAGCGTTATTCTCTCTACTCAGAATTTAATTGCGCACTATAAATAAACCAAATTGGAATAGAATAACGAAAGATAATACATATCTACATTTATTACGTAAATATATTTAAGTTAAAACAAATAAATGTTAGCGATAACGAGATTATTTGTTGTTCAAACATACTATTTATATTTAGATCACGCGATATCTCGTGAACTATTACAAACGTGTGTTAAACACAAGTAATTGCAGTTTGATTGCAGATGTAATATATCGCGTTTGCTTTGTGCTGGCGTCTAACGTCGCAACATTGTGTACGTGTAAACACAAAATCGTGACCGCGACATATCTTCGTCTAACCGAATAGAAACGACGTCGTGTGAAATAAGAAAAATATATTTTAATTAATAAAATGCTTGTTCATTAAAGAGCACAGCTAATAATATAAAATGTCCAAATCTCTTGCGTTTTGGCGTCGCAGCTTGCTTCCTTGCGACAATGTGGAATATTTCAAATATTATTTACAAGACAATTTACGGTTGCCCTATAAGGTGTTTCTATTTTGTCAGTATTTCAAATTTTGCGCTTAATAAATCAACCAGTACAATAAATGAAGTAGATTCAATTACTTTTGAATATACATTGAATAATTCGTTATCCCTATTCTTTGTTTATGAACTCAAGAAATATCAAAATAATTTTAAAACGTAGAATGTACTAATTTAATTTGTAAGTACTATAAAAATATATATTAAATTGTTAATATTAATTTGTTTGATGACTAAAACGTGTTTTGTGGACCATATGAAAAAAAAGTTTGAGGACCACTGGTCTAGTTCGTATGGCTCCTGTCACATATAAAGCAATAATTACCAATTTGTCCTTAGGCTCCTTGGTGTTGAGGTTGCAGAGCGTGCCGCGCTTGTACTCGTCGCCGCACACGTAGCACACCTCCGTCATCGAGTTCTTGTCCGGCATCGACAGGTCCAGGATGTCGCGGTCCGAGCTCGAGTTTGAGTTGCCCGAGTACACGGACACCGTCGACCTGGAACGAGCGCGGCATATCGCTTAGACATGACGTACATGACAAAGTCGCACACGACAAAAAGTCGTACACGACAAAGAGTCGTACACGATGGAAAATTGTATATGGCAAAAAGTTATATGCTAAAAAAAACTAGTACGGAATCAAATTTCATATGAAACAAAATCATATATGATTAAAAAGGGTTTAGCCTTCAAATTTTAGCCCATAACAGTATTTACACAACGGAACTTCATAATAGCTACATTAAAGGCTGGTCTTTCGAAATTGTCACCCTTGTGTCTTTTGAACAACACGCTCGGTTGTCACAATTAAAGAGATATTGTATATTAAACATATCTTATAAAATAAATTGTACAACATCAAACATTTAAAAAGGCTTTATTATAATTAATCATAAAATAGCATATTAGATTCAATTATCGACAAGTATTTATTAGCATTCAATTTGAACACATCTTTATTTTTACATTAATAAAACATGCATTAACACTATATGTCACTTTACTCGAGTTTCAAATATAATGTTTCGAGCACAGGCTTAGGACAAAGCTACAGTATCTCCAGGCAGTTGTGGAATGCGGTTTAAAGAGGATTTCTGGCATGGACGTACAAAGGGTGATATTTAAGCCACCCGGGCCGTGCTTAGCGAAACATTGAGCGATGGCTCCCTGTTCATTCGTAAGCCTTCTAACACATACATGTATTATCTACGTGAAATAGTTCAGTTGGTAAACTACAACCTTTGAAGGAAGAATAAATAGGCTATAACTATAGAGTTTACCACCGAAGGCTTCTATCAATCTATTACTTTGGATCGCGCTAATAAATTAATCTTTTATACTTTTTGCATGGAATACTGACATATGTAATAAATCACAAGAGATATTTCTATGAGAATTCATCCCACTTGTTCACTTTTAAATGGAAACTATTTAATAATGTAAATTTTACACGAGTGCTTGTATTTGAACGTACGATTATATACAATGAACGGTAGACGGCAACTTGAAAAGAAATTAACAAAAGCACGTCTCTGTATGTGTTTAAAACCTATCTGCTTTCGTTAATGAAAAACTATAATACAGGCTTGACTTATTTCAATGTAGACAGATAATATTTTAAGAAGCTCAGCGTTGGGACTTATAAAACTTTCATATTCCATATTCAGTACGTATCGCTGCCGTCCCCAACACTTTCAGGTGTTTATAAGAACAAAATACGACTTGTGTTCAATGTTTGAAAAGTGTTAATTTGTGATTGGAACTCTTACAATGCAAATTTTCAATAACATCTAATCTTGACATTGTTAATTATATGGGTATCGCCCAATCAACTAATAGTACGTAAAACATTAATCCCTAATGCTGTCTCGCTCGCACAGTACCTACCACACGCAGATATGTACGGGTTCACTCACCCACTAGTTGTACTACGCAAAATGTATAGATATATCGGTTAAATAAAGAAGCTAAAGAGAAGCAAAGAACAAAGAAGCGTAGGAACATGCCAAAAGAGAATCAAAAACCAAATCGATTAGCGACAATTGACTAGCAATATTGAATGCAGTGTTTCTTATATTAGTTCGACGAAGTTTTACTCAACGACCTATCTTCTAAAAGTAAAACAAACGTGTATATACTAACAAACTGCAGTTTATTGTTTTAATTTATGACAGGCGAAGAAGGGGAGGGTTGCCAGATTAATAAACCTGAACACAACTAAAAATAACGTTGCCATGACTGAACTTAAAATAGCAGCATTGCTTATGCAATGATAATTGAACAGACATATTTAAACAAGTTTTGACAATATGGTAGAAATATAGCTGTACCAGCTAAGAAGTTAGCTAAATTTTGAAAGTGATCTATGGGTAAAAAAAGTCTGGGAACCTCCAGTCCAAGGATCAACTTTCTTTACATAAGTGAAACCGAAAGTTTTCCATCACTTTTGCAGAAATTCAGCTTTTGGAATTTATACTCACCGTTCAAGAATAACTTTGCTTACCTGACCGCATCGAGGTAGCCAGCGGGCTCGGAGGCCCCAGAGTGTTGGGATCCGACGGAGATGACGGATGGATCCCGTGCCCGGAGATCCAAAACACCTTCCTCCTCGCCCGTCGCACCCACTGCGCCCGTGCCGCTCGTATATCGCTGCGGTGCGGAAGTCTGCAACACGGTTACATCGTGATGAAAGTCCGACAATTGCACCAGGATGTGCCGCCGTTTGACCATGTCGAGTAACCTCGAATCGCTATACTAAACGTGGTACTCTTCTAGCGCCTGTCTACTTCATTCTTCCTCATAAGCGAAATGTAATGATCAAACGAGTGGAGGATTTATGGAGCCCTCCAGTTTAGTTGTTGCAAAGATGTTTAGAGTCTGAATATTCTAGCGATATAATAAACTTAATTCCGATAGCAAAAACTGAAAATTAAAATTAATATTTTTATGATTCCAGTATGATAGTGGATACAGTTGGTTCTACTGCTTGGATGAATAGAGAACGAAATTTATAAATTCACTTTTATGAAAGGTAGTAAAGTAAAAGACATATATGTCATCTAACCTTTCGCCTAATAAAAATGTCCAAGATATCTTATTATTATTCTGAGAAAAGTAAATAATATACAAAATATCTGGAGTTCAAGGGAGATTCCTTGAGCTGGAGCATAAGAACTGTATAAACTAAAAAATCCAGGATCCATTTTTCTTACTGTGGACAAGAAATTAATTTCCAAGATAGTTCAGGTGAGGGTCTCGGAGCTAAAGTATAACTTTCCCGGTGGCAGAAGATTAAGTTTTTCTGGGTTTACGTATGAGAAATTGTAGGTAGCGCTCACATTATTAAACTTGGCGTTATGATTCGTGTCGACGTCCTTTGGTCTCGGCGTGGTGGCGGGGGTGGTGGCTGTGACGGGCGCGGGGGGTGGTGGTTCGGCAGCACGGGGCGCGGCCGTAGCGCCCGGCGTGCCCGGGTTGCTGGGCTCGTCCCGGTTGGTCCCGGTCTCGGCGCCCAGACCCAACACTTGCGCCGCGTACTCGCCTTGAAACGACATATCTGCGCCTGTGAAATATTTCAAAATCATTTTAACCGACAAACACAAAGCTGCAAGACCGGTTTGGTCTTCCACGGAAAAATAACAAAGAGGAGAACTCAGTCGCTAGCCCATATACATGATATCGATATGATAACAACGTGAATCCGTAAATAATCATTGTTTAATACTGATTTCATCATCATCATCATCATGCCAGCTACTTTCTGCGATTTGCGATGCCAATTACTTTTCGCGACTTTTTACTTTCCACCTAATGGAAGGCGTTACCCACACTGCCTGCTCGTCGCTAATCGAGAGCTTTCCTGGCCCCAGCGGCCGAGTCAAGTACCCTTCAAATATTTATTGTATCGAAGCTCATTTATTAACATCAATTGCTCCTGGATTCCGAATCCCCGAGTGTTAGGTTCAACGAAACCTTTAATTTGTAAAAATCATTATAGGCGCGGAAACGCTAGTCACGGACTGAGTGAGCTATGAGACGGTGCAGGGCGCGTCTGACGAGACGCACACGTGATTATTCAGAACAGACGGATTGACTACATCTCTCCGTTCTGCCATTTCCATCCTTCAGGAGATGACTGTATCGGCCCATCATTAATCTCCCATAATTACTATATAGAAATATAGCCTTCATTTTACTAGCGACCGGGGAAAACCCAGTCAAGTGAAATCTGTCTATACGCTAATATGAAATTAAAAAAAAACACACTTTAACCTCTAAAAGGTATATATATATATATATATATATATATATATATAAATATAAATATATATATATATATAAATATAAATATATATATAAATATATATATATATATAAATATATATAAATATATATATATATATATATAAATATATATATATATATAAATATATATATATATAAATATAAATATATATATATATATATATAAATATATATATACATATACATATATATATATATATAAAGGTATACAACGTTTTTTAAGAGAGCTCACAATAACATTATCCACTGTAATCAGTATTAGTAAATATTTGTTACGTACATAAATATATTTACTTATATCGGCGATACGCGATCCACTTGTCACCAACTAGTTCTAACCAGACATCCAGTTCGAACAAGACTAATTAAGATTTGTATAAACATGTATTTCTTTCTTCTACTTCCCTTTACGGACTGACTTCAATAATTTTTTTATAATGTTTAAAATAATTACCAATTTAAAAGTATATTTTCATACACATATTTTAAATTTGAATTTTTACACTCACATGGTCGGAAACCAAACGTGCTTTAAGACACAATACAGTGGTACCTCGACATACGAGTTTCGTTCCGCAACCTTGCTCGTATCTTGAATTACTCGTATCTCGAAACAAATTTCCCCATACAAAACAATTGAACTACCATTAATCCGTTCCAACCTCCAAAATGTCACCCCAGTTATTTTTGTTACGTGGTTTTGAATAATAAAAACATATTTATAAATATCAAATATTTATTGCACAAAAACAAAAAAGAGAATGTAAAGAAATAAATTAAATATCAAGTCATTTTGAAAAAAACATGTCCAAGGAGGTTTGTTTCTTCCTCCCTCTCAGAATGTTCCGCAAATGAGTTAGGCAAGTGTCATTAAAAAGGTCAGATGCACGACCAGTTGCAACTTTTTCTGGGTGTATTTTTTCCACGAACTGTGAAACTCTCTCCCACATTCCTAAGGTCTCCTTTATCTCACTTGTAGAAATAACCTCCTCCTCTGACTCCTCGAAACCAATTTCTTGCATAACCTCAGTATGCTGCTGTGACTGTAACTCTTGTATCTCCTCAGTCGTCAGTTCCTGGGTGTGCTCCTCGATGAGCTCGTTCACGTCTCTCTCTTCCACCTCTAGACCCATGGATTTCCCCCGAGATACAATCTCCTCCTCTACTGAAACACCGGGTTCCAATTCTTCATAACACAACTTATCACAGCGGAAGCACGCTGCTAACAGATCGTGATGGCGCGACTGCGTATTACTACCGAACCGAACTCGTATCTCGAATTTCGCTCGTAACTCAAAGCAAAAAATCACTTACTCGTCGGCTCGTATCTCGAAAAACTCGTATGTCGATGTACCACTGTATATAATTTATCAATAAGCCTAGTATGAACCGTACAATAGCAGAGAAATACATTACAATCATGTATATAACAACTTAAGTAGTAGAAATAACTTAAATAAACTTTCATTTGTTCTGGTTATTGGTCTGAACTTTGCCGACCACTGCGCTAATACAACAGTATACAGGATGATTTTTTATAGTTGTAAAGGCTTTTAAAGTTGTGAGTGTATCGCTATATGTTGTAGTTATCTAAAAATCAATGATTGCAGAAATAATAACGTAATGCACATACATATTATATGTAAGAAAAGGACTAATATTTAGCCACTTCCGCACAGAGTCTGACTTGACTCTGTGTTTGGCACTAATCGTTGTAACATAACTCCTGAGGATGCCCCGTGAAGGGGTGAAACACGTGTTGAGTGATTTGGCGGTGACGGTTGTGTGATTCGCATTGTTTGCCGCATACGCATTTATCAGCGGGCTGGCGGGCGGTGCACTTTGTTGCACGACTACCACTGCATGTGCGGAAGTGGCTAAATATTGGTCCTTTTCTTACTTAGGATGGACTTCCGCAAGGTAACGCCTGTTTCCATTAAATATTTAATAATAATATAGTAAGAAGAAGAATTTCCAAAATTAGATAAACTATTTTTTACTATCTATTCACCTAGATTGTACTGCCTGTAGTTATATATCCTATCGCAATCCATGAGAAAATAAAAAATATTATATATATATATATATATATTTCAGAGTGAGTACTATACACTAGAATGATTCTAAAATGGGGTTAACAACCTTAAATCTTTTTTCTAATAAACAAACTATTCTTTTAACTCTTTATAGCTTTTGCACCTATTTTCTTCAATTAATTCTAATTTGTTTCGTTAGTGTTTTTTTACAACTTTCGCTTTTACTGAGCGCAGACAGTTGGGAGAGGGATTGCCGCTGTTTGCTACGGATCTTTCTTCTCCCAGCTGCGAGTCACGACTGCGTTTTATCAGTATTTACAATTTTTCTATATACACATGCACTTAAAATGTATATATATATAAATAAACAATACAATTTGAAGTTTAACTAAATTATACATTAATTGGTACATTATTTCAAGTCGCTGCCCAAGCGCTACAGACCGTTAAATTCCTTCAGGTTTAGGACAATGTGCCGGGCCAACTAATCAAAAGATTCTGCCGTTGATTTTGTCCAAAGGAGCTATATTAAGCTTTTCACATAAGGTCACGTGGTTAAATCTATCTAACCTGTATAATTATAAAAAAATGACGACTTTAATATACATAAATTTTCAATTGCACTGTCTCTTGGACTATAACTTTGACCACTGTACTAATAGAACAGTGTATAGCATGAAAAACGTGGTTCATAC